>NC_088807.1:14855223-15501444 GCF_011386835.1 Chrysemys picta bellii | reverse complement strand
TCACAGAACTTCCTTGTATTTCACACTGGTGACACCTGCTGGAATTCTGTGTCCAGTCCTGGTTCTCACAATTCAAGAAGGATGTTGATAAATTGGAGCGAGTTCAGAGAAGAGCTATGAGAAGATTAAGGAATGACTTGATAATGAGCTCAATTTAGCAGAGAAAGCTATAACACAATCCAATGGCTGGTACAGAAGCCAGCAAAAATAAGTAAATAAATAAATAAGAGATGAAAACAGGGGAGTTTGAGTGGGAGTTCAGTGGGAGGAGAAGGAAGGAGGCAAGCACCTATTCCTTAGGGGACAGTGAGTGAGTTTTTGTAGTTTTGTGTGGATTTTTTTCTTTTTTTTTTTTCTCCTTTTTTCTTCAGTTTGCAGAGGCTGGTAGGGCATAGTTTTTTGTGAGAGAAGCAGAGTTCAGATTAGGGGGCAGGGCTTCCCTGATTAGGCAGTGGGGTTTCTCTGATTGGGGGTCTATAAAGGCAGCCAAGCAGCCATCCAGTGGCACAGGAACCAGCAAACAGAGCTGAAAACAGCGGCGTTTGAGTGGGAGGTTGGGGAAGGGAGTGTGTAGTGGTCAGTTTCTGCTTTGGTGTTCGGAGGGGGGGGATTTTGTTTGGAGATTTGTTATTTTCTCCATGACAGGAGCTTAGGCGGGAAGGCTGTGACAGATACAGAGGCAGCAGTGGTAGTGAGACAAGGAATGGGTGAGACAATGAAGACAATCAGATGTGGAAGCTGCAGGATGTAAATTATCCAGAAGCGGGTACACAAAAAGAGCTTGGTTTGTATGAAGTGCCGCCTGTTAGACTAGATGGAAGAGAAGATCAGAGACTTGGAGATGCAAGTGGAAACTATGGTTGTTTAGTTTTGATGGGGATTCAAGCAGATGATGGAGGGAAGACAAGAGAAGGCTGAAGGGAAAAGTCAAGACTGGCAGATGCAAGCTGCATTGATGAACTCTGAGGGGAGACTGCTGGATGAGGAATGCGGCCACTGGAAGCATGTGACTATGAGAACCAGGCAGAGGGAAAGACTGGCTAATGAAGGAGAAATAGAGCTCAGGAATAGGTTTGCTGAGTTGGAAAATGAAGAAGGGGCACAGCAGGCAGTCACAGAAGGTGGGAGGTCAAGGAAGAAGAGAAGAACAGCTAGTCCTATAAGAAGAGGGGAAGGATACAGGATGACTCACAAAAGATTGCAAGTGTGAACAAAAGACAAGAGGACTTGCAATCAGAAGGAACAGGAGGAAGCAGGGCCAGCTCCAGGCACCAGCACAGCAAGCTGGTGCTTGGGGCGGCTCATGGAAGCGGGTGGCACATCCAGCTCTTCAGCGGCAATTCGGCGGCAGGTCCCTCAGTCCCTCAGTCCCACCCGCCAAATTGCTGCAGAAGAATGAAGCGGCGCGGTGGGGCTGCCGCCGAAGTGCCACCGATCGCGGCTTTTTTTTTTTTTTTTTTCCGCCGCTTGGGGTGGCAAAAACCCTGGAGCTGGCCCTGGGAGGAAGGCCAGAAAATCACAACAAAACCAAGAAAAGGAAGGTCTACATGATTGGGGACTCCCTACTAAGAAGAGCAGACAGGCCTGTCACCAGAGCTGATCCTGAGAACAGACGAATGTGCTGTCTGCCAGGAGTTAAGATACAGAATGTGGACCGGAGGCTGAAAAGAATTCTAATGGAAGCAGTAAAGAATTAACTGATTGTCCTTCACATGGGGAACAAATGATACTGCTAGATTCTCACTGAAATGCACCAAAGGAGACTATGCCAAGCTGGGGAAGACACTTAAAGAAATGGAAGCTCAGGTGATCTTCAGTGGGATTCTGCCTGGCCCTAGAGGAGGAGAGTGAAGGCAAGACAAGATTATGATGATCAACAGATGGCTCAGGCAGTGGTGCTACAAGGAGGGTTTTGGGATATTTCATGACTGGGATGCATTCACGGACAGAGGACTGTTCTCATGGGATGGACTCCACCTGAATAGGGAGGGAAATAGACTGCTGGGGTGGAGGACGGCACCACTGATTAAAAGAGCTTTAAACTAGGAACTCGGGGGGAGACTGCTGGGAGATGCTCATGTAATCCTCATGCCTTATTCTAATATTGACCGGCAGGAAAGTCAAGAGAGAATACTCCAATGGGGAAAGGAAGAGCAGTATGTAGGAGAATGGACAGTAAGAGGAAAGATAGTGCCCATACCAATGAAGCTAAAGTCAAGTAGGCAATACTGTAAGTAGAATAACTGTACTCAATCGGGTGAGGAATCTGAGTGAAGCCAAGCAGCAACAGTTAAGATGTTTGTACACCAATGCAAGGAGCCTGGGTAACAAAATAGAGGAACTAGAACTACCAGTGCAGGAAGTGAAACCAGATATTATAGGGTTAATAGAAACATGATGGAATAGTAGTCATGAGTGGAGTACAGGAACTGAAGGGTACGTGCCATTCAGGAAAGACAGAAATAAAGGCAAAGGTGGTGGAGTAGAATCGTATATTAATAAGGAGTTAAACTGTAAAGAAATCAGAAGTGATGGAATGGATAAAACAGAGTCTGTTTGGGTCAAAATCACTTTGGAGAAGAAAGCTACCAGAGGCTCCCCTGGATAGTGCTTGGGGTATGCTAGAGACCCCCTCCTCCCACACATCTGATTTGGATATGGATAGAGACCTTTTCATGATTATGGGAGACTTTAACTTCCCAGATATAGATTGGAGGACAAGTGCTACTAATAATAGTAGGGCCCAGATTTTCCTGGATGTGATAGCTGACCAAATATTTCTTCACCAAATAGCCACCAAACCAAAAGAGCTGATGCTATTTTAGATTTGGCATTCATGAGTAGTGAGGACCTCTTAGAACAGCTAGTTGTAGGAGACAACCTTGGTTCAAGTGATCATGAGCTAATTCAGTTTAAACTAAATGGAAAGATAAAAAATAGATCTGCAATTAGGGTTCTTAATTTCAAAAGAGCAAATTAAAAAAAGTAAGGGAATTAGAGAACTGGACTAGACTGAGGAACTCAAGGATCTGACTGTGGAGGAGGCTTGGAATTATTTTAAGTTAAAGTTGCAGAAACTATCTGAAACCTGAATCTCAAGCAAGGGGAAACATTTGTAGGGAAGGGTTACAGACCAAGTTGGATGAGCAAGCATCTCAAACTATTAAGAGAAAGCAAAAAACCAACAAGGAATGGAAGATGGGATGGATCAGTGTGACACTCTTTACCTCAAATTAGCACCCTGGACCCCTCATATTCACTATTATCATGTGATTATGATTTGTTTTGTAAAAAGTATGCCTTGTGAAGTATCATTTTAAAAGTGTGGATCTGTTGGACCTTAATATGCTGTGGATTTTATGTACTATCATTGTATGTGAAGTTATGAAGTATTGCTATACATGTTACTGAAATATGTTATGAGGTTGAGAGATGCCCACAGCTGGACTTTCAGTAGGGACAAAGAAGCTGCCATCGCTGGCCAGACAGGTGTTAATGGCTCATCAACACCCAGCCTTCTATCTCAGAGACTTCTTGTAGAAGGCACATATGCAATGGGGCAACCTAACTCACGTTACAGCAGAGATCTTTCTAGCATCCTGAAGAAAGCATAAAAGAGAGACAGTGACATCATCTCTTGGCCTCTCTCCCCGCAACCTCCATCTCAACACCTGGAAGATCGTCTGGAAGAGAATGGTCCCAGGCTGGAAGGGTGTCCAGTCCGTGTATTAAGGAAATGTAAGCTACCTGTAGGATCTGTTAGGGTGAGAGACAACTTGATTCAAATCTTACTTAGTCTGTTAAAGTTAAAATTTAGACTGCATTTCTATATTTATTACTTAGGTAACCAACTTTGATTTCTATGCCTGCTACTTATAATCACTTAAAATCTTAGTTAGCCTTTTTTGCATCTCCATCACATTGTTGACTCATATTTAAGGCTAAGATTTTGGTATGGGTATTTTTAATAAAAGTCATGGGCAGGATGTGGGCAATAAGCAATAAATCATGGACGCCCAAGCCCCGCTATATGGGGCTGGAGCCTGAGCTCAACCTCCCAGGGCTGAAGCCTTAGCTCTGCCACCCGGAGCTGAATCATAATTTTCAGGAAATCATGGAGGTCCCATAAAATCATGGAATCCATGACCTCCATGACTGACTCATAGCCTTATTCATATTCAATCGGTGATCCACTGTAAGCCCCGGATCCTTTTCAGCAGTGTTACCATCTAGTCATTTATTCGCCATTTTGTAGCTGTGCGTTTGATTTTTCCTTCCTTAGTGAAGTGCTTTGATCTTGTCTTTATTGAAATCCATCCTGTTGATTTCGGACCAATTCTCCAATTTGTCCAGGTCATTTGGAATTCTTATCCTGTCTTCCAGAGTTGTAGCAACCTCTCCCAGCTTGGTGTCGTCTGCAAATTTTATCAGCATACTCTCCAGTTCATTATCCAAGTCATTAATGAAAATATTCAATAGTGATAGGTAGAGTCGCAAAAGTTTAAGATGAGACAGGAGGAAAGTTTAAGGTGAAATATGATGTAAAAGTCCACTGAGTACAGGTTACACTGAGACCAAGGGGAGTAAAAAGGGAGAAAAATCAATATCTTCCCCTGCCCCCCCCCCCCAAAAAGATTTTCTTTCTCAAATTTACATAAAACGCTCTTATTATGAATTGTTTCAAAATAACAAAAGATCAATGGTATTCAAACTGTTGAGAGAAAGTAGAAGACACTCTGTGACAAGAGGCTTCCTACCTGATTCCAATGTAGAAACATGGACCGTAAAAAAGAAAAGGAGGTAATTGGACAGAGAGGGGTTGCCCATGGCACAATACGAGTGGAAGGAAATCCTCATCTTCATTGTAACTTGATTCACACACCAGAAAGGAAAAGAAAAAACAAATTCCAAGTGAGCAATGTGCTGTAATTTGGGATACAAATTCATTGAGCACAATATGAACCCTAGGACATGTGTTAATTAATAATTGCATCAAAATGTGCGTGTTTGCTACTGTTTTTGTCAAAAGACATGTTACAAGACATAGCAAAACTCTGCTTCACTGTTCACCATCTCAAATTACAGTCCAATATTCTGGACAAAGGCCTTAATACTAGCATTTGCAAAATTCATTGAAAAATATCACAAAAATCACTAACTTTTTGGTTGTAAAATTACAAAGAGAAAGTAGCCAAGAAGAACAAATGTATTTTGTATCTGTTTTTATAATGCAGTGTGAGAAAAGGCATTGCAATTTCTGGGTCTGGGTCACATGGATAAATACAGAGCATCTAAAGTCATTAGTGAAGCTTTTCAAGTGGAAAAAGGAGCATTTTAAAAACAAATTAAAGGATGAGAACTTCCTGCCACGTACCTCATGAGCCCAGGAGAAACTTCCCAGCAGTTACAGGATCACTGGGACATTTCCAGCTTCTCACAGTCAGTGAAATGGACCCTTAGTCCGGGAGGTGCCTGACAATGAAAAAATTAAAGTTATAGTATAAAGCAAAAATAATTTAGGAAAAGAGAATCAGTTCAGTATCATCTGTCCTTGTGCACTTTTATGGTGATGTCTTTTAAACAGCAGCAGAATTTACTCTTTTCTCCTGCATGTAGCAAGGCTGAAGATGCAAGTGAAATTGTAAAGCAGAAAGCCACCATTATCGTTTAGATGGTGCTATGAAATTAAAGAGTCCTTATGGAAATCTGCATACAGCAATGTGCTTATCCTCTCAGACCCAGACGGCTTAGCCTCACACACATCCCGGTTGGAGCAGAGTTATTCCCACTGTGGAAGAGGCTGCTTCATCCTAGTATGATGGAGTGATGATAGTCACTCCATAGTTTAAGACTCTAATAGTTTCCTTTATAACCCTGATTTTTGACCCTACATCTATAAACTACAGGAAGATCCTATCAGCCTCAAAATTGGAACCTTAAATCTGGGACTGAAGTAAACTATTTCTACCAAATTTGATGTGAATTGGACAAGTGGTTGCTGAATTATAACACCCTGGAAAGGAGGGTTCACCAAAGTTAAAAATCTTTTTTGCTGCTTTAAAGCATAAAGAACAAACACAACCACCCATTTTCTTATGGCTCCCTGGCCCCTCTGCTCCCTGGACCCTCTACAGCAGAGGTTCAGGGGCTGCCCCACATATGCGATCCCTGGCACAGCGCCCTAACCCTCTGAACATTCTGCTTTCACGAGACTTGCCCAATGCTCAGCTCTTCCTGCAGCCTCTTGCCTCGTTCACGTGGCTGGGCAGGGGTAGCTCCCTTGCACAGACAGCATAGCTAAGCTAGGGTTACCATATTTCAGCAAGCAAAAAAGAGGACGGGAGGAGCCCCGCCCCCGTCCTGCCCTGGCCCCGCCCCTGCCCCTCCCACTTCCCGCCCCCCTCAGAACCCCCAACCCTCCCCCGTTCCTTGTCCCCTGACTGCCCCCTCCTGGGACCCCTGCCCCTAACTGCCCCCCAGGACTCCACCCCTACCTAAGCCTCCCTGCCTCTTGTCCCCTGACTGCCCCCTCCTGAGACCCTCCCCCCATCCTAACTGGCCCCCTAGGAGCCTACCCCTACCTGTACCCTGATTGCCCCAACCCTTATCCACACCCCCACCCCCAGACAGACCCCTGGGACTCCCACGCCCCATCCAACCACTCCCCACCCCCTGACAGCCCCCCCCAGAACTCCCAACCTTCCCTGCTCCTTGTCCCCTGACAGCCCCCCCCAGAACTACCGACCCATCTAAACCCCTCTGCTCCCTGTCCCCTGACTGCTCCGATCCCTCTCCCCACCCCAGCCCCCTGACAGCCCCCCCAGAACTCCCAAACACCCCCCCCCTGCTCCTTGTCCCCTGACTGCCACCTCCTGGGACCCCTGCTCCTAACTGCCCTCCAGAACCCCACCCCCTACCTAAGCCTCCCTGTTCCTTGTCCCCTAACTGCCCCCTCCTAAGACCCCCCCCAAACTGCCCCCCAGGACCCTACCCCCTACCTGTATCCTGACTGCCCAAAACCTTCTCCACCCCCAAAAAGCCCCCCCATCTCTTGACTGCCCCCTCCAAAATCTCCCTGCCCCTTCTCCTGCCCCCTGGCCCCCTTACCCCACCGCTCAGAACATGGTGTTGGGCTCCGTGCGGAGCCGGACACGTGGCTGCGCTCCCCAGCGCAACACACAACCTGGTCCCTGCCCCCGCACAGTGCTGCCGGAGCGGGGCGCTGGGCTGCAGGGGAGGAGGAGCTGCCAAGGCCGATGCAAACGGCCCGGCAGGCCGGCCGGCTCAGAATGCAGGGGCGGGAGGAGGAGCTCTACAGCTGCTCCAGAGTCCAGCCCGGCAAGCTGCAGGGGGAAGGGCTCTGGCTGCCAGAGCCCCATGCGAGAGGCTGACTTTCCTGCAGCCCTCCCAGCCGCTCGCTCTGCTCTGCATGGGGGGGAAATCCGGGACATTTTTAGTGATTTACAAATTCCCCCCCCCTCCCCCCCGGACGCTATTTTTAACACAAAAAGGAGGACATGTCCGGGTAAATCCGGACGAATGGTAACCCTAAGCTAAGCACATAGATTTGGCACAGTCATTCCAAAAGGCAATGGCTAAGCGGGAGTGACTTGAGTCTGCCCCAGGAGAGACTGACCTTCTCTTCCTAACTTTGCTAGAAGTGAGCTTGAGCAGTGTCTCTGGTCCTCAGTTACCGCCTCTGTTAGAAGGGGGAGAACGGTACTTGTTGGCCTCCTAGGATAGGGACATGGGGTGGTATTCACAAAGGTACTTCGGTGCCTGAGTCCCATTTTTAGGCACTGCTGAGACCTACGAAACTGCTGCTTGGCTGCTGCCCAACCCTGTAGGTGTCTTGGCTCACTTGGCTGCTTAGTGCCTAAGTTTCTGCAGCACAAATTCCCTACGTCTTTGCCTCCATGCATGTGCTCTGCTGCCTCCCTCTAGGTTTCCAGATGCCTATCCCCTGCCTAACCCCCAAATGTGTCCTTTATAAACAATTGATTAATATGGAGCTTCCCTGAAAGTTTTATTACTGGGGGCAGGAATAATTAACAATCAAACCCAGTGTCTTCATTTTAATTTCAAGGGTCAGTTTCCATATTATTCTAAATAAGGAGGATTTTTGGTCACATATTTGCAGATTTACTATGAAACAAGCGATTTTCTGTCTTTATCGAGTACCTCTATGCTTTGCCCTAGGGAGAAGGCTAATGAAAAAGAAAAGCAAACAGGGTGAGGCAGTGAAGTAGCTTCCTGCTCTGTAAAGCCTCCATCACACACACCACATGCTAGTCAAGGGCTGTTAGAAAGAGTTCTTGGTTTCCCAGTTTGTAATCCAGGGATGACAACACACTCCTGCCTTTGAACCTGTGAAGGAAAAGCCCTGCAGAGGGGCTCAACCGGTCATGTTGATGGTGCCAACACTTGACCCCAATTCCCCGCACAGCTTTGATGGCTGCTTGTTTTGGTGCCCTTAGGAGCCTCAACTGCTAATGAACAGCGCCCGGACACTTGTTTGTGCTGCAGACTTTGTGGAGAGTGATTCCCAAGGGCTCTGGGCTCAGAGGGCAGCAGCGTGGCCTGTACATGACTGGGCCCATAGAGCAGTGGTTCTCAAACTTTTGTACCGGTGACCCCTTTCACATCGCAAGCCTCTGAGTGCCACCCCCATTATAAATTAAAAACGTTTTTATACATTTAACACTATAATAAATGCTGGAGGCAAAGCAGGGTTTGGGGTGGAGGCTGACAGCTTCCAACCCCCCATATAATAACCTCCCGACCCCCAGTTTGAGAACCCCTGCCCTAGAGGGTCTGGCCGGGCTGGTGCAAGCCCTGGTGCACTCGAGCAGGGCCCCACACAGGCGCTGGGTGTTCCCAGGCCAGGGCCTGGCCCAGCCCCTGGGGAACGGGCAGCGCAGGCAGTACAGCTAGATAGGCCCACGGGGTGGCTCCCTGGCACTGCCGGGCCGCAGCTGCAGGGTATAGGGCGCCGCCAATCCCCCAAGAGCCACAAACCGAGCTCGCGGGGGGAACGGGGGAGAGGAGGAACTAGAGGATATGTTGCCCCGGTGCTCCCTCTATTAGAGTCTAACCTGGAACAGTTACTGGAAGTTATATTGCCCCGGTGCGCTCAATATTAGAGTCCAACTGGGAACAGTGACCGGACGTGACAGCACTCAGTAGCCCCTCTAACAGATTCCCAACGGGAACAGTGGGCGGAGGTTGCTCCTCTTCCATACCTGGGGGATTGGGAGCTAGTGGAGAGGGGGAGGCCTGGCAGCATTGAGACGGGGGGCACCTGGCAAGTATTAGGGTGTGGGGGGAGTGAGGAGGGGCGGCGTGGGGGGGGGGGTCCCTGCTGCAGTGCAGCAAGCTGGACCCTGCACCCCCGCGCGCACTGGGGATGGTGCAGAGCGGCGAGCGGGGCAGGGAGACATCTCCCGGGGGGTGCTTCCCAGCAAGGGCGGCCCCTCCCCAGCGTCACAGTAGCTTTCACTTTCGGCCTCGCACCACCGGCCCCTCACTCTAGAAATGGGAAGGCAGGGCCGGGCTTGGCAGCAGCTAATGGGAGATGGAGTCAGGGGAGAAACTACATCTCCCATGGTGCCATTGGGCCCGCAGTGGCAGATGGGAGATGGAGGCAGGGGAGACACTACGTCTCCCATGATGCATTACCTCACTCCCCACCCCGCTGCTTCTTGCAGGGGTAGTCTCACAGGGTTATTGAGCTATGGCCCTGGGATTTCCCCTCCCCTGCCTAGAGCGCCCCAACCCCAGGCCCCGTAGGGTTTGCAGGTGGGGTCAGGGCCGGCTCTAGGTTTTTTGCTGCCCCAAGCAAAAAAAAATTTGGCTGCCAACTCCCCCCCCCCCCGCCAATTGAACCCTCCTGCCGCCCCAGCCCTGGGTCACTGGTAACTCGCTCCCAGGGCGGGTCATTCAGCAGGAATTTTGGATGTTCACAGAACACAGACAGGATTGGTTCCCATATGGTTACAGAACTGCAGTAAAGTACAGGTGCTCAGAGGCTACAGTGGTGAAGACCAAAGTACTGAGGAAGAGAGAAGTAGTAAGCACTCATTTTACTCATGAAAGTGAGCCAATCTAACTCTGAACACACACGGGCAGCAGGTCAAGTGAGAAAGGAGGAGCCGATAGTCACTTGCTTTTAAACTGGGGCCCAACAAGCTCTGTATGGCCTGTCCTCACCAGGGTTCATAACCACATTTGAAAGGGTTGGTGGTGGCTTGCATCCATGCAATGGTTTCAAACACAGCTGAAGTAGCACCTAGCAAGCTGGAGGGTGAGAAGCGCCATTAGTGGTTTACAGCAATTGTTCCCAAGCACCTCCAGGTACTGATTCCACGGGCCTCGGAGCCTGTAGCTGGCCCGTTCCTGCCTTAATAGTTGGGCACTGATGCGCTACTGCATCTGACTCAGCTGCCCCCACCCTCGGGCTCAGGGGAGCTGAGTCGGCTCCGAATAGCAGTCACGATTTCCCAGCCAGCCGGGTTAGAGAGCGCACAGCAGACCAGGAAGCAGCTGCTGACAATCTACAGAAACCTTCACACCATTTTACAGACTACAACCTATGGCACCTTGCCTCAGGAGAGCTGCTCCGTGTAACCGACATCAGGATCTGAATGCTGCCATCTCTAGGGTGGAGGGCAGCAGCTAACTGGTGAAAAATAAGGAGAATATACTTCAGTTAAAGACAGAGCCAAGTCCTGACCCACACAAACAGGGGATGAGGAATCAAGTTGTTAGCCTGGCAAATGAGTACAATCGGGGTCAGCCTTACACACAATCTGAACGCAAGTATCAGAGGGGTAGCCGTGTTAGTCTGAATCTGTAAAAAGCAACAGAGGGTCCTGTGGCACCTTTAAGACTAACAGAAGTTTTGGGAGCATAAGCTTTCGTGGGTAAGAACCTCACTTCTTCAGATGCAAGTGTCCCAGGACAGCTCACCTAGGGCCTGTGTCCCTATCATGCTGTGATACCAGCGTGGGATGGAGAACCTCATCTCCAGCCACACAGGGGAGCAATTTGTAGACTGATCCAGCCCTTCCAGCAGCTGGTTCTAGCTTGGGGTTTTGCGAACTGCAAGACTGGCCGTGGGTACCAAAAACTCATGGGCTAATCCAGCTCCCAGTGAGCATTTTGCCCTAGGGTCAGGATGGGGCCATTATTTTGTGTCCAGACATTTTCGCTGTGTTTTGAACAATTTCTGTTTTGCCCACACGGTCTCTTTAAACCCAAAATTCCCACCTGTGTTGTTTTGTTTTTCATTCTCTTGGAGACTGGGCAATTCTCCTTTTCCCTTGGAAGAGAACATAGGGGTGTGCCTGTTATCACATCTCTCCTGCCAATCTCCTTATCAGCAGCTGCTTTCGCAGGAGGAGGGGGGTTGTGTATCCGACTCCTGCTGAATGTGCTAGGGTGTTGGAAGCAAAATATGTTTCCAATGTAAACACATTTCCCATAAGGAGAACTGAAAAGGCAGAACTCAAGAGTACCTTGTGGTTAAATCACAGGACTGGGAGTCAGGACTCCTGACTCACTGTGTGACCTTAGGTTAGTCACGTGACTTCTCCGTGCCTCTCTTTGCCCATCTGTAAAATGGGGATACCAGTGATTTACCTCTCAGTGGGTTGTGAGATTTAATTTGTCACTGTTTGTAAAAATGCTTTGAGCTCCTCAGAGAGAGGAAACTAGAGCATGGCAAAGCATTGTACGCTCATTATTACAGTGCACTGTGAGCTTCTTTAGCATCACAGAACACAGCCATCAGGCTGGCAGATGGCCCAGCACAATATAAATACAACCGGACCAAAGTGCTCATCTGCCCCGACGGACGTGTAATTCAATGCTGAATTCAATCCAGTGGCAGTGCGGGATGTGAAATCTTCTGCCTTTGCTAACTTTGGAAGTGCCTGCAAGTCACTGCAACCCAATGGGTGATTGGTGCCCCTTGTGCTGTGCACTGGTGGGGCTGAATCCAATCTCTAGCAGACAGGAGTCTCTGCATCACAGAAGCCACCAATGCCCCTGGCCCCGTTGATGGCAATTTGGGCTCAGAGGCCAAGCACTGAATGAACCCTGCAGACTGACCTCTCTTTACACCTCTAGAAATGGTCGCACCAGAATGGGCAGCACTGTCACTGCCACCCTACCTGGTCTGTGGATAAACAGGAGACGCTGGTCCCCAGCACTGTCAAACTGGCACAAAATGACTAAATATATTTCCAAATTCACTGAATTCAGCTGACAGGTTAAACCCTTGCCCAAGACTTACAGGGTCCGTCTACACTTGCAGCTGGGAATGGGCTTCCCAGTGTGGGTCAACAGGCTCGCACTGTGCTCAAAACATCAGCTTGGGCTAGCCACCCAAGTCCAAACCCACCCAAGCCCCTGAGAGAAGGCTAGCCTGGGACGCTGTGGCCATACTGATTTTTTTAGCATGTTCGCTCAAGCAGAGCTAGCGTGTGTCAGTCTGGGTGGTGGGGGAGGCTGCAACCCATGCTTCCAGCTGCTGTGTGAACACCCCAAAGATCCATACCATCCACACCTCTTCTTTAGCTGGGTTAAGTAAATACGATTTGTAATCTAGTAATACCTCCCATCCAAGGATCTCAAAGCACTTTGCACATCTCAATGAAGCAGGTAATTATTCCTGTTTTACAGATGAGGAAAATGAAACCCAGCGAGTCTGGCCAGCATTTTCAAGAGCAGTCCCTGCTTTTGTGTACCTGGCTTGCGACACCTGATTTCCAGAATGTCTGAACGCTCACACCTCCCGTTGAAACCAGTGGCTCAATCCCTCTGCAAAATCCAGCCCGAAGTGCCCACCTGAAAATCAGTGGTCCCTCTGGAAACTTGGCTTTAGCGGAGTTTCCCAAGGTCAGGGACTGACCCCCAGTCATGTGCCTGAACCACAAGACCAACTTTCCTCTTTAAGCAGAGTCTATTTGGGCAGCAAAGAGACTCAGGCTCCATGAGCCGTAGTTTAAGCTGTACTTGAGTTCAGTCATTTGTGAATGAAATTGGTTTGCTGGGTTCTTTCCACACTTCCCCATTTCATAACTTTATGTAAAACTTCGGTGCGGTTGTGTGAGACCCAGCGAGCAGGGGCTAAAACCCAGTCAGGACATACCTCTGTGGGCCTGAGACAAACAGCCTGTTTCCATCCCGAAGAGGAGACACAGGAGCCCCAGACACAGAGTAACAGCCCTGAAGATTTGTATGCACCGCGAGGTTCCGAGAACCCAGCTCATGGTTAGTCAGAAGAGTCTCACTATTTGCCTAGCAAATAACGACCTGCAGAAGAGCTCTGTGTAGCTCAAAGGCTTGTCTCTCTCAGCACCAGAAGTTGGTCCAATAAAAGATATTACCTCACCCACCTTCTCTCTCGAATATCCTGGGACCCACCCAGCTACACCACCGCTGCATACATATTTACCTAGCAGTCATTCATGCTACAGCTTTACCCTAATGCAAACTCTCTCCTGCTTCCCACCCAGGCTCGTTAAAAAAGGGAATGATTGAGGGAGGTTGGGAATTTTTTTCAGGTAAATCAGGAGGGGATTGAGTGGAAAGGCAAGGTGAGGAAACCCAGCTTGGATGGTCCCCAAATGGGAGTCACTAGAAGTGGCAGAGTCAATCCCAGCAGCTGCTCATGAAGTTCATGCCCTTCCCTGGTGGAAATCTGAAGTAAAGGATGATGCTGTCCTTAAGGAGGGACTTATGAACATGCTGAAGAATAGCTGGGATTTTCCCGTGGTGTGCACCCACCCCCACTCTTTATGTTCCTCCCCAAAGAGCTCTCTGCCCTAAGCTCCCCACACCTCAATGCAGCTCTCAACGGGCAGATCTGGTGCTCTCCTTACCTTTGTAAATACCGATTCCCCTTGGATGGCTCTCGCCATTGTCAACTTTCTAATCCCAGGAAACCAAACACCCTTGCCCCACCTCCCGCCCCACCCCTTCCCTGTTGCCCCACCCCTTCTCCAAGGCCCTGCCACCCACTCACTCCATCCCTCCTCCCTCCATCACTCACTCTCCCCCACCCTTTCTCACTTTCACTGGGCTGGAGCAGGGGGTTCGGGTGCGAGAGGGGGTGCGGGCTCTGGAATGGGGATGAGGGGTTTGGGGTGCAGGAAGGGGCTCTGGGCTGGAGCCGAGGGGTTCGGTGTGCAGGAGCAGGCTCAGGGCTGGGGCGCGGGAGGAGGTGTGGGCTCCGGGATGGGGCAGGGGGTTGGGGTGCAAGCTGTGGGAGGGAGTTAGAGTGCAGGAGGGGGTTCTGATCTGGGACCGGGGGATGGGGTACAGGAGGGGGTTTGGGGTGCAGAAATGAGTGCAGGCTCTGGGAGGGAGTTTGGATGTGGGAGGGAGCTTGGGGCAGGGAGTTGGAATGCGGCAGGGGTGAGGGGTGCAGGCTCTGGGAGGGTGTTTGGGTGCAGGAGGGAGCTCAGGGCTGGGGCAGGGAGTTGAAATGTGGGAGGGGTGAGGGGTGCAGGCTCTGGGAGGGTGTTTGGGTGCAGGAGGGAGCTCAGGGCTGGGGCAGGGAGTTGAAATGTGGGAGGGGTGAGGGGTGCAGGCTCTGGGAGGGTGTTTGGGTGCAGGAGGGAGCTCAGGGCTGGGGCAGGGAGTTGGGGTGCAGGAGGGGGTGAGGAGTGCAAGCTCCAGCCGGGCAGCACTTACTTCAGTTGGCAGCACAGCAGATCTAAGGCAGGCTCCCTGCATGCCCTGGCTCCACGTGGCTCCCAGAAGCAGCTGGCATGTCCGGCCCAGTTCTTAGGTGCAGGGGCGGCCAGGCAGCTCTGTGCCCACAGGCGCTGCCCCTGCAGCTCCCATTGGCCACGGTTACTGGCCAATGGGAGCTGCGGAGCCAGAGCTCGGGGTGGGGGTAGCGCACGGAGCTTCCCTGATCGCCCCTGCGGCTAGGGGCCTCAGGGACATGCCAGCTGCTTCCGGGAGCTGCGGAGACCCAGGGCAGGCAGGGAGCCTGCCTTAGCCCCCCTGCATTGCTGATCTTTTTGACCAGGCGTTCCAGTCGAAAACCGGATGCCTGGCAACCCTGGGCTAGGCCCGAGGTTTGAGAAGGAGCTGCAGCACGTAAGACTTTTGCACCAGTTCCCCTGATGAGCAGCAAGAAAACAAACATCGATGGATTTCTGACTGTGCTACGAGACACGCTCCAACATGCATGTATTTGCTTTGCCGAGGCTATTGAAACAGGCAGGCACACTCCTTGAGCACACAGAAGACACATTATCCAGAAGGCCCAGCTGGGACCGTGACCTAGCAAGAGCTCACCACGAACTAGTAAATCTAGTTGCAGCAGAAAACCAGATAAAGTGGGTTGCAGTTGAATTGGCATCGTTCTAACAAGCCCGGCACACATTTAACATCTGCGTTCTGGGAAGCTCTGGTGCGCAACGAAGCTAGTCTATGGGCAGACTCTATTAGACCTTGTGTTGGTTGTGGCCCCCTAACGATCTCTTACCCTGTCTTAAATGAAGGGCGTGTTCACATATCAGTTTGAACAAGATTTTGTCTCCACCCACGACAAGGATTCACCCAGTCAGGAGCGGCGCAAGCACTCTAAAGGTGGAGGGCCACAGTTGAAAATCAGTGACCCCTCTGGAAACCTTCTAGAGCCCAAACTGTGGCCCTACCCCCTGTTCCGGCACCCCTGCACCCAGTTCATACCAATATCTTTAAATACGAGGACAGATTCTTGGCCCTCTGCCACTCAGGCACTATAGAAACAAGTTGCAAACCATCTTGGAGCATAGAATCATAGGACTGGAAGGGACCTCGAGAGGTCGTCTAGTCCAGTCCCTGCACTCATGGCAGGACTAAGTATTATCTAGACCATTCCTGACAGGTGTTTGTCTAACCTGCTCTTAAAAATCCCCAAAGATGGAGATTCCACAACCTCCCTAGGCAATTTATTCTAGTGCTTAACCACCCTGACAGTTGGGAAGTTTTTCCTAATGTCCAACCTAAACCGGCCTTGATGCAATTTAAGCCCATTGCTTCTTGTCCTAACCTCAGAGGTAAAGAAGAGCAATTTTTCTCCCTCCTCCTTGTAACAACCTTTTATGTACTTGAAAACTGTTATCATGTCCCCTGTCAGTCTTCTCTTTTCCAGACTAAACAAGCCCAATTTTTTCAATCTTCCATCATGGGTCATGTTTTCTAGACCTTTAATCATTTTTGTTGCTCTTCTCTGGACTTTGACCAATTTGTCCACATCTTTCCTGAAATGTGGTGCCCAGAACTAGACACAATACTCCAGTTGAGGCCTAATCAGTGCGGAGTAGAGCAGAAGAATTACTTCTCGTGTCTTGCTTACAATACTCCTGCTAATACATCCCGGAACCATGTTCACTTTTTTTTTTTTTTTTTTTTTTTTGCAACAGTGTTACACTGTTGACTCATATTTAGCTTGTGATCCGCTATGACCCCCAGATCCGTACTGCTTCCTAGGCAGTCATTTCCCATTTTGTATGTGTGCAACAGATTGTTCCTTCCGAAGTGGAATACTGTGCATTTGTCCTGATTGAATTTCATCCTATTTACTTCAGACCATTTCTCCAGTTTGTCCAGATCATTTTGAATTTTAATCCTATCCTCCAAAGCGCTTGCAACCCCTCCCAGCTTGGTATCGGCCCCAAACTTTATAAGTGTACCCTCTATGCCATTATCTAAATCATTGATGAAGATATTGAACAGAACTGATCCCTGCGGGCCCCTACTCGTTATGCCCTTCCAGCATGACTGTGAACCACTGATAACTACTCTCTGGGAATGATTTTCCAACCAGTTATGCACCCACCTTACAGTACCTCTATCTAGGTTGTACTTCCCTAGTTTGTTTATGAGAAGGTCATGAGAGACAGTATCAGAAGCCTTACTAAAGTCAAGATATACCACATCTACCGCTTCCCCCCTATCCACAAGGCTTGGTACCCTGTCAAAGAAAGCTATCAGGTTGGTTTGACACAATTTGTTCTTGACAAATCCATGCTGTCTGTTACTTATCACCTCATTATCTTAAAATGTTTGAAAATTGATTTCTTAATTATTTGCTCCATTATCTTTCCGGATACAGAAGTTAAGCTGACTGGTGTGTAATTCCTCAGGTTGTCCTTATTTCCCTTTTTATAGATGGGCACTAAATTTGCCCTTTTCCGGTCTTCTGGAATGTCTCCCGTCTTCTATGACTTTTCAAAGATAATTGCTAATGGCTCAGATTATCCTCAGTCAGCTCCTTGAATATTCTAGGGTGCATTTAATCAGGCCCTGGTGATTTGAAGACATCTAACTTGTCTAAGTAATTTTTGACTTGTTCTTTCCATATTTTAGACTCTGATCCTACCTCATTTTCATTGGCATTCACTATGTTAGACATCCAATCGCCACCAACCTTCTTGGTGAAAACCGAAACAAAGAAGTCATTAAGCACCTCTGCCATTTCCACATTTTCTGTTATCGTCTTTCCCCCTCATTGAGTAATGGGCCTACTCTGTCCTTGGTCTTCCTCTTGCTTCTGATGTATTTGTAGAATGTTTTCTTGTTACCCTTTATGTCCCTAGCTAGTTTGATCTCGTTTTGTGCTTTGGCCTTTCTAATTTTGCCCCTACATACTTGTGTTATTTGTTTATATTATTCCTTTGCAATTTGACCAAGTTTCCACTTTTTGTAGGACTTTTTTTGAGTTTTAGATCATTGAAGATCTCTTGGTTAAGCCAGGTGGTCTCTTGCCATACTTCCTATCTTTCCTACACAGTGGGACAGTTTGCTCTTGTGCCCTTAATAATGTCTCTTTGAAAAACTGCCAACTGTCTTCAATTGTTTTTCCCCTTAGACTTGCTTCCCATGGGATTTTACCTACCAACTCCCTGAGTTTGCTAAAGTCACCTTCTTGAAATCCATTGTCTTTATTGTGCTGTTCTCCCTCCTATCATTCCTGAGAATCATAAACTCGACCATTTCATGATCACTCTCACCCAAGCTGCCTTCCACTTTCAAATTCTCAACCAGTTCCTCCCTATTTGTCAAAATCAAATCTAGAACAGCCTCCCCCCTAGTAGTTTTCTCCGCCTTCTGAAATAAAAAGTTGTCTCAATGCATTCTAAGAACTTGTTGGATAATCTGTGCCCTGCTGTGTTATTTTCCCAGCAGATGTCTGGTTGGTTGAAGTCCCCCATCACCACCAAGTCCTGTGCTTTGGATGATTTTGTTAGTTGTTTAAAAAAAGCCTCATCCATCTCTTCTTCCTGGCTAGGTGGTCTGTAGTAGACCCCTACAATGACATTACCCTTGTTTTTACCCCTTTTATCCTTACTCAGAGACTTTCAACAAGTCTGTCTCTTATTTCCATCTCAACCTCAGTCCAAGTGTATACATTTTTAATATATAAGGCAACACCTCCTCCCTTTTTTCCCCTGCCTGTCCTTCCTGAGCAAGCGATATCCTTCTATACCAATATTCCAGTCATGTGTGTTATCCCACCTAGTCTCTGTGATGCCAACTGTGTCATAGTTGTGTTTATTTACTAGCATTTCGACTTCTTCCTGCTTATTCCCCATACTTCTTGCATTAATATACAGACATCTAAGATACTGATTGGATTCACCCCCTCCCCCCCACAAGTTCTGTCTTGTCTCTCCCTTATTTCTGCTATAACAGCCCATGCTCCCCCCAGATTCAGACCCTTCTCCCAGGTCTCCATGTTTTTGACTTAGCTGTGGGCTTTGGTCACCTGCCCCAGTCGAACCTACGTTAAAGCCTTCCTCACAAGGTTAGCCAGTCTGTAGCCAAATATGCTCTTCCCCTTCCTCGATAGGTGGACCCCATCTCTGTTTAGCAGTCCTTCTTCCTGGAACAGCATCCTGTGGTCAAGGAAGCCAAAGCCCTCCTGGCGACACCATCCTCGCAGCCAAGCATTCACCTCTAGGATGGTTCCAGAGGAACGCGTTCTACTCACAAAACCCATAGGACCATTCCAGGATTTCATTGGAGGGCTCTTACCCAAGAACTGACCAGGCCTGAAGCTGCTGAGATCTCACTGCTTGAGAGCCGGGGCTGAAAGGCACTGTAGAAAGGGAGAGTGCACTTATTATGATGACAGATAGCAACTGCCATTCAGAATCTCATTGCTGGGCATCTGAAGACGGTGTTAACTCTCCTTTGCCATGATGGCTACAAAAAAATTGACAACGATTAGGCAGTGAGATGCAGGGTCGGTTCCAGGCACCAGCTTACCAACCAGGTGCTTGGGGCAGCCACTTCGGAGAGGGGCGGCACCTCCAGCTGTTCGGCGGCAATTCGGCGGACGGTCCCTCACTCCTGCTCGGAGCGAAGGCCCTCCTGCCGAATTGCCGCCGCAGATCGCAATCGCAGCTTTTTTGTTTTGTTTTGTTTTGTTTGGCTGCTTGGGGCGGCCAAAACCCTGGAGCCGGGCCTGGTGAGATGGCTCAGACCACTGCCTGTCATGCTGACCAATATTGTCTCATTGATTCCTTGTGCTCCCCCCTTCTGTCTGTCTATATCCATCTGTTGTCTCCTACTTTGATTGTAAATTCCTTAGTGCAGGGACTGTCTTTTTGTTCTGTGTTTGTACAGTGCCTAGCACAATGGGGTCCTGGCCCTTGATCGGCGTAATCACGAGTAGAAGTAGAGAAGTTATTTTCCCTCTGCATTTGGCACCAGTGTGATCGCTGCTGGAATAATATGTGCTTTCTAGCGTTCACAATTCAAGAAAGATGTTGATCAATTGGAGAGGGTTCAGAGAAGACCCAGGAGAATGATTAAAGGATTAGAAAACATGCCTTACAGTGATAGACTCAAGGAGCTCAATCTATTTAGCTTAACAAGGAGACGGTTAAGGGGTGACTTGCTCACCGTCTGTAAATACTGTCATGGGGAACAAATATTGGATAATCATAGAATCATAGAATCATAGAATATCAGAGTTGGAAGGGACCTCAAGAGGTCATCTAGTACAACCCCCTGCTCAAAGCAGGACCAATTCCCAGCTAAATCATCCCATCCAGGGCTTTGTCAAGCCGGGCCTTAAAAACCTCCAAGGAAGGAGACTCCACCACCTCCCTAGGTAACGCATTCCAGTGTTTCACCACCCTCCTAGTGAAATAGTTTTTCCTGATATCCAACCTGGACCTCCCCCACTGCAACTTGAGACCATTGCTCCTTGTTCTGTCATCTGCCACCACTGAGAACAGCCGAGCTCCATCCTCTTTGGAACCCCCCTTCAGGTAGTTGAAGGATGCTATCAAATCCCCCTTCATTCTTCTCTTCTGGAGACTAAACAATCCCAGTTCCCTCAGCCTCTCCTCATAAGTCATGTGCTCCAGACCCCTAATCATTTTTGTTGCCCTCCGCTGGACTCTTTCCAATTTTTCCACATCCTTCTTGTAGTGTGGGGACCAAAACTGGACACAGTATTCCAGATGAGGCCTCACCAATGTCGAATAAAGGGGAAAGATCACGTTCCTTGATCTGCTGGCAATGCCCCTACTTATACATCCCAAAATGCCGTTAGCCTTCTTGGCAACAAGAGCACACTGTTGACTCATATCCAGCTTCTCGTCAACTGTGACCCCTAGGTCCTTTTCTGCAGAACTGCTACCTAGCCATTCGGTCCCTAGTCTGTAGCAGTGCATGGGATTCTTCCGTCCTAAGTGCAGGACTCTGCACTTGTCCTTGTTGAACCTCATCAGGTTTTTTTCGGCCCAATCCTCTAATTTGTCTAGGTCCCTCTGTATCCGATTCCTACCCTCTAGTGTATCTACCACGCCTCCTAGTTTAGTGTCATCTGCAAACTTGCTCAGAGTGCAGTCCACACCATCCTCCAGATCATTAATAAAGATATTAAACAAAACTGGCCCCAGCTGGGCATATGGCAGAGATTCCTTGGTGAATATAGCTGAACATAAGACATTGATTCCAGATCATAGCTAGGCATGAATTTCTCATGGAATTCTCGTGAACTGTCATTAGGATGCATTGCTAGCCATTTGGCAGTGATCCCTTAGTGAAAATTGCTAAACATGAGCCGTTTATTCCAGATCATACCTAGGCACGACATTCTCCCGGAATTAGCCTCCAAATGCCATTCAGATGACCTGTTGTGCATTTCCCCGAGTTTCGTTTGTGACAGCGCCTAAACAGGAGAAACTGAATCCAGATAACTGCCAGGGATAAATTTCTCCTGGGATCGTCCTCCAAGTGCCATTCGGATGCACTGCTCGTAATTTGGCACAGATCCGTTCGTGATAATTGCTAAACATGAAACATGCATTCCAGAGCACACCTAGGCACGAATATGTCCAGGAATTATCCTCCAAATGCCTTTCGCAGGCAGTGTTGACTATTTGTCAGAGATAACTTCGTTCAAATTGATAAACATGTGCCTTTCACTCCCTATCTCTGGCCTGGTCTACACTACGACTTTAATTCGGATTTATCAGCATTAATTCGAATTTACCCTGCAACCGTCCACACAACGACGCCATTTAATTCGAAATAAAGGGCTCTTTAAATCAATTTCTGTACTCCACCCCGACGAGCGGAGTAGTGCGAAAATCGATTTTAACATTTTGAATTAGGGATAGTTTGGCCGCAATTCGATGGTATTGGCCTCCGGAAGCTATCCCACAGTGCATCATTGTGACCGCTCTGGACAGCAATCTAAACTCGGAAGCACTGGCCAGGTAGACAGGAAAAGCCCCACGAACATTTGAATTTCATTTCCTGTTTGCCCAGCGTGGAGAGCACAGGTGACCACAGATAGCTCATCAGCACAGGTAACCATGCAGGCCGATAATCGAAAAAGAGCACCAGCATGGACCGTACGGGAGGTACTGGATCTGATCGCTATATGGGGAGAGGATTCAGTGCTACCAGAACTTTGTTCTAAAAGACGAAATGCCAAAACTTTTGAAAAAATCTCCAAGGGCATGATGGAGAGAGGCCACAATAGGGACTCAGATCAGTGCTGCGTGAAAGTCAAGGAGCTCAGACAAGCCTATCAAAAAACAAAGGAGGCAAACGGTCGCTCTGGGTCAGATCCGCGGACATGCCGCTTCTACGCCAAGCTGCATGCAATTCTGGGGGGGCTGCCACCACTAACCCACCTGTGACCGTGGATTCTGGGTCGGGGATAGTCTCATCAGCTACACCTGAGGATTCTGCCGATGGGGAAGAGGAGAAGGAGGAGGAGGATGAGCTTGCAGAGAGCACACAGCACTCCGTTCTCCCCAACAGCCAGGATCTTTTTCTCAGCCTGACTGAAGTACCCTCCCAACCCTCCCAAGCCAGTATCCAAGACCATGACCCCATGGAAGGGACCTCAGGTGAGTTTACCTTTTAAAATATAAAACTTGTTTTAAAAGCAAACGGTTTTTAATGATTACTTTGCCCTGAGGACTTGGGATGCATTCGCGGTCAGTTCAGCTACTGGAAAAGTCTGTTAACGTGTCTGGGGATGGAGCGGAAATCCTCCAGGGACATCTCCATGAAGCTCTCCTGGAGGTACCCCAAAAGCCTTGCCACAAGGTTTCTGGGCAGTGCATCCTTATTCCGTCCTCCATGGTAGGACACTTGACCACGCCATGCTTGTAGCAAGTAATCTGGTATCATTGCCTGACAAAGCCTGGCAGCGTATGGTCCCGGTGTTTGCTGGCATTCAAGCAACAGCCGTTCTTTATCTTGCTGTGTAATCCTCAGGAGAGTGATATCACTCATGGTAACCTGGTTGAAATACGGGAACTTAATTAAGGGGACAGAGGTGGCGGTTCCTACTGGGCTGTTTGCCTGTGGCTGAAAATAAATCCTTCCCTGCAGTTAGCCAAGCGCAGATGGGAAATTGACCCTGAGCTTTTCGCATTTGGCTAGCAGGAATCTTCCCTGTTACCAGCCTCGCGGTGGGGGGAGGGGTACCGTGATCATCCCAGAGAATTCATGGCGGGAGGGGGACGGTGGGCGGGGGGGTTAGTTTGGTTCCTGCAGGGATCTTCCCTGATACCAGCCACGTGGTGGGGGGAGGGGTACAGCGATCATCCCAGAAAATTCATGGCGGGGGGTGGGGGTGGGGTGGTTAGTTTGTTTTCTGCTGCTGCTGAATGTTAACAGAAAAACCGCAGCACTCTACAGGCTATGCTTGGTATGTGGGAAAGGAGGGCGCAGAAGCCGAAAGACAATGGCTTACCATGGCCGCATGCAAGCCGAATTCTGTTGCCTGGACCTGTGATCTCTAGCAGCAAAGCCATAGGCACTCAGTATTAAGAGGCAAAATGCGACCTTGCACAGAAATCACATGTGCTATGTAATGTGAATAGTGTTGGTCACCGTGAAAGAGTATAAGCATTGTTCTGCAAAATGTATCTTTTTAAACAATTCTCTCTTTTTTCCCCTCCCTACAGCAGCTGCAAGCTCCCTCAAGCCTCCCTCCTCCATCCCGAAGGCTATCACAGATAAGGCGTCGTAAAAAGAAGACGCGAGACGAAATGTTTGCAGAAATTATGGAATCCACCCGCAGTGACAGAGCTCATCTGAATGAGTGGAAGGAAACGGTTTCAAAGTATAGGAAAGAAGCCAGTGAACGTGAGGACAGGAGGGACCAACGTGAGGACATGAGGGACCAACGTGAGGAGAGGAGGGACCAACGTGAGGAGAGGAGAGACGCTCGAGATGAGAGGTGGCGGCAGGAAGATCAGAGGAGGCAGGATGCAACGCTGGGGCTGCTGCGTGAGCAAACAGACATGCTCCGGCGTCTGGTGGAGCTTCAGGAACGGTTGCAGGAAAACAGAGTGCCGCTACAGCCCCTGTACCCCCTCCCCCTCCCCATGTTCCATATCCTCCTCACCCAGACGTGTAAGAACGCGGGGGGGGGGCGGGCGGGGGGAGGCTCTGTACACCTTCCCATTCCACCCCAGTGGACAGCCCAAGCAAAAGGCTGTCATTTTTTTAACCTTTTTTTAGTGGCCTTTTCCTTCCCACCGATCCTCCTCCCAAATCCAACCCGGGTTCCCTCCCTCTTTTTATAATCTATTAATAAAGAATAAATGATTTTTAAATGATAGTGACTTTATTTGGTTTGAAAGCAAGCTGGGGGAAGGGGGAGGGTGGGTTCCTTACAGAAAATGAGTCAATAAAGGGGGCGGATTTTCATGAAGGAGAAACAAACAGATATTTCACACGGTAGCCTGGCCAGTCATGAAACTGGTTTTCAAAGCTTCTCTGATGCACAGCGCTTCCTGGTGTGCTCTTCTAATCGCCCTGGTGTCTGGCTGCGCGTAATCAGCAGCCAGGCGATTTGCCTCAGCCTCCCACCCCACCATAAAGGTCTCCCCCTTACTTTCACAGAGATTGTGGAGCACGCAGCAAGCAGAAATAACAATGGGGAGATTTCTTTGGCTGAGGTCAGAGCGAGTCAATAATGAATGCCAGCGACCTTTTAAACAGCCAAATGCACATTCTACCACCATTCTGCACTTGCTCAGCCTGTAGTTGAACAGCTCCTGACTCCTGTCCAGGCTGTCTGTGTATGGCTTCATGAGCCATGGCATTAAGGGGTAGGCTGGGTCCCCAAGAATAACTATTGGCATTTCAACAGCCCCAACGATTATTTTCTGGTCCGGAAAGTAAGTCCCTTGCTGCAGCCCTTTAAACAGAGTAGTGTTCCTGAAGACGCGAGCGTCATGAACCCTTCCCGGCCAGCCCGCGTTGATGTTGGTGAAACGTCCCTTGTGATCCACAAGTGCTTGCAGCACCATTGAAAAGTACCCCTTGCGGTTTATGTACTGGGTACCCTGGTGCTCCGGTGTGCCAAGATAGGGATATGGGTTCCATCTATCGCACCACCACAGTTAGGGAATCCCATTGCAGCAAAGCCATCCACTATGGCCTGCACATTTCCCAGAGTCACTACCTTTCGTAGCAGCACCTGAGTGATTGCTTTGGCTATTTGCATCACAGCAGCCCCCACAGTAGATTTGCCCACTCCAAATTGATTCCCGACTGACCGGTAGCTGTCTGGCGTTGCAAGCTTCCACAGGGCTATCGCCACGCGCTTCTCAACTGTGAGGGCTGCTCTCATCTTGGTATTCTGGCGTTTCAGGGCAGGGGACAGCAAGTCACAAAGTTCCATGAAAGTGCCCTTACGCATGCGAAAGTTCCGCAGCCACTGGGAATCATCCCACACCTGCAACACTATGCGGTCCCACCAGTCTGTGCTTGTTTCCCTTGCCCAGAATCGGCGTTCCATGGATAGAACCTGCCCCATTAACAACATGATCTCCAAAGCACCGGGGCCCGTGGTTTCACAGAATTCTGTGTCCATGTTCATGTCCATGTCCTCATCATGCTTGTCGCTGCGCTGCCGCCGCCGCTGCCTCCTCGCCTCGTTTTTCTGGTCCTGGCTCAGCATAAACTCCACGAGAATGCGCGAGGTGTTTACAATGTTCATGACTGCTGTCTTGAGCTGAGCGGGCTCCATGCTTGCCGTGGTATGGAGTCTGCAGTGTTCACCCAGGAAAAAAGGCGCGAAATGGTTGTCTGCCGTCCGTTGCTTTCATGCAGGGAGGGAGTGAGGGAGGAGGTGAAGCTGTACCCAGAACCACCTGCGACGATGTTTTTTGTCCCATCAGGCACTGGGATCTCAACCCAGAATTCCAATGGGCGCGGGAGACTGCGGGAACTATGGGATAGCTATGGGATAGCTACCCATAGTGCAACGCTCCAGAAATGGACGCTCCAGTACTTGGACGCACACCGCCGAATTAATGTGCTTAGTGTGGCCGCATACATTCGACTTTATACAATCTGTTTCCCAAATTCGAATTATATAAATTCGGATTAATCCCGTAGTGTAGAAATACCCTAATAAAGCATACATATAAGGCTGTTTTGCTAAATAAAGATTTCAAACATTTGTTAAAATGCCCCTCCAAGTTTTTTTATCCTCATGCCCTGTGTTTTCATGTTACCTTTTAAAGTCTGCGTTCCTCTGTATGTGTGTACAGGTCCATTTCATGTTTTTTCATTTCTTTTTGGTATTTTGCTAAATGTGCCTGTGGCAAGGTGATGACTCACCACGCGGCACCTCCTGGTGGTTGTCCAGGGAATTAGCTCTTTCCAGCCCCGGAGTGCCCTCTGCCAGCTGATGTCTCGCCTGCCGCTGGCCCCCATGTCCCTCCCAGACCCCGGTGCCCTTTACCCAGGGGTTCTGCTCACCGTAGCAACCCCCAATCTGGGTCTCCCCACTCAGGGGAACCCCCAACCCCTATCCCCACCTCGCCTCAGTGGCTACTGCCAGTTACCATCTAGCCCCACTCACTGGGGCAGACTGCAGTCTGTAAAGGCCACTCATCATTGGCAAGGGGGGTTTGGACCTGCTGCCTCTGCCTATCTCTGGGCTGCCCCTCTGCAGCCCCAGTATCCTTTGTGGGCCCTTAACTCAGCCTGCAGCCTGGGGCTTTGCTAGGCTGGAGCTCCCTAGCTCCCTCAGCCCTTCCGCAGCACTGCTCCACCCTAGGTACCCTTCTCAGCTTCCCAGACAGCCAGGTCCTTCTCTCTCTAGAGCCAGAGAGAGACTGTGTCAGCTTCTAGCCCACTGCCATCTTATAAGGGCCAGCTGGGCCCTGATTAAGCTACCACAGCTGTGGCTGCTTTCCTAATCAGCCTAGCTTTCCTCGCTGCAGCCCTCTCCAGGGCTGCTTTATCCCATTCAGGCAGGAGCAGGGGGACCACCCCGCTACACAGCTGAATAGGTTAATAATGTGAAACATTTATTGCTAAATCGTTTAAGAAACATTGAATCTTAAGAAGAACATTTAGTTTGTAGCTACTGCTTCTCAGATACTAAAATACAGGTTTTTCTAATACGCCATTGCTGTTTTTATTTTCTTTAGTAAATTCAGGTTTAATCTCTTTAATTCATCTACATGCCATACCCTAAATTCAGAAGGAGTTACAGGTTTACCTTAACAAAAAGGATATCATTTATGGAAAGACTGAAAGCAAAATTGTGCAAAGGATGCTGCGGCTTCATGGTTTGGGCACTCTCTGATGATGTGGGAGATTGAGGACCCAGTCTGTCTGTGCAAATGCCTGTTTCCTTATTTAGCCACAGTGGAACATCTTCAACAGGAGAAACTGAGGAAGCACCATGCCAGAATGTCCATGACCTAGTGGCTTGGGCACTCACCTAAGATATCCTTTGAACAACAGATCCTTGTTCAAATCTTTTCCTCAGGTAGAGTGAGGACTTGAACTAGGGGTCTCCTGCATCCCAGGTGAGTACCCTCACTGGTGGGCTAGAAGATATGAGGGAGTGTGATGGTCTATAATGCTATGGTCACCACTTTTATAAGGCTATGATACATTTTCTACAAAGTATGCCTTGTGAGGTATCATTTGAAAACTCATACTCTGATGAATATTATTGTCCTGGTAAAATGTGTGTATCAATATTGTATGAGAAGTTATTAGATTAAGACAAGATTAAGACAAGCAAGCACAAACTAGTTTTTCAGAGACAAAGACACACTAGAACACCACTCAGGTGTTAAAGGGCCATCACCTACTTACGCGGCCATTCTCCAGCAACTGGAAAGGGTAAACAAGAAATTTACATCGCATCACAGGAACATTTCAAACCTCATGTCCACAAGAAGCAACAGAGGGTCCTGTGGCACCTTTGAGACTAACAGAAGTATTGGGAGCATAAGCTTTCGTGGGTAAGAACCTCACTTCTTCAGATGCAAGTAATGGAAATCTCCAGAGGCAGGTATAAATCAGTATGGAGATAACGAGGTTAATGCAGTCAGGGAGGGTGAGGTGCTCTGCTAGCAGTTGAGGTGTGAACACCAAGGGAGGAGAAACTGCTTCTGTAGTTGGATAGCCATTCACAGTCTTTGTTTAATCCTGATCTGATGGTGTCAAATTTGCAAATGAACTGGAGCTCAGCAGTTTCTCTTTGGAGTCTGGTCCTGAAGTTTTTTTGCTGTAAGATGGCTACCTTTACATCTGCTATTGTGTGGCCAGGGAGGTTGAAGTGTTCTCCTACAGGTTTTTGTATATTGCCATTCCTGATATCTGACTTGTGTCCATTTATCCTCTTGCGTAGTGACTGTCCAGTTTGGCCAATGTACATAGCAGAGGGGCATTGCTGGCATATGATGGCATATATAACATTGGTGGACATACAGATGAATGAGCCGGTGATGTTGTAGCTGATCTGGTTAGGTCCTGTGATGGTGTTGCTGGTGTAGATATGTGGGCAGAGTTGGCATCGAGGTTTGTTGCATGGGTTGGTTCCTGAGTTAGAGTTGTTATGGTGTGGTGCGTGGTTGCTGGTGAGAATATGCTTAAGGTTGGCAGGTTGTCTGTGGGCGAGGACTGGCCTGCCTCCCAAGGTCTGTGAAAGCGAGGGATCATTGTCCAGGATGGGTTGTAGATCACTGATGATGCGTTGGAGAGGTTTAAGCTGAGGACTGTAGGTGATGGCCAGTGGAGTTCTGTTGGTTTCTCTTCTGGGCCTGTCTTGTAACAGGAGGCTTCTGGGTACACGTCTGGCTCTGTTGATTTTTTTTCTTTATTTCCTTGTGTGGGTATCGTAGTTTTGAGAATGCTTGGTGAAGATCTTGTAGGTGTTGGTCTCTGTCTGAGGGGTTGGAGCAGATGCGATTGTACCTCAGTGCTTGGCTGTAGACGATGGATCGTGTGGTGTCACCGGGGTGGAAGCTGGAGGCATGAAGGTAGGCATAGCGGTCGGTGGGTTTTCGGTATAGGGTGGTGTTAATGTGGCCATCGCTTATTTGTATGGTAGTGTCTAGGAAGTGGACCTCACGTGTAGATTGGTCCAGTCTGAGGTTGATGGTGGGGTGGAAGCTGTTGAAATCAACGTGGAATTCTTCCAGGGTCTCCTTCCCATGGGTCCAGATGATGAAGATGTCATCAATGTAGCGTAGGTAGAGAAGGGGCATGAGTGGACGAGAGCTGAGGAAGCGTTGTTCCAGGTCAGCCATAAAAATGTTGGCATATTGTGGGGCCATGTGGGTGCCCATGGTGGTGCCACTGGTCTGGAGGTATATATTGTCACCAAATTTGAAATAATCGTGCGTGAGGATAAAGTCACAGAGCTCAGCAACAAGTTGTGCTGTGTCATCATCAGGGATACTGTTCCTAACAGCTTGTATTCCATCTGTGTGTGGGATGTTTGTGTAGAGAGCCTCTACATCCATGGTGGCTAGGATGGTGTTTTCTGGGAGGTCACCAATGCATTGTAGTTTTGTAAGAGGGCAACACTATCATTCTGGTTAAAAAATAAAAAAAAGATTAAACAAATGGTATATTCCAAAATAATTTTATTTTTAAGGTTTCATACATAAAAATAAGAAAGATAATTACAAAGAAAATTCAGTGAGCATAGTAAGAAAACTAACCGACCATCTGAGCTATTGAACAGACAGCTTTTGTCCAGTCCTAAGCGCAAGCAAGGATAGAAAAACTAGAAAAGGGTCCTTAAACCTGACCAAGCCAAATGAAACATTCCACAACAGCACCCGAAAATGTTTTGAGAAAAGTACAGCTCTGAAACAGACACAGGGCACAGATTTAAAATCCTCAGCACTAGGGATATTTGGTTATGATTTCAATGCACAAGGAAACTGCCCTGCAATAAACAGAATATGTCCTGATCAGCAGATTACTGGAAGACTTTAGGATTATTCTCTTGAGGACAAATCAATGACATGACCATTAAATTCTTCAGAAAGACAAGTTGCAGAACCTGAAGAGAAGACAAAATCTTGTCTCTCACACCAAGAGAAGTTGGTCCAATAAAAGATATTCCCTCACCCACCTTGTCTTTCTAATATTCTGGGACCAACACAGGTACAACACATTTTTTAATATCTGTGGGAGATATTGTGGGGAACACTCAGCCATACAGATGTTTTCTACCTGCTAATATGCACAGTACATAATAAAGTGTGATTTTTTTTTTAAATTCTATTTTCGTTACTCTTTCAAAGAGTGGGGCAGGGGGGTTCTGGTTGTATTGATATAGGAAAGTGACCATACAGATGTGGGGATACAGCCTTTTCTATGAAGATTACATCAGTATTGGCTATCTTGGCCTGATTTCCAATTCAGAGGAACTTTCATATTTCAGTTTCCATTTGAGGAGTTTGAGATGTTGCTGGTGGGTTAAGAAACTTTTTTACTTCTTCAGATATGCCTTTTATACTTATGTCATTCGAAACATTTTTCAGGTGATCCTGAAACTTAGATATCAAGACATTCTGCACTATTTCCTGCACGCACTTTTCCTCTTTTGCCATACAGATTTGAGCTTCTTCCTCTAGTATGCGCTGGCTCTCTATCTTCTTACGTTCTTCTTTATCATTACAGCAGTACCAGAATGGGTAAAGTGTGTATAGGCAGTAGACAAATATGATAACAAAAAGGGCAAATAGTCCAAAAACCTGAGGGGGGAAAACCAAAGCTAGTTATTTTCATGGGAATTTTTCTTTATGCATCTTTTGCATCCCACCAAAATGGATATGTCCTCTTCTATAAATTTAGCTTCACAGATCTATTTACAAAGCAAAAATACTCTTTTCAACCAGATTTGGGGATGGGTAATGGTGGAATCTTTCAGTGTTACTAAGGCTAGGTCTACACTACCCGCCTGAATCGGCAGGTAGAAATCGATCTCTCGGGGATCGAATTATCGCGTCTCGTTGGGACGTGACAATCGATCCCTGAATCGATGCTCTTACTCCACCAGCGGAGGTGGGAGTAAGCGCCGTCGACTGGGAGCTGCGGAAGTCGATTTTGCTGCTGTCCTCACAGTGGGGTAAGTCGGCTCCGATACGTCGAATTCAGCTACGCTATTCGCGGAGCTGAATTTGCGTATCTTAAATCGACCCCCCCCCCCCCCCCGTAGTGAAGACTGCCCTAAGACTGTTGAACTAAACTCAAAAGTTTTAGAGTTTGGATTTAGCAAAGCCACTAAAATTCTGTCTTTATCATTATTTATTATTCTACCAAGCCTTGTGTCAACTGCAGACTTTATTCGCAATGATTTTATATTTTCTACCAGATTGTTGCTAAAGATATTAAATAGCACTGGACCTGTTGGATGAAGATTCCCCATTATTTCTTTTTGAGATCTAGCAGTTAGCCAGTTTTAAATCCATTTAAGGTGGGGTACATTGTTTTTTTAATGTGCTATCTTTTATCAGAATATCATGTGACACTAATTTAATGCCTTACAGAAATTTAAATATATTATGTCAACACAGCAACCTTTGGCCTTGGCTACACTTGAGGATTCACAGCACTGTGAATTTGGTGAGATTATTAAATTATTATTAAATTTGGTGAGATTCTTAAATTATATTCAGGTTATTCTGATTACCTTGATCCCTAGGCTAGAAAAGAATGTTATACAGTATTGGAAATAAGGGCAACAACCAGTGTTGACAAGGCCAATTTGATCAGGGTGGATGTAGTCCACTCCCAATAATTCCCTGATCGAATTGGCCCTGTCAACACTGGCTCGCCACTTGTGAGGTAACTCCCTTCCCTTCTCTTCATGTGTTAGTATATAATGCCTGCAACTGTAATTTTCACTCCATGCATCTAAAGAAGTGGTTTTTTACCTACAAAAGTTTATGCCCAAATAAATCTGTTAGTCTTTAAAGTGCCACCGGACTCCTTGTTGTTTTTGTGGATACAGACTAACACGGCAACCCCCTGATACAGGTATCATTGTTGTTTTATTCCAAGTTATTAATAGAACTCATTTTAGGACCTGGGTACAAAATGCCAATGGAAGTATTCCAGTAACTCTAGCATATGTTATATTTTCAATGGCAAAGCTTTAGTTTCATGAAGGATGCGTTTATTAACTTATATGGATATATCTTTTTTTTTTAAGTAATACATACAGCACAATTATAAATATTCAAATAACGTTTCAAAACTACTACTTAATAAATTGTTCTACAACATAAAACCATTTCTCTAACTATATTTTTTCTCACTTCAAAAGTTTGTTTTCTCTTAATTAATTGGCCTCTCAGAGGTGGTAAGACAACTCCCACCTGTTTATGCTCTCTGTCTGTGTGTATATATATCTCCTCAATATATGTTCCATTCTATATGCATCCAAAGAAGTGGGCTGTAGTCCACGAAAGCTTATGCTCTAATAAATTTGTTAGTCTCTAAGGTGCCACAAGTCCTCCTGTTCTTATATTTTTTCCAGGGTTTTCAAAATGCCTGAAATAGTTCTGTCCCTTACTTCAGATGGGCTCTTACCTGTGATAGTACATGAAGGGTTAAAATCCATGTGCATTTTATATAACAACCTGGTATATGGATTGTGCCAGCTCTTTTCCAGACCTGAAGTCCAGAGTTTGGTCTGGAGACCAGAGGCCTACCAAATAGTGATTAGCTAAGAGAAAGCTGGGATAAACAAGATAACATTGCCTTTGCTAAGATATGCTTGGTCAGTAGAAATGCCAGATGTTGAAGCAATAACTGAATAATTATGTTTCATCCAATGTTTCAAATTGAACAAAGGATCCCTGTTCCTATTGTGTTCCTCCTGTAGGGAAACAGTCTTCCCACAGATCCAACCTTGAGTTTATGAAAAGTTGGCACATGTCAGTATAAAGATAGGGCATCCTTTCACCTCCCTTCCCAGGAACCAATGCCCTGCCTTAAGACATAAAGGAGACAATCTGTATTATCATATCCTTTCACTGTTTCTTTGCTTTGACCCCTAGGAATGTACCTGTTGGACAATCAAAGGAGTTGCTCCATTCCTATGGACCCCAAATCAGAATTCAACATATATATTTTATACTAATAACATTTTATCAAAGTATTAATTAAATGTTAACTTGCTAACTTGAGACCATGGGCAGAGACATTATGTAACCTTTTAACCATTGGCTAATGTTCTATCTTGTCTTGCTGCAAAACATATCCCGGGGTGTGGAACTGCCTACCCCATCACTTTCCCCCGCCCATGGAAAATCTATATATTCCATTGTAATCAATTGATTGACAGTGTCTCTGAGCCTAATAAGCAAGGTGACACTCCACCAGCGCTGTGTGTAATAAACTCCTGTGCTTGACCTCTACACGGTGTGGATTTATGTTCTTCAGTACATAAGCTTCATTGCTGTTTCCCTTGAATACTGTATGTATGCACTCACTGTATCGGCCATCAAGGAGGAGAAGCACACACCATAAAAGAGAAGATCCAACAGACTTAGCCACTACTTCACAGCGGTGGTCACAACTGTATTTTTCTGAGCAGCGAGCCCATTCAATGAAATCCGTCTGAAGTATCAAGCTCACGACAAGAAAAATAAGGACTGGAAAAATGAAAAGCTGTAGCAAATTCTCAAATTCTTTCTTTGAGGACATTTAAATTCACTTTCAATTACTTCTTCAACCACTACCAAAATTAAAGAGCAAAATGGCACAGATATAATAGGAAGACTACTTTTCCAAGTCCCAAAGTATTCCTTTCTAACTGCCATTTGATCCTGTGAACAGTTCTTTGCTAAGTCAGGGCACTAATGAACCTTATCTTTCAGCTCCATGTTCTACAAATAACTAAGCACAAAGAGTAAACATGAAAGTGAAAATGTTACCGTACAAAACATGTCCCATAACTGGTTGGTTCATTGAAATACAATGTTGGAGCCAAGGATGGTTGGTTACAAACTGCATAGTGTAGATTTCAGTAGTAGTAGGGTTACAGCTAGACAGGCAGACCAGGAATCTGATTCTAGCTCTTCACTACTAACAATTTCTCCGGTGACACTAACCCTTCTGTGACATCTCCTCATGTCTTGGGGATTATTTTTTCTTCAACTGAAAGATAAAATTCCTTTAAAAAACTGAAATGTGAGGTTTCTGAAAATTATATCAAAGCAACCTTGCTGCTTTCATCTCCCCGCTTAACCAGGATGTGTTTAACCAAAAAATGCCTTTTATATGATTTCAGAATTGTAGGTTATGAATATTTAATACAGCAGTCTTAAACAACTTTCTATGATCATTACATTTTTACGCTTATTATTTCCTTTCCACTCGGTTTTGCTTGTGATTGTTTTCAGCTTTGGGAAATTGACCATTTTTACAAGGTTCCCAACATTTATATTACTGGTTGACAGGGTTGATGGCAAATGGGAAAGGAGGAACAATTGTACCAGGGTTCCAGATCAGAACCCCTCCCCCCCTCAAAAAAACCCATCTGTAACTGGGGTGAAATGGGAGAAGGTGTGGCCCCAGCAAAAATGATGTACTAAGGCTCCAGATTTCTCTTGACAGGTCTGCTGGTTGGGACTATATTCTGTTTGCACAGAGCAAATGAAATTAGGTTTCAGAGTAGCAGCCGTGTTAGTCTGTATCCGCAAAAAGAAGAACAGGAGTACTTGTGGCACCTTAGAGACTAACAAATTTAAATTTGTTAGTCTCTAAGGTGCCACAAGTACTCCTGTTCTTCTTTTTGCAAAAGAAATTAGTTCATGATCACTTTCATCTAGGTAACTATCAATGTTTAACTCCTTGAGCCACATATCTTTATCCATCAGAATGAGGTGAAATATAGAATTACCCCAGGGGGTGGGGGGAGGGATAGGGAGGTGCTTAAACTGCCATATAAACTAGAAGGCAAATCACACCACCTGTCAATGCATCACTGCACTGTTATATACTTTTTTCTAAAGGTTTATGTAAATTCTAAAGTAATTTGGAATCCTAATCTTGAGCCCAGTCTCCAGCTGATAACAGTGCTGAGAAGAGTGCATCGCAAACTAAGTTATCCTCAGAAAAGTATTTTCTGCCCCCCCATAGTTACAAAATTAAAGATTAAGGTCAAGATTTTAGAAAGTGGTAAGCCATTCCAGGCATCTCAATTTCTAAAAGACTAATGAGACACCTTTGAGACAGACATTGCAACCACATGCAGAATCTTTGGGGGGACATATTATATAGTAGTAAGTTTAGGTATCACTGTGAACCAGGGATTGTATGAATGATTGTGTTCTGCTCGGTTGGATAGGGTTATCACAGCTACTTCAGGAACTAAAACTGGGTGGTGAATCACTCCCATTACAAACATATTTAGGGTGAACATTTGGTTTTTAATTTAGACATGTTTAACTGCGTCCAATTCATATTATTTTTTATTTTTACTAATAGTGGATTTACCAAGCCTTTTACTGGATTACTTTGAGTCACAAACAATTTCGGTTTCTTTATTTTAATTGGGGGGGCCTTTTTTTGAATACATAGTCTCTGGTTCAGGTTCAGGTGCATGTGTCCGGGAACCATAGGTTCAATTTACTACGGGGTATTAGACAGTTCCCCACAATAACTGCTGGTATTGTTTGTGTTTTAGAGGCTCATTCCATTGATATGCTAATTGTGGGTAGCTGGAATTTTAGGTGGTATTTTTATAGGGACTTTTATTTTAACCCCTATTTACCAGTGGTTCGGTATTCCTGTGGTGTTTATAAGGTAAACCTTAAGTTCCACTTTTTTTTACTAGATATACACACTGGTATTTTTTAAGGGTTTTAAGATTTGGCTAGTGTTCTTATTATACTATTTTATGAGGATTACCAGATCACGGGTAGGAATCCATGATTGGTTAGCGGGGAGTGAATTATTCCTTAAATATTGGCTTATAAGGAGGGCTGCATTTTTTTTATGATTGCTCTAATTATCTGAGCAGTAAAAGTTCCCAGAAACAGGTAAAGCCAGACCTACACTGGAGTCTCTTTTTCTGTAGATTAAAATTGTGGTGGTCAAGCAGTGCCTCGTGCTCAGGTTCCAGGAAGTCCTTTTCTGAAAAGAACTCAAACATCATTATTTATGTAAACAGTTTAATTTGTGAAACATGGACCCATTTCAGTTTTACATCTTTTTCAGTGCGGTATACCAATGGGCTAAGGCAGTCCACTATGGAGTAAGGGCCTATCCACTTTGATTCCAGTGAGTGACCCCTTTTTCCCATTTTAAGGTACATGACTTGGTCCCATTTCCCACAGGGCTGCCTTTGTGGGCCTTTGGTTCTGAATTTTGTTGTTCATGTGTTCGATGGCCTGATTAACCCTATACTGGAGGGTGGTTTTATCTTCTTGTAACTGTTTGAGCCATTGAAAATAATCATGCTGGGTTATATTAGAGCTCTCTTCTTGACCCTGTGTGATGGAGTGGGGAGGATTGACCTGGGAATGTTGTGTGGGAGTTTTACTGGTATTGTCTGCATTGGGGATGGGATATCAGGGTGTGACTTCACTTGAGGGAGGAGACCTGAGCATGTAACCTGAGCCAGGAGAGGGCTGGGGACAGGTGACACCTTCTGCCCGGGAAACTGGACAAAGGCTGGAGGAGGAGCCGGGGGGGTGTGGCTTGGTGAGACTGCTGGAGGGGGTTTCAGTTTGGAGCTGGCTGGGGGCCAGGGCCCTGTCCCCCAAGATGGACCTGACTCAGGGGGTCCTGTTGTCTGTACCTACAAGCTCTGTTTTGGATTGTGTTCCTGTTGTCTAATAAATCTTTTGTTTTTCTGGCTGGCTGAGAGTCACGGTGAATCGCAGGAAGTGGGGGGTGCAGGGCCCTGACTCCCCTACATTCCGTGACACCCTGTACCAGGTAAGTAGGATCAAACAGAATTTGAAAGAGTTGGATTTTTGTTCTTAGTCTATTACTGCTGTGGATGGCAGCCAAAATCAGAAGCAGTTTATCCAGCCAGTCTTTTCCTGTGTGACTTACCACGTTCCGGAGCGCTTCCTTAATAGTGTGGTTCATGCACTCTACTTGGCTGACTGAGGCTGGTATGGTATATGGAGCTTTTGTTTAATTCCCAAGGCTTGTATCATTGTTGTAAAGATCTCTCCTACAAAGGCTCCCCCATTGTCAGAATCTATTATTTCGGGGGTGCCATATCTACACACTACTTCATTAAAGAACTTTTTGGCTACCACTCTAGTGCTGTTGTTTTTAGTGGGAAATGCCTCCACCCATCCTGAAAAGGAATAAGTTATCACCAATAAATACTGGAATCCTTTCTTACTCTTTGGTAATTTATTAATAAAATCAATTCAAACCTTGTGCCACGGCCCAAGCCTTTGTTGATGCATCATGGGTTACCAGTGTGGAGGACGAACCTTGTCCCGATCGCACCACATACAACTTTGCACCCATGTTTTAACATCCTCTTCCATACACTCCCATTCTGCTACTTGCTTTAACATTTTTAAAGAAACATCTTTAACATTCCACTCCTTTATGCATAAACTGATGGCTACATTAAGGGCTAGGCTACCCTACCTGCCTGGATCAGCGGGTAGAAATCGATATCTCGGTGATTGATTTATCACGTCTCATCTAGACGGATAAATCGATCCCCGAATCGACGCGCGTACTCCCACCTCGTCAGGAGTAAGTGCCGTCGACGGGGGAGCTGTGGCGGTCGATTTGCTGTCGTCCTCACAGCGGGGTAAGTCGAATAGGATACGTCGAATTCAGCTATGCTATTTGCGTAGCTGAATTTGCGTATCTTAAATAGATCCCCCCCCCTTGTGTAGACCTAGCCTAAGTAACTTCTGTCTTTCTATTTTTTCTGGAACTTGGCTCAGATGTGTTAGCACAGACATTTCTTTTCTGACTTCTGGTTACAACTGCTATGTCATGCTGTTGGGCTATTATATTTACCCGATTATTCCAGATGGTGTCCATACCCGTTCCTTTACTGTGTGCCTTTACATGTCACACCTTTAACTGTTTAGGGTTCTGTGTTACCCACTGGTAAATTTATTTCCATTCCTTTGAATACGCAGTATCCTTTTCATCTGCTGCTTTCCTCTTGTTCCTATACCAGTCATGTGTTCAAAACTGTATCTCTTTTACACAAAAATCACTGTCAGCATAAATGTACACAGGCCGTGGGGAATTTTCATATTGCCTTAAAACCTGATAAATTGCGTGGAGCTCACCATGCTGCGCGGATCTAGACATCCCTGAATTATTTCCTCTTTTAAATTAATGGCAGCGTATTTTACACATCTTTTCCCTTTTACTACCATTGCACTCCCATCAGTAAATCAGACCTGCTTTTTTTGACCTACGGTATCTCATTCTTCCAGTGGGGGTGCCTCTACCAAGGCAATTCTTTGCTCCAGAGTGACCTCTGGACATTCATGTCGGTTTCCTTTTTTAATCAGGGCATGTGTTAGCAAGTCCGGCTTGGAAACCATTTCTGTAGTCACCTCTCTGTTGACTAAGATAAGCGTCCATTGAGCCATTTGGGTGTTTGAGACTTTACAGCCCATCAATCTCCCTGACAAAGTGTACTTGAGGGGAGTGTGGGTGCTTTGGATAGTAATAGGGGCTGTTCCTGTGAGTGGCTCAAAAGATTGTACTGCCCAGACGGCTGCTAGGCGCTCACATTCGCAGGGATCAAAATTTATTTCTGGTCCTTGTAATTTCCTAGATTCATATGCTACTGGCACTAGCTTTCCCTCTTCAATATTTTGTAATAGTGTGGCAGCCAAGGCCATGTTATTGGCTGCCAAACGAATAACAAAAGGCTGTGATACATCAGGGAAATGCAGGGCTGGGGCTGTTTTAAAAGGGTCAAAGTGGAGTCCTGCTCTTTTTCCCCTTCCCATTCTGTCTTTATTTTTTAGCAGTTTCCACAATGGGTGAGTTATTTCAGCATATTTATAAATGTGTGATCTGAGAAAATTGAATCCTCCTAGCAGTATTCTTAAAGAGTGGGTGTTACTAGGGGCCGGCATTTTTATTAGTGCCCTTACCTTTCGCTGATTTACCTGTCTCCCTTCTTGTCCAACGACTATGCCCAGGTATGTAGCCTGAGGTAGCACCAACTGAGCCTTGTCTAAGGCTACTTTGAACCCTGTTTCCTGAATTCATGCCAAAACTTTTTCCGTTGGTATTTGAGTTTGTGCCTCAGTTTCCCCAAATATCAAAATGTTATCTACATATGAAAAGACAAAAGATCTTTCCTGTGGACTCAACTGGTCTAACATATCCACAACATGCTGATGGGCAATAGCCGGCCCTGGGGTAACCAACAAAATGTCCATTGTTGATCCTTTATTGTAAAGGCAAACCGATCTTGTGAGTCCGGATGTAGGGGTGTGGCAAAGAAACTGTTGGCCAAATGAATAACTGAGAACCTGTGTCATATCAACCACAATAGGTGCCAGAGGGATGGTGACCTTATTGATTCTTCTATAATCACTTGTTAGACTCCAAGATTGGCCATCTGCTTTTAGCACTGGCCACACAGGGGAGTTAAAGGATGAATTTGTTTTTCGAATGACCCCTTGTTGCTTTAATTCCAGGATGGATTGCACCAATTGGGCCTCTGCCACTGTCGGGTAGGAGTATTGTTCTGGGGGAGGCAAAAATTCCCCAACAGTCTTAACACAAGCATTAAGGGCTAGTCTACACTACCCACCCAGATCGGCAGGTAGAAATTGATTTCTCGGGGATCGATTTATCGCGTCTCATCTAGACGGATAAATTGATCCCCGAATCGACGCGCGTACTCCCACCTCGTCAGGAGGAGTAAGTGCCGTCGATGGGGGAGCTGCGGCAGTTGATTTGCTGCCGTCCTCACAGTGGGGTAAGTCGAATAGGATGCGTATCTTAAATCGATCCCCCCCAGTGTAGACCTAGCCTAATTTTACCACAATCTGTTTTCTTTTGAGTCCATACTGCGGGGAATTTCAAGCGCCACTTTTCATCTTGTTGGCCTGTAAGTGCGGCTACTGGTCTCTCCCCCTTTTGTTAACATAACATCCTACCCAATTTTTCCTGAATGGGGAGGGGAAATTTCTAACTTCCAAAGGGTACTGTTGGTGTCACTAGGCATCACCCTAGGTAACTCGGGGGGGTGGAAGACCACGAGAGTCGAAGCCCCCCCACTCTAGGCCAAAGTGAACCAAAGCCCCTCCATGTTAAACTTTACTAACCTCACAGGCCAGCAGCTGGAAAGCAGTAGTGATAAGGGGAAAGGGAACATTGCGAACAAGCTGCACAGCCAAGGTCGTTTAATGTAACTGCTACAGAGGGAGGAAGCGGGAGAGGTAGGAAAGAAAGGGGGAAAGGAAGAAAAGAATAAAAAGGGAAAAACTGCTTGTATCGGTGCGCTTGATTTGAGACATGCTGGTCTCCTAGTGCCTATTCAGAGCTCTTGAATAAATTTTGTCTGCTTCTCCACCCTGGTGTGTTCATTGGCGTGAAGCACACCGGGCAATGAACCCCACTGTTGCCCCCCTCGGGCCCTCTGTGCCGGCAACAGTTTTGGCGTCCCTGGGTGGGCTCAAGGCTGAAATTTAGCCTTGCCCGGATCCCTCCTGGCAGCTGATGGATTGCGGTGATGACTGACGCCCAGCGCGCACCGGTGACTTCATCGGGGGCCTCGGCGGAGACGCGGTTTGATCGACCCCGGAGGACACAATGGTGCAACGCGCTTGGATAGTGGAGAAGCGGTTGCGGGCAACGGGGAGGAACCGGTCCCTTGGATAAGGTAGGAACAGTTCAGTGGTGTGGACTTTTGCCAGTTAGGACCTGGGGATGCCCAGTGTCACCCTAGGCCATGGGGCAGGGACAGAGTACGACAGGCAGGGCACGGTGTATGCCCTTAGAATGCATTCTAGCAAATTGGAAAGTGTTTGATGCAAATCCAATAACTAAAAGTAGATTAAAAAGGTTCTGTACAGTAGACTGGCCTCAATATCAGCTAGAGGACCAGGAAAGGTGGCCACTGGAAGGATCACTTAATTATAACACGATCCTTCAATTACTCCTGTTTTGTCAGTGAACGGGTAAATGGAACGAACATATGCATGCGCAATTGTTTATGGCTTTACGAAATAGAACAGATATTTTGCAAAAGTGTAATTTGACTCCGACAGGTTCAGTAGTAGCTACTGTTAATCCCCAGAACCCCCCCACAGCTGTAATGGAAGGTCCGGTGTCCCCTTCGGCTATAACACCGCCACCATACAAAGAAAGGGTGTCTCGGGTTCCAGAAATCGCCCCCTCGGTGGGATTTTATCCGTTGATCACCGAGACCGTGGTGTCCAGACATGGCTCGGATAGGAATCAGGCCACTACTATGCAGGTTTACACCCATGTGCCTTTTAACCCAGTCGACCTGGCAGCCTTTAAGGCACAGGCAGGGGAATTCTCCACGAACCCAAGCAAGTTTATCTCAGTTTTTGAAGGGTATCTGGCCAGCCACAAGACTGACTGGGATGACTGTAATATCCTCATGAGGACCCTGTTGTCTGAGGTGGAGCGGAATCAGGTTATGTCTAAAGCAAGGGAGGAGGCACAGCGGAGACCAATCACGTCCCGGTGCCCGCGGACATGGTCCCCCTAGCAGATCCCAGGTGGAACCCTAATGACCCTGCGGGACAAACCCGTCTCACCTCCTACAAAGAACTGCTTTTACATGGTCTTCGCCATTCGGCTGTCTGACACAACAATTGGGCCAGGCCGTATGAGTTAATACAGGAGCCAAAGGAAAGTCCAGTTGCTTTTCTGCAGCGTATTAGAGACACTATCCGACAAAATACTAATGCAAATCCCGATGATCGAGCAACTGAGGCAATTATAAAGGGTATTTTTACCAGCCGTGCGGCCCCGACATTAAAAGGAAACTACAGAAAAAGGAGGATTTAAGGGGCATGTCCATGGCACAGATCCTGGAAACCGCAAATAGGGCTTATACCCTTAGAGAGGGAGAAAAAGAAAAGAGGCAAGTTAAAATGATGGTAGCAGCAGTGCAGGCCGGCACTAAGGAAAGGCCACGGGAAGGTGGCAGGGGCCAGGGAGTAAGGGGCCGTGGACGCGGGCGCCTTGGCCCACAGGAAAGGCATCTGGGTCGCAATCAGTGTGCTATATGCCGGCAGGAGGGACACTGGAAAAATGACTGCCCTGAGAGGGAAAGCGCCCCTATGATGGCGGCAGAGGATCACGAATAGGGGTGTCAGGGGAGAGGGACCATCCTGCCCCCGGAACCCCGAGTAAAAATGCGGGTGGGAAATTCAGAAATAGACTTTTTGGTAGATTCTGGGGTGGCACGAACCGCCGTAAACCAACCCCTTCAGCTGCCTGTGGCAGAGTCCCTCACCGTGGTGGGTGCCACAGGGAAAGGAACCAAGTGTCCAGTGTATGCCCCAGCGGAATGTGCTTTGGGAAACAGAACTCTATCTCACAAACTGGTCTACCTCCCTGATTGTCCAACTCCTCTACTGGGACGGGACCTGCTTTGTCGCTTAGGCGCAACCCTGCATTTCACCCAAGATGAAGTAACCCTTACCTTACCCCCAGAGAATGCCTGGATAATGACCCTTGCAATTGAGCCCTCAGCCATGCAAGCCCCAGAGTGGAGCCAGTGGGAGGACCAGGTATATCCTCTGGTATGGGCGTCTGGGGTCCCAGGAAAGGCAGCCCATCAAACTCCTGTTAATGTTCAGCTCTTGCCAGGAAAAGGCCCGGTGTGAATCCGGCAGTATCCGATCAAAAGGGAAGCCAGAGAGGGACTGCAGGAAACTATAGACCAGTTCCTAAAGTATGGGGTACTTCGAGAATGCCAGTCAGCTTGGAACACTCCCAACTTGCCTGTACAAAAGCCCAATGGCACATATCGGCTGGTCCAGGACCTGAGGGCGGTTAATGAGCGGGTTAAGACTCTGCACCCCCTTGTTCCAAACCTGTATACGCTGTTGGCCTCTATAGGGGGGCAGTATACCCATTTTTCGGTCCTAGATTTAAAAGACGCTTTCTTCACAATTCCGGTCGACACCCAATCTCAGGAGATTTTCTCCTTTGAGTGGGAGGACGAAAGGAGGGTTAGAAGGCAGCTTTGCTGGACAGTGCTGGCCCAGGGATTTAAAAATTCCCCCATCCTTTTTGGCCAGGCCCTGGCCAGAGATTTGGAGGAGTGGGACAATGAGGACAAGGTCCTCCTCCTGCAATATGTAGATGACTTGTTAATTGCCGCTGTGGGTCTAACCTCTTGCCTTAAAGCCACTGTGAGCCTCCTGAACTTTGTTGGACTCCGAGGATATCGAGTAGCACAGAGTAAGGCTCAAATTGCCCTCCCAGAAGTACAATACTTAGGGTTTCACATAAGGCAGGGGGAGCGTCAGCTTTCAAATGAAAGGAAGGAAGCTATCTGCCAAGTTCCTATCCCAAGCAAGCATAAACGGCTTAGGGCATTTCTGGGTATGGCAGGCTTCTGCAGAATATGGATCCCAGAGTTTGGACTGTGGGCTAAACCCTTGTACAAATGCATTAAGGGAGCGGATCACGACCCCTTTCACTGGTCCTCAGAAGCCGACAAGGCATTTAAGGTTTTTAAAAGGAAACTGATGGAAGCCCCAGCCCTGGGTCTGCCAGACCTCTCTAAGCCATTTCAACTGTACGTACATGAATGAAAAGGGGTGGCCCTGGGAGTGCTTACTCAGTTATTAGGCACCTGGAAACGTCCCGTGGCTTACTTTTCCAAACAACTGGATCAAGTTGCTCAGGGGTGGCCGGCATGTTTACGGGCGGTTGCAGCAACTGCCCTAGTGCTTGGGGAAGCTGAAAAACTGACATTGGGAGGAATTGTGCAAGTGTATACTCCCCATATGGTCCAAGCCCTGCTGGACACTAAGGGTGGTCTCTGGCTTACCCAGGCTCGGGTAGCCCGGTATCAGGCAAAACTTAGAAAATCCTGAAGTTACCCTGCAGACCTGCCTCTCCTTCAATCCAGCCACCATGTTGCCAGAAACAGAGGAACAGGAACACGACTGTTTGGCTATCATAGACGCCCAATACTCCAGCTGCCTGGACTTAAAAGATCAACCGCTCCCAAATGCAGATTGTGAGTGGTATACCGATGGCAGTAGTACTGTTATAGATGAGCAAAGGAGGGCGGGTTATGCTGTCGTGACCCTCCATGATACCGTGGAAGCCAAGGGTTTGCCTGCCGGGACATCAGCCCAGCTGGCTGAATTGGTAGCCTTAACCCGTGCACTTGAACTGTCAAAAGGGAAAAGAGTTAATATTTTTACTGATTCCAGATATGCTTTTGGAGTGCTACATGCTCATGCAGGTCTGTGGAAGCAGACAGGAATGCTGACAGCCCAAGGCTCTCCGGTCAAGCATGGACCCCAGATTCTCTGGCTCCTGGAAGCTGTACAACTCCCCTCGGCAGTGGCGGTAGTACACTGTAAGGCTCATCAAAGGGAAGATCAAGATATGGCTAGGGGTAATGCCAGGGTGGATAGGGAGGCCAAGCGAGCTGCTACCCTGGAACCACTGAAAGCTGAAGATGCCCATATGCATGCTCTCATCCCATCAGTAGGTGAGCTTGCAGCCCCTCAGTACTCCCATGATGAAAGAAAACTGGCCGACAAGCTCGGTCTCCAGGAAAAGGAGAGATGGCTCCACTCCACGGAAGGAAAAATCCTCCTACCGAAGGGCCTGATCCGGCCGGTGCTGCAGCAGTTACATCAAACCACCCACGCTGGCAGGGAGGCTTATGAGTAAATATTTTCTAACCTCTGGACTTAGACTCATAGCATCCCAGGTACAGGCTGAATGTCTGCTCTGCCAAAAGAATAACCCTCGACCGGGAGTGTCAGTGCCACCAGCCACTCTGGAACCTACCCCAGGCCTGGGATTGGTTTGGCAAATAGATTTTACTGAGTTCCCCCAGACTCAAGGGTTCAGATACCTCCTCGTCTTGGTGGATCGATTCAGCGGATGGCCCGAAGCCTTCCCATGCCGTAACAATACTGCCAAAACGGTGGCCCTCAAATTTGTCAAGGAGATCATTCCCCGCTTCGGGCTCCCCCAGTGGATGGAATCTGACAACGGAACACACTTCACATCACAAGTCATTCAAAAGATATCGGATGTCCTACAGATCCCCTGGAAGCTCCACACGCCATGGCGACTGCAGGCCAGTGGGGTAGTGGAGCGTACAAATCAGACTCTTAAGCGACACCTCTCAAAGGTCTGTCAGGAGGCTTCTCTTCGATGGCCTGATGCTTTGCCCCTCGTTTTGCTTCGCATCCGCGCTCTCCCTAAAGGCAGATTAGGGTTCAGTCCCTTCGAGATTATGTTTGGAAGGGCATGACCTCTGAATGGTACACCGGTTCTGGCTGGGGAGTGGGAAATGGGGTACGGTTTCTTATCTCAGTACATATGCTCTCTGTCTGCTGTTCTTTCTTCTCTCCACAGATACACCAAAGATTCACAGCCTCTTCCGCTGGATGCCCCGATCCACTCCTTGCAGCCAGGCGATTCCATACTCATTCGGACCTGGAAGGATGAGCCTCTCCAAGAGCGGTGGAAGGGACCCCCACACCGTCCTGTTGGTTTCCCATACAGCAGCAAAGGTCGAAGGACACAAGAACTGGATTCATCACTCCCGTCTAAAAGCAGTGCCCACTCCTGAACAGTGGACCGTCCAGCCTGCTGAAAAAACTTCCAGCGATGATCTGGGACTTAAACTGTTATTTAAGCGACAATAAGGTTTGCTGGGAATGCCTTGTGCTCCCTTTGGACAGTTGCAGCGCACTCTGAGAACTCTGAGCATTGGTTGTGTTTGTTTTCAGGTGGCCAGCCTAACCTATTGGCCTGGTCCCTTTTATTTCTAAACTGTCTGCTGTTGGTAATTATTCTTTTGCGGGCATTTGGGGAATTGTAATTACAGCATGGGTTCAGGTCCAGGGTCTGCCACCATGTTGCTTTGTGCCATGGGAGCATTCCTCTCGTTAACTCCCGTTTCCCCCCAAGCACATGCGGGATGGGGAGGAATCCCTAACAACTTGGAAACAAACACATATGAGGCCCTGAAGGTTGCCTTTGCCCGGGAATTCAATCTCTCCAATTGTTGGATATGTTCCCAAATCCCTCACCATTCAGCAGGGCTACCCTGGAGAGCCATTCCCCAAAATTGGTCCGACACCTGTCAGCTCTGGCTGGCATGGAACTCTTCTAAGCTTGGGGATGAAGCGGTAAAACAAAACTGCACCATAGAAGCCCCTTTAGCCTGCTAGGAAATGTCTCAATTGATTGGCCTCTTACAGTTGGTATGGCTTCTTCCACCTTTTCATGTTCTCTGTATGTATAAATATCTTCTTGCTGTATGTTCCATTCTATGCATCCAATGAAGTGGGCTGAAGCCCACGAAAGCTTATGCTCAAATAAATTTGTTAGTCTCTAAGGAGCCACAAGTACTCCTGTTCTTTTTGCGGATACAGACTAACACGGCTGCTACTCTGAAACAGTATCTGCAGTGGTAGGGGGCCGCCACAGGAATTTTATTATAGATACTGGGGCAGCAATTAGTATTATCCATGTTAAGGATCCTAGATCCTCTTCTCTGTCATCAGGGTGTACGAAAACACTTGCAACTTTTGCAAGTAATCAGGTTGTTACCACACTTCCTATACCCATTGAAGTACAGATAGATCACCTAAGAAAGATTTATACCTTTGCGTTAATGAAATTAGCAGACCCAGGGAATTGTCTGTTGGGAACTAATTTCCTATACAAACAGGAATGTGTTCTTAATTTGGGTAACCAATTATTGTGTGTTACTGTAGAACAGGCAAAGGATGACTCAAAAGCGATCATACCTGAGTGTGGCATGGTGGAGAACTCTGAACCTGAGGGGTATGATTTAAACAAAATAGTGGCTAATTATGCAGACCAACTTGAGCTACAGGTGTTACTTTGCAAGCATGCAGATGCCCTTCCTAAATACAAACATGATTGTGGATGTATGGCAGTCACTATTGTTGTGGAAGGAGGAGATATATCAGCTCAAAGACAATATCCTTACCCAGAACAGGCAAACCCATACATAGAAAAGACTATCGAGTCTTTATTGACATAGGGAGTACTACGTAGATGTACTTCCACTTCCAATTCCCCTATTTGGCCCGTGAAGAAACCAGATGGTTCTTGGTGTCTCACAATTGATTACAGATGCCTGAATCAGGTCACACTCACTTGTTCCCCTACAGTGGCCAAGATGCCAGATCTAATCAAGTCCTTTGATCCAAAGGCTGTGTGGTTTACTGTCCTTGACATCAGTAACAGCTTTTGGACATTACCATCGGCCCACATTTTACAGTACCATTTTGCATTTAGGTTCCAGGGAGTCCAATGTTCCTGGATATGTTTACCCCAGGGGTATAAAAATTCTCCAGCTTTATTCCATGCGCAAATAAGGCGGATACTGTCGCAACTTGCTAAACCAATTGTTCTATTTCAATATGTAGATAACCTGTCTAGAAAGGCTTAACGAGCTCCTACAAATCCTAAAGGAAGCAGGGTTAAAGTGCAATCTGGCCAAGGCACAACTAATGGCCAACTGTGACTTTTTCTTGGGCCTCACCCTGGCAAAATGGGGTAGAACCCCGGCGCAACAGAAGGTAGATGCAATCCAAACATTGCCTTTACCACTGGACCCTTTTAGATCCTTTTCGGGTTTAACTGGGTACCACAGGTATTTCATTCCCAATTTTGCTTCCATTGCAGGTCCCTTGTACCAACTATTAAAAAAAAAAGAAAGGTGTCAGATGGAAAATCAAACCTATGGCCTATGCCTCATATTTAATGTCATCAATTGAACTTAAGTATGACAATTGTGAAAAGTACCTATTGGCAACCAGTTGGGCCATACAACACTTTTCTTTTCTAATTGGCCTCAGCCCAATCATATTACACTCATCGCAAACTCCCCTTCGGTTCTTACTGTCCAATAGGGTAAAAGATGGGCAAGTCTCAAATACTTGCCTAGCCCACTGGGCATTACTGCTTCAAGGAAAAGATATTGTAGTAAAACCTATTAGGACACCATCTTTGTTACCAACTGCCCTATTGTATCAAGGAGAGCCACGCGTGTGTCCCGATCTTGATCAATTGGATCTAAGGGGGGAGGAAAAACAAAAGGTTTTCCAACCATTGATCCAAGAGACAGATTCTGTTAATAGGTATCATTTCTTTGTTGACGGTTCCAGTTATTACCATCAAGGTAAACCTTATACCGGATTATAAAGAAATGCAAAAATTGGATAAAAACATAGTGAAAGTAATCCTAGAGCTCTCCAAAATAAAAAAGAAGGGTCGCTAACAGTAGATCCTTTGTACAAAAGATATGTACCATTAAAATCTCAGGTTTATGAAGGTCTTTGGATGGCTTTGCAGATTGACTTTGTAGGTCCTTTGCCAAGGACTCAAGGGGGTAACCAATACCTATTAGTGATCGATCCTTTTCCAAAGTGAGTAGAGGCATTTCCTCTTAAGGTCAATACTGCAAAAGCCTCTGCCAAGGTCCTAGTGGAGCAAGTCTTCTCTCAATGGGGGATCCCTCAAAGGTAGAATTGGACCAGGGATCACATTTCACTGGAGAGTTCTTTAGGGACTGTCTTAAATTAATGGGAGTCCCACAGAGACTACACATCCCATACAGACCACAGTCATCTGGGATGGTGAAACGAACCAATCAGACTATAAAAGTGATGTTGAGGAAGCTAGTTTATGCCAATGAACATAACTGAGACACTCTTATGCCTCTAATTTTAATGGCATTGAGAGCGACACTGGCTGCATCTACTAATAAAACACCCTTTGAAGTAATGTCAGGCCGAACAATGCGATTACCAGAACATTTAATTTGGCACACCAGTGGCATTCAATTAGAGGAAATAAAAATGGGTACCTATCTGTAGAATCTGCAAAAACATTTAAATCAAATCCACTTGCAGGTAGCAGCCAAATTGGGAAAATCCAAAGAAAAGGCAAAGACTTACTTTGACAAAAGCCATAGAGAGAATACTTGGGAGGTTAAACACTAAGTAATGTTATTATTGTATAAATCACCAAAACATGGGCTGTGTAACTAATGGATCGGACCCATTAATAAACTCAGTTCAGCAGTGTATAAGACTAGGATAACAAAAGGCAAGCATAATAAAGACAGAATCTACCATGCTAATGATACTGCACCAATGATACTGCCAAGAATGACCTTGAGCGGATCACTGCAGACTAAGTGGCTCTGGGAAGAAGGATAAAGGAGTTTGAGGCACAAGTGGTGTTCTCATCCATTCTCCCTGTGGAAGGAAAAGGCCTGGGTAGAGACCGTCGAATCATGGAAATCAATGAATGGCTACGCAGGTGGTGTCGGAGAGAAGGCTGATCTTTGACCATGGGATGGTGTTCCAAGAAGGAGGAATGCTAGGCAGAGACGGGCTCCACCTAATGAAAAGAGGGAAGAGCATCTTCACAAGCAGGCTGGCTAACCTAATGAGGAGAGCTTTAAACTAGGTTCACCGGGGGAAGGAGACCAAAGTCCTGAGGTAAGTGAGGAAGTGGGATACCAGGAGGAAGCACAAGCAGAAGAGCGCAGGAGGGGAGGACTCCTGCCTCATACAGAGAAAGCGGGACAATGAGTGAGTTATTTTAAGTGCCTATACACAAATGCAAGAAGCCTGGGAAACAAGCAGGGAGAACTGGAACTGGAAGTCCTGGCACAGTCAAGGAATGTGATTGGAATGACAGAGACTTGGTGGGATAACTCACATGACTGGAGTACTGTCATGGATGGATATAAACTGTTCAGGAAGGACAGGCAGGGCAGAAAAGGTGGGGGAGTTGCATTGTATGTAAGAGAGCAGTATGACTGCTCAGAGTTCTGGATTAAGTTTAGAAGTGTGAGCAACAAAGGTGATGTCAGGCTGGGAGTCTGCTATAGACCACCAGACCAGGGGGATGAGGTGGACGAGGCTTTCTTCCAGCAACTAACAGAAGTTACTAGATCACAGGCCCTGGTTCTCATGAGAGACTTCAATTACCCTGATATCTGCTGGGAGAGCAATACAGCGGTGCACAGACAATCCAGGAAGTTTTTGGAAAGTGTAGGGGACAATTTCCTGGTGCAAGTGCTGGAGGAACCAACTAGGGGCAGAGCTCTTCTTGACCTGCTGCTCACAAACCGGGAAGAATTAGTAGGGGAAGCAAAAGTGGATGGGAACCTGGGAGGCAGTGACCATGAGATGGTTGAGTTCAGGATCCTGACACAAGGAAGAAAGGAGAGCAGCAGAATACGGACCCTGGACTTCAGAAAAGCAGACTTTGACTCCCTCAGGGAACTGATGGGCAGGATCCCCTGGGAGAATAACATGAGGGGGAAAGGAGTCCAGGAGAGCTGGCTGTATTTTAAAGAATCCTTTTTGAGGTTGCAGGAACAAACCATCCCGATGTGTAGAAAGAACAGTAAATATGGCAGGCGACCATAGTGAAATCCTTGCTGATCTTAAACGCAAAAAAGAAGCTTACAAGAAGTGGAAGACTGAACAAATGACCAGGGAGGAGTATAAAAATATTGCTCAGGCATGCAGGAGTGAAATCAGGAAGGCCAAATCACACTTGGAGTTGCAGCTAGCCAGAGATGTTAAGAGTAACAAGAAGGATTTCTTCAGGTATGTTAGCAAGAAGAAGAAAGTCAAGCAAAGTGTGGGCCCCTTACTGAATGAGGGAGGCAACCTAGTGACAGAGGATGTGGAAAAAGCTAATGTACTCAATGCTTTTTTTTGCCTCTGTCTTCACGAACCAGGTCAGCTCCCAGACTGCTGCACTGGGCAGCACATTATGGGGAGGAGGTGACCAGCCCTCTGTGGAGAAAGAAGTGGTTCGGGACTATTTAGAAAATCTGGATGAGCACAAGTCCATGGGGCCGGATGCGCTGCATCCGAGGGTGTTAAAGGAGTTGGCGGATGTGATTGCAGAGCCATTGGCCATTATCTTTGAAAACTCTTGGCGATCGGGGGAGGTCCCGGATGACTGGAAAAAGGCTAATGTAGTGCCCATCTTTAGAAAAGAGAAGGAGGAGGATCCGAGGAACTACAGGCCAGTCAGCCTCACCTCAGTCCCTGGAAAAATCATGGAGCAGGTCCTCAAGGAATCAATTCTGAAGCACTTAGAGGAGAGGAAAGTGATCAGGAACAGTCAGCATGGATCCACCAAGGGCAAGTCATGCCTGACTAACCTAATTGCCTTCTATGAGGAGATAATTGGGTCTGTGGATGAGGGGAAAGCAGTGGATGTGTTATTCCTTGACTTTAGCAAAGCTTTTGATACGGTCTCCCACAGTATTCTTGCCAGCAAGTTAAAGAAGTATGGGCTGGATGAATGAACTATAAGGTGGATAGAAAGCTGGCTAGATCGTCAGGCTCACTGGGTAGTGATCAATGGCTCCATGTCTAGTTGGAAGCCGCTATCAAGTGGAGTGCCCCAAGGGTCGGTCCTGGGGCCAGTTTTGTTCAATATCTTCATTAACGATCTGGAGGATGGCGTGGACTGTACCCTCAGCAAGTTTGCAGATTACACTAAACTGGGAGGAGTGGTAGATACACTGGAGGGTAGGGATAGGATACAGAGGGACGTAGACAAATTAGAGGATTGGGTGAAAAGAAATATGATGAGGTTCAACAAGGACAAGTGCAGAGTCCTGCACTTAGGACGGAAGAATCCCATGCACTGCTACAGACTAGGGACCGAATGGCTAGGCAGCAGTTCTGCAGAAAAGGACCTAGGAGTTTCAGTGGACGAGAAGCTGGATATGAGTTACCAGTGTGCCGTTGTTGCCAAGAAGGCTAACGGCATTTTGGATTGTATAAATAGGGGCTTTGCCAGCAGATCAAGGGACCATGATCATTCCCCTCTATTTGACAATGGTGAGGCCTCATCTGGAGTGCTGTGTCCAGTTTTGGGCCCCACGCTACTAGGGTGACCAGAAGTCCCGATTTTATAGGGACAGTCCCAATTTGGGGATCTTTTTCTTATATAGGCTTCTATTACCCCCCACCCCCGTCCCGATTTTTCACAATTGCTGTCTGGTCACCCTACACACTACAAGAAGGATGTGAAAAAATTAGAAAGAGTCCAGCAGAGGGCAACAAAAATGATTAGAGGGCTGGAGCACATGACTTATGAGGAGAGGCTGAGGGAACTGCGATTATTTAGTTTGCAGAAGAGAAGAATGAGGGGGGATTTGATAGCTGCTTTCAACCACCTGAAAGGGGGTTCCAAAGAGGATGGATCTAGACTGTTCTCAGTGGTACCAGATGATAGAACAAGGAGTAATGGTCTCAAGTTGCAGTGGGGGAGGTTTAGGTTGGATATTAGGAAAAACTTTTTCACTAGGAGGGTTGTGAAGCACTGGAATGGGTTATCTAGGGAGGTGGTGGAATCTCCTTCCTTAGAGGTTTTTAAGGTCAGGCTTGACAAAGCCCTGGCTGGGATGATTTAGTTGAGGATTGGTCCTGCTTTGAGCAGGTGGTTGGACTAGATAACCTCCTGAGGTCCCTTCCAACCCTGATATTCTATGATTCTATGATAATCAGTTAAAGCTGTATCAATCATCCAGGTCGCAGGAGCAACTTCCTCCTCAGGAAGTAAGTGAACAGCATCTAATGGAATCAGGACAACTGGAGCCCAGCAGATTGCAACCATAAAATGGACATTGAGATTTCTGATTTACTACACCCTTATCATTGCTCTAAGAGTAAGACTGAGCCAAAATCACAAATTTGGGACTGAACTGTTACAACCCCATGAAACCAGACAACATGGTCATGCTCAATTTCCTGAGCAAGTGAAACAGGACATACCAACACAAAAGGAATGGACTATTATACTCAACCCAGAATTTATCCACAGGAAGAGCAATTTACTGTTTATAATATGCATGACATAACCTAACTGTTTAATGAGACACAACATAAAATTAATCAGCTGATCACTTTAAACAATGATCAGCACAGGGATCAACATTTAGGAAAGGAGATTATATGGTCTGCATATGGGGAATACGTTGTAAATGCACTCACTGATGCATTACGATCCTTACAATTGGGAAAGAATTAATTTAAAAAGATCAACTGTTAAATTGGTACTGTCCCAAGTGTTTTCAAAAGCTGGAAAAGGAACGATCCACATATTTGGATTCATGCCAGCATTTATCAATGGATGCTATGAAAGAAATGGGATCTGTGACACCTCACCCCAACCTAGGCAGTTGTTTTCTTTCAAAAGATTGTATGATGGCACGATCCGTGTATGTCTCATTTACAGTCTCCTTACCAGTATTTGACCCAGACAAGGATGTGTACAGGCAATTGGTTGCTGTCCATTCTATAAGTCACCTCGAAGACGACATCTCTAGGGAACGCATTAATGCACCTCCCCTGGTGGTCTATTACATTCCAACTCAGACTTGGAAAGTGCCACAGATGTTGCCCTGATCAAATAGATTGGCAAGCCTAAAACCCATACTAATTAATATTAATAATTAATAATTATTAGTGTTATTAATTACTTAAATTAAGTTAAATTAAAAATAAAAATAAATTGATACATTAAAATTAATATTATTAGAACACCCTAAATCAGGCTACAGTACGTGACACTGAGCACTGTCAGTTACTTTAGCACACAGAAGTTGGGTGGCTGTTTCAGGGAAAGATTCTCAGGCGTTTTCTCAGGAAAAACTTTCTAACTATCATGGTAGTGAAACTCTGGAATAGGTTTCCAAGAGAGGATGTGGAACCCCCATCATTTGAAGTTTTTAAAAACAAGTTGGACAAACCCTTAACAGGGATGGTCTAGGTTTACTTGGTCCTGCCACAGGGCAGGGGGCTGGACTTAATGACTTCTCCAGGTCCCTTCCAGCCTGATGTTTCTATGATGCTTCAGGCCACCTTAGACCCAAAAAGACTGAGCTGAATTTTGGCAGAAGGTTTTACAGGGTGGTGATGGCTCAAGCTGTCCAGGAGTAATGCAGCAATTGCCCAGTTTGCAGCAGCAGAAGAAACCTGGGGCCAGAAGCAGGGTCATTCTCTAGCTGGCAGAGACCAGCGCACCCTTGGAGTTGGTAGTATTGGACTCCTGGAAGGTGGAGCCCAGCCATAGTGGTGCATCCTGTGTTCCGACCATGGTGGATCACTGACATTTTATGGTTCACATCCTCTCAAGTCCAGGTCACGCAGTCATGGCTACATTGTGCCTGGGGCCAGGGCCAGAGCCATCCATTGGGTAGGGTGAATCAGGGAGACCACTCCGGGCCCCACACCGCAGGAAGGTGTGATTGGCCAGCGCGGTCGGACCCAGAAGACGAATCCATCCCTGCCACAGGGCTGCCATCTTGTTGGCAGTTAGCGGAGACAGCCCTGGCTTGGCTACCCACCTTTCAGTGCAGCGAGTCCCCCACTCTGGTCAGATCCCTGAGCCGCTGTGGCACTATGGCCAACAATAGCCCCATGGTAGGTGATGGCAACTGCCAGTGGCAGCAGGTGGCCCAGCACCAGGCTGGCTCCATCCCACCGGTCCAACCACTGGTGCAGGGCGGGGTCCCCAAGCTGGTAGGGGCTGATTTGTCCAGGCCCCTGCACCCCCGTAGGGATAGCCCTACCTGGGTCATCTATGACAGGCTCTCTCAGCGAGGGCTCAAAGCTTCCATGCACAGAAACTCATACAATTGCACAAACTCCAGTTTTATGTTTACGGATTGTCACCGGCTCGTCCTTCCAAATACAATCAGGTCATTCATATAAACCTAAATTCCTACCACAAAGTTAGATTGTCTAGGCCTGTGGAATTACCACTATCTTTTCCCTCTGTATCCTGTTGAACATCTGCCTTCAGGTTGGGGTGAAAGCAGGTCTTTACGGTTGTCATTGTCCAGCTCCCTAAAGCCTGTGAAGAACCATGGCTCAGCTGTTGCGAGCTTTCAGATAACAGCGTAAGGCTTCATTTTCATTTTCACGGGATGCTTTAAAACCTTTACTTTGCACCTAGGCCACTTTATCACATGGCTTAACATTTGCCTTCGGGATGCTGAGTGAAATTGACATCCTTGAGCTGTGTCTCCAGGAACTGCCAGCCTCCCATCTCCAGTCTGGGTTCTCAGGGCTTCCAGGCTCCCTGTTGTGGGAGTTAGAGTCTGACTAGAGCTGCCAGTCACTAGCTCATTTACTGGGCTCAAAACTGACAGTGCTACTCACATGCAAGGGGAGAACGATTCCTTCCCCTTCAGGAGTCACAGGGTCGGGGTCTCTGGCTTGGGTCATAACAGGAGGTCCTATGACACGGTCCATTCCATAAGAGGCGCCTACCAATTCTCCCACAGGCAGTAGGAGGTTTCTATGCACTGTCTTTGTCTGTCCCGACCTCGTTTCGGGTTTAATCTTGTACACCGGCAGATCTCCCAGCTTTTCCACCACCAGGTAAGGTATTGCCGTCCATCCCCTCAGCAATCTTGTGTTTGCCAGCAACACCCACATCTCGCAGCAGAACTCTGTCCCCTGGCTGGAGCTCCTGTGAATGCACCCTTGCATACATAGGCACCGACTTCCCATCTGCCCCGTAGGCGCTCAACCTCGTTCTCCCACAGCCCCGCCCCTGCACCGCCCTCACCCTGCCCCTCATTCAACCCCTTTCCCCCAAGTCCCTGCCCCTGCCCCGCCTCTTCTGCGCCTCCTCCCCCGAGCGCGCCATGTCCTCGCTCCTCCCCCTCCCTCCCAGAAAGTCCTAAGTGCCTGTTAGGTGGCTGGGGAAGCGCTGAGAGGGAGTGGGAGGAGCGCAGACGTTGTGCGCTTGGGAGGAGGAGGCATGGTGGGGGCGGGAGGGAGCTTGGCTGACGGTGGGGGCGGAACACCCACTAATTTTCCCCCGTGTGTGCTCCTGCAGCACCCACAGATTTGGCACCTATGCTTGCATCGTATCGGTGCTTGTTACTATCTAAATTCTTGTGGGCAGCAGTTGCAGCCAAGTGATAAGCATCCTGCAGTTTTTCTCTTAGTCAGGAAAATACACTGCAGATGTGTCTCATAGTTTTCTTCATCCTCTGATTTCCCAAAGTACAAAGTTATGGATAATCTTGGCTCTCGCCCAAACATCAAGAGATATGGGGTGCCTCCCGTAGCATCGTTCTTCGTGGCATTGTAGGCATGCACCAAAAGCACAACAGGCTGGCTCCAGATTGCTTTTTGCTCTGGACATAAAGTCCCCAAGCATATCCAAGAGAGTCCGACTAAATTGCTCTGGCTGAGGGTCACCTTGTGGGTGGTAAAATGTTTTTCTGGACTTCTTAATTCCTGCCATCCTTAGCACCTCCTTCAGGAGGTGACTCTCAAAGTCCTGTCCCTGGTCAGAGTGTAACCAAGCTGGGAATCCATACCCTGAAAAATATTTCTCCCACAACACCTATGCCTGGCATACCGGGTAAAATGATCATTCACTACTAAAATGTTCTCAACATTCCTCCTGCCCACTTCTAAACACAAGAAATTAATGCATACCAGCTCCAAAGGTTTGCTGCTGGTGATATTCCTCAGATATGCTGCTAGCAAGCAGAGTTTTCCTTTGAACACACCAGGCGCATGTCTCGCATTTCTTGCGTACATCCTCAGCCAGCCGGGGCCAGTAGAACTTAGTACAGATAAGTTCCAGGGTTCTCTCCATTCCCAAATGTCCAAAGTCATCATGCGGGGCCTTCATGGCCAGGGCTCTGTACTCTTTTGGTTGCATTAGCTGTGTTTGTTGATTTTGTAAAGGATCTACTGTGATCCGGTGCAGTACTCCCTGTATCAGTTTTAGTTTGCTCCATTACCTTAATAGCAGTCTACTCTCGGGGGTAGATGGAATAATTGCAACAGGGTTTTGCCCCTCTCTTTTTGCAAGTAATGTGTCACGAATGTCAATATCTTGCAGTTGGGCTTTTTGCCAGTCAGCAGCATTGAGCATGGGCAATGGAGATTGGTCCAGTACAATATAATTCACTGAGGCAGATAGCACACTCCTAGGGGGCAGGTCCAGAGTTTCTGCAACACAACCATGAAGACTCTCGCATGCCTCTGACTCTCGATAACTTCGGTTGTAAATAGCTCCCTACCCCATCCATAGGAATCACAGCAATTTCCGATGGCTGCGGATGCCGTGACAATGCATCCACGTCTACGTTGCTTCTCTCCAATTGGTACTGAGTGCTGAACTCATAGCTAGCCAAGGTGGCCACCCATCTCTGCCCTGTAGTATCCAGCTTAGCACTTGTAAATCAGCGGATTGTTGTCTATCCACACTTGAAACCTAGCACCATACAAGTAATCACGAAACTTCTCAGTGATGGCCCATTTCAAGGCCAAGAACTCCAGCTTGTGGATAGGGTAGTGAGTTTCATAGAATATCAAGGTTGGAAGGGACCTCAGGAGGTCACCTAGTCCAACCCCCTGCTCAAAGCAGGACCAATCCCCAGACAGATTTTTGCACCAGATCCCTAAATGGCCCTTTCAAGGATTGAACTAGGACTGGAGCATGAGTTAGGCAATTAATTATTTCCTGAAAAGCCCTTTCACATCTCTCATCCCACCGTGGTCCAAACGGTTCTAAGGGGATGTAATTTCTCTGCTCAGGAGGCTTTGGGGACCTCCCCTTTTTCTTGGTCTTAGAATTGTTCTTGCTGGATGGGTATCCCCATGTAAGATCATTCAGAGGTTTTACAATGGTAGCGTAGTTTTTCACAAATCTGCTGTAGTAGCTACTAAATCCGAGAAAGGTCTTAAGCTCTCTGTAATTATTTGGGCATGGCCATGAAGTGAGCGCTTCTATTTTATATGGATCAGTGCTCACACCTTCTTGGGACACAATGTGACCCACGTACTTCACCGAGGTTCTGCAGAACTGGCACTTATCAATAGAAAGCTTCAGTCCATAGGCCTCCAACTTGTCAATCACTTTAAAAAGTTTTTCTTCATGCTCCTCCAAGGTCCTTCCAAATACAATCAGGTCATTCATATAAACCAAGACTTGCAGTAAGTTCACATCTCCTACAACTTTCTCCAAAAGATGTTGAAATGTGGCAGGTGCCCCAGAAATCCCTTGAGGCATGCGTTCAAACTGATAAAACCCTAAAGGGCAGATGAAGGCTGTCTTCTCCTTATCTTTTGCTCCCAGAGGGATTTGGTAGTATCCACTTCGAAGATCCAATACTGAGAACCACTGGCTTCCCAGCAAACAGTCTAAGGCAGGGGTTCTCACAACAAATTTTTTGGTGGCCTCAAAGTGCTGATGGCCATGCTGACAATTTTTTCTCAAATACTTAATTAACTTTAGGAAAAACAGATAAATATACACATAAATGTGTCAAAATCATTGTCATTTATTGAATCTTTTTGCAGACTCAATAATAAAAATAATGTACTGTTGTTGTTATTCTTTCCTGGACCTAAACAGAATAGAAACCCCTAATCATCCTTGTTGCTCTTCTCTGGACTCTCCAATTTGTCCATATCTTTCCTGAAATGTGGTGCCCAGAACTGGACACAATACTCCAGTTGAGGCCTAATCAGTGCTGTGTAGAGTGGAAGAATTACTTCTAGTGTCTTGCTTACAACACTCCTACTTATACAGCCCAAAATGCCATTAGCCTTCTTGGCAACAAGGGCACACTGTTGACTCATACCCAGCTTCTCGTCCACTGTGACCCCTAGGTCCTTTTCTGCAGAACTGCTACCTAGCCATTCCGTCCCTAGTCTGTAGCAGTGCATAGGATTCTTCCGTCCTAAGTGCAGGACTCTGCACTTGTCCTTATTGAACCTCATCAGGTTTTTTTTTTTTTTTTTGGCCCAATCCTCTAATTTGTCTAGGTCCCTCTGTATCTGATCCCTACCCTCCAGTGTATCTACCATACCTCCCAGTTTAGTGTCATCTGCAAACTTGCTGAGAGTGCAGTCCACACCATCCTCCAGATCATTAATAAAGATATTAAACAAAACTGGCCCCAGGACCAACCCTTGGGGCACTCCGCTTGAAACCGGCTGCCAACTAGACATGGAGCCATTGATCACTACCCGTTGAGCCCGACGATCTAACCAGCTTTCTATCCACCTTACAGTCCATTCATCCAGCCCATACTTCTTTAACTTGGCGGCAAGAATACTGTGGGAGACCGTATCAAAAGCTTTGCTAAAGTCAAGGAATAACACATCCACTGCTTTCCCCTCATCCACAGAGCCAGTTATCTCATCATAGAAGGCAATTAGGTTAGTCAGGCACGACTTCCCCTTGGTGAATCCATGCTGTCTGTTCCTGATCACTTTCCTCTCCTCTAAGTGTTTCATAATTGATTCCTTGAGGACCTGCTCCATGATTTTTCCAGGGACTGAGGTGAGGCTGACTGGCCTGTAGTTCCCCGGATCCTTCTTCTTCCCTTTTTTAAAGATGGGCACTACATTAGCCTTTTTCCAGTCATCCAGGACCTCCCCTGATCGCCATGAGTTTTCAAAGATGATAGCCAATGATTAGTTAAAATGTAAAATATGGTTACTTGAGGTCTCACTAGAGAGTGCAGACTCAGCAAGATAACCTATGGTTGTGCCGCCCCCTCCCCATGGCTCCTCCGGCCGTGCTGCCCCCCTTGCCTGCAGGAGTTCAGCGCTGGCTGGCAGGCGCGCCGCTTTTTGGAAATGTGCTGAGGGGAAGCGGCTGATTCCCCTGCACCCCACTAGCTATGCTACTGGGCCCATGGGGCGGGGACATGGACCGGGGGCTGCTCTCAGCCCCTCCACCTGGGCAGGTGGAGAATCCATGGCTCCCAGCCCGCTCCAGCTTCTGGCTAGGCTGGGGGCAGGGCCTCAGGTTGAAGGGGTAGGGTGGGGTCATGAAAGGGGCACTTTTGGGAAGGCTTCACTGCCCCTGTCCAGGCATCTGTTGCCCTTAGGATTCTGCAGCTTCTTGCTGGGTTCAGTCAACTGTCTAGCTGCACACGATGACCTCAGCTTTACGTACCCTAATTTCAGAGCTCGATGGAGGGGGCTACGCTCTGATTTCTATTGGACATGGGCCAAGTCAGTTCTCAGATTTCAGTTCTCATTTTCTCTGCTGCTCCCGCAAATATCCAGTAGATGGTGCTGGTGTATAAAAAATGTCTTCAATCCTTTTCTTATCTGATTCAGTTCAAGAATTGTATTTCATTATTAGCCCTTACTATCACCTAGAATCCTCCCCCAGCCTTTAAAGGAATATCTCTTAATATTCCAAAGTTATATCATGATTTATGTCTTTCAGCATTCCTTCTTCCTTGTGCCAGGCAAATCCAATTACTTCTAAGGTCCCTCCTATAAATCCCTTATAATTTTCTACATTTGGAGGACATACTCCATGCATTCTTTGGTTGTATATAAACATGTCACATTATTTAGGGTTTACAATAGAACAAAACACATTATTCCCATATGGAAGGATCTGACTCACAAGACAAAAATGTTCCCCATACTAATTTGGGGTGAAAGACAGTGTGACGGGTTGGATCACAGAAACCCTCTTGGGGCTGCCAACTGATATGCCAAGACTACTCCAGCCACTGCTTTCCCTGCCAGCTTGGGACTCCAGCACCCTGTCTTGTTGAGCCAGACACACCAGTCTGATCCAACACAGACCCGGGTCTGAACCACATGTCCCAAAGCTGCGCACTTAAGAAGTTTCAGAGTAGCAGCCGTGTTAGTCTGTATCCGCAAAAAGAAGAACAGGAGTACTTGTGGCACCTTAGAGACTAACAAATTTATTAGAGCATAAGCTTTCATGGACTACAGCCCACTTCTTTCGGATGCACTTAAGAAGTGTTCCTGTCTTTAACACTCAGATGCTCAACTCCCAGTGGGGTCCAAATCCCAAATAAATCCATTTTACCCTGTATAAAGCTTATACAGGGTAAACTTATAAATTGTTCGCCCTCTATAACACTGATAGAGAGATATGCGCAGCTGTTTGCCCCCCCCTCCGGTATTAATACATACTCTGCGTTAATTAATAAGTAAAAAGTTATTTTATTAAATTCAGAAAGCAGCATTTAAGTGGTTCCAAGTAGTAACAGACAGAACAAAGTGAGTTACCAAGTAAAATAAAATAAAACACGCAGGTCTAAGCCTAATACAGTAATAGAACTGAATATAGGTAAAATCTCACCCTCAGAGATGTTTCAATATGTTTCTTTCACAGACTGGACACCTTCCTAGTCTGGGCACAATCCTTTTCCCTGGTACAGCCCTTGTTCCAGCTCAGGTGGTAGCTAGGGGATTTCTCATGATGGCTGCCCCCTTTGTTCTGTTCCACCCACTTATATATCTTTTGCATAAGGCGGGAATTCTTTGTCCCTCTGGGTTCCCACCCCGCCTTCTCAATGGAAAAGCACCAGGTTAAAGATGGATTCCAGTTCAGGTGACATGATCACATGTCACTGTAAGACTTCATTACCCACTTGCCAGCCCACAGGTATACAGGGAGACTTACTGAGTAAGTAAAACTGAGCCATCTACAGGTAATTGGCCCACACTCTGCATAACTAGAATAGGACCTCAGAGTAATATTTCGTATTTCTAGTTTCAGATACAAGAGTGATATATTTATACAAATAGGATGACCACACTCAGTAGATTATAAGCTTTATAATGATACCTTACAAGAGACCTTTTGCATGAAGCATATTCCAGCTACATTATATTCACACTCATTAGCATATTTTTATAAAATCATATAAAATCACAGACAGGTTATCCATGGTATATTTGCTTTGCAAGGAAAACAATGTATAGTTTATAATTTGGGGTGGAAACATGCTGCTTGGATTTCTTGGGGTAACAGACAGTTTGCCCAATTTGACCTTCAGTCTTACAACCGGTCATTTCTAGTTTGCTTAGCTTGCAGCTCCCCCACCCATCTCTTGATCCACACACACTGTGCAGTGGGCTCCTTTGCATAGAAAAACAGGGTGTCACCCTTGCTTGGGGTATGTATACATTACAAAATTAGGTCGATTTTATAGAAGTTGATTTTTAGAAACCAATTTTATACAGTCGATTGCGTATGTCCACACGAAGTCTCCACTGCCCATTGGAATTCTGGGTTAAGCTCCCAATGCCTGATGGGGCAAAAACATTGTCGCAGGTGGTTTTGAGTAAATGTCATCAGGCCTCCCTCCCTCCATGAAAGCAACGGCAGACAATTGTTTCATGCCTTTTTTCCTGGGTTACGCGTGCAGATGCCATACCACAGCAAGCATGGAACCCGCTCAGCTCACCGTCACTGTACGTCTCCTGGGTGCTGCTGGCAGACATGGTACTGCATTGCTACATAGCAGCAGCTCCTTGCCTTCGCAGCAGATGGTGCAGTAGGACTGATAGCTGTTGTACGTCTCCTGGGTGCTCCTGGCAGACCTCCGTGAGGTCGATCAGGGGCGCCTGGACAGATATGGCTATCCTCCTCTTAGAGCACTGAATGGGAGCCAGAGACTCCAGGTCATTCTCCTCTTTAAGTTTCGTCTCATTTCAGTCCTGCCTGGAATATCATGCGAGCTGGAAGCTTCTGCCTCAGGCTGCTCTCCCAGCTGGCAGCACCACACAGTCGCACCTACCCCAGCGTACCCCTTGCTCCCATGGCTCATGAAGCCTGGATAGTAGTAAGGAGCAGTTCAACTATAGGCTGAACAAGTGCAGAATGGTGGTAGAATGTGCCTTTGGACATTTAAAAGCTCGCTGGCGCTGTTTGCTGACTAGATCAGACCTCAGCACAACCAACATTCCCATTGTTATTGCTGCTTGCTGTGTGCTCCATAATAGCTGTAAGAGTAAGGGGGAGACATTTATGGCGGGGTGGGAGGTTGAGACAAATTGCCTGGCGTCCGATTTTGAGCAGCCAGACACCAGGGCAATTAGAAGAGCACAGCAAGGCGTCCTGCGCATCAGAAAGGCTTTGAAAACCAGTTTCATGACTGGCCAGGCTTTGGTGTGACAGTTGTGTGTGTTTCTCCTTGAAGCAAACCCACCCACTTTGTTGATTTTAATTCCCTGTAAGCCAATCACCCTCCCCCCTTCGAAATAAAGTAACTATTGTTTTGAAACCATGCATCGGCGGCAGCAATTCGGGGGGGGGAAGCCGCGATTGCGATCAGCGGTGGCAATTTGGCGGCAGGTCCTTCGCTCCCAGAGGGAGTGAGGGACCCACCGCCGCCGAATTGCCACACGTGCTGCCCCTCTGGGTTGGCCGCGCCAAGCACCTGTTTGTTAAGCTGGTGCCTGGAGCCGACCCTGGGGAGGAGGGAAGGAGAAGGCCACATTGCTTATTGTAGCCACACTACATATCAAACTGTTTGAATGACAGCCTTCTGTTGCTTGGGCCATCCTTTGGAGTGGAGTAGCTGGGTGCCCAGAGCCTCCCCCCACGTTCTTGGGCGTCTCGGTGAGGAGGCTATGGAACATGGGGAGGAGGGTAGGTGGTTATACAGTGGATGCAGCGGGGGTCTGTGCTCTTGTTGGCTTTCTTGCAACTCCAACAGACGCTTCATCATGTCCGTTTGCTCCCCCAATAGACACTTCATCATGTCTGTTTGCTCCCCCATTAGCCTCAGCATCGCATCCTGCCTCCACTCTTCACTTTCACTTAATTCTTTCCTGGCCTCTGCCACTGAATGCCTCCAGGCATTAAGCTGTGTCCTATCAGTGCGGGAGGACTGCATGAATTTGGAAAATGTGTCCTCGCGAGTGAGGTTTTTTCGCCTTCTAATCTGCGATAACCTCAGGGACGGAGATGATAGGGGAGCGTAGAAACATTCTATGCTCTATGACTCTGGGGGGGACTGCATGGTCACCTGTGCTGCTGAGTTCGCCATGCTGACCAAACAGGAAATGAAATTCAAAAGTTCCCGGGGCTTTTCCTGTGTACCTAGCTAGTGCATCGGAGTTCAAAATGCTGTCCAGAGCGGTCACAATGGAGCACTCTGGGATAGCTCCCGGAGGCCAATACCATCGATTTGCATCTGCACTACCCCAAATTTGACCCAGCAAGGTCGATTTTAGCGCTACTCCCCTCGTCGGGGAGGAGTACAGAAGTCAATTTTAAAAGCCCTTTAGGTTGACGGAACGGGGTTGGTTGTGTGGACGCATTAATTTTTAAATCAACCTAACACAGCTAAATTCGACCTAACCCCGTAGTGTAGACCAGGCCTTGGTAACTAGTTCTTTTTAGCTAGGTTGGGAGGGACAGAGAGGTTTTAATCATAGGCAAATTATGAGAGATTCTTGCCTAGGTGATTAACAATAATCTCTTTTAGCTATTTTAGTTTCAATTCCTGGGGAAACGAACTCCCAACCTTGGCTGATCTATGGGTCTCTGACTCAGTGTCCATCAGGGTCTGAGCCCCAGGAACAGGGATGCTGGGATAAAGTGTGGTCAGGACGTAAACAGCCCTGCACTGCTCTGTGTCCACAGGAAAAGGTCACTGTTCAGACCCGTTGGGCACAGAGCTGAGTGGGGACAGATGCTGGAGACGGTGCTGCGGACAAGGAACTGGGCTGCTCCCAGTCTGGCCATGTGCCTGGCTCCAGCCCACTGGGAACTGGCCTTGGGGGCTCACACCCAGCTGGAGCACCTGGATTCTGCCTGGGTGGCTTGTTAACCCCTGCAGCAATTAACCCCCAGGAGAGGGGAAGGGAGGACACAGAGACTGAGCCCTGAGGCACAAAGGGCTGCAAGAAGAAAGACGTGGAGGCACCCGGACCCCACTTCGAACATCAGGGGAGCAGAGACATCAGTGAATGGCTGGATATGGGGGAGCCAGTAATTCCTGCTGATGGGGAGAAAATAACAGGGGGGCTGGGGAATGTCCCTGTCTGGCACTTCGCTCCCCACATCTAGAGCTCGAGAACAGGAAATTCTCAGGGAGACGAGGGATTCACAATAAACATTTTATTAGGAATTTATCTGGGAAAATCAAAATCCAATTAGGTAAAAACTTTAGCAAGACATAAACATTCCTCTGAAACTTGCGTTTCCAGAAGCAGGAACATAGAACTGGAAGGGGGCTTCTGTGTCATTCGATCCAGTCTCTGCTATTGCAGAAAACCAAAAAAACAGGACCCCACCTCTCCCCTGCCCCATCCAGAAACAAAAAGAAAAGCTCTCCCAGGGCAGTTAGTTCAGGAATAAGCCCAGTATGTGACAATGTGAGCTGAGCCCCTCCCTAGAAACAGATGAAACCCTCCCCTTCAGCTCAGTAAATCCCTTCCACTAATGAGACAGCTGGGGTGGGATGGGAGAGGATCAGATAATAATGAAACACAGTAACAATGACACTTCCCCTCCCTTGGCACCTCTGTCCTCCTGAGCCTCTGAACACACAGTAATTAGTGATGAATCCCTGGGATGGTGTGTGACTTATCCCCATTGCACAGATGGAAGAGGCACACGCAGAGAAAGGAGGGGAAGTGATTGGGATGAAGTGACACTAGCAGAGCTGGTTATTGAGCTCAGCAGTCACCCCCACCCTGCTCTAACTACTAGATCACACTCCCGCTTGGAGCTAGGAACTAAACCCAGGACTCCTGAGGCCCAATTCCCCCTGCTCTCACTACTACACCATACTGCACTCTCAGGAACAGGGCAATCTCCCATCTCTCTGGGAATCTCCCCCTTCAATTCCCCAGTCTCCAGCCCCTGCATTTACAGAGTCCATCCTCTCACTTCGGATCAGCAGCTCTTGTTGCTTTATACTATGGACCCACAGGGCCCCCCACTCTTTCCCTGAAAAACTTAAAACTCTCCTTTGCTGTGAGGCCTGCAAAAAAACCTGACAGTGGTTAGGGTGCTGGTATGCTGAGCATGCTACCCGTCATGCTACCAATACTGTCTTCTTTCTTGGATCCCCGCCCCCCATCTGTCCGTCTCCATCTGTTGTCCCGTTTCTCCACTTAGATTGTAAACTCTTTGGGGCAGGGACTGGCTTTTCATTCCATGTTTGCACAGTGCCTGGTGCAGAGGGGTCCTGGGCCATGACACCAATAATTATAACAACAGCATCCCCTGCCCTCACCCCCACCCTGAGAGGCTTTGGGAGCTGCAGAGACAACATGGACGCAAAGTGCAATGGGGCATCTTCACCTCTTCTCTGACCTGGCAAGTGTGTGTGACCCCTGCAGAAATGTCTCCTCACTAATTTCAACACCTGCTCCCCCCAGACCTTGAAATAACCCGTCTCCCCAGTACCCAGTGCTCCCTCCTCTGGCCACACTGAAACCCAAAACATCCACCTGGCCCCCCTCTACCTAGACCATCCTGAAATGAAGCACGTTTGTACGTTGCGTCAGCAGGGCATAGAATCATTACATTCAGGGAGAGCTCCTGCCACCTTCTCTGTGGCGTGTCTAGTGGGACATTAGAGAGATCTTCCACTTGCAGCCTTCCCCACAGAATGGACATTTATAGAGTCTCTCTTGTGTGGATTCTCTGATGAGCAATAAGGGTGGAGCTCAGCTGGAAACTTATCCCGCACTCAGGGTAGTTATAGGGGTTTTTTCCTGGTGTGGACTCTCTGGTGTTTAATCAGGCTGGAGCTCTGGCTGAAGCTTTCTCCACACTCAGGACATTTATAGGGTCTTTCTCCCGTGTGAATCCTCTGGTGCTTAGTAAGGTCTGAGCCCTCGCTGACGCTCTTCCCACAATTGAGGCATTCGTAGGGTCTCTCTCCCGTGTGAATTCTTTGGTGGGAAACGAGGTGGGAGCTCTGAGTGAACCCTTTCCCGCACTCGGGGCATTTATAGGGTCTCTCTCCCGTGTGGATCCTCTGGTGGGTGATAAGGTTGGAGCTCACGCTGAAGCTTTTCTCACAGTCGGGGCATGTCCAGGGCCTCTGCCCAGTGTGGGTTCTCTGGTGCACAATAAGGTTGGAGCTGGCACTGAAGCTTTTCCCACACTCGGGGCATTTGTAGGGTCTCTCTCCCGTGTGCAGTCTCCGGTGTGAAATAAGGGAGGAGAAAGTGGCAAACTGTTTCCCGCACTCAGGGCAGCGATAGGGTCTCTCTCCTGTGTGGGTTCTCTGGTGCTTCGTCAGGTCGGCACCCTGAGTGAACCCCTTCTCACAGTCCAGGCAGTCATAGGGCCTCTCTCCTGTGTGGATCCTGTGATGCACAATAAGGTGTGAGTTGCGAGTGAAGCTCCTCCCGCACTCAGGACATTCATACGGTTTCTCTTTAGTGCGGGTTCTAAGCTGGAGCATGGTTTCACTGCGGTCCTTCAAACCTCTCTGAGTGGAGTTACCTCGTCTCTTCACTGGGGGTTCCCTGCTGCCTCTCCAGCCCGCACCGACCCTCGCAGGCTGCTTCCTGCTCACCCCTCCAGGAAATGTTCCCTTTGGATGGTCCCAGTGCTGTCCCATGTGGTTCCACTTGCTCAGGGATTTCCTGCTTAGATTCGTCTCCTCGTTTTCACTCACCATCCCATCACCTGCCGGGATAGAGGGAGTATCCAGACAGGAATCGTCCCCTGTGCCAGGGAGAGGCAACCTCAGAAAGGGGACTGGGAAAGGAGGGGGGAGAAATCAAAATAATTTATTTATTTTATAAAATAATTACTGGGGAGATTGAATACTCAGGAGCCCAAACCCCCACCAGCCCTTCCCCAGAAAGGGGACCAATTCTGCTGCCACGCCCCATCCGAACATTCAGGAGAAGGGAGCAATTGCCGAGAGGCGAGAGCCATGAGTGACATCTCCCATGAGGATACAACTCCGGCTGGGCACAGTCGTGACCTGGGTGAGATGCAGCAGAGCTGGGGGATCTCACAGGGCCTCAGCGGCAATCCCAGCTGTTTATGTCGATGGCGGATGGTTTCCATGCCCATGTAGCCAATTCCTCACCTGTATGAACGTTTCTCAGGGTCCCTCTTTCCTCAGAGCCTTGGGAGATCCAGGACCCAACGGCTCTTCCTCTTGTTCCAGCTGGGAGATCACGTCAGGATGAAAACTGGAAGACCTGCTCAGAGGAAGTAAAATAGGTGAGCCAAAGGGTTTATTATTATCATTATTCATGTTTGTTACCTTTCTGCCAAAGGGCCAGACAAGAGTGGGGCCTCAAACACAGAGCAGTAGTTGACTCCTACCCCAAAGAGCTAACAATTTAGTCATTCTGAGACAGAGTTGATGCGGGGTGGGTGCCTTCATATAAGCCAAATGGAGGAGGAAATGTTCCTGAAGGCCCTCTGGGGAGGTCAGGTGGTTCCTGGGAGACGTGTGGTGCCCCCTGCAGGAGATTCAGGGGGTTTCATGCCCTGGGGAATTTTATGACTCGGGCCAGCATAGTAGCACAACTTCTTCCCCCTTTCTAGCCCTGCTGAGACCAGAGCCCTCTCTGAGATCAGGGACAGTCCTGGCAAGGGAGGGACACACAAAATCTCTCTGTGTGTCAGTGCATGCCCACATGTAAAGATGCAGCGAGGTACCTCCACCCTCTCCCTTGGAAGCTCTAGGGATGGAGATGAAGCCAGTAGCCTCTCCACTATATCTCCAAATCTCCTCTCCCATGGGTGGGGATGTGGAGGGGACAGTCGCTCACACGGGGGCTATGGAGCTGATCCCCCTGAAATCTAAGGACCCAGAAAGAACCCGGAGCAGAAGCTGCCCTGGGTGTGACAGAGGGGACAGGAATCCTTAACCAGCAAGGTCACGGCCTCACAATTCTCCTGCATGATGTCCCTGTCGAGGGTCTCTGGCCGGGGTCCAGCACAGCCCACTACCCCTCAGTGAAATGCACAACCGGCCCCTGGAACAGAGACATTCCCCCACTCAGAAACTGCTGCCGCAGCCACAATCACAGCAGCACCATCAGGGGCAAGGCTGGGAGTCGCCTGGCCCACCGAGAGCAGAGAACTTTCCTGGGGCGATTCCCAAAAGCTTTAACTTAAAACAATCTGCATCTGCAGGGAAACCAGGACACCCCGAGCTGCTAGCTCTGACAATTTTCTCACAAGGCTCCCAATCTTTAGCTCAATGTTTCCCACCATCTCGCGATTCCCGGCACAGAGCTCGCCTGTTTTCCCTTTTCCGTTTCCTGTTATTCTCACTGGGGGGACGGAGTCAAACTGCCCTTATTCCAAACAGCTACCGTCTCCCTGCAGCTCTGGTGTGTGGTGGCACAGCTGCCCCTGCACTAGTAAAGATGGCCACCCACTCCCATTGTTTTCAGTGAGACTGAAGCCACGTTTTCCCCAGGGAATATGGCTGCGGGTTTCGACTGGATGGGAAACTCTGAGGAACAACGGAAATGTGGCAGAAGCAGACTGAAGGAGGCAGGAGGACATGGGGGGGCAGGAGGGAGGTTGAGGAGGTGGCGGGGAGGCTGAGGGGTGCAATGGAATATGGGGCAGGAATGAGGTTGAGGGGCAGAGGAATGGGGGAGAAGGTAAGCAGAGGGGATGGGGAGGTGGGGGCAGGATGGAGGCTGTGGAGGGTCAGGGGCCTGTGGGGAGCAGAATGGAGGGCAGAGGGAGGTGGGGGGCAGGAGGCTGCGGGGGACAGGTGAATAGGGAGTGCAGGGCCAATATAGGGTGGCAGATACGGGATGTAGGAGACTGTAAAGGGAAAGGCCTAAAGGAACAGGTGGCCAGAGGAGACTGTGGGGAGTGTGGGGCAGGAGAGTGGACAGGGGAAGGGGGGTCAGTGGGCAGAGTCCCTCTGACAGCAGGGGGACTGAGAGGCTACATTTTTGCATGTGCACTGCTACAGCTGAGTTTTGTCACTGTGATGTGGTGCACACGCACACTGGGAACAGGTTCACACACGCACACACTGGGAGCAGGTGCACGCACACACACACTCTAAGCAGCTTCCCCCCAAAAGTCAGAAGGGAAATAAAATTGCCACAAATGCTGGAGGGTTTTAAGAACTTGTGGTTTTCAAGCCCATCTCCTGACCTTCCGGAGGGATTTGTGGCTTTGAGTGCTGCGGACTGGCACTAGGCCTCGGATACCAGCCCACTGAGGGGGTTGTGTCCCCACACAGGGGAATTTCCAACCCCCTCCTGCTTGGTCTCACCCTGAGGTTCAGGCCCCACACTGAAGAAGGAGAAATGTCTAAGAGTAGGGTAGTATCTCTTTAAAAAATTGTGAGCCCTCTAGTAGTGCTCACCCTGTTCTCCATTGCAGGATATGCCTACCCAAGCTGGAAATTACACCTCCAGCTGCAATGCAGGCAGACACTGAGCTTACAGAAACCAGTCCAGGCAGCGGTGCCTTTGTAGCTTGGCCTTGTGTGTTTGGGTATCGTTAGTTATTTGGAACCCAGCTGTGATTTCTCCATATTGTGTTTGTTGGGTAAAAAGCAAAAGACCCAAAAGGTTTTTCCTTTCCCCTTCTCTTCTCCTCCTGTATTAATGTCCCTCTCCCACATCCAGATGAACCCCCTGCCCCACAGCTCCCCAACAGCCGTCTCCCTTCCCCATCGACTGGGAGGACAGGATGATCTGGAGCAGAGGTTCCCAAACTATGGTATGTGACTCCCAGGCACAGAGAGAGCTTGACGTTCTATCCACATGTGTTTGAGGGGGGATGTGAACCACTCAAGTCTGGGAGCCACCGAGCTGCAGTGAATCATAGACATTATTCTGCAGCCTGTCAGGGAGGGAGAAGGGTTGGGGGGGCTTTAGGACATTTCATTCCCCAATTTGCAGCAGGCGCTTTCCCTGCATACAGATGTTCTAGACACCGTGATGCTGAAAACACTCAGGGCATGGCTACACTTGCAGATGTAGAGCGCTTTGAGTTAAACCAGCCTTCATAGAGCGCAGTAGGGAAAGCGCAGCAGTCTGTCCACACTGACAGCTTCAAGCGCACTGGCATGGCCACATTTGCGGTACTTGCAGCAGCATTGGGAGCGGTGCATTATGGGCAGCTATCCCAGCATGCAAGTGGCTACAACGTGCTTTTCAAGTGTGTGTGTGTGGGGGTGGAGTGTGACAGGGAGTGTGTTGTGTGTATGTGGGGGGAGAGAGAGTGGGTTTTTGGGAGGCTGAGAGTATGTCAGCATGCTGTCTTGTAAGTTCAGACAGCAGCAGACACCCCCCCCCCCCACCGCCTTTCTCCCTCACACACATCATTCCACAGTAATGGTTGCTTTGATAAGCAGCCAGCTGTCAGAAACGGAGCTTTCAACGGGCATTTCCGCATTTCTACAGCCGATACCAAACAATGACATGAGTGGCCACTTGACTTAAGGATTATGGGACATTTCCGGAGGCTGATCAGAGCACAGTAAAGCAACACCTCGTTCATACTGGCGCCGCAGCGCTCCAGCGGGGGCGCAGCAAACGTTATTCCACTCGCCGAGGTGGAGTACCAGCCGCGCTGTAGCTGCGGAGTCAGAGCGCTCTATGTGCCTTGCCAGTGTGGGGAGTGAGCCAGGCACCCGGGGCTCCTTATTGCGCTGTAACTCGCAAGTGTAGCCAAGCCCTCGGTCGCTTCATTCCAGAACAGACCCAGCTCCTGCCACCAGGACTAAACCCACCGAGACAGGTTTGCACCCCCCATAAACAGAGTCTCTGAACCTAACGCTGGAAAAGAGCAAAACCAAAGGAGCCGCTTTGGGAGAATCCCCCTGACTCTGCCCCCGAGGGCAGCACATTTCCCCCAGCAGCACAGCAACGAGGCAGAGGAAGAAGCTGGCTTTTCCTCTCTCTGCTCCTCATGTCGTTCCCAGGAAAGTCAATCTGCCCAGGAGCTGCTGATTCTTGAACTAACAGATCTTTTCCACCAAGCATCTGGAGTTAAGCTATGTTACAAAAACAAACCAGTTTTGAAAATATGCTTAAACTGACTGAACAAAAAGCACATTCCTCTCTCAGTCAGCCACTTATATTCTATAGTCACTGGCATAAAAAAAACCTCCTGATTTCATGTGCTAGATTCCTTGGATGTAACAAAGCTACTAGTTCTCCAGTTCCCCACAGATTCTTTTGGGAAAATTAGGGCTAAAGCCATATTTTATCATTTTAAAAGGAATAAAATACCTCCCAGGCCTTGACTGAGCACAAAGGAGCAAAAATGGTCACAAAACCAATGATCTGATCTTTTTCAGGTCACCTTTAAAAATTCTGGATACATCATCTCACCTCTTCATCCATAAATCACACCTTTCTACCACTAGTTAATCACACTAATGAAGACAATGCTGATGGGATGGGCAAAGTGCTCACACAAGGGGGGAGGTATAGCTCAGTGGTTTGAGCATTGGCCTGCTAAACCCAGCATTGTAAGTTCAATCCTTGCGGGGGCCATTTAGGGATCTGGGGCAAAAATCTGTCTGGGTATTGGTCCTCCTTTGAGCAGGGGGTTGGACTAGATGACCTCCTGAGGTCCCTTCCAACCCTGATGTTCTCTGACTCTATGAAATTTAATAGATTGAGGGCAAATGTGATCATCTAATCTGAATTCCTGCATAAAACAGACCAGAAAATATCCCTGCATGAAGCCTGTAACGTCTCATTGAGCTACAGCAAATCTTTTGGGAAGATTCCATTCCTGATTTAAACCCTTCCACTGATGGACAATCCAATCTACCCCATTTTGGATTACATTTGATGGGCATTTTCTCCCCAGCAAAACATCACTTATTTTAAATGACTGCTTTGAAGTCCTGGGAATGTTCAGAGATTTATTATTTTAAAAGACAAACAGCTGAACATTAAGAATCCCCCTCTGCATATGGCTATAGCTTTTGGTAAGGAATAGTCATTTACATTCAGACAGGCACAAACTCTGAGGGTCCAGATCCCTTCACAGGATCTCTGGAATCACTTACAGGAAGCCTCAAAGAATTTACAAGGATTCATAGATTCCAAGGGCAGAAGGGATCACTGTGATCATCTCGTCTGACCCCCTTATAACAAACCAGGCCAGAGAAAACCCTCAAAATAATTCCTAAAGCAGATCATTTACAAAAACATCCAGTCTTGATTTAAAAATTGTAAGGGATGGGGAATCCACCATGACCCTTGGTAAATTGTTCCAATAGTTAATTACTTACACCATCAAAATTTACACCTTATTTACTGGCCGAATTTGTCTAGCTTCAACTTCTGGCCATTGGTTCATGCCATATATTTTTCTGCTAGACTGAAGAGCCCATTATCAAATATTTATTCCCCATGTAGGTATTAGGGCCGGCTCCAGCACCAGCGTAGCAAGCTCTGAGAGGCGTGAGGGACCCGCCGCAGAATTGCCGCCGTACAATGAAGCGGCGGTAGAGCTGCCGCCGAATTGCCACCAATCATGATTTATTTATTTATTTAGTTGCTACTTGGGGCAGCAAAAACGCTAGAGCTGGCCCTGGTAGGTATTTATACACTGTAATCAAGTCACCCCTTAACATTCCCTTTGTTAAGCTAAATAGACTGAGATCCTTGAGTCTGTCACTCTCAGGCAGGTTTTCTAATCCTTTAATCATTCTTGTGGCTCTTCTCTGACCCCTCTCCAATTTATCACCATCCTTCTTGAATTGTGAGCACCAAAACTGGGCACAGATTCCAGCAGTGGTCACACCAGGATCAAATATAGAGGTAAAATAATCTCTCTACTGATACTCAAGATTCTCCTGTTTATACAGCCCAGAATTGCATTAGCTGTTGTTAAGGCTCCTTCCCCACTCTGAACTTTAGGGTGCAGATGTGGAGGCCTGCATGAAAACTTCTAAGCTTAACTATCAGCTTAGATCTGGTCCACTGCCACCACTCCCAATGTGCTAATTCCCTTCCCTGGGTAGCCTTGAGAGACTCTTCACCAATTCCCTGGTGAATACAGATCCAAACCCCTTGGATCTTAAAACAAGGAGAAATTAACCATCCCCCCTCCTCTCTCCCACCAACTCCTGGTGGATCAAGATCCAACCTCCTTGGATCTAAAACCAAGGAAAAATCAATCAGGTTCTTAAAAAGAAGGCTTTTAATTAAAGAAAAAGGTAAAAATCATCTCTGTAAAATCAGGATCGAAAATAACTTTACAGAGTAATCAAACTTAAAGAGGCCAGAGGACCCCCCTCTAGCCTTAGGTTTAAAGTTACGGCAAACAGAGGTAAAGACCCTAGTAAAAGGTACATTTACAAGTTGAGAAAACAAAGATAAAACTAACACGCCTTGCCTGGCTGTACTTACAAGTTTGAAATATGAGAGACTTGTTCAGAAAGATTTGGAGAGCATGGATTGATGTCTGGTCCCTCTTAGTCCCAAGAGCGAACTCTCACCAAAACAAAGAGCACAAACAAAAGCCTTCCCCCCACCAAGATTTGAAAGTATTTTGTCCCCTTATTGGTCCTTTGGGTCAGGTGTCAGCCAGGTAGCTGAGCTTCTTAACCCTGTACAGGTAAAAGGATTTTGGAGTCTCTGGCCAGGAGGGATTTTATAGTATTGTACACAGGAGGGCTGTTACCCTTCCCTTTATAGTTATGACAGCTGTAATGGGAGCTCGTGTTCAGCTGATTATCCCCCTCAACCCCCAAATCTTTGTCAGCATCACTGCTTCCCAGGCTAGAGCCTCCCAACCTGTAAGTGTGGCCTGCATTCTTTGAAGGGAGGTTGCATGGAAGACACACCCAGCCAAAGTCCTTTTAGCTCTGATGCGTCTGATGGAGCAAACAGGTCCCTGTCAGCACTTAGCTATGGGGGAGATTTATCCACTGAGAGGACCCCATGGCTAATTTCTGTTGGGGGGGCAGTAATGGTAGAAGAGTTTAATATGGAGAATTAACACACAGCCCCCATTCTTCTGTCTCCTCTGTGCTGCCTCTCCTCTCCCTGTAACCTCCTTCACTGGGCAGAGCTGGTTAAATCTACCACCTTGCACTGTCTCTCCCGCTCTGCCTTATTCCCCCTCCCTTCTCTTCCTGACTCCATCCCCAGAGACACAAAGGGAAACCCTCCCAGGGCCTGTTCAGGGTCCCCTCTGCCCCTGGTACCGCATCCCAGCTCCCTCCTGCAGGCACCTCAACAAGGCAGCAGATTCCCAAGAGCTCCTGGGGCTGTTTGTGCAGAGTCACTGTCCTGCCCATCCTCAGCCCTTCCCCCCATTTCTCTCTGTTACCGGGACCCTCCGGCTCAGGTGTTAATGTCGGGGCTGCCCTAGGAGGCTGGTTCCCACTGGAGAAGGTCATATCTCAGCTGGGCACAGGGGGGACTTTAATGAAGGTCTGTCCCCGGCACAGACCCCAGGGCTCTGGGATCACATTCACAATGGAGCCAGCAGCAGCAGTGTCTAACCCAGGAAGCTCAACCCCCCATATCCTGAGCAGAGAAATTAGAGACAAATGCTGCCAGGGGGCTAGATCTAAAGAAACCCTTCTGATGCTACAACACCATCCCTCTCCCCCAGACACTGAAATGCAGCACGGGAGTCTTGGGGCTGGATCAAATAGAAAACAGAGGCTGGAGACCAACATTCAACCCACCAATCAAGGGATGCACTGAGTTCCCAGCCAGCCTCAGGTCTAGCCTGGGCCCATCCCTGCTCAGTATTAACAAACTCAAGCATCCAGTAATCACCAGATCGGATTCAAAACTCTGGGGTGTGTTTTGCCCTGGGGTGCGTTTTGAAGGAATACATTTGGGCTTCCTTTCCCAAGGCTCCTGGTGCCTGAGCCGTTAGGGTGCCCTCCACTCACCTTTTCAATCTTTTCCTCTTCAACTGCAAGGGCTGGAAAGTGACTTATCATTTGTTTCTGAGATTCACGTGGTCCCTGGAGCTGGGGCTTTAAGAAACCCACCAAATATCATGAGGCTTGTCTTAAAATCCTTAAAGTTGCTGCACTCAGCCAAAGCGCATCAGAAACTGGTTCAGCCAGAGTCAGGTTTCCAAAGGGCAGGAAGCACAGTGGGGGCTGGGCTCAAGCTTCCCAACCCCTTAGGATTCATGTCATTTTTCACCTGCCCAATGAACCTCACTTCCCCATCAGGGGGCTCAACCCAGCTCGCCCTATTACGGACACTGGAGTTTCTGTCTCAGGCACTTTTACAGCTCCCATAGTATCTGAGTCCCTCACAATCTGTCCCCAAAGCACCCCTGGAAGGAAGGGGAGGGTTATTATCATCTCCAGCTCAGAGGTGGGGAGCTGAGACCAGGAAAGTTGAAGCGATTTGACCAAGGTCACACAGATAGTCTGTGGCAGAGCCAGGTCTCCCACATTCCAGGCTCACATCTTAACCCTTGGGCTAGCCTTCCTTTCCACCCCGCTCTGTGATGGAAGTGATTCTCCCCTGGTCCTGAAGAACAGAGAGGAATCCGGGGTGAATTCTCATGCTGCATCTCCAGGAAGAACAACCCAAAGCAAATGAGGGGGAACACAGCCATCTCTGTGCCCTTCTGATTCCAGTCTGCCAGTGGGGCTGAAATGGGGCCTGGCATAACATAGGAAGGCCACGGGGCTGCTCTGTGTTACAGCAGCCTCCCCGGTGCTGCAGTGCAAGACAGAACAGCTCTTGTGACGTGTGCTGCAGCCTCACCCAGCTTTGCTACAAGAGCTCTGAAGTTTGCATTTCCCCTGGTTTGCAGCACACACACATTCCCAGATTGTCTGAGAGAACATCTGAGCTCTCTCCTTGGAAGATCAGACACTAGGGTGATGGGAACCAGTGTAAGAGCCAGGATGGACATTGTCCACACACAAAATTTGCCCTGATTTAAATTAAATCAGCTTAAAAACCACTTTAGTTAAACTGGTGCAAAACCATGTGGACACTTCTGTTGGTTTCAATTGGCTAGATCAGTTTGGCTGGGCCCTGTGCACAAGCTAAGCCGGGTTTGGAGTGACATAGCCTGTGGAATGACAGCTGTGACTTAAATGATGCAGAAGAAGAAAGCAGGCAGTTGGACTGTGGGACGGCATTATCAGCACCGGGTGGGACTCAGTTTGCTGAAGGATCTGACCCCATCTGGTTGGATGACATTAAGTGCACAGGGGCAGAAATTGCCCTGATGTGCCTCTGCTTTGGGGTCAGAGTCCCACCTTCCATCCGATGGGCCCTAGGTTCTCTATGCTTGGTGCCTCCTCTAGGACATTGCAGAGAGTGGGTGCAGGGAGCACAGGGCCATGATTTACCCCTGGGGAGGGTAAATTCATAGAAGGGAAAGGGGTGAGACAGGGGAATGGGGTGTGGATAACAGAGTCACTGCCTCCACCCCCACTCCTCATAGCAATAACCACTGCTAGCCCCCAACCAGCCACACAGACACAACACATGCCACAGGAGTATCAGCATTGACTGGCTGAGGGATACGCTTGAGGAGGCAGCTGTCCGTGGTGTGGAGCTGAACTCCATGCTGCTTTGAGAACTTGACTATACCAATGACATGGTCTTGTTAGCTCACTTTGGCCAACATCAGCTGCAGTGATTCACCAACCTGCTCAGGCAACAGCAGCGAGCATTGGGCAGGTTATTAATTGGGACAAAACTCACTCCATTGCCATTGCCCAAAGAGCCTCCAGACTACAGCAGTGCAGTATTAACCTGACCACATGAGACATTGAACAGGTGGCAACTGTTGATTACTTGGCAAGATTCAGGAGGGTCAGAAATTAAAGCCAGGACAATAATGACTCAGTTAGGGACACCCCAGGCTCTCAGTGACTCCCTACCCATCTCAATTAGTAAATGCCCTGTGCTGTAGAAATGCTGAGGATAATTGTCCCGGGGCACTTCTCAATGTTGCCAACTCTCACAATTTTCTTGGGAGTCTTGGGTTGCTTGGTGTTTTTTTCTCAAAGCCCCAGGCCCTGGTGTCCTGTGATTACGGAGCACGTGGAGAGTAGTGGCCAGATCGCTTCCTTTCAACAGGACAGGAGCTTATTGTAACATGGTTCCCTTCCCTGACTAGCTGCTAGGAGGCTACACATCTTAGTGCAAAGCAGGCCTTGGGGTCCAGAGCACAGAAGTGCTGGAACTAGGGGTGCTGTTGCCCCCCCAGCTTGAAGCAATTTCCATCATATACAGGGTTTACAGTTTGGTTCAATGGCTCTCAGCACCCCCACTATACAAATTGTTCCAGCAGCACTGCCAGGGCTCCTGACTCCTACAAGAGTCCACACGGCCAATGTCCCTGGCAAGAAAACAGAACAATCACCCCCTCCCCTCCCAACCCAACCCAACCCAACCAAGCTGGGTCCCCTCCAGCAACAACCCAAACAGCTTCTCACAATGGGGATGCGGGGGGGGGGGGGAGCTTCCCGGCCCCCAATCAGCCCAGACAGGCCCCTCCCTGCCCCCTAACCCCAACTCCCTGCACTGATCCCCCGCAGCCCGGTTCCTCCCACCTCCGCGCCCTGCTCTCCTCACGCAGCCCCCAGCCCAAGGCTGCAGAGGGGCAGCCCCACGAACACGCGACCCCGGGGGAGGGGGGTGAAGGACGCCAGGGGGTGCCTCCGCCCAGGGCCGGACTGAGCCCGTAGGGGATGAAGCCGCTGAGCTCTCCCGCCCAGGAGACAGCCCCAGCTGGATAGAGGGCGGGCCGGATCTGACTGACAGCGATCGCCCCCAATCCCCGCGCGCAGAGATTAACCCTGTGCTGGCCGGGGCGGAACCTTTGTCTGGGGAACCGGCCTCCCAAATCCCCCTGCGGCCGGGCGGGGCGGCGAGGTGAGGCGGGGGGCGTCTGGGAGCTGGGGGGCAGGGAGCTGGGGTTCGGGGCGGGATGAGCTGGGGCCTAGCTGTGCTGGAGGGTAGTGAGCTGCGGTTACAGGTGGGGGGATGAGCAGGGATGGGCCTGGTTGTGGTGGTGGGGATGAGCAGGGGGGCAGGGATGGGCCTGGCTGTGCTGGGGGGCAGGGAGCTGGGGTTACAGGTGGGGGAATGAGCAGGGGGCAGGGATGGGCCTGGCTGTGCTGGGGGGTAGAGAGGTGGGGGGATGAGCAGGGGGGCAGGGATGGGCCTGGCTGTGTTGGGGGGCAGGGAGCTGGGGTTACAGGTGTGGGGATGAGCTGGGGGGCATGGAGGGGCCTGGCTGTGCTCCATTGTGGCCTCTGTCTCCTGCTCTTCCCCCTGTATTTGGCTCTGGAATGGCCGGGGCTAACTCTTTCCCCCGTCCCAACGTCCCCCCAACCCCTAGCTGCCTGGTGACCCATGTGGTTGGTTCCCAGGTCACAGTGCATGTGACTGATGAGGACACGACCCCAGAGGAGATGGATGTCTCTGAAGCATTATGGGAATCTCAGAGCACCCAGCTGGAGCCACCGCAGCCCCATCCCGCATGGGGATCCTTGGAGGAGGCGGTACTGAGGAAGTACGAGCTGCCAGGCGCCCCTGGAAAGGAGCCCAGAGTTGGAAGAGAAATGGGTAAAGAGCTTGTGAAGGAGCCTGGGGTGGGTCTCCCCGGGGGCACTGAGGGGACAATGGGGAAGGGAGTCCCTCGGGCTGAGTGTGTGTGGGAAAAACAGGGGAGTGACTAGTTCAGGCTGTGGGGGTCTCCCCAGCAGGATTGCTGCCTGGGGAATGTGGGAGGCGGTGTGGGGGGTTGGGATGGCCAGTGGGTGTCTCCGAGATGACAAAGTGGCCCAGGCAGTGGGGATGGGACTGTGGGAGCTGGGTGGCCCCGTAGCCAGCAGTAGTGAACTGCCCTTGTGGTGCTTAGTGGCATTACCCAGCAGGTGCCCTTCCCCACCCCCATCCATTCCCTGAGGTCTGGGGGGCGGGTCCCTCTCGGCTGGGGAGGGATGAAGCCTATTCAGACCATGACAGTCTCCACTGCAGAAGGGCCCTAGAATCCTCTGCAGAAAGGCCTGAGGCAGTAGATGCTTACGGGACATTATTGGGGTGCCCCCGGCCTGGGACTTGAGAGGAAATATTTCAGTTATGATTTTCCTAAAATATGTTTATAGTCAGAAACCCAACTCAAGCCAAAACTATAACAAGGTTCAAAAAAGGATTAGATAAGTTTCCGGAGGATAGGTCCACCAATGACTATTAGCCAAGATGGTCAGGGATGCAACTCCATGCTCTGGGTATCCCTCAACCTCTGTTTGCCAGAAGCTGGGAGTGGACGACATGGGATGGATCATTCGATGATTTCCTGTTCTGTTCGTTCCCTCTGAAGCACCTGGCATTGGCCACTGTTGGAAGACAGGATACTGGGTTAGAGGAACCATTGGTCTGACCCAGTATGGCCGTTCTTATGTAACCCCCCCAAGTGGTCCATTTTGACCCCAGGGGAAGATATCTCTGTTTTTCAGTCATCTCTAACGTGGACGTGGATATGGGTGGGGAGCACGATCGCTGCCTAAAAATAGCCTGGACAGCAGCTCTGTCTAGTGGGGCAGGGGCTCCAAAGAGATTGGTTAGTGCAATTTACAAGGAGATTGGTCTGCGGAAGAATGAATGAATTGGGGCCTGAACGGACAGCAGGATTTATTAGTAGTAGTTTCACATTTTAAAACCCAACTCAGGGTGCTCTTCCAGTGCTCTGGGTGTGTATCCTACACCTTAAAAACACCAGTAGTAAATAGATCCATCTCCGCCCACCCCCTCCTCACAGCCTTAGTGAGCAGAGAGAAAGATGCTGGCATGCTAACACATCTGGGCTCTGAGGGACCAAGTGGAGGAGCGAGAGCCAACATTAGGATTCCTCCCAGAGAACCTCCTGCCAGCTACTTTCTCCCGTGGAGGATTCAACTCAAGCATCTCTGCTGATCTCAGCTGTGGCAGCGTAGCACTGGGAGAGGTGATCCTTCATGTAACCAGGAGCCAAGAAAAGGAGAGGGTCAGGGATAAGGAGTCTGTGGGTGGGAGAAGAACTAAAGAGATGGGACAGAGAGGGGGCAGAGGGAGTTTGGAGGGGAAGTGATGGGACTGGAGGAGAAAAGCTATTGTGGGCACTGGGGAAAGAGGAAGGAGACGGGGATGCAGGGCTTTCTGGTTGTGCCCCTCCATAGCCCCCTATTTCTGCACAGCTGACAGAGGGGTTCCTGCTGGGGGTCTCTCCAGTGGAGGGATGTGCAGTCACTCCCACTGTTGGACATACGAGAGACGAAATAATCTCTGGATTCTTTTCCATCCACCAGGTGCTGGAATCCTGAGCCGGGCTGAAGAGCAGCCTTGCAAAGAAGGGCCTGAAATGGTGCTGCCCCCCAGCGTATCACAGAGTGGCTCAGGAGAGAGCATTACCCATAGACCTGAGCAGGGAGGAGCCTGCAAGAGGCAGAAGAAGATCCCAGCAGGGAAGGAGCCAGGCACCGCAGAGGAACATGACAGCAGATTCAGGAAACTAACCCAGCTCTTTGCGCAGGGGAGACCTCAGACCACAGGGGATCTTCACCATGAGCAACATCATAGATGTCGACACTGTGGGGAAAGCTTCAGGGAAAAGCAGGAGCTCATGGATCATGGCAAAGTCCATGAGAGAGAGAGATGCTATCCCTGCGCTGAATGTGGAAAGAGATTCAGCTGTCCAGCACATCTCAAAACCCACCAGAGAAGGCACACACGCGAGAAGCCCTACTCGTGTGGAGAGTGTGGCAAACTCTTTGGCTATCTCTACACGCTGACTACGCACCAGAGAACTCACACGGGGGAGGGCTTGTTCCCCTGCGACGAGTGCGGGAAAACCTTCACCAGCCCCTCGGACCTCAACAAGCACCAGCGCTCCCACACGGGCGAGCGGCCCTACCCCTGCGCCAAGTGCGGGAAGCGCTTCAATCGGCTCTCCAACCTGAAGATGCACCACAGGACTCACACGCAGGAGAGGCCCTATCCCTGTGTCGAGTGCGGGAGATGCTTTGGCCACCTCTCCACGCTCGTGAGGCACCGGAGAGCCCACACAGGGCAGAGACCCTTCCCCTGTGCTGAGTGTGGCAAGACCTTCACCACCAGGACAGGGCTGAACAAGCACCAGAGAATCCACACAGGCGAGCGGCCCTACCCCTGTGGGGAGTGTGGAAAACGCTTCGGCTACCTCTGCGCTCTGACCACACACCAGCGGCTGCACACGGGGGAGAGACCCTTCTCCTGTGCTGAATGTGGGAAAACCTTCACCAGCCCTGCAGACCTGACCAAGCACCAGCGCTCCCACATGGGTGAGCGGCCCTACCCCTGCGCCGAGTGCGGGAAGTGCTTCAGCCAGCTCTCCAACCTGACGATGCACCACAGGACTCATACACAGGAGAAGCCCTACCCCTGCACCGAGTGCGGGAAGAGCTTCAAGTACCTGGCTTACCTCGCCATTCACAAGCGCTCCCACACCGGGGAACGGCCCTTCCCCTGCGCCGAGTGCGGGAAGAGCTTCACCAACAAGTCAGCTCTCACCCGGCACCAGAGAATCCACACCAGAGCTGCAGATGTGGACAAGTGAAGCCATCCCGGCTGCGAGCTCTGCTCCAGGCATTCACCAGGAATATTTGAAGTGGAGGAACTGAAAATGGTTCTACAGAGTCCGAGGGAAATCAGGCCTCAAAATCCAACTCCTGTTATCCTGTCACACACAGTATGGGTCTGTCTTCGCGGCACAGTTAATCCCGACTTTTAGCCCAACCTACTACTACCCACATAGAAAGCCTTCTGACCCATGATTCAGGGAGCTTTAATCCCAGACTAGTTTACAAAGTTGGGGATATAGATTAGAGCTCAGGCTGTCATTAAACTCAGGCTAAAACTCACCCACATTGCAGTGAGGACACAGGAAAAGTCCCCTCAGTGCTCATAGTCCTCGAGTGCTTTCCCACAATGCATCCCGAATAATAGACAGGTTCTTCCATCATTGACTGGGAAGGAATCGTACAGCATCTCAAAACAAAGAACCACAGGTCTGCCCCCAGACCAGACACACATGGGGAAGTGTAAACATGGTAATGCAGGTAGGACTTGCAGTAGGGACGTCGCACCTGGGCTAGGCTAACCAGGGTGCCCAGACCCAAGTGCCAATCACCTGAGTTCACTGTATTAAAACTTACCCCAATGGCAATGAGGAAGGCCGACCTTTGCTTTCTTCTCCTGAGGGGTCTCAGGGCCTGAACCCCCCAGCAGTGCCTGATCACTTTGGGTGTGTCCACATGGCAGAGTGTTGGCGTGTCTGGATTCCCGTGCCTATGAACTCATGCTTGCCAGGCCTGTCTGTGAATGTCCCCACACGACCCAGACCAATGGAGCCGTGTTCACAGTCACACGGCAATGACAGGGGTTTGGTGCTAGGATTTCTGGGGGTGTATGCCAGGGTCCCGGAGCCACTCTAGGAATTGGTTTGTGGTGTATTGTGGGAGAGCTTGTCTGTCTTTCCCAGACCCCTTTGTGGTGGAAGTGTTCTTAGCCCAGCAACACCTGTAGCTAAGGCACTTCAGGCCCTGCACACTTCTTGCTTCTGCCCACTCCAGCTGGTGCCATGCCATGGATCCAGCACAGTTGGAATTGCTGTTCCTGCTTGTGGCTTCACTGTTATTGCAGAGTATGGATGGAGGGGCTAATGACAGCAGACAGCATTTTAGCACAAGTTGCTGACCCACGGATGGCAGCAGTGGGTCTTGGAGAGGAGTTAATTCATGGCAGATTGATGACACCTTTTGCATGCTGTAGTTACCATGGATTGCCTATATGTAGACCAGGGCTTCTGATGCAGGATGGCTAGCAGAGTGTGGTGGGGTCACATCATCTTGCAGGCCTGGGGTGACCAGCAATGGCTCCAGAACTCCTGCATGAGGAAGCAGACCTTCCTGGAGCTGTGTGAAGAGCTTGCCATGCCAGGCCAGTCTGTACCTGTGACTCCATCCCCCCTTCCGCTGGGATCTCCAGTTCCCCCAGGCTAAAACCCATTTGGTCCCCACTCAAAAGCCTGTGATGCAGGACTGTGGGCTCTGCGCTTGAGGTGGGGATGGGTGCTCGGTCAACAGCCCTGTAGTAAGGGCAGGTAGTTGTCAGGTGCCTGCCTTTGCCTTGTGGTAGATGGTCATTAGATTTGTAATGTGCACCTTTGCTCTGCACAGCTATCTGCTGGATCCCCACCCCACCTGCCTCTGCAAGATCTTCTCATACAAGGGAATGTTTTGGGTGCTTCTCCCAAACTCAGGTTCCCTGCTATACGCACACCAGAGGTCAACCCAGCTAGCATCATGCTGGTGGGCAACTTCTCTGACTGCTCAGCAGAGCTGCGCTGAGCTGCCCAGAACATGGGGCAGGCTGCATGGAATGAAGGGTGTACATAAACCGGCAGGGATTATCTAAACACCAGCTCAGCTACATATGTGTTGGATAGTGAGGGGGTTAGAGCACAACTTTAACCCCATGTAAACTCTCTGGGGAAGTGACTGTCTTTTGTACAGCACCTAGCATGATGGGGGCTTGATCCACCACTGGGTCTCCTGAACTCTACCATAATATAAATAATGACCCTAGCTAGGCAAGCAAGCAAGCACATTTTTAAGGGTTGTGTGGGGATGCTAGGCTAAAACCCATGTAAGAACGCAGGCTAAGCCGGCAGTGTAGAACTACCTTCCCTGTTGAAAGGAGCTGAGGGGGTCATGGATGCAGAGATGATGGCAGATTGAGTTAGAGTGAATGGACAGGCTACAGCACCCTCCTTCAGTCTAACAGGAGGGGAAGCTGAGACTTGTGATGCAAAGCACCTGGATGTACAAGGGTGGGGATGGGGTGGAGGGCTGACTTGCAGGGCCATCTGACAAACCCTCTGCTCCTAGGGGTCATGGTGCTGAAGGGTTTTCCCCGGAGAAGCCCACAGGAGCTGGGTGGGACAAGATGCTGTGTTGAGCACTTTGCAGAGAGCTGGTTGTGAGCTCTAGACAGCGGCAGAGATGCAGAATAGCTGCTTTGTGGAACAGGGCTGGGCTACCTTATCTGAAGTTTCTGTGTAAGGGAGCTGCCTCCACTGCTTTGTTCCTACCACTCTCCAGGGAAACAGGACTTGTGTACAGTTTCTCAATAAACAGATTACACCACAATAATACTCTGGCTCCTTGCTTGCGGCCCAGTTAGCAGTACCTGGCGGGAGAAAGGGGCCTGGTGCTCCGGAGACAGTAACACTATTGCAGAATTTCCATGGATAATGGAAGAGCACTTGCCCCTGTGCACAGCTATTCATTTGATTGTTTGGGGAGGCAACACGTGGAGGAACTCACCCAAGATGTTACAAGAGTAAGAACCAGGGTAGCCAGAATTGTTGCAGGCCCAAGCCATTGGGCCAGTGTGTTTGCATCCTCACTGAGTGCCCAGAAGAGCAGTTCACGCTCTGGAGCACGTGTCCCGCTGTTCCCATGCAGACGTCATGCACCCTGTAGCACTGGGCCCCCAGAGCCAGCAAAGCCAGACTTGCAACTTCAACTGCCACCGCAGTTAGCAAGTCGTGTGTGCTGTGACTGGATACTGCTTTTTCTGCAGTCCTGGGGGGCTAAGGACCCCTCTCCACCCAGGCCTTGGGTACAGCAGGAAAACAAGGACCTGTAATTCACCTTTAGTCCAGCTCCTCCTCTAGTGGTAGCAGCAGTGCAAGCTGTGATGAAGATGCAGGATTGTAGTGCTGTTATCACTGTGTCATCTCCTCTGCCAGTTAGGGTGAGATGTTCAGCAGATTGTCCCAAGAAGATCTCATAGCTTTGGTCAAGGGTTGGTGCTGAAAACCAGGATGCCCCAGGAAAACAGCTCTGAGATGTCAGGGCAGGATGGCTGGGTGTCCCTTTCCAAACAGTCCGTGAGTTGCCAGAAGAAGAGGGAAGATGCTCTGCGTAAGGAATACAAGGGATTAGAAATTTCAGATGAGGAATGGGCCCCCAGTGAAAGTGGAGGAAGAAAAGGAGGATATAAATCAGCCACTACAAACTCCAACATCTCCGAGACATTTCTAATCTGTGAGTCTGGCCTCAAGCCCAGAGAGTGCTGAGAGCTGGTTATGTGGAACAAGCCCCACCTCTTTTTTGCTTGGAGAATTCCCCTTCTTGTACCCATGCCAGAGCTGGCAGGTCACATGATCTGCATATCCGAAAGGAGGCCTGTGCATCTGCTCTGGCCTGCTGATCCTATGTCCCAGTGTCTCGCTGTCCTGGCTACGGATCCTCTGCAGGTCCCTGGGGGTGACATACCCAGCCCCAGCTGTGGATTTACAGAAGCATAATTGTCAGAAAGTGCTGCAGTGTGAGCAGCTGCGTGATCTGCTCCTTGGTGCAGATCTCTGGCTTCAGCCATCAAAAGGCTGTAAACCTCTCCGGGCTCCCTGGCAATGGAATTGCATGAAGCACAGGTGCTGCATGTCCATGCTGATGTCATACCCTTGCAGGGTGGCTCCTTTCACCTTCCCATAGGCTCCAGCACCTCATGCATCCAGGCTCTTGTAGGCCTGTTGGGATTCCCCGATTTGGGTCACCCACTCTCCTCCCAGCCACTGGCAGGCTTCAGCATTTCACTCAAAGGAAGCCAAGGCCTCATCTCTGACCGCTTTGTGTTTCCCCATTAGGGCTAAAGCTGACACAACTTCACACAGGGTCTATATAGGGCCTGCAGCGCCTCCTGAACTTGGACTCCTCAACGCTGGAGCAACCCCTCCTGTCCCTCACTCCTGATCGCTTGTGCCATCTCAGCAGCTGCCCAAAGGTGGCTACGTGGATTTTCTCTGCTCCCTTTGGTTCCTTCCATGCGTCGGGGTCCACTGGACCATGGGTTTCAATTTTCACTTTAGTTGACTGCTCTCCTGGAGCCTGAACCTGGAGACCGAGGAGTTGACAGCTACCCTGCTTTGCAGCCAGTCTCTGTCTGGGGGCCCCAGCCTTATCCAAGCCCTAGGTTTCAAACTTCCATATTTCACTCCTGTTCCTGCTGGAAATAACCAGTCTCTAGGCTCACACCTGAGTGTCTAGTGTTTAAATCTCGCTTTCCACAACAGGTCACAACCCACCATCTAGGCTGGGTTGGGCAGTGTGAGAACAGGTAGTAACAGTGCAGAGGGGGCAAGTTTTTAGACAAAGCAACTGTTTGGTCCCTGGGTAGTGGGAGGGGCTTCTGACAGGTTTCAGACAGAGAGAGACAGAAAGAGAGCCAAATTCACTGCCAGAAACCCAGGTTGGGTTGCCTAGTGCCCTCCCAGCATGTTGAGTGTCACCAAACCTACAGCTCTGAAAACCAGCAACTACAGAGTTAAGGAAACGTCTCCCATACTGCAGCCCCACACAATCTTTCCTCTGCCCCCCTGGGGCTCGCAATTGGTATGAGGACCACACTAAACCTGCCCTACCCCTAACAGTGGTTGCTGTTTTCTACACTGTGTCTAACACAATCCTGTATCATCATTCCTCTTCATCCCCTTGCTGGGCTAGGTGCAGTGGCCAATCCAGGACACAGTTGCAGCTGGTTGTCAGCGCTCGCCCTGCCAGCTGAGGAGGTGCAGCTGCAGCTAGAGGGCAGGAGATCCCCCGTTTCCTGGCTGGGTCATGCAGAGAGTTGTGTAGATTATCCCAGTGGTCCCTCGACTCGAAATCTTGAGGATATGTCTACACTACGAAATTAGGTCGAATTTATAGAAGCCGGTTTTATAGAAATCGGTTGCATACAGCCGATTGTGTGTGTCCCCACATAAAATGCTCTAAGTGCTCTAGTCGGCGGACCGCGTCCACAGTACCGAGGCTAGCGTAGACTTCCTGAGCATTGCACTATGGGTAGCTATCCCACAGTTCCCACAGTCTCTGCCGCCCATTGGAATTCTGGGTTGAGATCCCAATGCCTGAATGATGCAAAACAGTGTCGCGGGGGGTTCTGGGTACATGTCGTCAGGCCCCTCCCCCTCCGTCAGAGCAACGGCAGACAATAGATTCGCACCTTTTTACCTGGGTTACCTGTGCAGACAACATACCACGGCAAGCATGGAGCCCGCTCAGCTCAGCTCACCGTCACCATATGTCATCTAGGTGCCAGCAGACGTGGTACTGCATTGCTACACAGCAGCAGCAGCTAACTGCCTTTTGGCGGTAGATGGTGCAGCATGACTGGTAGCCTTCATCGGCGATCTGGGTGCTGGCAGCCGTGGGGCTGCATTGCACCAGCCCCTTGCCTTTGGGTAGAAGATTGTATATTATGACTGGTATCTGTCGTCATCGTACTGCAGTGGCTGTCGATCATGGGCACCTGGGCAGACATGCTCAGTCCTATCAAACTGTCTTGATGATGATGGCTATCAGTCGTAGTATGCCATTTTCTGCCAAGCGCCCAGTATTTTCTGCTAAGCACCCAGAAGAGGCCGAGGGCGATCTGGGTGCTGGCAGATGTGGGGCTGGCAGACATGGGGCTGCATTACTACACAGCAGCAGCCCCTTGCCTTTTGGTAGAAGAGGGTATATTACGACTGGTATCCATCGTCGTCATATTGCGGTTCGATCAGAGGCACCTGGGCAGACATGCTCAGTCCTATTGAACCATCTTGACGATGATGGCTAACTGCCAAGCGCCCAGTATTTTCTGCCAAGCACCCAGAAGATGCCGAGGGCTATCAGTCATGCTGCACCATCGTCTGCCAGCTTAAGATGTAAAAAATAATTTGTTCTGTATTCATTTGCTTCCCCCTCCCTCCGTGAAATAAACGGCCTGCTAAACCCAGGGTTTTGAGTTAAATCTTTGGGGGGGGGCATTCTGTGTGACAGTTGTTTGTGTTTCTCCCTGATGCACAGCCACCTTTGTTGATTTTAATTCCCTGTACCTATACGCCATGTCGTCACTCGCCCCTCCCTCCCTCCCTCCTTCCCCTGGTCCGTCAGATACTAGTTTCGCGCCTTTTTTCAGACCAGACGCCATAGCTAGCACTGGGATCATGGAGCCCGCTCAGATCACCGCGGCAATTATGAGCACTATGAACACCACGCGCATTGTCCTGGAGTATATGCAGAGCCAGGACATGCCAAAGCAAAACCAGGACCAGCTGAGGAGGCGATTGCAGCGCGGCGACGAGAGTGATGAGGAAATTGACATGGACATAGACCTCTCACAAGGCACAGGCCCCAGCAATGTGGAAATCATGGTGTTACTGGGGCAGGTTCATGCCGTGGAACGCCGATTCTGGGCCCGGGAAACAAGCACAGACTGGTGGGACCGCATCGTGCTGCAGGTGTGGGACGATTCCCAGTGGCTGCGAAACTTTCGCATGCGTAAGGGCACTTTCATGGAACTTTGTGACTTGCTTTCCCCTGCCCTGAAGCGCCAGAATACCAGGATGAGAGCAGCCCTCACAGTTGAGAAGCAAGTGGCGATAGCCCTGTGGAAGCTTGCAACGCCAGACAGCTACCGGTCAGTCAGGAATCAATTTGGAGTTAGCAAATCTACTGTGGGGGCTGCTGTGATTAGGGTGACCAGATGTCCCGATTTTATAGGGACAGTCCCGATTTGGGGATCTTCTTCTTATATAGGCTCCTATTCCCCCCCAGCCCTGTCCCGATTTTTCATACTTGCTGTCTGGTCACCCTAGCTGTGATCCAAGTTGCCAGGGCAATGAAAGACCTGGTGATATCAAGGTGTGACAATGCGGTTCTGGCGGAACCCAACTGAGAGTGCCAACTCAGGACAAATTGCTCAAATAGGGCAGTTACAACCCAAGGCTGGGGTTTTTCCACCTCTAAGGCAAACCAAACCAGCCAGACTAAGACTTCGGTCTCCCCCACTGGCTAACCGCAAGTCTCACAAGCAATCTCCTTAGACACTCCAGTTTCCCAGTATTACCACCAGTGCCACACGTTATGGGGACAAATAGTTATAAAAACCAATACCCCCGTAAAAGAAAAAGGTTCTCCTGATCCCAAAGGACCAAGCCCCAGACCCAGGTCAATGTACAAGTCAGACCTTACCCACAAATCACGCTATTGCCAATCCTTTAGAATCTAAAATCTAAAGGTTTATTCATAAAAGGAAAAAGATAGAGATGAGAGTTAGAATTGGTTAAATGGAATCAATTACATACAGTAATGGCAAAGTTCTTGGTTCAGGCTTGCAGCAGCGATGGAATAAACTGCAGGTTCAAATCAAGTCTCTGGAATACATCCCCAGCTGGGATGGGTCCTCAGTCCTTTGTTCACAGCTTCAGCTTGTAGCAAAGTTCCTCCAGAGGTAAGAAGCAGGATTGAAGACAAGATGGAGATCAGGCATCAGCCTTATATAGTCTTTTCCAGGTGTAAGAACACCTCTTTGTTCTTAAATTACAGCAACATGGAGTCTGGAGTCACATGGGCCAGTCCCTGCATACTTTGCTGAGGTACAAGGCGTATCTGCCTTCTCTCAATGGGTCCATTGTATAGCTGATGGTCCTTAATGGGCCATCAAGCAGGCTAGGCAGAGCTAATCTCAGCTTGTCTGGGATGTCACCCAGAAGCATAGCATAAGTTTGCCATACAGACAGTATAGAGCCAATATTCATAACTTCGACTACAAAACTGATACACACATATAGACAGCATAATCATAACCAGTAAACCATAACCTTGTCCTAGACACCCCATTTGACCCCCTTTATACAAGATTTGGGTGCCACTACAGGACTTTGGTTGCAACAATGATCTATATGGTCCCAGTTTATGTCAATAACGTCACACCCCCAACGCAAAATTGATGCAGGAAGGGATGACACAAACATCACTGACTGCATCCCAAGAGCTCCCCATCCTGGGTTCTGTCCCACTACAGCTAGTATTGGGTTAGAAGCCATACCAGTGCATAACAGAAATGGTTTATCAAAATCATGTTCAACCACATGATTGAACCTCTTTACAAACTCAAGGTAACACTTAGTTAGAACAATAGTGAATTGGATCTGCTCTGGCAGCATGGTTCCTGTATGTGTCATGTGATCTTGCCAAGAGCTAAAGAAAACTGCTACTTTATCCATACAAGCTCGGGCCAATGTTTGGAACCCAATTAACATCGAATAAATGCAGATATTAATGTTCTTCATAGTCCAGGAATCTTGGCATTTAGCCATGAAAGCAATATGGTAGTGTGCCTCAGTCTTCCTTTTCATACAGCACATTAGGTCTGGACTGTCCTTTCCCCTGTGAAAAGTTCCCATATTGTTTATATGCATTGCCTGTGAAACCCCAGTGTAACAAGGCCTTTTAACATAACGTGTGTTTTCATGTATTCCTTTTAACATGTTCAAGGAATTCTCCAAAAGATTAGGCACATTGTATATTTTTACAGTTTGTGGCAATAGCAACACATTAATTACAAAATCTAGCAATAACAACAAGTTCATTGCAAGTGTCCATCTACAGTCATGTTTGTCATGCCACCCCTTTGGCTCAATACCATTGGAGTTTGGGCATTTTAGGGTTAACCTGCGGCTTCCCTTTGCAAAATTCAGTTTTCTCTTTCCTCCTTGTCCTGCAGGATCAAACCCTGATTTCTCTTGCTTAACAGAATTCACTGGCTGATGGGGTGGGCCCTCTTTGCTAACAGCTATTAGCAAGTCCTTCCTTTCCCAGCCAGGCAAGTAATTTGCACTACCCCAGACCAGAGCCAGTCCACCAGTTTTCATATTCGTAACTGCTATCATCTCCAAGGCTGGACTCTGTCTTAAAGAGATACCACACAAATCCAAAGAGTCTGCGGGTGAGAGTTTGCTTCCTCTCCCCCGCATCCTCAAGCATTTAGCCATAAAACTGCTCTGCTCTGACACATCAGTAACCAAATCTGTCCTCAAACCCTGAAGCACAAACTGCTCATTTAAAGAATCAGAAAGGAGACATTCCTGTTCCAACACCATTGCCTCCCCAACAAGTTGGCCCCACACAGCCACTTGGTTATAGGGATGCCTCAATTCCTTAACAACTTTTACTTCCTCTGAGACCTTCTCAAAGCTACCCACACTGGATCTTTTACAAGGAAAGTTAGTGGATCCCTTCACAACAGACAATTTTTGGCTGCTAGGAACTGAAACTTCCTTGATTAAATCACTCTCACACCCTTCAATTGCAGGGAACTGCTTGCACCGAGTACCATGAGGATTCCTTTCTCCAGGAGCTTTTCTAAGCAGCAATTCACCCCTCACAGAAATTCTGCCCTTACCCTCTTCACCTAGGGCTTGCTCTAAAGGCACACTTTCCTGAGCAACAACAGACTCTGTCTGGGTCTTACTTACATTCAGGATCACCTTTGGCCCATCAGGCAGATCTCTACACAATCCCCTTTCAGGCGAACCCATAGACTTCCTAGATAAAAGGTTAGAAATATTTCCCTTCTCTTTGCCACACACAAGCTTAGGAATTTTTTCCTTTTTGCTACAAGTTGTTAAACTGTCGGTAGGTAACACAACCAAATTACCTTTCTGCTCTCCTTGTGCCCTGGCTAGGGTATCACCCTGATCAGACAGAGTTGTTACACCCTTCTCCAACCACACATGAGCAACAGGCAAAATACAAGCACCAGAATTGTTTGGTCTCTGGGATTTTGCTAAGCCACTAACTGGATGCAACCTAGTTACGGGGCCATTCTCCCCAGCAGATGCAAACTTAGGACCATTCCCTTCCTGGGCTTTAGTTGAATCCAGAACCAACTCTGAGACAACTAAATTACTCTCAACCATCACAGGCCGAAAGGCACCTTCTGTCTGCTCCACAGACAAAAAAGAGTTGGAGACGCATTTTCCTTTACTAGACATACTGTTTGGGATTTCATTTCCCTTGTCCCAGCACCCCGGGCTGTTCACAGACAACTGCTTGGAGACTGGGGTAGCTTCCTCCATAGGCAAGTCAATACCCCTGACAGACACAGGCACATTTCCTTCACTGTCACTATTCTTCGCACAGGAAACAGATAAGGTATAGGGACACTCATCTTCCACTCTCCTTGCCTTCCCAAACTGCTGACTAGATAAAGCCATCAGCTCACAAGACTGCCTAGGCTCATCCAAAATCTCCTGGTTCTCCTCTCCCTTCGCTTGATCTAATTCCAGATTTACTTCTGAGACATTAGATAGACATTCAGAAACTTCATTCACAGCCGAACAGCTACTTTCCAAAGACAAACTTTTGGAGAAACCCTCCATAGGCACAACCTTAGGATCAATCCTCTCTTGTGCCTGGTTTGTATTAACTTGACTGACCATAGCTTTAATATCATTTCCAATCATAATATCCTTAGGGATTATGTCTTTTACTCCCACAACCATGGTGCCCTCCAATCCCTTCCATTTCAGGTGGATTTTAGCCAAAGGCACCCTGACAAAATACTTAGATAAGGCTACAACAGTTACATCTTCACCTGGCAAATAATCTTCCTTCCTGACAAGACTTGCCTTAACCAGAGTAATATCTGCTGCGGTGTCCCTCCATGCCATACACCTCACTCCATTCACTTCTGCACTGCTAATAAACTCTGCATTATTTCCCCCATATTTAGCTTTAATGTGAGTTTTAAGGTCAAATCCTTCAGAGACAACAGAAACAGCATTTGCACACAGGGCACCAATGCTGGGCTCTGTGTGGCTTGCCTGTGAGTTTACAACAACAGGGTTAGCATCGGCCGTGGCATTTGGGGTTGCTGGTTTTGGGCTGCCCTTCAGTGTCGGGCAGTCTGGTCTCATGTGGCCCAGCATACCACAGCGATAGCATGTAACCTGCTGGGGATGTGAGTTCCTACCCTCCGGGCCCCCTTGAACTCCTTTAGAAGAGTCAGGTTTATTTTTAAATCCTTCCCTCCTCTTGAACTGGGGAGAATGGTGATCAGTTTTCCCCGGGGTTTTACACCCTTCTCGAGCCCTGTTTTGGGTATGGGCATCCGCAATCTCTGCCGCCCGTAGGACTGACTCAGGGTCCCTGTCACACACAGCTGCTCTCACATTGTCAGGCACAATGTCTAAGAACTGTTCCAAAGTTATTAAATCCAGCAGTTTTTCAAAACTCCCATGAACCTTGGCTCCCATAACCCACTTTTTAACAAAACCCATCAACTTATGAGCACATTCTACAAAAGTACAATCCTTAGGCATTTTAAACTCTCTAAACTTAACTCTGTAAGATTCAGGAGTAACCTTGAATCGCCTTAACACAGAATCCTTAAACCGCTCATAATTTAATGCTTCTTGTTCCCCCAAGTCATTAAACACCTCCCTGGCTTTTCCAGTCAGTCTGGTTAGCAGGACAGGCATTCGCTGACCCTCAGGGATCTGGTACAGATTGCAGAGGCGTTCAAAGGTAGACAAAAACTCCTCTATATCCTCAGTATCATTGTAAATGGGACACATCCTTTCCCAGTTTTTCTCATGGTGGGGGGGAAGTGGAGTACCAGGTGGGGATGACTTTCTCCGCTCTTCCATTACTTGGAGCTGAAGTCTGGCCGTCTCCTGTTCCATCCTGTGAGTCTCCTGTTCCATCCTGTGAGTCTCCTGCTCAGCAGCGAGCAGCTCTAGACGTCCCTTACGAGCTCTCTCTTCTCTCTCATCAGCCTCCTTCTTTCTTTGATCAGCTTCTTTCTCTCTCTCACTTTCTAACTCTGCTATTTTTTGCTTCTCCAGCAATCGAAGATCTGCTAGCTTCTGTTCATGCTCAAATTGCAGTTTACTTGTCACCCTTTGCATCCTAATTTTTTCTGCATCTTCTGCAGCCTCAGGTAAGGGCTGTGCTCTTGCCCCCTGATCACTGGCTATTAGCAGATTTCTCAATTCTTCCTTTGTAGCTTTCTTTCTAAAGCTTATCCTCTTTTCTGAACACAAATTTTCCAGGGCTTTTTTCCCAAGTCCCTCATATGCTCTTTGCTCAGCCATTGCAGCAGCTCTTTAACCAACAAAACTCTCAATCCCAAAATTCAAATTTGGATAGCGTGGGGTTCTGACCCAAAGCTTAATTGACCTGGTTCTGTGGATCCAAGCACGACTACGCCACTGTGACAATGCGGTTCTGGCGGAACCCAACTGAGAGTGCCAACTCAGGACAAATTGCTCAAATAGGGCAGTTACAACCCAAGGCTGGGGTTTTTCCACCTCTAAGGCAAACCAAACCAGCCAGACTAAGACTTCGGTCTCCCCCACTGGCTAACCGCAAGTCTCACAAGCAATCTCCTTAGACACTCCAGTTTCCCAGTATTACCACCAGTGCCACACGTTATGGGGACAAATAGTTATAAAAACCAATACCCCCGTAAAAGAAAAAGGTTCTCCTGATCCCAAAGGACCAAGCCCCAGACCCAGGTCAATGTACAAGTCAGACCTTACCCACAAATCACGCTATTGCCAATCCTTTAGAATCTAAAATCTAAAGGTTTATTCATAAAAGGAAAAAGATAGAGATGAGAGTTAGAATTGGTTAAATGGAATCAATTACATACAGTAATGGCAAAGTTCTTGGTTCAGGCTTGCAGCAGCGATGGAATAAACTGCAGGTTCAAATCAAGTCTCTGGAATACATCCCCAGCTGGGATGGGTCCTCAGTCCTTTGTTCACAGCTTCAGCTTGTAGCAAAGTTCCTCCAGAGGTAAGAAGCAGGATTGAAGACAAGATGGAGATCAGGCATCAGCCTTATATAGTCTTTTCCAGGTGTAAGAACACCTCTTTGTTCTTAAATTACAGCAACATGGAGTCTGGAGTCACATGGGCCAGTCCCTGCATACTTTGCTGAGGTACAAGGCGTATCTGCCTTCTCTCAATGGGTCCATTGTATAGCTGATGGTCCTTAATGGGCCATCAAGCAGGCTAGGCAGAGCTAATCTCAGCTTGTCTGGGATGTCACCCAGAAGCATAGCATAAGTTTGCCATACAGACAGTATAGAGCCAATATTCATAACTTCGACTACAAAACTGATACACACATATAGACAGCATAATCATAACCAGTAAACCATAACCTTGTCCTAGACACCCCATTTGACCCCCTTTATACAAGATTTGGGTGCCACTACAGGACTTTGGTTGCAACAATGATCTATATGGTCCCAGTTTATGTCAATAACGTCACACAAGGGTAGTGACTCTGGGAAACGTGCAGGTCATAGTGGATGGCTTTGCTGCAATGGGATTCCCAAACTGTGGTGGGGCCATAGATGGAACCCATATCCCTATCTTGGCACCGGAGCACCAAGCCACCGAGTACATAAACCGCAAGGGGTACTTTTCAATGCTGCTGCAAGCCCTGGTGGATCACAAGGGACGTTTCACCAACATCAACGTGGGATGGCTGGGAAAGGTACATGATGCTCGCGTCTTCAGGCACTCTGCTCTGTTTCGAAAGCTGGAGGAAGGGACTTTCTTCCCGGACCAGAAAGTAACCGTTGGGGATGTTGAAATGCCTATCGTGATCCTTGGGGCCCAGCCTACCCCTTAATGCCATGGCTCATGAAGCCGTACACAGGCAGCCTGGACAGGAGTCAGGACCTGTTCAACTACAGGCTGAGCAAGTGCCGAATGGTGGTGGAATGTGCATTTGGACATTTAAAAGCGCGCTGGCGCAGCTTACTGACTCGCTCAAATCTCAGCGAAAAGAATATCCCCATTGTTATTGCTGTTTGCTGTGCGCTCCACAATATCTGTGAGAGTAAGGGGGAGACCTTTATGGCGGGGTGGGAGGCTGAGGCAAATCGCCTGGCTGCTGATTACGTGCAGCCAGACACCAGGGCGCTTAGAGGAGCACAGCAGGGCGCGGTGCGCATTAGAGAAGCTTTGAAAACGAGTTTTGTGACTGGCCAGGCTACGGTGTGAAACTTCTGTTTGTTTCTCCTTGATGAACCCTCCGCCCCCCTCCCCACCCGGTTCACTCTACTTCCCTGTAAGCCAACCACTCCCCCCTCCCCTCCCCCCTTCGAGCACCGCTTGGAGAGGCAATAAAGTTATTGTTACTTCATATTCATGCATTCTTTATTAATTCATCACACAACTAGGGGGATAATTGCCAAGGTAGCCCGGGATGGGTGGGGGAGGAGGGAAGGAAAAGGACACAATGCAGTTTAAAACTTTAACTCTTATTGAAGGCCAGCCTTCTGATGCTCAGGCAATCATCTGGGGTGGAGTGACTGGGTGGCCGGAGGCCCCCCCATCATATTCTTGGGCGTCTGGGTGAGGAGGCTATGGAACTTGGGGAGGAGGGCTGTTGGTTACACAGGGGCTGTAGCGGCGGTCTCTGCTCCTGCGGCCTTTCCTGCAGCTCAGCCATGCGCTGGAGCATATCAGTTTGATGCTCCAGCAGCCGGAGCATCGACTCTTGCCTTCTGTCTGCAAGCTGATGCCACCTATCATCTTCAGCCTGCCACTTGCTCTGTTCATCCTGCGATTCAGCCCGCCACCTCTCCTCTCGTTCATATTGTGCTTTTCTGTAGTCTGACATTGACTGCCTCCACGCATTCTGCTGTGCTCTGGCAGCGTGGGAGGACATCTGGAGCTCCGTGAACATATCATCCCGCGTCCTCCGTTTTCTCTTTCTAATCTTCACTAGCCTCTGTGAAGGAGAAACATTTGCAGCTGGTGGAGGAGAAGGGAGAGGTGGTTAAAAAAGTCACATTTTAGAGAACAATGGGTACACTCTTTCACGTTAAATTTTGCTGTTCACATTACACAGCACATGTGCTTTCGTTACAAGGTCGCATTTTTCCTCTTATATTGAGGGCCTGCTGGTTTGGTGTGAGAGATCACTCATGCAGTGCCAGGCAACAGATTTTGGCTTGCAGGCAGCCATGGTAAGACAGTCTTTTGGCTTTTTTAACCTTCTTAACATGTGGGAATGGTTTTAAACAGTAGCGCTCTCATTTCCCATACCAAGCACCCGTTGGGTTGGCCATTTAAAATGGGTTTGCAATGTAAAAGGAGGGGCTGCGGTTTCAGGGTTAACATGCAGCACAAACCCAACTAACTCCCCTCCCCCCCCCCAATTCTCTGGGATGATCACTTCACCCCTCCCCCCCCCCACTGCGTGGCTAATAGCGGGGAATATTTCTGTTCAGCAGAGCAGGAAGGGGCACCTCTGAATGTCCCCTTAATAAAATTGCCCCATTTCAACCAGGTGACCGTGAATGATATCACTCTCCTGAGGATAACAAAGAGTGATAAGGAATGGATGTTGTCTGCATGCCAGCAAACACTGGGACCATACGCTGCCATGCTTTGTTATGCAATGATTCCAGACTACGTGCTACTGGCCTGGCGTGGTAAAGTGTTCCACCATGGCGGACGGGATAAGGCAGCCCTCCCCAGAAACCTTTTGCAAAGGCTTTGGGAGTATATCCAGGAGAGTTTTCTGGAGATGTCCCTGGAGGATTTCCACTCCATCCCCATACACGTTAACAGACTTTTCCAGTAGCTGTACTGGCCGCGATTGCCAGGGCAAATTAATCATTAATCATTAAACATGCTTGCTTTTAAACCATGTGTAATATTTACAAAGGTACACTCACCAGAGGTCCCCTGTGTGCCCTCAGGGGATGGGAGCATGCCTTGGGTGAGTTCGGGGGTTACTGGTTCCAGGTCCAGGGTGATAAACATATCCTGGCTGTTGGGGAAACCGGTTTCTCCGCTTCCTTGCTGCTGTGAGCTATCTACATTATCTCCATCCTCATCTTCCTCGTACCCCAAACCCGCTTCCCTGTGTGTTTCTCCATAGCACACTGTTGGGGTAGTGGTGGCTGCACCCCCTAGAATGGCATGCAGCTCTGCGTAGAAGTGGCAAGTTTGTGGCTCTGCCCCGGACCTTCCGTTTGCTTCTCTGGCTTTGTGGTAGGCTTGCCTTAGCTCCTTAATTTTCACGCGGCACTGCTGTGCATCCCTGTTATGGCCTCTGTCCTTCATGGCCTTGGAGGCCTTTTCTAATATTTTGCCATTTCGTTTACTGCTACGGAGTTCAGCTAGCACTGATTCATCTCCCCATATGGCGAGCAGATCCCATACCTCCCGTTCTGTCCATGCTGGAGCTCTTTTGCGATCCTGAGACTCCATCACGGTCACCTGTGCTCTCCACGCTGAGCAATCAGGAAATGAAATTCAAACGTTCGCGGGGCTTTTCCTGTCTACCTGGTCAGTGCATCTGAGTTGAGAGTGCTGTCCAGAGCGGTCACAATGAAGCATTGTGGGATAGCTCCCGGAGGCCAATAACGTCGAATTCCATCCACACTACCCCAATTCCGACCCGCTAAGGCCGATTTTATCGCTAATCCCCTCGTCGGAGGTGGAGTAAAGAAACCGGTTTAAAGGGCCCTTTAAGTCGAAAGAAAGGGCTTCGTCGTGTGAACGTGTCCAGGCTTAATTCGATTTAACGCTGCTAAAGTCGACCTAAACTTGTAGTGTAGACCAGGCCTCACACTCTATGATAATGTTTGTAATGGGCTGTAGCGTTTTAGGGCCACTAGAACAGCTGCCACTGTCTCCTCAGGGGTGACAGGGAAATAGAGGAGTGTTTCACCCCCTGCATGTTCTCAGTGCCTACCAGAGCCCCACCCTGCCTTGGGTTACACACACCACTCTGCTGCATGCTGGTTCTGGCCAGTACTAGCAGTCTGGTACAAGGTTCAATCCGGGTTCACGGAGGGGATGTTCCAGGATTCCTTACCATAAGGATGGATGGATGTAAGCAACTACTGAGTCCTCAGGGGGCTGTTTTGACTAGGGAAATTCTCAAGTTCAGGTTGCACTGAGCTATCTCGTGTTTGCTAAGTCTGGCTTCAACTCACCCTTTCTCCTAGTGAAGACAAGGTCTTAGAGTTTCCCCCACGCTACCCTTGGACATTTTCCCTGCTGTCCTCCAACGCTCAGGAAGGATACAGGCCTGTTATCTCTGATGAGGACAGGCTGGGGCCTTGCTCAGAGGGGATGTTTTCTAGACAGTCTCCCTACATACATGGATTTTGGAGCACTCTGGATAATGGGCCCTAGTGCTCCTCTATAATACAGCCTGCACCCAGGGAACTACTTCCAAGAGTAGCCCCCTGGAGAAGAACAAAGGCAGAGGGTGGCAATGTGCCCATCAGCCATTCTCTAAACCAGCTGAGCAGAAGACTTGAGCTCACGCTCCTCAGCATTGCCTTAGTTCATGGGCTGTCATCCAGCTTCCTAAGCCACCCACCGACCATAACAGGAGTTGAGTTTGTCCACAAAGCTAGCGACCAGAGTCAGCGCCCAGGCTCCTGGTGTGCCTGTCTCACAGTGCCTGCATAAATCACTTTCACTGGCACATGAGCCCATTTGTAGAGTCACACATAGTCTCTAGTAACTGCTGAAATATTGCTTCCCTGGCCTGGCACAGAGCATTGGTCACTAGCTGGGGTCAAACCCAATTGGGTAAACTCTAGTTGGTGGGGTGTGGCGCAGGTGCATGGATTCAGCCACAGCTGTGTGCCAAGAACATTATGAGAACAAGCAAAGTGTATGGACCCTCTACTCCAGGTGCTGTATCTCTGGACCCCCCAGAGTGAGTGACCCCATTTTCACCAAAATCCTACCCTGGGCCCTGATGATTTTTCATGGCAATTTGTGCTTGTGTGTGGACTTCAGAACAGTTTTGAAACACATGTATCTGACAAAGTGGGTATTCACCCACGAAAGCTTATGCTCCAATACGTCTGTTAGTCTATAAGGTGCCACAGGACTCCTTGTCGCTTTTGAAACACAGGCTCTTAACATGCAGAGTTGGCTCCCACTTCAATATGATGTGGCAAAGGGCACCCCATGATAAGGACCCAGGTGGGGATGGGCTGGACTCTTAATAAACTCCCTCCCCGGTTAAGGTACAGGCTTTAATACACGTGTTTGTGCAGGGCTGTAACCCCCTGCACATCACCCCCAGCCCATACAGGTCGCTCCCTGAGCCCCTCCAGCCCTGGGACCCCAGCTCCCTGCCCTGCCCCAGCACAGGCTCCTCTCTGAGCCACTGCACAGCACCCCCCAACTTGTAACCCCAGCTCCCTGCCCAGGCCCCCGAGCCCCCCACAGCCCTGTAACTCCAGTACAGAGGCCCCCACACCTCAGCAGGGGAACCCCCACTTGCACCCCGGTAGGATCTGCTGGGAATTGCCCGCGTCGGGCTGTGCCTAACCCCGTGGAGTGGGGTCGCACCGGGCTCCCGCTGAACCCGCTCCCGGAGACAGGCCCAGCTGGGCAGGGGGCGGGGCAAGACCTGACTGACAGCGATCGTCGCCAATCCCCGCGCGGAGGGATTAACCCTGCGCTGGCCGGAGCGGAAGCTCTTTGTCTGGGGAACCGGCCTCCCCCTGCGTCCAGGCGGGGCGGCGAGGTGAGGGGGGCGACCGGGAGCTGGGGTGATGGGTGGGCGATGGGCCTGTCTGTGCTGTGGGGCAGGAACTTGGGGTTATGGGTGGGGGATGGGCAGTGGGGTGGGGGCAGGGCCTGTCTGTGCTGGGGGGTAGGGAGCTGGGTTATGAGGGGTGGGCAGTGGGGTAGAGGCAGGGCCTGTCTGTGCGGGGGGAGGGAGCTGAGGTTATGAGTGGGGGATGGGCAGTGGGGTGGGGACAGGGCCTGTCTGTGCTGGGGGACGGGGGGGGGGGTGGGCAGTTGGGTGGGGGCAGGGTCTGTGTGCTGTGGGCAGGGAGCTGGGTTATGGGGGGTGGGCAGTTGGGTGGGGGCAGGGTCTGTGTGCTGGGGGGCAGGGAGCTGGGTTATGGGGGGTGGGCAGTGGAGTGGGGGCAGGGCCTGTCTGTGCTGGGGGGCAGGGAGCTGGGGTTATGGGTTGGTGGGTGTTTGGGTGAATCATGACTAGGTCTCTCTTTTCCCTTCTGTTTGTTGTGATTCTGACTCTCCCATCACACAGTAACATCCTGATGAATTGTTTTGCTGCAGCCCCCCCAGGAGCCTGGACGTGTCCAGAAGGCCTGAGGGAGGGACGCAAGTTGGAGAACTAGAGCACAGACCCCAGCAGGGATAAGCTGGTCCCTGAAGACAGATCAGCAGCTCCTGGGTCTCCACATCCAGGCTTCGTGAGAGAATATGGAAACGGCAGAGCCAACGGGCCCCAAAGCAGGGAATGAGCTGGAGAGAGACGGGAAGGAGCCAGTCCTGGGATCAACCATCTCAGTAAATCCTCGATGGTCCCGCACCGGATGGCGACAGCTGAGGACTGAGCAGTGTGACAGGATGTCCCAGTATTGGAAAGATCAACTTCAGGAGGAGCTACAGAGCTTACGGACACCTGCTGAGGTTGTGCCGACATCAGTCCCTGCATCAAAAAACCCTCCGCTGCTGGATTTGACCCCAGAGGAGGATATTGAGGCCTATCTGGCTTCCTTCGAGCAAGTGGCTAAAGCCTGCCAGTGGCCCAGAGGAGAGTGGGTGACCCGCCTTGTGCCAGCCCTCAGTGGAAAAGCTCGGCAGGTCATTAGCAGCCTGGATGCCAGAGATGCTGGAGATTATGGGAAGGTGAAGACAGCTGTCCTGCGAGGGTGCGACATTGGCATGGAGACACAGCGCCAGCGCTTCAGGCAGTTCCGCTACCAGGAGGCCGAGGGGCCCCGGGCAGTTTTCTGCCGACTCTGGGAACTTTCCCATCGATGGCTGAAGCCGGAGATCCGCACCAAGGAGCAGATCATGGAGCTGCTGATCCTGGAGCAGTTCCTGACCATCCTGCCAGAAGAAATCCAGAGCTGGGTTTCTGAACATTGCCCAGAGACGTGTGCCCAGGCAGTGTCCCTGGCCGAGGATTTCCAGGTAGGACTGCAACAGGCGGGGATATGAGAGCAGCAGGTATGAGCAGGTGCAGGGGAATGTCCAGGGGGCTCCATTGGGCTCTGCAGGGAATTTGACGGGGCAGGTTTGGGTGCTGGGTGAACACAGGGAGTTCTCAAGGCAGGATGTGAGTGGGGCTTGTTCTGTGTAATCCTGCTCTCAGCACTGGGGTCGGGGCTGTCTGGGACTCAGGGCTCAGCTGGGTCCCCAGCCACAGGGATTTTCATAGCTCCCTGCTCTGCACACCCTGCTGTTCTCTCTGGGTATAAATGTCACTGCCTCCCTTATGCAGAGTCATGCAGGACCCTTGGGCAATAATTTCACTAGTACCTGCAGCTGCTGGGAGAGTGCAGTGGCCTCCCCCAACATCTGAATTGATACGGAGCCTCATTAACAGACTGGGGTCCGTGTGAATCCAGCGTGTGCTGTTAGGAGGCAATGCAGCATGGCCTGATCCTAGGGACCCAGCCCTGAGCATCCGCTGTGTTTCACATGCAGCCGACATGTCCGTGGGGTAGGGGTGTCTCCTGAGCTGCCTCACCTCGCAGGACATGAGTGGCGTAGTAGCTGCAGGTACTAGTAAAATTACCAAAGGGTCCTGCGTGACAGGGCATGGCTCCTTTCCTTCAGCTCCTCCCAGAGATGGCGTCCTGGGGAGCCTGCCTCTCCCTGAGGTCCAAGCTCCTCCCAGGCTCATACTTCACAGCCTCAGCCTCCCATTCCTGTTACCTATCCCATTAGGTACAGGACCTGCTGGCCAAAGCAGCTTCTTCCTGAGGAGAGGGTGCCCTTTGCCACGGGCACAATTCAGGTATGATTCCCCCCCCCGACTCCCAGCCCCTGGCTGCCCGGTGACCCATGTGGTTGGTTCCCAGGTCACAGTGCGTGTGAAGGTTGAGGACGTGACCCCAGAGGAGATGGATGCCCCTGAAGCATTATGGGAATCTCAGAGCACCCAGCTGGAGCCACCACAGTCCCATCCCGCATGGGGATCTCCGGAGGAGGCAGCACTGAGGAAGTATGAGCTGCCAGGCGCCCCTGGAAAGGGGCCCCGAGTTGGACAACAAATGGGTAACGAGCTCGTGAAGGGGCCTGGGGCGGGTCTTCCCGGGGGCACTGCAGGGACAACGGGGAAGGGAGTCCCTCAGGCTGAGTGTGTGTGGAAAAAACAGGGGAGTGGCTGGCTCAGGCCGTGGGGGGCTCCCCAGCAGGATTGGAGAACGTGGGAGGCTGTGTGTGGGGTTAGGGTGGCCAGTGGGTGTCTCCTAGATGACAAGTGGCCCAGGCAGTGGGGATGGGACTGTGGGAGCTGGGTGGCCCTGTAGCCAGCATGGTTGTGAACCCTCCTTGTGTGGGTCCTATTCTGTGGTGTTACCCAGCAGGAGCTGTCTCCTCAAGGCCCATATCATTCAGGGCTTCCCATGCATCCTGGCCAGGTCTGGTGGAAGCCCCTTCCCTCACCACATCCATGGACTGAGCGCTCAGCTGGGAGACTGAGGCAGGATGGACCCTTCCTCTCCTCTGGGTAGTGAGTTAGGCGGGTGGTGGGGGTCAGATTCTCAGCAGAGAGGGTGTGATTTATTTTCTCCCAGTTCTGGCTGGCTGAGTGAGAATGAGGGGTATCTCCGCAGGAAGGGCCTGCAGGAAGCTCCAGGGATGTTATCGTGGAGGCCCAAAAGGAACGTGACCCAACCCTGGCAATAAACTGGAAATCCCCCACAGCTGTAATCTGTCAGTGGGGCACCGCCCGCCCTGCCCCCGGGGTAGCAATGGTGGGAGCTGTAGCATAGGGAGGGCTCAGATGTGTTTCCCACCATGTGACCCAGCTGCGGGGCTCTGTGCAGAAGCTGTCTGAGCAGAATATTCTCCTTGCCCCTATTGCAGTGCCTGCAGCTGCAATGCGTTTTCAGGAAGAGCACAGTGGGTTGCGTCCCCCGTTGCCTAACTCCTCATCCAGGTTGGGTAGCCCTTGTCAGCCTGAGACCTCTTAGCCGGTGTTAAATACCCCCTCACCTGTGACCACTATCCCTGACCTGGGGTGTGGGAGGGGGTGCGATGTGCAGGAAGGGGCTCAGGGCAGGGGGTTGGGGTGCAGAGTGTGGCAGGGAGCTCAGGGCAGGGGGTTGGGAAGCAGGAGGGGTGTGAGATTCAGGAGGGGGCTCAGGGCAGGAGGAGGCTCAGGGCAGGGGGTTGGTGTACGGGAGGGAGTGTGGGGTGTGGGGGGGGTGCGGTGTGCAGGAAGGGGCTTAGGGCAGGGGGTTGGGGTGCAGGAGGAGTACGGGGTGCAGGAGGGGGCTCAGGCCAGGGGGTTGGGGCACAGGAGGAGTGCGGGGTGCAGGTGGGGGCTCAGGGCAGCGGGTTGGGGTGCAGGAGGGGTGTGGGCTGCAGCAGGGGGCTCAGGACAGGGGGTTGGGGTGCAGCAGGGGGCTCAGGGCAGGGGGTTTGGGTGCAGATGTGGTTCAGGGTGTGGGCTCTGGCCTGGCGCTAGTTACCTGCAGCAGCTCTGGGGTGGCAGTGGCACCCAGCAGGGCTAAGGTCGGCTCCCTGGCTTCCCTGGCCCCGTGCCGCTCCCAGAAGCGGCCAGCACCACGTCCCTGTGACCCCTGGGGGAGGGCAGGGGAGGCAGAGGATTCCGTGTGTTGCCCTCACCTGCGGGTACCTCCCCCGAAGCTCCCATTGGCCGTGGTTCCCCGTTCCCGGCCAATGGGAGCTGCAGGGAGCGGTGCCTGCAGGCGAGGGCAGCGCACGGAGCCCTCTGCCCCCAGCCCTGGGGCCACAGGGACATGGTGCCGGGTGCTTCCGGGAGTGGCCAGGGGCCCACAGTGCCATGGGGGTAGCAGTCCCGTGGGCTGGATCCAAAGCCCTGACGGGCCGGATCTGGCCCACGGGCCATAGTTTGCCCAACCCTGGTCTATGGTCAGGAGAAGAGGGAAGAGAGAGGGGGAGCTTGGAGGGGAATTGAGGGGCTGGAGCAGAGGGAGAGGGAAATGTTGGGAGTTGAGGAAAAGCTATCGTGGGCCCTGGGTAAAGAGGAAGGAGAAAGTGATGTGGGGCTTCCTGCTTGTGCCCTTCCACAGCTCCCTATTTCTGCATGGCTGACTGTTTGGCTCTTCTTTGGGGTCTGTCCAGTGGAAGGATGTGAGGAGCCTCAGCCACTTCCACTTGGAAATACGAGAGATGAAATAATCTCTGGATTCTCTCTTCATCCAGCAGATGCCAGGATCCTGAGCAGGACTGAGGAGCAGCCTCATGACGAAGGGCCTGAAAACCTTCAGCCCCCCAGCATCTCTCTGCGGGATTCAGGAGAGAGCATTAACCACAGACCTGAGCAGGAAGGAGCCTGCAAGAGGCAGAAGAGGAGCCCAGCGGGGAATGAGCCAGATCCCCTAGGGGAACGTGAGAGTGGATTCAGGAGACTAATCCAACCTCCTGCACCGGGGAGATCTCGGGCCACAGGGGACCTTCACCATCAGAACAGCGTTCACAGGACAGAGAAGCCCCATAAATGTCGAGATTGTGGGGAAAGGTTCTGGGAGAAGCAGGCGCTCACGGCCCACGGGAGAGTTCATGAGAAGGACAGACCATATCCCTGTCCTGAATGTGGGAAGAGTTTCAACAGACTGACCCATCTCAAAACCCACCAGAGAACCCACACGGGAGAGAAACCCTATTTCTGTGCCGAATGTGGGAAGAACTTCGGCCACCTCTCCACGCTCATTACACACCAGAGGCTGCACACAGGGGAGAGACCCTACTCCTGTGACGAGTGCGGGAAAACTTTCACCAACCCCTCGGACCTCAACAAGCACCAGCGCTCCCACACGGGTGAGCGTCCCTACCCCTGCGCCGAGTGCGGGAAGCGCTTCAGCCAACTCTCCAACCTGACGATGCATCAGAGGACTCACACACAGGAGAAGCCCTACCCCTGCGCCGAGTGCGGGAAGAGCTTCAAGTACCTGGCTTACCTCGCCATTCACGAGCGCTCCCACACCGGGGAACGGCCCTTCCCCTGCACCGAGTGCGGGAAGAGCTTCAGTAACAAATCCTCTTTGGCCCGTCACCTGAGAATCCATGCCAGAGCCGCAGCCATGGACAAGTGAGACCCTCCCAACAGAGGGCTCCGCTCCGGTCGTGTGTGTATAATAACGTGAAGCAGGGCCTGAGAGAAGCTAGCCCCATGCCCACGAACAGAACCATCCCCCTCACGGACACCAGGGGGCATGAATTGGGGCTTCACCGTAGTCCTCTGAGGTGTCCCAATTCCGGAACTGCCCCAGCAGTGACTTGCTCCTTCCTGCTTGAACTAGTGAGGAGAGGGCCACTCTAGGGGTTTGTCTTCACCGCAAATTAACTTCTTGTAACTCAAGTGTTCTCCCTCACTCGAGTCCCGTCCACATACAGTACCTTTAAGTGGGGTGCAGTGGTGCTGTGACCCCAAGTTGGCCAGCCCAAGGAGGGGGCATAGGCTAAAACTGGAGCACAACTCATCAGCTGCTAACACAGCCCCTCTGTAGTGTGGCTCCAGGCTTGTCACTTGCATATCACTAGTTCTCCAGGGCCTTCCCACAAGTCCCCTAGCGTGCCCAGAAAGGACAGACAAGTTCTCCCACTACTCACTGGGAAATGCGTGTGCCCAGAAGCCATAGCGCTGTACTCGAGGGAGCGCAGAGCCTGTGTGGGCACAGCAGCGTGGCTGTTCTCAGCCAAGCTTGGCTCACTCGAGAGGAGTCACTGGAGTGCAGATAACTCAAGTTAACTCTGTAGTGAAGGCAGACCCGGCGAGGCTGGCAGGCCCCAGTCCCAGTGGTACCAGGAACAGCACCACCAGGGGAGGGCATTGGGCCAGCTCTACCTCCTACCCCACTGCCAACCAGTTCTGCCTCTATGGCCCCGCACAGCCACCTTCTTCCACACTCTGCCCTATTCAGTGGCACCTAGCCTCACCAGAGCTTCAGAGCCCTCTATCATCTCTTCCCAGCAGCTGCGTGTAACCGGGGCCCAAGTCTGCTGCATTGACTCCCTGCCTCCCGCTCACCCGACTGGCTCTTCCAACTGACTCTTATCTCAGCCTAAGCATTTACATTCTCTGTGTACTCTTCTGTACTTAGTCATCGCCCCCCGGTTTTCTGCTCCTGTCCTGTTAACTCTCTTTAGTGTGTTGCGTTGTCCAGACCACACAGTTGCTCCTTGGCTCAGCTGCCCATCAGCACAACTGCTGATTCAGTTTTGTTGGTGTGAGATTTTGATCAGACGACCCCAATCCTGCACTGAGCTCCACATGGGCAGATTCCTCTGGAATGCTGCCTGGCTACTGGGGTCCCCATGCGTAGCTCAATGCAAGATTGGGGCCTTAGTTTTAAATCTTCTGATCTTCCCTACCTCATTGGTTGCCCTTCTGAATTGCTGGTGTTTTTTATTTATTTCCTGCTGATTTGATTGTAATGTACTGAAGAGCACTCCTTGTCAATCAATCACTGCTCTGCACACTTAATTACCTCTCTCTCCCTGTTCCTTTGACTCAGTTAAACCCACTCTTGATTTGGCCCTTGTGTAGCTGCCCATTGCCATTCTCACTGTTGTCGCCCTGGCTCCTTGCCCTGTCGAGTCCCAGCTCACTGTAGTGATGTTTTATCAGTCTCCCCGGATGGGTTTAGTTTCTGGCTGAGAACAGGGACACTTGGTAACACACGTGATCCAAGGACAGCCCTTGTATCTCCAGCTGCAGCCCGGTGCTGCTTTGCTTTTCTCACTGCAGCCCAGCCAGCAGTACACCATGGGAATAAGTGGCCCAGCGATTCACAGGGGCAGTTTTACTGTTACAGCGTTTACATTGGTAAGTGAAGAACACTTGCCCATCTCCACATAAGTGCTTCATTTCCTTGTTGGGGAGGCAACATTCGGAGGAACCCAGCCCAAGATGTTGCAGGGGGAAGAACCAGGGTAGCCAGAACCTAAGAATGAAGGCCCAGCATCTTTGCATCCACACTGAGTGCCTGAGAGAGTTACTCTTACTTGGGAGCAGCCGTTCTGCTGTTCCCATGTAGATGATGTGATATTCTGTAGTTTTGGGCTCCATGAGCCAGCAAAGCAAAACCAGAGTTTAGACTTCAACTTCCACTGGGGATGGTGAGTCCTGTGTTTTGTGACTGGATGTCTGCTTCCCTGCAGCTCCAGAGGAGCTAAGGAGTGCACAGCACACAGGCCTCATGTACAGTTGGAAAATGAGGACCTGTAATTCATCAGTGTAGCCCTGTTGGCAGAAGCAACAGTGGAAGCTGTAGTGTAGACAGGACTTTGGCATTGTTACCACTGTGTCATCAACCCCTAACCAGCAAGTGAGCTGTCGGCCAACTTATCACTTTCCAAACACCGACTGAAGAAGCTCTGATGGAAGAAATGGCTCTGAAGGCATCAGGGAAGATTTGCAGGCTTCTGCTGAGAAATTTCAGGGCTTCAGCCACGACCTGCCCCTTCCTGGATACACACCTTCAACACTGCTCTCTCTGGGTCACTACCTCTCTATGCTTCCTCTCTGGACACTTCCCTGTCAACAGCACTGATCCTGGCTGTTTTAGCTATTTCAAGGGCCTTGCAGATCTCTTCAAAACCTGATTGACTACACCTCAGTCTCCTGGGTTTGAAAAGCTACTAACCCCAATAAATACAATATATATAATAGTGTTCAGTAACCTTGCTATGTCACTGCAGGAGGGAAAGTCTAATCCAATAACAGCCCAGCCATGCTCTCCCTAATCACAGTCTACCCCCTCTGCACACCTGCTCCCTGTCTCTTTCAGAGCCACCCACCAACCTTCATGTTCAGCCCCCAAAAGCTCAAAAAGAGCTGTCTAGGTGGAGAGGCCCTACACAAGTCCCAACTTCTACATCTCTGGGCACCCGGTAGCCCATGTTCTTGGTGCCACAACATACCTCATCACAGAGTTTCACTTAACAGTTATAACACCATCTCCTATCACACAATTTCACGTTAACACAGTCCCTTCTCCACAACTCCAGTGAAAATGGAGAGAGGAGAGGACGATCCACGTGCGATGCCTCAAAGATAGCCCGACGGTTTGGTATCAAACATGGGAAAGGTGCGTGGTCCAGCTCCTGCACTCCCATCGCTGGAGCTCCCAAAGCCCCGTAAGGAGAGGACACTGGGGCTCTGTCTTCACTGACAAAAAAGGGGGTTTTAACCGTGGGATAATTGAGGTGTATTAGCTCTCCTGCTGTACACACACACTGGAGTTACTGTGAGGTAAATCAGGCAAAGTCAACCATGGGTGGGGGGCATAGTTCTGACCTCACCCGGCTGCCTTGTGAACACTATAAGCAGCTTGTCTCCACTTAGGATTTTACAACACGATAATTATCCCAAATTGTTATCTCACTGTTTAAAAAAAAAAAAAAAAGGCACCACTGTAAAATACGCAGAAAGCACAGGGCAAAGCCTTGGGATTAGCCATGATAGGAAGAGGCTTGCAGATAGATCTCACCCTCCCCTCGAAAGGCACGTAAAGTTCACACTGCATAGAAAAATGAGTGACTCTTAAGAAGCCATCCTGGCACAGCTCTAGGCAGGTGCTCAGATACTCCCTGGAGAGACTCTATGTGAACCTAAGACTGGCCACACTGGATCAGACCAATGGTCCATCTAGCCCAGTCCTGCCTTTCCATAGTAGCCAATGCCAGGTGCTTCTGAGGGAATAAGCGGAACAAGCAATCATTGAGTGATCCATCCCCTGTTGTCCACTCCCAGCTTCTGGCAGTCAGAGGCTAGGGACACCCAGATCATGGGGTTGCATCCCTGTCCATCTTGGCTAATAGCTGTTGATGGACCTATCCTCCATGAGACCAACTATAAACTGAAGTGACTGTCAGATGCTGGGTTCTGCCATATCTGAGGAGCAAGGAAGAGGGTGTGAAGCCATCTCACTGGGACAATAGCTTTGCAAACAGATCAGAGGTTGAAACAGCAAGCTCGGCAGAGCAGCACAAGGGTGCTCACCTGGTCCCCCAGGTCCTGGCAGGGGTGGGAATGTAACACCAAAAGCTAGCAAGGGGCTCTGGGAAGATTGTAAAACTGTCTGGGGAAAACCTTGGAACACCAAGGGCAAGAGGCACCAGGTGCATTATTGTCACTATGGGCTTTGGCAGTTGTAGTGCCCAAACTTTAGATGAGGCTAGGTAGACCCTGGTCTTATACATCAGAAGGGACCTGACTCAGACTGATAAAGGCTTAAAGCTTTGCTGGTCCTGGGTGCAGGTTACATGGGATGGGAGGGAAACCCTGTAACTGCCACCATCAGGAAAAGGGAGAAAAATTATGTGCAGGGTCCTGTGTTAGAACCAGAGGTGGTCTGTTGGGCAAATGGGAGGTTCCAGGGGACAGCAGGGACCCTAGGCCTCAGCCCCAGAATCCCCCATCCAAACAGCAGTGGCAGCAGCTGGAGAAAAGGTGGAGAAGACAGGGCTGTGTGGATATGACCGGTGTATTCTGGAGACAACACCCTCTGCCTGGAAGATTCACGGGAAAAGACTGGCTGTACCCCAGAACAATTCGTTAGACAGGGCATCTGTTTGCAACAGACTATTAATACCATGACCTCTCTGCTGGTGAGATTATCAGGCCTCAAGTGCCCCAACTTCTTTCTCTACTGGACAGAAGAGAGGTCATCGCCTGTAGGGCCAATCCCAAACATTCAACAATCATGAGAGTGGCTTAACGATCATGAGATTTAAAAAAAAAATCCAAATTTTCCTTCTGGGTTATGAGTCTCCCACCCCTGAGTAAGTCTGAATGTACCAGGATCAACATTTAACTGGAAGTGCACAAGCAATAATGCTCTAGTTCAAACAGGAATTAGTTCAGGGAAGTCCTATGGCCTGTGTTATGCGAGAGGTCAGACGAGAGGATCACAGGGACTTCTGGCCTTATAATCAAAGACTCTATGAACTTCTGGGTCAGCATCTCCAAGGGGGACTCCCCAGGCCCCCTCCTAACCTCTGGCTTCAGTCCCATTGAAAACACTGGGAGATGGTGGCCATTTTGACTTATGGGCAGCCCCACTTCTGCATGCAAAGGCTGTAGGAAAAGTGTGGCCAGATTGACTGAAGGCAGTTTGTCTTCATCCCTGTTGAAAGTAGAGGGAGGTAGTGGCCATTCTGTGTAGTGTAAATCTCACACAGCAGATGCCACAAATCACAAGAGTGTGAGGAAACACCAAATAACACCAGACTCGGGGTAAAATGGGCAAGGTAACTCTGAAACAGTCTCACCCTCCTGGCTGATCATGAAGAAAAGGATGAGGGATGAAAGGGGCTCCTACCAGGCCTTGGTCAGGGTGGGTGGGAAGCTCTGAGTGACAGAATCATAGAATTGGAAGGGACCTTGAGAGGTCATCAAGTCCAGTCCCCTGCACTCAAGGCAGGACTAAGTATTATCTTGACCATCCCTGACAGGTGTTTGTCCAACCTGCTCTTAAAAATCCCCAATGATGGAGATTCCACAACCTCCCTAGGCAATTTATTCCAATGCTTAACCACCCTGACAGGAAGTTTTTCCTAATGTCCAACCTAAACTGCCCTTGCTGCAATTTAAGCCCATTGCTTCTTGTCCTATCCTCAGCTGTTAAGAAGAATAATTTTTCTCCCTCCTCCTTGTAAGAACCTTTTATGTACTTGAAAACATGTCCCCTCTCAGTCTTCTTTTCTCCAGACTAAACAAACCCAGTTTTTTCAATCTTCCCTCATAGGTCATGTTTTCTAGACCTTTAATCATTTTTGGTGCTCTTCTCTGGACTTTCTCCAGTTTGTCCACATCTTTCCTGAAATGTGGCACCCAGAACTGGACACAATACTCCAGTTGAGGCCTAATCAGCGTGGAGTAGAGCGGAAGAATTACTTCTCGTGTTTTGCTTACAATACTCCTGCTAATACATCCGAGAATGATGTTTGCTTTTTTTGCAACAGCGTTACACTGTTGACTCATATTTAGCTTGTGATCCACTATGACCCCCAGATCCCTTTCCGCAGATCCCTTTCCGCAGTACTCCTTCCTAGACAGTTATTTCCCATTTTGTATGTGTGCAACTGAATGTTCCTTCCTAAGTGGAGTACTTTGCATTTCATCCTATTTACTTCAGACCATTTCTCCAGTTTGTCCAGATCATTTTGAATTTTAATCCTATCCTCCAAAGCACTTACAACCCCTCCCAGCTCGGTATCATCCACAAATTTTATAAGTGTGCTCTCTATGCCATTATCTAAATCATTGAAGATATTGAACAGAACCAGACCCAGAACCAATCCCTGCGGGACCCCACTCATTATGCCCTTCCAGCATGACTGTGAACCACTGATAACTACTCTCTGGGAACAATTTTCTAACCAGTTATGCACCTACTTTATAGTAGCTCCATCTAGGTTGTATTTCCCTAGTTTGTTTATGAGAAGGTCATGTGAGACAGTATCAAAAGCCTTACTAAAGTCAAGATATACCACATCTACCGTTTCCCCTCTATCCACAGGGCTTGTTACCCTGATATGGGCTATGAGGATATGACACATGCTGGGTGAACAGCAGACACAGGAGGCGGCCTTACTGCAGGTGGCCAAGCCATCATTCACCTCCTATGCTCAGCCCGTCTTCCTTGTGGGGCATTGGCCTTCTATGAGACATCTGATTCAACCTGGGAGCTCCCCAGAGAGATACACCCCCACCTCTTCTCAATCTCAGTGTGAGCACCCTCCATAAACACAGTCACTTGCACGATCACACACACCCTGTGACCTGGGCATAAGCCAGATATGTCACCATGGAGCCAGAGCCTGAGAATTACAGGGGAGAGGCATATCTACAAGGCACCACTGGCAAAGCAGTCCACCCACCCGCAGGCAGAGGAGCAGTCCATCTCCTATCACAGTGGGGTACTTTGACAAATCAGTGCAAGGAGGAAGAAGGGGATGAAGACTGGGGCTCAGAGGAGAAGGCTCCATTTCTGCCCTAGTAGAGTCTAGGAGCCTCAGAAGTTCTTCCTCACTGAGGCCCAAGCCAGAGAGTTACAGGCTCACTCCAAAGCCAACTAACGCCCTTGTGATGGCTGGTGCAGGAGCTACAGAGGCCAGCCCACAGGATTTATGCACTGTCCCTATGTAGAAATCTATAAACTGTGATCAAGTCACCCCTTAACCTTCTCTTTGTTAAGCTAAATAAATTGAGCTTCTGAAGTCTGTGACTGTAAGGCAGGTTTTCTAACCCTTCAATCATTCTCATGGCTCTTCTCTGAACCCTCTCTAGTTTATCAGCATCCTTCTTGAATTGAGGTCTGGACACAGTATTCCAGCAGTGGTTATACCAGTGCCAAATACAAAGGTAACACAAACTCTACACCTACTTGATAGCCAAGGATTAAGCCCTTTTGGCCACAGCATTCCCCTGGAAGCTCATGTTCAGCTGCTTATCCATCATGACCTCCAAATCTTTTTCAGAGTCACTGCTTCCCAGGATAGAGTCCCCCACCCTGTAAGTGTGGCCCGCATTCTTTGCTCCTAGATGTACAGCTGGCTATATTAAAACACATATTGTTTGCGTGCATCCAGCTCATAAAGCAATCCACTTGTAGGGATAAAGAAGGGATTCCCCCACTCCCCAATGTATTATGGGAGGGTTTTGCTATCCCCTTCATCTGAAGCATCCTAAAGCATGGCTGGAGATGGGACACTAGGTGAGCTGGGTTGAGGTATTCTGTCTCTCAGGTGCTTGACTGGCTGGTTCTTGCCCACATGCTCAGAGTCTAACTGATCACCATATGTAGGATCAGGAAGGAATTGTTCTCCAGGTCAGATTGGCAGTGACCTTGGGCTTTTGTTTTTTCCTTTGCCTTGGCCTTTGCCTTCCTCTGAGTGAGTCACATGCCAGGATTATTTGGATGTATCGCACGTAATCATTTCTCTGCCATTGTGGGAGCCTCAGGCACTGGTGTACCTTGATCCTTCCTATTATCTGCCTGTGCAACGTAATAGTTGAGTCTCCTCAGGACTGTAACACTTTGGCCTAATTTTAGGTATTGAGTTTAGAGTGTGGGTGCTGGGTGGTGCTGGTGGCCTGTAGTATAGAGGAAGTCAGACTGGATGATCTGGTGGTCAATTCTGGCCTTAAGGCCTATGGCTGCATGACCTCCTGTATAGCACAGGCCAGAGAACATTCCCCAAAATAATTCCTGGAGCAGATATTGTAGTAAAACAGCCAATCATGATTTAAAAATTGTCGGGGATGCAGAATTCACCACAACTCTTGGTAAATTGTTCTAAAGGTTAATTCCCCTCGCTGTTAAAAATGTATATCTTATTTCCAGTGTGAATTTGTCTAGCTTCAACTTCCAGCCATTGGATTGTGTTCTACCTTTCTCTGCTAGCTTGAAGAGCCCTTTGTTAAATCTGTGCTCCCCATGTAGGTACTTATAGCCCGTGATCAAGTCCCCCCTTAACCTTCTCTTGATTCAGCTAAATAGATTAAGCCCCTTGAGTCTATCACTCTAAGGCAGGTTTTCTAATCCTTTAACCATTCCTATGGATCTTTTCTGAATTGTCTACAATTTATGTACATCCTTCTTGAATTGTACACACCTGAACTGGACATAGTATTCCAGCAGCAGCTGCATCCAAGGATCACATTAGCCTTTTTTGCCACAGTGTCACATTGGGAGCTCATGTTCAACTGACTATCTACCACAACCCCCAGGTATTTTTTAGTACCACTGCTTCCAAGGACAGAGTCCGTTCCCCTCACCCTGCCCGTAAGTCTGGCCTGTGTTCTTTTTTCCAAGATGGATACATTTACATTTAGCCATATTAAAACACATGTTGTTTGATTGTGCCCAGGTTACCAAGCGATGCAGCTTGTGCTATACCAGTGACCTGTCCTCTTCATAATTTACCACTCCCTCAATTTTTGTGTCATCTGCAAACTTCATCAGTGATGATTTTGTTTTTTCCAAGTCATTAATAAAAATGTTAAATAGTGTAGGGCCAAGAGCCAATCCCTGCAGGATCCCACTAGAAACACAACCATTCTGTGACGTTGTGCAGTCTATATGGTTGCCGACTACGCCACTGTGACGGGTTGGATCACAGAAACCCCCTTGGGAGCTGCCACCCGATGTGCAAAGACTACCCCTGCTTCTGCTTTCCCTGCCAGCTCAGGACTCCAGCACCCTGTCTTGCTGAGCCAGACACTCCCGTCTGGCTCCAGACACAGACCCAGGGTCTGAATCACTTGTCCCAAAGCTGCAAGTTTACCCGAAAACAGCTCACAGTAGTGCGCTTGTTTTTAGCACTCAGATGCCCAACTCCCAATGGGGTCTAAACCCAAATAAATCCGTTTTACCCTGCATAAAGCTTATGCAGGGCAAACCCAGAAATTGTTTGCCCTCTATAACACTGATAAAAAATATGCACAGTTGTTTGCTCCCCCAGGTATTAATACATACTCTAAGTAAATTACTAAATAAAAAGTGATTTTATTAAATACAGACAGTAGGATTTAAGTGGTTCAAAGTAGTAACAGACAGAGCAACGTAAGTCACCAAGCAAAATAAAATAAAATGCGCAAATCTATGCCTAATCAAACTAAATACAGATAATCTCACCCTCAAAGATGTTTCAGTAAGTTTTTCTCAGACTGAACACCTTCCAGGCCTGGGCACAATTCTTTCCCCTGGTACAGCTCTTGTTGCAGCTCAGGTGGTAGCTAGGGGATTCTTCATGATGGCTTCTTTCCTTCTCTGTTCTCTTCCCCCCCTTTATATATCTTTTGCATAAGGCGGAAACTCTTTGTCTCTCTGGGTTTCCACCCCCCCTCACTGGAAAAGCACCAGGTTAAAGATGGATTCCAGTTCAGGTGACATGATCACATGTCACTGCAAGACTTCATTACTCACTTGCCAGCACACACATATACAGGAAGACTCACAGGTAAATACAGCCATCTGCAGACAATGGGAGTCATCAAGATTCCAAACCATCATTAATGGTCCACACTTTACACAATTACAATAGGCCCTCAAAGTTACATTTTATATTTCTAGTTTTAGATACAAGAGTGGTACATTTATACAAATCAGATGATCACACTCAGTAGATTATAAGCTTTGTAATGATACCTTACAAGAGACCTTTTGCGTGAGGCATATCCCAGTTACTTACATTCACTTATTACCGTATTTTCTCTAAAACTATCTCAGTTACATTATATTGACTTATTATCAAGTTTTTATAAAACCATATAAACTGCACAACGTCACACATTCAATAATGATTCCATGTCTATAATTACATTTTGAGATCTATCAGACAGCTTTTAATCAATTTAATGTGGGCTAAATTTTATATTGTTCTAGAATTTTAATCAAAATGTTGTGTGGTACCAAGTCAAATAGCTTCCAGGAGTCTAAGTATATTACATCAACACTATTATCTTTATCAACCAAACTTGTAATCTCATAAAAAAAATCAAATTAGTTTGACAGGATCTATTTTCTATAAACCCATGTTGATTGGTATTACTGTAATTATGTTAACTGTTTATTACTCAAGTCTCATATCAACCGTTCCATTATCTTGCCTGGGATCGATGTCAGACTGACAGGCTTATAATCATCTGAGTCATCCCATTTATCCTTTTTAGATATTGGCACAATATTGGCTTTCTGTGTGTCTTCTGGAACTTCCCCAGTGTTCCAAGACTTATTGAAAATCAATATTAATGGTCCAGTGAGCTCCTCAGCCAGCTCTTTTATAACTTTTGGATGAAGTTGTCTGGACCTGCTGATGTTAAAATGTCTAACTTTAGTAGCTGCTGTTTAACATCCTTGTGAGATACTAGTGGAATGGTATGATGACGCGTACAAACTGCACACTGAAGAGCAAGGTGTTAAGGAAAAGCTCCGGGCCCAGGCAGCCCCCCCACAACCACACCTGCAAAGCATGAACAAGCTGGAGGAGGGGCTTGAAAGGAGAAGCAGAGGAGCTCAGAAGGAGGCAGGCAATGGAAGGGAGCAGATAGCTGCTCTAAATTCTTGGGAGAAATACAGCCCAGGAGCTCATTGCCAGAGACTTGAGCAAACCTACAAAAAAGAGGCAGAGGACTGATTGTGCAGGTCAGAGACTTTACTTGAGACTTTTTGATTTACACTGTGGGGAAAAGTATCAGAGGGGTAGCCGTGTTAGTCTGGATCTGTAAAAAGCAACAGAGAGTCCTGTGGCACCTTTAAGACTAACAGATGTATTGGAACATAAACTTCCATGTCACATGCATCTGACGAAGTGGGCATTCACCCACGAAAGCTTATGCTCCAATACATCTGTTAGTCTTAAAGGTGCCACAGGACTCTCTGTTACTGTGGGGAAAAGGAGACTTGTGTAGGAAGTGGTTGGGGGAGGGGGCTGATTAGCACCCCAAGGTGCAGCGCGTAATTGCCCACCATTGGGCCCTGGACTGGAGCCCGGTGGAGAGGGCAGTGCTTCCCTACCCATTCCAAGAAGACATGAGAACAACAGGAGCTTCACCTTGGGGAAGAACCTACCTGGGGAAGACCCTGACCGTTCAAGGGCCCAGACCCACAAAGTCCCCGTGCTAAAGGGAAGGACTGGAAACCCTTGAAGGTACATTGAAGGACAGGATGATATTTGCAACTGAGAGGTGACCTGCCACACTAGGCAGCACTGTTGGTGGTGTTCCATCTTGTACAAATCCAAAGAGTGTTATCACCTTATGATGAGACTATATCATCTGTTTTTTCCAAATACAGAACAGAAATATTTATTGAACACTTTTGCCTTTTCTGTATTGTTACTGATATTTCTACCATTTCCATCTGGGAAGGGACCGATACCACTGTCAGGATTCTTTTTGTTCCTACTATAATTTAAAAAAACCTCCTCCTTATTTTCCTTAACTCTGCTAGTGACAGATTTCTCCCTTATCAGTTTTCTACAGTTCCTAGCTTCTGATTTATATTATCAACTTCCTCTTTCTTCCATTTGTGATCTATCATTTTTTGTTATTTATAGCTGCCTTCACTTCCCCTGTAAACCATGTCGTTTTTTTAAACAATATGGCCTTCTTCCTCGATTGTGGCTTTCCAGGCATCTAGTAAAGTGTTTTTAAATACTAATTATCATTCAAGTTTTTCCGATTAAATTCTTTCTCCCAGCTGATTTGGCTTGTAACTGTTTGCACCTTTGTGAAACTGGCTCTTTTAAAGCATTATATATATAATTACTGGTCTGGACTGTATTCTATTTGCACATTATAAATGTGATCATACCATGACCACTTGTACCTAAGCTACCATTAACTAATAGTTCTGTGATCAGTTCCTCTTTATCTCTCAAGATGAGGTCCAATATATGATTCCGCCATGTTGGATGCAACACTTTTTGACTTAGGAAATTGTTAGCTGTAATGTTCAGAAATTCCAGGAATGTTTTAGTAATGGCAGCATGAGACTTCCAGCTGTACGTTTCTCAGATTAAAGTCCCCCATGATCACACAGTTTTTCTCTCTACTACACATTATAGATTGGTGCATGGCAGCTGGTGGCTTTGAGTAGCACTCAGCCCCACTCAGTTCCATTTGTAGCCCTTTCCTCAGGGCTTTGTTTATTCTCCAACATACAAACAGAAAGCAAGCGTGGAGTAATAAAAGCAAAAATAGTTGTGTTCTGGGCTGAGGCTCTGGGGCCACCTAGCCTCCAGTAGCTAAATGGGAAGGACCTCCCTCAGTTCAGGGGGGTTCACCCTCTCGGAGCCTTCGGATACAGCCCCAAGAAAGTGTACTCTCAGCTCTCTCCTGGGCCCTGCCTCCCTCAGCTACCTGGACCCTCATTTATAGCCTCAAGCTAGGAATCAGACCCAAGCCCTAGGTGCTGTTCAGCTGGGTTAGTTGTTTCCCAGCACCTGCCGGATCAGCTTCCCTCCATCCCCACCTCCAGGCCCTCAAAGGGGCAATCTGTCCTGTTACAGAGCACGAGGAGTTAGTCATCCAGTACCCTAGTGTGATTAGAGGGGCTGTAGCAGACACCAGCTAACACACATTGTGTGCATTACCTGCTAGGACATTGATCCATAAGCATTCCGGATCATTTTCTTCTGTGTTACCAATGATTCAGAAACAGGCAATCCCATTTTGGACATAGAGTACCCCTCCCCCTCTGTCCACTCCATCCTTCCCAGATAGGTTGTACCCACGGATTCAGCACTCCAGCCCCGGGAATCGTCCCACCAGGTGTCAGGAATATCAACTAGACAACGTAGGCTCACACATGAGCCATTCCAATCCCCTATGTGTTGCCCAGGCACCTAGCACTAGTGGCTAGGCAACGAAAGCCGTTCTTCTCTGAGGGCTTGTCTATACTTACCGCGCTGGTTCGGCGGCAGGCAATCGAACTTCTGGGTTCGATTTATCGCGTCTAGTCTGGACGCGATAAATCGAATTCAGAAGTGCTCCCCGTCGACTCCGGTAATCCTGCTCGCCGCGAGGAGTACGCGGAGTCGACGGGGGAGCCTGCCTGCCGCGTCTGGACGGCGGTAAGTTCGAACTAAGGTATGTCGACTTCAGCTACGTTATTCACGTAGCTGAAGTTGCGTACCTTAGTTCGATTTGGGGGTTTAGTGTAGACCAAGCCTTAGTCCTTCATTCATTTGTGCTCAGCAGCTCGACTAGACAAAGCCCTGTAGCGGGAGATGGAGAGACACTGGGTCCTGCCTCGGAGGTAGGGGAGTTGGACTAGATGACCTCTGGAGGTCCCGTGCAGCCTGAGGTTTCTAGGCTGTGATGACTCCCTCTTTCCCGTTACGCCCGCTGCAAGGGGCGCAGAACGAGCAAGGCTCTAGCGACAGGTCCCAAACCAGCGCCTGGTTTCCTCCCTGCAGCCTGTTTCAGCAGCGTTTACATGAGCCCTAGAGCAGGACGGGGATTGCAAATCCCATCCAGAAGCAGCTGGCAGCGCCTGTGCACCTGGCGCCGAGGGCCGGACCCCAGCCAAGCACCGCCCCGCTCTCCCGGCCGGATTCCCCCGGGCCGAGCTGCGCGGCCGGGCTCCGCCCTCCCTGCTCGCAGCGCGGTGCAGACGCCAGCTCCGGCCGTGGGGCCGGCTGGGAAGCAGCGGAGGGAGCGCAGGGAAGGGTTAAGCCGCCTCTCCAGCTGACTGACAGCGATGGTGGCCAGTCCTCGCCGTGCAGAGGGGGGATTAACCCTGCGTTCGCCGGGGGGAGTTCCTGTCTCCCAGTCCCTGCTGGGAAAGGAGCCGCTGCGTTTCTTTGTGTCGGGAGCCCTACACTCCCAGCCCCTGCGGAAATCGGGGGTAGGCGAGGGTCAGTGGAGGGGAGTGGGAGCTGGGTGGGAGCGGAGGGGACAGCCCAGTGGGTGTTTGGGGAAGTTGAGGCAGGGTCTCTTTTACCTTTTGTGTATTGTGGGTCACTCTCCCGTCACACAGGAAAATCCACATGAACTGTTTTGTTGCAGGTTACCCAGTGTTTCCAAGAGGGGCCCGAAGGAGGGAAGCAGGTTTGAGAACTAGAGCCTAGACCCTAGCCGGGAAAAGGCCGAACCCCAAAACAGAGAGCGGTTGCAGAGCAGGCGGGCCAACTTCCCCTGCACCTCCAGGTCTAGGCTCGGCTGCAGCAGGTGGGGCCCACTAAAGAGAAAATGGAAAAGCGAGATCCTCTGGAACCAGGACCGGGGAAGGAATCCGAGCGGGCTGCAAAAGATCCCGTTGTGGCACCCCCCATAACGGTAACTCCCAGATGGTCCCGAATTAGACTACACCAGGTCAAGACAGAGCCACAAGAAGGGATGTCCCAGCAACGGCAGGTGCTGCAGGCCCGACAGACCTCTCCTGAAATTGTATCAGCTCCAGACCCTGCCTTGGGAAACCCTCAGCTGCCACAGCTTGAGCCAGAGGATGACATCGAGGTGTATCTGGCTTCCTTCGAGCGACTGGCTGAAGCCTGCCATTGGCCCAGAAGAGAGTGGGTGACCCGACTCCTGCCATCCCTCACTGGAAAAGCCCAACAGGCCATTAGCAGCCTGGATGCCAGAGACGCCCGAGACTATGGGAAGGTGAAGGCAGCCATCCTGCGAGGCTGCAACATCAGCACGGAGATGCAGCGCCTTCACTTCAGGCAGTTCCGCTACCAGGAGGCCAAAGGGCCCCGAGAGGTCTGCAGCCGCCTACGGGAACTCTCTCATCGATGGCTGAAGCCAGAGATCCGCACCAAGGAGCAGATCATGGAGCTGCTGATCCTGGAGCAGTTCCTGACCATCCTGCCCGAGGAAATCCAGAGCTGGGTCTGGGTACGTCACCCGGAAACCTGCGCCCAGGCAGTGTCCCTGGCAGAGGATTTCCAGCTGGGACAGCGAGAGGCTGGAGTGTGGGAGCAGCAGGTGAGAGCAGGTGCAGGGGAATGTCCATTGGGCTCTGCAGGGAATTTGACGGGGCAGGTTTGAGCACTGGGTGAACATAGGAATTCTCAAGGCAGGACATGAGTGGGGCTTGTTCTGTGTAATCCTGCTCTCAGCACTGGGGTCTGGGCTGCCTGGGGCTTAGGGCTCAGCTGGGTCCCCAGCTACAGGGATTTCCAGAGCTCCCTGCTCTGTAATGCTCTGCAGATCCTGGTGTTCTCTGGTTTGTAAGTGGCACTGCCTCTTTAGTATGCAAGGTCACTCAGTACCCTTCAGCAGCCCTTCTTGGGGATGATTGTGACAGGACGACGACCTCCTCAGCATTTGACCTGGTAGAGATGCCGCCGTAGCACACTGCAAGCAGAACTGGTCACTGGTTTGAAATGTGCTATTAGAGAAGCATTTCTTGCTTGGGGCTAGATGCTGCTCACTTGGCATGTGAGCCAGGGAAGGGGCAGTTTCTAATCACAATAAATGGACCCCATCTGAAGCCCCAGGGCAGGTACTCAGCTTTGCCCAGGCAAAGGTTCAATGGATATTTTGTGCCCAGGGAATTTTCAAAGTTGGTGTCGACTGTGCCCAAGTTGACCAAATGCCCAGGAACGTTGCATGGGGGGCTCAGGACTGAGCGGACTTGGCCACTAAGTATACAGCACCATATGCACTTGGCATTTAGCTGTCATTAGTACATGGCAATTTGCAATTGGTATACAAACATGCTGTAAACAGACTCTGATGGAGAGAGCGAGGGTGCAGGGCTCCCACTTGGACCAGACACCAGAACTTCTGCCCTCATTGTACCCCCTGGAGGAAGGGGTGTGGTACCTCCCTCTGGGGCCCTCCCCCAAGCCACTGGTGGTGTCCGCAGGGCCCAGCACTGAGGGAAATTCTCCACTGCTGAGAATTGCTGCACACCGTGGTGTCCCTCAGGACAGCTGTGGGTCTGTCACCCTGCAGATCAGAACCATATGGAAGCCCACTAGGCTCGCAGGCTGCGGAATGCCATGTGTCTGTCACGTCCCCAGTGGCAGGGATGTACAGTACTGTGCAGTGTTCAGTACTGACCCTGACTGGCAGGACTCCTCTTGGTCAGCCTCATTGGCTCATCACTTTGGGGGTGAGCCTTCCCACGTGTATGCCTGTACTTTGGTGTGGAAGACCCTCCAAGTCCTATTAACCTTGGTAGGGGTTGGGGGAGCCTTCACCCTGGGGTGGACCTCTTTGCTAATGGGGCCTTTTAGATATGACTCTTCCCCCCCGTAATTCTCAGGCCCTGGTTCCACGGTGACCCATGTGGTTCCTTCTCAGGTCACAGTGCGTGTGAAGGTCGAGGAAGTGACCCCAGAGGAGTCGGAGACCCCTGAAGCATTATGGGAATCTCCGAGCTCCCAGCTGGAGCCACCACAGCCCAATACCACGTGGGGATCCCAGGAGGAGGTAGGATGGAGCAAGTACAAGTTGCCACATGCCCCTGAAGAGGAGATGGAAGCTCTACAGGAAACTGGTAATAAGCCATGTAGGGGGTTAGGGGTGCCTTTCTGAGGAAAGGGTGTGTGGAGGGGATAGCTTGGAGGGGAGAATTGGGGGAACTGCATGGCTCAGAGGATTTATAGTGAGGTGTGGACCCATCAATCTGTAGGTTAATGCACAGCAGGATTGGTGCCTGCGGAACAGGCCACATAATCGTGGTAGGTCAATCTTGGTGGCGATTGTGGGCTTCATAGCTAACAGGAACCTTAGGCCTTGGCTACACTTACCGGCAAGTTCGACGGCTGGAAATCGAACTTCTGGGTTCGACTTATCGCGTCTAGTCTGGACGCGATAAGTCGAACCCGGAAGTGCTCGCCGTCGACTGCGGTACTCCAGCTCGCCGAGAGGAGTACCGCGGAGTCGACGGGGGAGCCTGCCTGCCGAGTGTGGACCAAGGTAAGTTTCAACTAATTCGAAATAAGGTACTTCGAACTTCAGCTACGTTATTCACGTAGCTGAAGTTGCGTACCTTAGTTCGAATTAGGGGGGGTAGTGTAGACCAAGCCTTAGTTCCCCGCCTTCCAAGGTCTCTATGTGAGGCACTCACAGGTGGGATCGGTGTTTCAGAGGAAGAGCCTATGGAGGCTGATGTCTCGTGTAACATATGGAGTTATGGATACAATGTGGATTGCACTCTGGCTGCCCCCAATCACGTGGCTGCCTTCTTCTGCCATCTCTTGTGTCTCCTGTTCAGGATCCTACCAAGTAGGTGCCTTCTCCTCCTGACCCACATCCCTCAGGCCTTCCTGTGCATCCTGACACATTCCTGGAATGAGCCACTTCCTCCCACCCATCCTCTAGATGCTAATATGGGGAGTGAGAGCAGAATTGGCACCTCCTAAATTGCTCCCCAGAATGTAGAGGGGATTCAGACCCTGATGGTCTCCTCAACAGAGGCACCATGGTTATTTTCTTACTCTTCCAGCAGATAAATGAGAATGAGGAGAATCCTCAGCAGGAAGGGCCTGAGATAGTGAGCTCATGGGATGTTATCCCAGAGGGAGCCTGGCGTCCATCCCTGGAGCAGCCTCTCTGGGGGTAGCAAGGGTGGGGCCGTAGTACAGAGAAGGCTCAGGCATAGGTGCCGACTCTGTGGGTGCTCCAGGGCTGGAGCACCCACAGGGAAAAATTGGTGGGTGCGGAGTACCCACCAGCAGCTCCCCCCCGCCTCCGCCTCCTCCCCTGAGCGGGTTGCCACGTCCTGCTTCTCCCCCCTCCTTCCCAGCGCTTGCGCCGCGAAACAGCTTTCGTGCAAGCCTGGGGGAGGGGGGAGGAGGAGGAGGAATGCGTCATGCTTGGGGGGAAAAGGCGGAGCTAGGGTGGGGATTTGGGGAGGGATCCAATGGGGCAGGGAGGGGCCGGAGTTGGGGCGGGGCCGGGGTGGGGGGCACGAACCCCACCGGCACCAACAAAAGTTGGCGCCTGTGGGCTCAGGCATGTTTCTCACTGTCTAACCTGACCCAGGGGCTCTGTGCAGACACTGTTGGGTGGGACTGTTCACCTTTACAGAAATGTTCTGTCCAGCAGGTGGGTGCTCCCTGACTTGGCTTATAACAGTTGTGGACCCTTTTCCAGCCTTTCTTATAGCCCCTACTGCTGACTTGCCTCCTGTGCATCAAGTCAGGTGGTAGGTTTCCCTCCTCCGGTGGTGGCATCTTCTCTGTTCACCTTCCCCTCCACCTGTGTCTCTCCTATTCAAGGCATCCTTTGAGGAGCCGCTTTCTTTGAGGAACCTGCTGAAGGGAGGGGAAGAAATTGCTGGGGTTTAGTTCTCTCTGGCATCATTATTTTATGTTATCACTGGGCCTCTCTTCCATAGACCCTTAGCAGGTGCTACCAGGCAACTGGTCTCATCAAGCAGCCATCACAGCACTGTTTGCTCTGGGAGCAGTTACCCCTTCTGGGCATGATGATTGGGCAGTTTTCTGGGCTCCTTCCAGGTTTTCTTCACCAGATGTGTTCAGCTGTTCCTCCACAATCTAGCAAAGGTGCTAAGTCCCACCCAAGAGATCCCTATTAGTAGGGGAGGTCCCACCCCCAGCTGTCCCTGACCCTTCTCAGGCAGCTCTAGGACTGTCCTGCTCGCTCTCATGCACCCAGCGTAAACTCCTGTGATGCACTAACTGTTATAAGGGTTGATCTGCAGAGCTGTCTAATCATGCCTTGGGCAGTGCCATATCCAGCAAGGCTGGTAACAGCCAGGTGGATAACAGAGAAGGGTGCTCCCTGTGATTCCTGCTGTGCCAGGCTTTTCCATTCCCACCCTGGCTGGCCCGTAGGGGCTGGGGGAACAATCTGATGCTTCTCTGCCAGCCTCACTGCTTCTTGTCCACTGGGAGGCTGATGCCCTTTGCTGGTCTCAGCATGTGCAGCCATCGTCCTAGTCAGATGGCTCCCCAGCCTTTCCCTTGTGCCATTCACCTGGCTGCATTCAGTATCTCTACAGCCACGTCTGTCTACTATCTGTCTCACACAGACTCTCTCCAGGAGATGTCAACAGGGACCCAAGCCCCTGCATGTAGCTTCCTTCGGACACAGCTTCCTGGGACAGATGGCTGCTGTACTGGTGTCCTCAGAGGCAATCAGTCCATCACCTCTGGTAGTGCTAGGTTCCAGGGCCTTAGCAGAGAGGGCTGAGTCCAGGCTGCATGGCTGTTTCTCATGGCCAGTGCTGAGTCCTTGCTATCCACGTTTTGGCAGGGGGAGTGCAGGAACCGCAATTCACCCCCTCTCTGGGCTTAGTGCTACATTGGAAATGTCTCTGAGACACTGATGTAAGCGACACAATAGTGAAGTATTGCCTAGAGCATGTGATCCAGGATGGCACAAGCATTACTGGGCTGATGGGATGGGGCATCCTGGACTGAACACTGTCTCCAGGCAGCGGTAATGTTGGGTCATGGAGCCTCTCTGATTCCTCCCCACAGTATCAGGTGCCTGCAGTGTAACACACGGAGACCCAGTTTGTTTCCCTGGCATAGTTCAGCAGAAGGGCTCGCGTATGGTTAGTATCTTTATGCGGATTTTTGTAGGAAGCAGAGGGAGCTTGATTGCCTCCTACTGACACCTAACAGCTGGGAAAGGTTCTGTAGAATGGAGCAGACTAGTAAAGAGTTTGGCCAGTGCTGTCTGTGTGGATTGAGCTGCAGAAAGAAAATTGGGGAGCTGACAGGAAAGAAAGAAATGGAAATCACGAGTGAGCCTCTGGCCCCTATTTCTGCATTGCTGACTGTGGGGCTTCTGCTGGGGGTATCTCCTCTAGGGTGGGACCTGAAGCTGCCTCAGTCACACCTGCTGCCAGGATAAAAGTGATTCCTCCTGACAACAGCAGGATCTCACACAAATTCTCTTTTCCACCCAGCAGGTGCCAGGATCCTGAGCAGAGCGGAGAATTTGGGAGAGCAAGAAAACTTAGATCTGGCCCGAACATCGCAAGGTGAATCAGGAGAGAGTGTCGCCCGCAGACTTGAGCGGGAAGAAGCCTGCAAGAGGCAGAAGAGAAACTCAGCTGGGAACGAGCGAATTCCGCCAAGGGTGTTCCCACAGCTCCCTGCTCAAGGGACACCCGGGGCCGTAAGAGATCTTAAAAGCCAGGCGAGCAGCGTTAACAGGATGGAGAAACCCCACAGATGTCGAGACTGTGGGGAAAGGTTCTGGGAGAAGCAGGACCTCATGGCCCATGGGAGAGTCCATGAGAAGGACAGACCCTATCCCTGTCCTGAATGTGGGAAGAGCTTCAACAGACTGACCCATCTCCGAACCCACCAGAGAACCCACACGGGAGTGAAACCTTACTCCTGTGGGGAGTGTGGGAAAAGCTTCGGCCACCTCTCCACGCTGACCACGCACCAGAGACTGCACACAGGGGAGAGACCCTACTCCTGTGCTGAGTGCGGGAAAACCTTCACCAACCCCTCGGACCTCAACAAGCACCAGCGCTCCCACACGGGCGAGCGGCCCTACCCCTGCGCCGAGTGCGGGAAGCGCTTCAGCCAGCAATCAAATCTGACAATGCACCAAAGAAGTCACACCGAGGACAGACCGTACCCCTGCACCGAGTGCGGGAAGAGCTTCAAGTACCTCGCTGATCTCACCGTGCACGAGCGCTCCCACACGGGTGAGCGGCCCTTCCCATGCCCTGAGTGCGGGAAGAGCTTCAGTAACAAATCCTCTCTGGCTCGTCACCAGAGAATCCACGCCAGAGCCGCAGCCAGAAACAAGTGAGACCTGCTGGCCAAGAGCACCACTCCAGCTGTGTGTGTATAATAATGTGAAGTAGAGGAATGGAAACAGTTAGTGCAGGAACTGGGAGAAATCAGCCCCCTTCTCCCAGTACCAGTTCCATCTCTCCCTCACAGACCGCATGAGGTGGATTAAGAACCATGAGAACAGAGGGTGGCTTCACCTTATGCTCTGAGGAGTCCCAACTCCTGAAACCCCTGAGCTGGGACTGCTCCCTTACCTACTCTACTTAGCAATTGAGCAGCCTGTCTCTTGTGTCCACAGGAACATCAGTTAATCTGCTCTGGTTTCCCTGTAGCTTCTCTAAGGGCTGGTCTGAGGCCTACTACAGGCTCTCTGTATTTCTACTGTTTTGGGGTGGGGTGGTGTGTGTGTGTGTTTGTTATAATCTAGGGACTTGCCCAGGCTGTGAGCAGGTCACTCGAGATAGGGAAGGGATTTCTCCCAGGGGTTGGGAGGCCTAAGATCTCTCAGCTCTATGAGGAAAAAGAACCAAAGAATTCCTCAAGGGCTGCTGCTTATGTCAAACTCACGAGGTGACATCAGACCCAGCACTGCTGGGAACTGTGGATCCAGGGGGATCTGTGCCACATCTGTGTCAACCAGCTCTGCCTCTGTGGCCTGCACAACCACCCTCTCCACACTCCAGACTTTCCAAGCCCTCCAATGTCACTCTGTAACTATGCCCAAAGTCTGCCGCATCATCCCATCTCCTGAGAGGAGCTTCCTGCTATTTCCTGTCCCAAACTAAGCATTTATGTTTGCTATGTAATTAATTGTGTGTGTTTGTTCATTGCCTCATTAGTTTGCTGCTCCTGCCCTGCTCATTGCCATGTTAACTCTTTATTTACTGCTCTGTCTCTGCTGTGTGTGTGTGTGTCTATACTGTGTGACTGCTCAACTGCCCATCAGTACAACTATCGCTTTAGCTGTTTCTTCTGAGATTTTGAGCATGTAATCTTGATCCTGCAATGAGCTCTCCACAAGCAAGATCAGGGCCTTTATTTTTATTGACTGACCTACCTCGTCTGCTGCTTTTCTGAATTGCTGGTATTTTTTAGTTGAATCGTGTGAACAGTCATTGTAATTAAGTGAATAGTGTTCATTATTGGTTATTGCTCTACATACTTAATTCTTATTAGTCACCTGACATGGTCTAACTGCATTATTATGTCCCTTAATTAGCTATCCTGTGTCATTTGCCCTTTGTCATTTTTGTTTCTTGTTATCTGCAGTCCTGACTTCCCAATCACTATAATGATGGTTTATCAGACTCCTGGGGGGTTTCAGTTTGTCGAACAGTATGGGAGAGAGGCAGAAATTGGGACGACGGGGGAGGGGAGACCTCAGACACTTAGAGGGGAGACTGAGATGTGCATCGAGACACTGGGCAACATGAGGATCAGTGGTGCAGCCTGATCTGGATCCTATGTGCTGAACTAGGTCACCCTGTTGCAAACAAGATATTGCATAACTAGAGGAGGTTCAGAGAATAATGAAGGGAATAATCAAGGCCTGGAAGAACTCTCTTATGAAGAGAGATGGATAAGATGGGGGTTGTTTCCCTTAGCAAGGAGATGAATAAGAGTAGGCAAGATAATAGCATATAAAATAACAGGAATAAAGAAGATAGATCAGGAAATTCTCTATTCTCCTTGTCTCATAACACATAAACGCGGGGACCCTGAATGAAACTAAAGGGGGGCAAATTAGATGAATAGACTCTAAGGCCAATAGAGACTATCAGCTAGTCTGTCCTACTGCCCAACACACGTCACAGAACCTCACCCAACCACTCATGTAATAGGCACCTAATCTCTGGCTGAGTTACTGAAGTCCTCAAATCTTGACAAAGACTTCAAGTTACAGGGAAGCCACCATTTACTCTAGTTCATAACCCCAAGTGACCCATGCTGTAGAAGAAGGTGAAAAACCACCAGGGACTCTGCCAATATTCCTTCCCTACCCCAGATACGGAGATCAGTTGGATCCTGTGAATGTAGATGAGGCCCACCAGCCGGACACCTGAGAGAGAATTCTCTGTACTAACTCAGAACCCTCCCCCTCTAGTTTCCCATCTCTGGCCATTAGAGAGATTTGCTGCTAGCAGTCTCAGATGGGCCAGATGACATTGTAGGCAACCTTATCATACCATCTCCTCCATAAACTTAACAAGCTCAGTCTTGAAACCAGTTAGATTTTTTTACCCCCACTCCTCCCTTTGGAAGGCTGTTCCAGAACTTCACTCCTGTGATGGTTAGAAACTTTCATCTAATTTGAAGTCTAAACTTGCTGAGGGCCAATATATCCATTTGTTCTTGTGTCAGTCTTAACTTAAATATCTCCTCTCCCTCACTGGTTTTATCCCTCTGATGCATTTATAGAGAGCAATCATATATTTTCTCAACCTTTGTCTGATTAGGCTAAACAAGCTAAGATAATTAAAACAACAAAGCATCCGGTGGCACCTTAAAGACTAACAGATTTATTTGGGCATAAGCTTTCGTGGGTAAAAAACCTCACTTCAGATGCATGGAGTGAAAGTTATAGATGCAGGCATTATCTGTAACTTTCACTCCATGCATCTGAAGAAGTGAGGTTTTTTACCCATGAAAACTTATGCCCAAATAAATCTGTTAGTCTTTAAGGTGCCACCGGACGCCTTGTTTTTGTGGATACAGACTAACACGGTTACCCGCTGATACTTAAGATCATTAAGTTTCCTCTCCTAAGGTTGGTTCTTCTTTCTTCTGATCATCCTAATAGCCTGTTCCCGTTTGAATTCATCTTTCTTAAACATGGGAGACCAGAACTGCACACACTACTCCAGCTGAGGTCTCACCAGTGCCTTGTATAATGGTAATAACACTTCCTTAGCTCTACTGGAAATACCTCATCTGATGCATCGTAGGATTGCATTAGCCTTTTTCACAGTTGCATCACATTGATGGCTCATGGACATTCTGTGATCAACTAACACACTCAGGTCTTTCTCTTCCTCTGTCACTTCCAACGGATAAGGTGCCCACTTTATAGCAAAAATTCTTATTAGTGCCTAAATGCATGACTTTGCATTATTAAATTTCATCCCATTTCTATCCAGTATTCAAGGTCATCCACATCTTCATGTATGATATTCTGGTCTTCCTCCATATTGGCAATACCTCCCAACTTTGTGTCACCTGCAAATGTTGTTAGCACACTCACACTGAAAAATAATAAAAGGAAATACTTTTTCACACAGCATGTAATTTAGCGGAGGAACTCATTGCCACAGGAAGTCCTTGAGGTCAAAAACTTAGCAAGATTATAAAAGGATTGGATACATATGTGGATATTCTTATATCCAGTTACAATAATTATTACAAACAAAATAATGGTGATGATATTACACCTCATGCTTCTGGGTTTAAACCAATTTCTAATTGTAGGCAATCAGGATAAGACTTTGTGGGAATGGATTGTCCTATATCTGCTACTGTGGGGGTTCTTACACCAGCCTCTGAAGCATTTGATGCTAGCCACAGTCAGACAGGATACAGGGCTAGCTGGACCTTGGGTCTGATCCAGTCTGGCAATTCCTATATTCCCATGATTTCCATATCATGTGATAAAGGGACAGCCTCTCCACCCCCAACCATCTATCCCCTACCTTTTTGTTTGCAGTCCAGGCGGAACTACACAGTGGGGATAAGGGACCTAACACTCCAGAGAAGACATTACAGTATTTGAGAATTTACAGTAGGGAGGAGACAATTGGTGTCACTTACCTCAAAATGTTACAGGTGTAAGAACCAGGGTAGCCAGAATGGATGCCAGCCCAGCATCTTTTCATCTGCACGGGGTGCCTGGAAGAGATATTCACCCTTTGGAGCTGGCATCTTGCTGTTCCCATGCAGACATCACGTGTCCTGGAGTGTTGGGCTCCCTGAACCAGCAAAGTAAAACCAGACTTGAAACTTCAACTCCAAGGTAGTTAGTGAGTCTTGTGCATTGTGACTGGATGCCTGGCTTCCTGCAGCCCAGCTGTTCTCAGTGTGGATGAGTGTGTGACTTGGCAAGTTAGGTCATAACTCACTCCTGGTGCACCTGCTCTCTGGGAAGGAACAGGGGTAGCTGCAATGGAGACAAGACTCAGGAATTGCCACTGCCATCGACCCCTGACTAACAGGCTAGCCATTGGCCAAATCCTCAGAAAGGGCTGTGACAGCTGCTGCTGAGGACTCGGTGTTGGAAACATGCATGTCGCAGCAAAGCAACCCTGAGATGTCAAAATGGAATTGCAGAATGTCCTTTTCCAAGGACATCGTGAGTTGCCAAAAGAAGAGCAAAAGGGCCATGAATAAGGACTGGAGGGGGACAAGACATGCTTTGTAGACTTCATAGGAGGAGTGAGAGAGACTCCAGTGAAAGTGGAGGAAGAGGAGCCAGGTCTAGGTTAGCTTTTGCCATCTCCAACAACTCATACATATTCCTGATCTCAGTGTGGCTCTGAGCCAAGACAGGGGCTGGATCCCAAGTCCTACACTCCCACTGCCCAGGGAACAGATGACACTGAGGCCTGTCTGACATAGGATATATCTACACTTCAACCTGGGATGTAACTCACAGCTTGAGGAGATGCTCTGTTTGAGCCAGCACACTAAAAATAGAGTGTAGTTGGAGTGGCGGGAGGGATTAGCTGCCCACATATACCGGTCCAACAAGATGCCTGGCACGTTCTCAGGACAGCTAGCCCCCACACCGCCATGGCTACACTCTATTTTAGCACACCAGCTCAATCAGAGCTAATGTGGCTAGGGCTCCTCGACCTGGAAATTGCACCCCCTGCTCAAAATGTAGATGGACCTATAGTGCAAGCAGGTGGCACGGACGGGCACATGGGGCTGGCCACAGGAGGAGCTCACCTCTTTCTGGAAAGGTCCTGGAGCCTTACACTACTGGGGAAGATATCAGAAGGAAGTAGGAGGGTCCAGGGAACAGCAGAGGTCCCAGGCCTCAGCCTCAGCTCTAGAAATCCCCCTTCCAAACCGCTGTGGCAGCCTGCCTACTGGCTGCTCAGAGGGGCTCTGCCCCTAGTTTAGGAGTTCTCAAACTGGGGGTTGTGACCCCTCAGGGGGTTGCAAGGTTATTACATGGGCAGTTGCAGCTGTCAGCCTCCACTCCCAAACCCTGCTTTGCCTCCAGCATTTATAATAGTGTTAAATATTTTTTAAAAGTGTTTTTAATTTATAAGGGGCAGTTGCACACAGGCTTGCTGTGTGAAAGAGGTCACTAATACAAAAGTTTGAGAATCACTGCCTTAGCTCGTCTTCCTCCCTGCAGTCCCATTTCCTCGTTTCCCCCCCGGCCCTCTGACCACTGAGCCACAGCCATCTTCCCTGAGAAGTTTGGCTTCAGTTTCCTTGAAAACCATGGGAGTTGGCAGGGGCAGTCTCCTATACCAAGGGCAGCCTCACTGCCACACACATAGGCTGCAGGAAAATGGGGACTATCTTGACTGAGGCCAATTTGGCTTCAGACCAGTGGGAAATAATGGGAGATGATGGCCATTTTGAATAGGGGAATATTCACAGACTTGATGCCACGAACTACGCGATGGTGAGAAACTCAAAAAATCCCCCACCAAATACTGCCTGGCAACTCTGCCTCCCCCTGCACAGGGCTGCAATCACTGAGGCTGGGAGCTCTGAGATTGCCATAATGCTCCAGGAGGTGCTATCTCCTCTGAGGTCAATTCCTCGCCCTTCAACCACACTGGGAACAAATATGGCAGGGGTCGGCAACCTTTGGCACGTGGCTCGCCAGGGTAAGCAACCTGGCAGGCCGGGCTGGTTTATTTACCTGCCGTGTCCGCAGGTTTGGCTGATCGCGGCTCCCACTGTGGTTCGTTGCTCCAGGCCAATGGGGGAGGCGGGAAGTGGCACAGGCTGAGGGATGTGCTGGCCGCTGCTTCCATTGGCCTGGGACAGCAAACTGCAGCCAGTGGGAGCCACGATCAGACGAACCTGCGGACAGGATTTTTACCCTGTTGCTTTTGTTCATTCCAGTGACGAGTGTGTGAGGACTCAGAGGGGAGCTGAGAAAGGGGCTAGAGAGGACAGAGGGCCCTGAAATGGGGTTTCCCAGGTCAGGGCTGGCAGGTTCCTGAGAACTAAGGGGTGTCCGGGGCAGGGTGTCTCCAGAACCCCTACGGGGGGCAGTCTGAGGAAGATGCTGGGGGGGAAGTGGCCCCTTTGGATCCCCTTGACTGGTGATCCTGGAAAGGAGTTGGCCCTGGGCGGGGGTCTCCAGCTCTCTGCGGGGAGCCCCCTGCCCAAGGCTGCAGGGTCCCCAGCCCGGGAGCCACAGTCCCAGCCGCCTGCAGACGGGCAGCCCCAGATGTGGGGGGGAGGGGGGAGGGAAGGGCGAGCTCTGGCCCGTTGCCCCCTGCCCGGCTCTAGGGATTGAGCCCCCGAGGCGGCCGAGCGGGGGACGGGCCGGGCTCTGACTGACAGCGATCGCGGCCAATCCTCGCGCTGGAGATTAACCCTGCGCTGGCCGGGGCGGAACCTCTTTGTCTGGGGAACCGGGCCGGCCTCCCCCTGCGTCCGGGCGGGGCGGCGAGGTGAGGCGGGGGGACGGCCGGGACCTGGGGTTCCGGGAGGGGGCTGGGCAGTGGGGGGCAGGGAGCTGGGGATATGGGCAGGGGTCTGGCTGGGCTGGGGGGCCAGGGAGCTGGGAATATGGGCAGGGGGTCTGGCAGTGCTGGGGGGCCAGGGAGCGGGGGGAGGAGCAGGGACCTGGTGGGGGAGCAGGGACCTGGGGATATGGGGTCTGGCTGTGCTGGGGGGCAGGGAGCTGGGGATATGGGCAGGGGTCTGGCTGGGCAGTGGGGGGCAAGGAGCTGGGGATATGGGCAGGGGGTCTGGCTGTGCTGGAGGGCCAGGGAGCTGGGAGCGGGGGCAGGGACCTGGGGATATGGGGTCTGGCTGTGCTGGGGGAGGATTCTGGCTGTGCTGGGGAGCCAGGGAGCTGGGGATATGGGTCAGGCTGGATGGGGGTCAGGGACTCAGGGAGGGGCCTTCCTGTGCTGGGAGCAGGGCACGGAGCTGAAATGACCATTATTGCCAGTACTCACAAGCTTATCACAAGACCCCGGATATGTGATGATGTTGTTAGAGCTTCAGCTCAGTCCCTGCATTGGTTAAAATGAACGAAGTAGTAAGTTCCTACAAGGCTGCAGAGAAAAGCTTGGAAACCTGAATCCTACAGGGTGCAAAACAGAACTCAACATTTATCATTGTAAATCTCATGGTGATAAAGCTAAACTCGTGATTTTTGAGTGCTTAGTTATCAGTACTGGATTAGGGGTCAGCACGGGGCTAGTCTGTGCTGAAGGGGAGCTGGCTGTTTGGGTGAATCAGGCCTGGGTGTCTCTTTTCCCTTCTGTTTACTAGGGTCCTTGTTACACAGTGAAATCCCTAGTCAGTGTTTTGCTGCAGGAGCCCCAGGAGTATGTACCATTCCAGCAGGAACAAGGGAGAGATGCAGGTTTGAAAACTAGAGCACTTACCTCAACTGGGATAAGGCTGTTTTCACAAGGCACAAAATGGCTGCAAAGCACCGTGGTCGGAAGCCCCTGGGGCTGCAGATCCAGGGTCCACTACAACAAGTGGTGCTAACGCATGTCAAAGTGGAAACAGAAAATCCAGCAGGCCCCAAACCAGGGAAGGAATCGGAGAGAGAAGGGAAAGATGCTGCTGTGATGCCGCCCATCTCAGCAAGTCCCCCATTGTCCCGGACAGGACAACAAAAATCCAGCTCTGAGCAACGGGAGAAGATCCCCCAGCATGGGGAAAATCAAAATCAGGAAATGCTGCGAGCCCCCTGGACCTCTCCTGAGGCTGTACCGGCATTAGCCTGGGCCTGGGGAAACCCAGAACTGCCTGAGCTCACACCAGAGGATGACATTGAGGTCTATCTGGCTTCCTTCGAGCGAGTGGCTGAAGCCTGCCACTGGCCCAGAAGAGAGTGGGTGACCCGACTCCTGCCATCCCTCACTGGAAAAGCCCAACAGGCCATTAGGAGCCTGGATGCCAGAGACGCCCGAGACTATGGGACGGTGAAGGCAGCCATCCTGCGAGGCTGCAACATCAGCACGGAGATGCAGCGCCTTCACTTTAGGCAGTTCCGCTACCAGGAGGCAAAAGGGCCCCAAGAGGTCTGCAGCCGCCTGCGGGAACTCTCCCATCAATGGCTGAAGCCGGAGATCCGCACCAAGGAGCAGATTATGGAGCTGCTGATCCTGGAGCAGTTCCTGACCATCCTGCCTGAGGAAATCCAGAGCTGGGTCTGGGTACGCCACCCGGAAACCTGCGCCCAGGCTGTGTCCCTGGCCGAGGATTTCCAGCTGGGACAGCGAGAGACTGGAGTGTGGGAGCAGCAGGTGAGAGCAGGTGCAGGGGAATGTCCATTGGGCTCTGCAGGGAATTTGACGGGGCAGGTTTGAGCACTGGGTGAACATAGGAATTCTCAAGGCAGGACATGAGTGGGGCTTGTTCTGTGTAATCCTGCTCTCAGCACTGGGGTCTGGGCTGCCTGGGACTCAGGACTCAGCTGGGTCCCCAGTTACAGGGATTTCCAGAGCTCCCTGGTCTGTGATGCTCTGCTCTGCAGATCCTGGTGTTCTCTCTTTGTAAATGTTGCCACCTCCCACCTGTCCCCTTCACTCAGTACCTCTCAGCAGGCCCATCATGAGCAACTGTGGCTGCTGTTACAGTGCACTCAGTGCCTCACCAAGGCTTGGATCAATAGTGAAGCCCCAGTCTGATTGGGGAAGGTGAGAGGGAGATTTGGTTACTGTGTTTAAACATGCTGTTCAGCAGGTTATTTTGGATGTTGCAGCTATGGAAAGGGGGCAAGGAAGGAGCCATTTTTACTCAACAAGGGCAACATTATTAAAAGCCTGAGAGGGTATAAATATGCATCCACGTGCACCTGGGAGCTCTAGTGATTTTCAAAGCGAGGGTAGGACTCTGCCTGAATGCCCAGGAAACGTGTGGGTGTGCAAGGCTGAGAGGAAAAGCTCGTGGCGTTCCATTTGGTAACAAAGCCTGAGATGCAGATGTGATCTACAAGATTAAGAGTAGCAGCCGTGTTAGTCTGTATCTGCAAAAAGAACAGGAGTATTTGTGGCATCTTAGAGACTAACAAATTTATTTGAGGATAATTTGTTAGTCTCTAAGGTGCCACAAGTACACCTGTTCTTTTTGCGGATCTACAAGATGTTATCAGCCCCTACTGCAGGGTGGCCAAATCCACAGGACAGGTGATTCAGACAGCGGTCAAGGGGGCAAGGTGGGACCCTGCCAATTTGAATGCTTTGGAAGCCCTCCAGGCACATTGAGAGTGGAGTGCCTGATGCCTGTAATGTCCTGTCAGTCCTTTACAAGGCCCCAGTTGCATGGATGCCAGTTGCAATGTTGGCCCTGACTGGCTGGGACAGGACATGGCTCCAATAAATTAACCTCTGTGGCTTCCCCTTCAGCTCATCAGAGGGATGAGTCTGTACTTTAGTGAGGCAGGTCCTCCAAGTCCCCTTGACCCTGTTAGGGGCTAGGAGCGCTTTGACAGCATGGCCTTTTAGATACAGTACAGCTCCTCCCCATGAATCTCTGGCCCTGGCTCCAAAGTGATGTGCTTGTATGGGGTTCATTCCTAGGTCACAGTGTGCGTAAAGGTTGAGGAAATGGAGACCCCTGAAGCATTATGGGAATCTGAGAACTCCCAGCTGGAGCAACTGCAACCCAGTCACAAGTGCGTCTCCCCCGAGGAGGTTGGACAAAACAAGTCCAAGTTGCCCTGTGCCGAGGAGAATCAAGCGCTACAGGAAACTGGTAATAAGCCACGTATAGAGAATAAGGGGCGTTCTTCTCACCACGGGGAGGTGTGGGGCAAGGGAAGGGGGCACAGATGACAGTAACAAGGGAACCCCTAAGTCAGAGGGTCTGTGGAGGGTAAATCAATGGCTCTGGAGAACTGTAATTTTGTATAGAGCCTTTCATCTACAGGTAAGCAAGACTGATGCCTGAGAAAGAGAGGGGGCTGCATGGCGGCAGTGGGTGCTCATTAAGGGAATTTAGAGTAGGTATTGTGGGTCACAGTTCATCATCCCTGGGCCAGGAAAGCTCCAGTGCCTTAGCAGTGATTGAGGTGGGGCTGGCCATGAGAGGAATAGCTGTGCAGACCCTAGTCCTTGTCACCCGCCCCCACAATGTTGAACTATCCTCTGTGTCCTTCCTGGCATTCTGGGAGCTGTAGCAGTGGGAATGCAGGAGCCCTCTGAATTCAGGCCCTCTGAATTCACTGCCAAACTCAGGGACAAGAATATCTGCACATACTGGTGTAATGTATTATGTAGTAAAAATAAAGCCTGGAGAATGAGCCCCAGCACTGGGCATTATGGCGCTGATGGGCTGAGAAATCCTGCTGGCAAAGAAGCCTGTATAGCGTGGGTGGTATGGTGCCTAGCAAGGTGATGGGGCTGAAGGGGAGGAGAAGGAGGCTGTAAAAACCTTCTGGTGGGGTCTGAGGGGAAAAAGGAAGGGAATGAAGAATGGGGATGTGGACCTTCCTGACTTTTCCTCCTCCACAGCTCCCCTCAGCCCCATTTCTGTGTGGCTGACTCTGGGGTTCCTCTTGGGGTATCTCCAGTGGGGAGGATGTGAGGCTGCCACAGTCATGGCCATGAGACGAGTGACTTTCCTTTACAACAGCAGCACATGAAATAGATTCTCCTTTCCATCCAGGTGCTGGGATCCTGAGCAGAACTGAGGAGCAGCCTCGTGATGAAGGGCCTGAAAACCTGCTGCTGCCCAGCGTACCAGAAAGGGGATCAGGGGAGAGTGTTACCCACAAATGTGAGCAGGGAGGAGCCTGCAAGAGGCAGAAGAGGAGCCCAGCACACGAGACAGATCCCCCAGGGGAATGTGAGAGCAGATTCAGGAGACTAACCCAGCTCCCTGCACCAGGGCGACCTCGGACCATAGGGGACCATTACCGTCAAAGCAATTTTCTCAGGACAGAGAAACCCCACAGATGTAGAGACTGTGGGGAAAGGTTCTGGGAAAAACAGAAGCTTACAGAGCATGGCAAAGTCCACAGGAGTGAGAGGCCTCATCCTTGTGCTGAATGTGGGAAGAGCTTCAACCGCCTAGCTCATCTCAAAACACACCAGAGAACCCACACAGGAGAGAAACCCTATTTCTGTTCAGTGTGTGGGAAACGCTTTGGCCACCTCTCCACACTGACCACTCACCAGAGATTGCACACAGGGGAGAGACCCTACTCCTGTGCTGAGTGCAGGAAAACCTTCACTCACCCCTCAGACTTGAATAAGCACCAGCGCTCCCACACAGGTGAGCGGCCCTACCCCTGTGCCGAGTGTGGGAAGTGCTTCAGCCAGCTCTCCAACCTGACTAAACACCAAAGAAGCCACACCGAGGAGCGGCCTTACCCATGCACTGAGTGTGGGAAGAGCTTCAAGTACCTCGCTGATCTCACCGTGCACGAGCGCTCCCACACGGGCGAGCGGCCCTTCCCATGCCCTGAGTGTGGGAAGAGCTTCAGTAACAAATCCTCTCTGGCCCGTCACCAGAGAATCCACGCCAGAGCCGCAGCCAGAAACAAGTGAGACCATGTTTAGACTATAGACTAACCAAGAGCTCCGCTCCTGTTAGCCTATATGTGCGATTGGAGAAGAAGAACGTGAGCCACTACTACACAGCCTGAGGGAAATCAGCCCTCCGCCCTCCCTTATGCCATCATCACCCCCTCACATCCTACAGGAGAATGAGGGAGGCTTAAGTGGAGTCCCAGTGCCTGAAACCTCCAGAAGATATTCTGTTCTTACCTGCTTTTACTAATAACACCTAGCTCTTGTATATCTCTCTCTATATGTTGAAGTGCTGCAGAAAGGAGGTAAGGTGATAGGAGAGCACTGGTTTCCTTTCTGCTGTTCTGGGGCAGGTGTGTATTTGTAGTACCCATAAGCAAAGCAGGCCAGCCAGAAGAGGAGAAAGGATTTTTGTTTTCCAAGGTTGAGCTCTATCAACGCCACAGGAGAAACGGCCCTGCTTCCCAACAGCACTCTGCTAGCAGCACCTCTCACTGCCTGGCCCCTGCAATGCCTGATTTGTAACTCAGTAGGAAGCACCAGGGACAGGCAATCTAGCCCCTCTGCCACCACCACTGACCAGCTGTGTCACTGCCATCTTCCCTGCTCTGCCTCACTGGCCCTAGCTGCATCCCAGTCCTGGGAATGGAGCCTCAGTATGTAACTCACTGATGTACCTCATTTGCTGCTGTTCTGATTTATTTATATGATTTCCTGTTCACCTGATTATAATGAATTTAACAGCACTCCTTGTCAGTTCAGTCATTAGTGCTGTGTACTTAACTCCTTCCCTAGTCACTTGTCTAACCTACAGCACTGTCCCTTAATTGGTAATCATAGAATCATAGACTTTAAGGTCAGAAGGGACCATTATGATCACCCCTGATCAAATTGGCCCTGTCAACACTGTTTCTCCACTTGTGAGGTAACTCCCTTCCCTTCATGTGTCATTATATAATGCCTGCATTTGTAATTTTCACTCCATGCATCTGAAGAAGTGGTGTTTTACCCACAAAAGCTTACGCCCAAATAAATCCGTTAGTCTTTAAGGTGCCACCAGACTCCTTGTTGTTTTTGTAGATACAGACTAACACGGCTACCCCCTGATAAATCAAGATTGGATGTCTTCCTGAAAGACACATTTTAATCAGGCTTGATGGAGGAACTCACTGGGTGAATGCTACAGCCTGTGTTATGGAAGAGGTCAGACTAGGTGATCATAAAAGTCCTTTCTGGTCTTAAAGAACTGTGTAATTCACACTCTGTTGCAGCTTCCTTTGCCTGAGTGTTGTGACTTGCATTATTCCCATGCTATATAGATGAATACAGGAAGATCTAGGACACTGGGTAAGGCTTTGTCTACACTGGACTTTCGTCAGTGAAACCTCCGCGCCCCCCCCCCCCCAAACGACAAACGTTTTACCAACGAAAAGCACCGGTGTGAATAGTGCTTTGTTGGCGGGAGAGCGCTCTCCTGCCGACAAAGAGCGACTACGCTGCGCACCTTTTAGCAGTATGGCTGTAGCTGCACAGCTGTGTTACTAAAAGGTGCATACTGTAGACATAGCCTAAAGCCACTGTGAGGCATGTAACCCATCATCTTGTTACTTAGTGCTCCTGACTCTGTGTAGACAGACCCTTATCCACTGGATCTGCATTTATGAGTGCCAACACCACAAGAAATCAGTAGATGAAAACATATAAGGAGAGTATTGGAGCTGAGGAAACATCATTTATTTTGAATCCTGAACAACCTTTTCCCAGGCTGGTTTCAGTAAAGCCAGAGTTTGCAAACATTTCAAGTCACTGAAAGTGGGAAAATTCAGGGTCTCTCTTAATCTTAGGGTTGTAATTAATTTTTCTGTTAGCAACTGGAGTTTTAAATGAATCTGGGAAGGAAACACCAGGCCTAGTGATACCAAACAATCAAATCCACATTAAAACACAGGCTGTAATGGGTTCAGGATCAAGTATATGGGGAGAGGGTGCAGTTAAGAGAAGGGACTGTGGTCATGTTCAGCACAACACGAATTGCCAAAAAATATGCTCTGAAAATAAAATAAAGGCCAAAGGAACGAGGTAACTTTTCTGTCTGGGCCAATGAGCTGCAGGAAGCCTGAAAGCACCTCCCATGCAAGTTACAGCATTGCTTCCTTTGCAGAAATATGGTCAGCAATCCTAGAAGTGTAGGATTAAAATACCATGCAGAACTACTACATGGCTCCCATGAGAAGAGTCTCTGGAAGGAGGGACTCCACCAAGGAGAGATCCTAAATCTGCAGGGACGTTCCAAACAGTCCTCAGACACCAACAGCCTGATCCTACCCCAAGGTCACATCTACCCCTCAAATCACTTAGGCAGGGGGCTCTGAGAATCCTGACAGGAATAAAATCTAGTCTCAGCTTCCAGGGGATGCTGGTCCTGGTACTCCTCAGACTCCCGCTGATGTAAGTCAGGAGTAACTCCACTGAAGTCAAGAGAGTGACAGTGTAAAACTGCTGTGAGTAAGAGGACAATCAGGTCTGGAATCTGTAAACATCTTAACTGACTCTGTTGTGCAAGGTTCTGCAGCTATCTCTCAGGTGGATGCTGGGGCCTCCCCAACCCATGGGACAAACCGTTTCTCTACCTCCTCCTGCTCACAGCCCTAGCAAGTCCCAGGGGAATCCCAAACACATCTAAAGAAACCTCCCTTACCCAAAGGCAGAGAGCCCCAAGTAGGCTCCATCCCAGCCACAGAGGAAGCCAGAGCAGGGAACAAAATGAGTTCACACAGATGCAGAGAAGAGACAAACTACCCCCTGACTGGTAAAACGCAAGTAAGGGACTAATTGCTGCTGGGGGATTTCTGGCACTGGACAACTCTTCAGAGAAAGCCCTTCCCAGGGGTTTAAACCACTGATTCTGGGAGGAGATGGTGGGAGTCGGGGGCAGGGGCCAATGTTTCTCAAACTCTGTAGTAGTGGTTCCTGTTCCTCAGTTTCACGTTATTATACACATACGTCTGGAGCGAAGTCCATGTCTGGCAAGGTCTCATTTGTCTAGCTGGATTCTCTGGTAGGCTCTAGCTAGAAATCAGTCTGCGTGGCACTCAATCTGCAAGGAGGCTTTGTCCCTTGGGATCTGCCATTGTGATGCTGCTGATTCTCTGGCAGCACACCAGAGGCTCTCTCTCTGCAAATCCTTCCCCAGGGTTACTCCCCCATGTGGATTCTCTTGTGTTTAATTAGGTTTGATGGGTGCGTGTACCTTTTTTCACACACGTCGCAGACGTAGGGTCTTTCTCCAGTGTGGGTTCTCTGGTGTAGGGTGAGTGCGGAGACCTGGCTAAAGCTTCTCCCACACTCAGTGCAGGGATAGGGCCGCTCACCCGTGTGCACCCGCAGGTGCTTGTTGAGATCCGACCTATTGCTGAACCTTTTCCCGCACTCAGCACAGGGAAAGGGCCGCTCGCCCGTGTGTACCCGCAGGTGCTTGTTGAGATCCGAGCTCTGGCTGAACCCCTTCCCACACTCAGGGCAGGGGAAAGGGCGCTCACCCGTGTGCATTCGCAGGTGCCTGCTCAGTTCGCAGGGGTGATTGAATCCTTTCCTGCATTCAGGGCAGGCATAGCGCCTCTCGGCAGTGTGCAACCTCTGGTGATTGCTGAGATCTGAGGGGCAGCTGAACCTCTTCCCACACTCACCACAGGGATGGTGTCTCTCCCCCATGTGGATTTGGCGATGCACAGCAAGCGTGGCCAGATGCCGGAAGCTCTTCCCGCATTCCCCACAGGAATGGGGGCTCTCCCCTGTGTGGGTTCTTTGGTGTTTAGAAAGCTCTGACCGATGCTTGAACCTCTCCCCACATTCAGCACAGAGATGGGATCTTTCCCTCCTGTGGACTCTCCCATGGGCCAAGAGTTCCTGCTCTTCATGAAAGCTTTCCCTACAGTCTATACATTTATGGGGTTTCTCTTGGCTATTAAGATCTCCCATGGCCCCAGGTCTGCCCTGTGAAAGTGGCTGGGGAAGTCTGAATCTGTTCTCACACTCTCCTAAGGGATCTGACACATTCCTGACTTGGTTCCTCTTCTGCTTCTCGCAGGCTTCTTCCTGCTGAGGACTCTGGCAAGCAGTCTCTCCTGATCCCCCTTGTAACATGTCAGGAAGCTCCAGGTTTTCAGGCCCTTCCTCATGAGGCTGTATCTCGGCTTTGCTCAGGATCCCGGCACCTGCGGAGTGGAAAGAGAATCCAGGGATGATTTAATCTCTCACATTTCCAGCAGAGGGTACGACCTGGCAGGCTCACATCCATGATAACTGGAGGTACCACCAGAAGGAGCCCCACACTCACCCAGGAAAAAAATGGGGACCAAGAGGAGCCACAGAGGGGCACAATCCATAGCCCCAAAATCTGATCACCTTCTCCCCTGGCTTCACAATTTTCTCACAACTGTGAGGGGTTCAGCTGTGTCAGGCCAGAAATCTCTTCCCTTTCCTCCCAGTTCCCTCCTTTTCTTGGCTCATGTCCCTTTGCCTCTTCTCTCATGCAGAAATCCCCTCATCTCTCTCCCTCTTCTTCATTTCTGGCACTCTCCCCACTTGCTCCCTACTTCGCTCACCTGCCGCCAGTACATTTGGTCTGCACATTAATCCTTCTGGATATCTCCCCTTTGGTCATGAGTGGGACCTCTCCCCAAAATCACAAGTTTTTTAAAAAAAAGAAAAACCGCCAATGATCTGTAAGCCCATGTGAGGTTCTGAACTGCATTCTGGTTTTGCATTCTTTAGCGGGAGCTGCCTGGCCCCAGTGTGTGTGAAATCATTTTGGGGTCAAAATTCAAAGTGAAGCGCACAATCAGAATGCAGCCTCACCACTGAGGGCTCCAAGGGGGACTCCACCTAATCCCTTACCCCCTAGAATGGTGGAGCCACTCGCCAATGCTTCTCCACTCTCCTCCCCTATCACTGACCTTTTCCTCTCCCTTAAACGCCTCCTTATCAACCCCACCAAGTCTCCTCTCCCCACTCACATTATCCCCCTCTGCCTCCAACACTCCTGTCCCCAGTTTCCCTCCCTATCACTTTATAGCATCTTACCCCTCACATTTTCCCTTGCACTTGAAAGATGTTCCCAACTCCTCTCTTGCCTCTCTTCAGTTTCCTCCTGCACCTCACATTCTCCTGCTCCACCCTTCCCCATCTCCTCCTGCACTCCATATACCCTATGTCCCTGTCTCTCTCCCTGTACCCCCATTCATCCCTCCTGTCCCTCATATCTACTTGCAAATCTTCAGCCCCCGTTCTGTTCCCTGTATTCCCGTCACCTCATGGCTTCCAGTTCAGCCTCCTAACAGAGGCAGCCATCTTCCCTGAGAACAGTCTGGCTTCAGTCTCCATGTCCACTAGGGGCAACCTCACTTCTATGTGCAAAAGCTATAGGGAAATGGCCAGCTTGAGGGAGGCCATCTTGTCTTCAGCTCACTGAAAGTTATGAGAGAGGACACATGGGACTGTGAGAAAATGTGGGAGTTTGCTGTGAGATCATGGGCACATCCCCCCGACCGACCTGTGTAGCTCCCTAAACACCCCAAGAGACAGGCCCCTTCCTGCACATCCCCCACAGACAGATCCCTCCCTGCACATCCCCCAACCTGTAATCCCGTCTCCCTGAACTCCCCAATAGACAGGCCTCTCCCTGGCACATTTCCCCACCTCCACCTATAACCCCAGCCACCCCAACTCACTCACCCACATGTCTCAAAGATATTGAGACGGGTTCGCCTGCAGTAACCGGCAGCACAGCAGCAGTTTCCCACAACACACCTACTAATCATCACACACGTGCTTCCTGCTTGCAAATTGCAGCCTCTATCCAGCGCAGAGTTCATCCCACCTCTGCGTGACAGGGATTGGCCGCGATCGCTGTCAGTCAAGGGCAGGGGGCTGCTTTAACCCGCCCCTGAGGTCTAGCCCTCGCAGCTGACCACAGCGGCCTCGGGGTTGAGCTGGTGTCTGTGAAGGGACAGACCCACCCCTGACCTTTTCACCTGTTCTCCCTGCCCCCTTCGGGAGGCGCTTGGCACTCAGCAGTGATCCTGGAGCAGCCCCTATGCAGAGCAGGGAATAGGAGAGTGTGGGAGCGGAACACAGTAAAATCTCATTCCCCGGTCACGTGAGTACTAGAAAGCGAAGGAAAGTAAAAATCTACAGAATCATAAATTCAGTGGTGCGGGTCACCCTCTGAAGCACGGGGGGGCTGGTTTTGACCTAGCCTTTCACTCAAGCACTCGTACATCAGGCTATGTGCTAAAGCAGCAGCCTTGTACTCCGCTTGCTTATTGGCCTACTTGCTGGTGCTGAAGTCACTGACTTAAATTTGTTAGTCTCTACAGTGCCACAAAGACTCCTTGTTATTTTTGCTGATACAGACTAACACGGCTGCCACTCTGAAACCTACACCCCTTAAGAAGTTGTCCAGGTCACGTGGCATTATTTTTTCAGGTTTGGGATCAGCCCTGAAACTCCCATGTACTGCAGGACAAAATACTTTTCTGTGTGTTGTTTTTTTTTTTTTTTTTTAAAAAGAGAAACTTAGCAGCTGCAAACAGTGTCTTCATATTACTGTTGATGTCAGCACTTTCTTCCGCATTTGGTAGGGCCAGACCTTGTGCAGCTTTTAAGGAAATGCACTGATTCATTTCTGTGGCTAGGATTGCTAAAAACTATGTCTATATCTCACAGTTCAGATTCAATAAGGGCTTTAAAAGCCCTTCTGCTAAGCATCTGTTCTGCTGCAATCTCATTCAAAGCACATATTTCTCTGTACTTAGCTTCTGCATTGGCCATGGTCATCACTTTTCCCATCCATTAGAGTCTCTACCAGGCAATTTATTGAGTCACACAAGTTGCAATAGTAAAATCAGTATTTGTTTCTGTTGCTTTTACCTTTTGACCCAACACATTATATACATTCATTGTGGCACTCAAAGTGATACTCAATGCTGTATGTGTGGGCATCTTTTGAGTCATTGCACCCACTTAATTATACTGTCCATGCAACATTTTTTCTAAGAGTGACTCTTTATGCAGTGTCTGACCTGCCTCATGTTGAAACTATGCTTAATGGATGCCTTCGGGCTTCCGACTGACCTCAGAAGAACCAGGGGTTTGTCTCAAAACATGCTTTGCAATTTAGTAGAAGGTGAGTCTTGCCCACAGCTGGCATGGCCCAGCATCTTCAACTTTTGTCTTAAGCCTGATGTACTTCCCCTTCAACCTTGCGAAATTCAGTTTATGGATGCATTTCTGTACTCCTGGAGGAATTCTGCACAACGCATTTTACAATTCTGCAAATTTTTATTTGTCAAAATATCACAATATAATCACACCAGTTTCAATTATTTTGGTAATTTATTTCAAAGTACCCATCAGCAAATATGTCTGTAATAATGACAATGACAATGAGAAAGGTTCAGGAAATGTTTTCTGACAAATGGATTCCTTACTAGGTATATAAATACAGAACTTTGAGCAATTCATTTAAACTACAGTACAGAGCTCAAGTATCAGAGGGGTAGCCGTGTTAGTCTGGATCTGTAAAAAGCAACAAAGAGTCCTGTGGCACATCTGTTAGTCTATAAGGTGCCACAGGATTCTTTGGCTTAATACAGAGTTTTACTTCCCACCTGCCTCAGAAGCAGTGCAAAGGCTTGGGGAGTCAGGGATAATGGAGGAGCTGAGGGAGAGGGAAGGAGCCTAGGAATGAACCTGGAGGGTTATTGGGTGTGGGTGGGAGAAATATGGAATGGGCTTTTGGGGGTTGGGGATTGTTAGGGAGCCTTAGCCATGCAGACCCTGGCTGACCCCAGCCTTTCCAGTTCAGTCAGGCACATCTGCCCAGTCTCCATGTATCCCCGCCGCTCCCACTCAGACACCCCCTCCCCCATCCCCATGTGTCTCTGTGCCTCTACTCAGCCACCACCCTTCCCCAATGTGGCCCGCACCACCTTCCCCTGTCCCCATGTGGCCCTGTGCCTCCATCCCCATTCAGCCCCTGCCCCAATCTGTCCTCCACCACTAGCCCTTATGAACCCCAGTTTGTGACCTCTTCCAGCAGCCCCATGTGCCCCACGCTGCCTGTTCTCTCTCCCCCCCCCCCCCCCCCCCCCCCCCCCCCCCCTGCCATATCCCTTGTCTTCTGTTCTGGCTGCACCAGCAGGGCACTGCTGTCAGGAAGGCAGCCACTTTCTCTTCTCTATCACAGCTAGAGACGGGGCCCCAGAGCAACTGCTCTGTTCTAACACCACGGCAGCCCCTGGTGGGCTAAAGGTGTAACTGCAGCAACTTTCCGGCAGAAGTTATTTTCTGTGGGGGGGGGAAATAAATTGTGTGGCATATCACGCATACAGTGGCACAGAATTCCTCCAGGAGTAACTTCTTACAGCATGTAAGGTGCCACTGAGCAATGTGTTTAACCGGGTCCTCCACAGTGGTACTCTCCAAATATTCAGCTATTAGCTGGTACTCTTCATCTCCCCATTGATGCCTAAAAATGATCAAGACCAAAGTAAAAAACAAGGATTTTGTAATAAATTACTTTGGGATTGTAATTAAGTATGTTTGGTAATGTATGTTATGTAACTATGCGCATACCCAGTTTGCGGATTGATTTTAGTAATTTTTGGCTGGATGCTGACATCTTAACCTGTGCCTCATTATAACTCTCTTTTGGCATAATAAGCAAAGGTGATCATCAATACCACTGAACCGCTTCCTTTTGCCAATGATGACAAATTAACTTGAAGCACTCCTTCCATTTATAATAATTTGTAACATTAAAAAAATGCTCAGGTACCATGTTCTGAGCATTAACTGACAACACAGTATTGTCATTTGAAGGCCACAGTTTAACTTTGTGAGGGCTGCATATTTGACATGCTGGTGTTAAAGTATAATTTTAAACAAGTTTTTTTTTTTATATCCCCCAAATATATGTCTACATAATTGTTCTGGGTTTGTCATGGTTGGTACCATTGTGTTCATCGGTGTTGTGAAAGAAATAGGTTGAGTTGGGTATCAAACACCATTGTATTATCAAAATTTCCACCAACTGGAAGACCTGGAGCTGGGAGTCGGGGAGAGGAGGGAGCAAGATCCCTCTCCCATCAGCCATTGAGGGTGACACCACTGAAATTATAATTCTGTAGATTTTTACAAATCAAATGACCTCTTATCTTTTTAACACTAACTTGCCCATGGAGCTACACATGCTTCCAGACGAGGAAGCAAATAGAACTTTTTCCAAAGATGGTAGGACAACAGGAGAGAAAGAGAAGCTGGACTCTTATGCCAGGCATGTGTCCCCTCCAGGAGAGATGCTGCTTCCAGCTAGTACCTTTTCTCCATGGAGACATGCTCCCTCTCACTTTTATTTCTCAGGGAACTACTAGCCCTGAGTTATAAATTCTGAGTGTGACCCTCACCCTTTTCAAGAGTTGTCTGGCTTCCAGCCCAAGATCCCCTTTTCAGCTCCTTCTGAGATCTCAAACATCCATCGCTGTGATGAGAAACACTAAACAAAGGTTCAGATTAGCCCCAGGGACAGTGCACAACTTCATCCCACAGAAGGGGATGCCTGGATGAGCCAGGGATGATTCATTACAGTATTGGAAGATCTTGACACAGGGAAGGAATTGAAGAGGAAAGGAAAAAAAGCCTATTGTGGTCTCACTCATCTCAGTAGCTACCCAGCAATCCTGGACTGAATGACAACAGGCCACATCTGAGCAATGTGAGGGGATTGCTGGGAAACGTTCCCCTTGGATCCTCCAATAATGTCCCACTCTCAAACCCTTCCTGCAAATCATTCTCCTCATTCTCACTCACCATCTGCTGGAAGAGGAAGAAAAACCAAACCCAACCAGCCCCTCTGCTGAGAAGACTGCCAGAGTCTGAGTCCCCTAAACCTTTCCCTCAAAAGGAGGCAGGGGGGAGGGATAGCTCAGTGGTTTGAGCATTGGCCTGCTAAACCCAGGGTTGTGAGTTCAATCCTTGAGGGGGCCATTTAGGGATTTGGGGCAAAAATCTGTCAGGGAATTGGTCCTGCTTTGAGCAGAGGGTTGGACTAGATGACCTCCTGAGGTCCCTTCCAACCCTGATATTCTATGAGAGGCCCATTCTGCCTCAACAATCCACTCATAGCATGTTGGATAGTTTTCAACACCCTCTCCTTTCTGGGATTTTGCAATCTCAGGCAGGAAACCAGTTCAGAAGTGGAAACCCATGCTCAGTGAACTCAATACCACAGTCTGAGAGAGGGAATATTTACTTCACGGGGATGGCTGGGATTACAGGCTGCCAGGTGCTTAGATACTATATAATTATTGTTTAGCACCAAGGAGTCCCAGTCATGGACCACATGCTCTATAAACACAGAGCAAAAAGACAGTCCCTGCCCCAGAGAGCTTACAATATAATGACCCAGCTACATTGTTCAGGAGTGTGAAAAATCCACCCTGCTGAGTGACATAGTTAAGCCAGCCTAACCCACAGTGTTGACAGTGCTAGGTTGATGGAAGAATTCTTCCAGGGAGCTAGCTACTGCCTTTTGGGGAGGTGGATTAACTATAAAGGGCCAGAAGAAATAGAAGCTGGAGTGAGGAGAGGAGGCAAAGAGACATGAGCACAGGTGCATGCAGAGAAGGGAGATGGGCTGAAAGGGCGAGCTGTTTTTATTATTATTTCAGTAGTGCCTAGAGGGTTCAGTCAGGGCTCCACTGTGACAGACACTGTACCAACAAGTAATGCAAATGTAGTTCCTACCTCAGCTCAGAATCTAGGATCATGAAAAGATGCAAACAGATGGATAAATGGGGTGGGGAGCTAGGTAACAATAAGGATGGATGTGTGTGCATAAATTAGTCAACCTGGTCATAGTAATTATAGATGGCCATCAGCCAGGTGGTAATGATTGGCATGCATGAGGCAAAGTTAGGTTTTAAGGGGGGATTTACAATAAGATACAGTGGGTGTCTTTATGAAATTTGATGTGACATTTTCCCCATTCATTGGGGTCAGCTTGGGAAAAAGTGTGAAGGTGCTTGTGGGAAAACCTGACAACATGGTAGGGTCTAAGGAAAAGATTTGAGGGCAAAAAGGAAGAGTCTGCAAAAGGGGAAAGGAATATGGGGCTTCCGGGTTGGGCCCTCCACAGCTCTCTTGGGACCCATAATTTTGCTTGGTTGATTGTTGAGCTCCTGCTGGAGGTATCTCCAGTGGGGAGGGATTGGAAGCTGCCTCAATCACACCCACCCCTGGGAAATAGGAGTGATCTCCCCTTGCAACAGCACATTAAATAATCCTGGATTCTCTTTTCCAACCAGTAGCGATATTATTCGGAGTGCAATGAGTAACAACCTGATGAGGAAGGGCCTGAAAAATTGGAGCCATGCAGAAAGATATGAGGAGTGTGAGAACGTGTTTCCCAGGGTCTTGAAAAGAGAGATGCCTGCAAGAGAGTGAAGGTCATTGAGGCAGAAGAGAAACCCATCAGGGAATGAGTAAGATAACCCTAGGGAATATGAGAGAGGACTGAGGAGTCTGCCAGAGGAACCAACTAGGGGCAGAGCTCTTCTTGACCTGCTGCTCACAAACAGGGAAGAAATAGTAGGGGAAGCAAAAGTGGATGGGAACCTGGGAGGCCGTGACCATGAGATGGTCGAGTTCAGGATCCTGACACAAGGAAGAAAGGAGAGCAGCAGAATACGGACTCTGGACTTCAGAAAAGCAGACTTTGACTCCCTCAGGGAACTGATGGGCAGGATCCCCTGGGAGAATAACATGAGGGGGAAAGGAGTCCAGGAGAGCTGGTTGTATTTTAAAGAATCCTTTTTGAGGTTGCAGGAACAAACCATCCCGATGTGTAGAAAGAATAGTAAATATGGCAGGCGACCAGCTTGGCTTAACAGTGAAATCCTTCCTGATCTTAAACGCAAAAAAGAAGCTTACAAGAAGTGGAAGATTGGACAAATGACCAGGGAGGAGTATAAAAATATTGCTCAGGCATGCAGGAGTGAAATCAGGAAGGCCAGATAACACTTGGAGTTGCAGCTAGCAAGAGATGTTAAGAGTAAGAAGAAGGGTTTCTTCAGGTATATTGGCAACAAGAAGAAAGTCAAGCAAAGTGTGGGCCCCTTACTGAATGAGGGAGGCAACCTAGTGACCGAGGATGTGGAAAAAGCTAATGTACTCAATGCTTTTTTTGCCTCTGCCTTCACAAACAAGGTCAGCTCCCAGACTGCTGCACTGAGCAGCACAGTATGGGGAGGAGGTGACCAGCCCTGTGTGGAGAAAGAAGTGGTTCGGGACTATTTAGAAAAACTGGACAAGCACAAGTCCATGGGGCCAGATGCGCTGCATCCGAGGGTGCTAAAGGAATTGGCGGATGTGATTGCGAAGCCATTGGCCATTATCTTTGAAAATTCATGGCGATCGGGGGATGTCCTGGATGACTGGAAAAAGGCTAATGTAGTCCCTATCTTTAAAAAAAGGGAAGGAGGAGGATCCGGGGAACTACAGGCCAGTCAGCCTCACCTCAGTCCCTGGAAAAATCATGGAGCAGGTCCTCAAGGAATCAATTTTGAAACACTTAGAGGAGAGAACAGTGATCAGGAACAGTCAGCATGGATTCACCAAGGGCAAGTCATGCCTGACTAACCTAATTGCCTTCTATGATGAGATAACTGACTCTGTGGATGAGGGGAAAGTAGTGGACATGTTATTCCTTAATTTTCACAAAGCTTTTGATACAGTCTCCCACAGTGGTATTGTCAGCAAGTTAAAGAAGTAAGGGATGAATGAATGGACTGTAAGGTGGATAGAAAGCTGGCTAGATCATCAGGCTCAACGGGTAGTGATCAATGGCTCCATGTCTAGTTGGCAGCCGGTATCAAGTGGAGTGCCCCAAGGGTCGGTCCTGGGGCCAGTTTTGTTCAATATCTTCATTAATCAGCTGGAGGATGGTGTGGATTGCACCCTCAGCAAGTTTGCAGATGACACTAAACTGGGAAGAGTGGTAGCGATAGGATACAGAGGGACCTAGCCAAATTAGAGGATTGGGCCAAAAGAAATCTGATGAGGTTCAACAAGAACAAGTGCAGAGTCCTGCATTTAGGACGGAAGAATCCCATGCACTGCTAGAGAGTAGGGACTGAGTGGCTAGGCTGCAGTTCTGCAGAAAAGGACTTGGGGATTACAATGGACGAGAAGCTGGATATGAATCAACAGTGTACCCTTGTTGCCAAGAACACTAACAGCATTTTGGGCTGTATAAATAGGAGCATTGCCAGCAGATCAAGGGATGTGATCATTCCCCTCTATTTGGCAGTGGTGAGGCCTCATCTGGAGTACTGTGTCCAGTTTTGGGCCCCACACTACAAGAAGGATGTGGAAAAATTGGAAAGAGTCCAGTGGAGGGCAACAAAAATTATTAGGGGGCCAGAACACGTGATTCATGGGGAGAGACTGAGGGAACTGGGATTGTTTAGTCTGCAGAAGAGAAGAATGAGGGGGGATTTGATAGCTGCTTTGAACTACCTGAAAGGGGGTTCCAAAGAGGATGGATCTAGACTGTTCTCAGTGGTACGAGATGACAGAACAAGGAGTAATGGTCTCAAATTACAGTGTGGGAGGTTTAGGTTGGTGTCACGGAGTTCCCGGGCAATGCTCTGGAACTGCTCCCTACGAAGCCAGCCAGGACTCTGGTGCAGCCTCCTCTCTGTGAGCCAACTGTCTTTAGGGAAAGCCACTCACCCTGCTTCTACCTTTCTGGGTCTGACCTTGGAGCATTCAGCATCCTCTGCCCCTCTGTGCGCTTCCCACAGTGAGCCCACACAGGCGGGGTCCTGGGGAAGCCAGAGGGTCCTGCACCCCAACTCCGCAGTCAGATGTGATTCTCAGCCAGCCAGTAAAACAGAGGTTTATTAGATGACAGGAACAGTCTAAAACAGTGCTTGTAGGTACAGAGAACAGGACCTCTCAGCCGGGTCCATTTTGGGGGGAAGTGAGCCAGACAACCACATCTTCACTTCACTCCACTTCCCCAGCCAGCTCCCAAACTGACTACCTAGCCCCTTCTCTGCCTTTGTCTCTTTCCCGGGGCCAGGAGGTCACCTGATCCCTTTGTTCTCCAACACCTTCAGTTGGCACCTTGAAGGGGGGAAGGGCCCAGGGCATCAGTTGCCAGGAAACAGGGTATCTGCCACACCACCACACTGGCCCTCGACTCTGCCACAATCATGCCCCCTAATCCTCCCTGTTAGAGACTCAAGAAATGCATAGGGGAAACTGAGGCACTCACACAGTATCCAGAGAGAACATTACAAACATTCCCACTTCGTCACAGTTGGATATTAGGAAAAACTTTTTCACTAGGAGGATGGTGGAACCTCCTTCCTTAGAGGTTTTTAAGGTCAGCCTTGACAAAGCCCTGGCTGGGATGATTTAGTTGGGAATTGGTGGAGGAAGGGGTTGGACTAGATGACCTCCTGAGGTCCCTTCCAACCCTGATAATCTATGATCAGAGACCTTTCCCTGGATTTGGGAGTGGGAGGAATGGTGGGGGGCACCAAGCAGGAGGGCTGGTAGGGTCACTGAGTGGGAGCTAGATGATGGGTGGAACAGAGTAGGAGGGCTGGAACGGGGCACCATGCACAGGGTGGAGGTGTGCAAGGGTCGCTCTCTCTGACAAGTGAAGCTGCAGCTCCTGTGTGTGGTGGGAGGTTGTGTGGCACTGCCCTCTATTGTCTAGGCCAAAATTTCAGCCCCACCTGCACCTCCCCCACCCCCCTCCAGGAGCTGGCAATGCGAGGGGGATTTTGCCATCAGTGAAACAATTTTTGTTGCAGTATCCAACCAGGCTGCCCTGCAGGGGTATGTGGGAGGGGAAGGGAGAAGTGGGGGTGAGGAGAGAACTTAGCCCCATTGTTGCTAGTCATGGAGTAACCTGGTCAGCCCAGGCTCTACACCAGTGGTTCTCAACCTATTTACCATTGTGGGCCGCATATGTGTCCCACAATGTGTTATGTGGGCCGCATCCAATGCTACCTGTATGGCCTGAGGATGACACATAGGCTGCAGTAGTGTGTTGATTGGGCTGCAAATGGCCTATGGGTTGCAAGTTGAGAACCACTGCTATATGCCCTGTCCTCAGCTGTGGGGTGACCGGCCTGGCCCCAGGCTCTACGCTCCATCTCTGGCCCCAGGGTGGTGGGATTGGCCCTGGGTTCTACGCTAGACTGACCACTTTTTCAAAATGCAAAAGTGGGAGACATGCAGGAGCCCCACCCCACCATTGTTCTGCCCACTACTCCTCCTCTCCTTCCCCCCAAGCTCCTTTGCCCCTTCTATCCCCTGAGACCTCAACCTGTGGCCAGGCCAGAAGCTGGAGCCCAGCCACTCAGGGAGCCAGGGCCACTGTGGGGAGCCCTAGACCCTCCACCTGCCCTGGGTGGGGGCCAAGGTGCCTGAGAGCAGCCCCGGCCCATGTCCCTGCCCTAGGGTGACCCTGTGTCCCATTTTTATAGGGACAGTCATGTTTTTTGGGATTTTTTTCTTATATAGGCACTGTCATAACTATAAAGGGAAGGGTAACAGCTCTCCTGTGTACAGTACTATAAAATCCCTCCTGGCCAGAGACTCCAAAATCCTTTTACCTGTAAAGGGTTAAGAAGCTCGGGTGACCTGGCTGACACCTGACCCAAAGGACCAATAAGGGGACAAGATACTTTCAAATCTTGGGGGGGGGGGGGAAGGTTTTTGTTTGTGCTCTTTGTTTAGGGGGTTGTATGCTCTTGGGACTGAGAGGGACCAGACATTAATCCAGGTTCTCCATATCTTTCTAAACAAGTCTCTTATATTTCAAACTTGTAAATAAACAGCCAGGCAAGCAAGGCATGTTAGTTTTTATCTTTGTTTTCTCAACTTGTAAATGTACCTTTTACTAGAGTGTTTATCTTTGTTTGCTATACTTTGAACCTGGGCTAGAGGGGGTTCCTCTGAGCTCTTTAAGTTTGCTTACCCTGTAAAGTTATTTTCCATCCTGATTTTACAGAGATGATTTTTACCTTTTTCTTTAATTAAAAGCCTTCTTTTTAAGAACCTGATTGATTTTTCCTTGTTTTTAGATCCAAGGGGTTTGGATCTGTATTCACCAGGGAATTGGTGAAAGGTTTCTCAAGGCTTCCCAGGGAAGGGAATTAGCTTTGGGAATGGTGGCAGCGGACCAGATCTAAGCAGGTAGTTAAGCTTAGAAGTCTTCATGCAGGCCCCCATATTTGTACCCTAAAGTTCAAAGTGGGGAAGCAGCTTTGACATGGTGGCAGAGCGGTGGAGATCATTTTAAACCCAAAAGCCAGTAAGATATTTTTTTTTTTTTTTTCCTTCTAGCTGCTTGGAAAGCAGAGCTGAAGGTAGATGCATATCTTATCTCTCCTTGCCTGAAGGCAGAGGTGTTAATTTTTTTTTTTTTAACAAGGGCCTTTGTTAAGAGAAGGGTTCAATCATTGAGCAAACTGGTAAAAGGAATTTACAAGCTGAATTGTTTTGTTTTTGTTTTTGTTTTGTTTTTTCTTTTTACATCCTCGGGAGTAGAGTTAGAAAGTCTCTTAACTCAGCAGCAGCCTGAGCTGAGAGTATCCTAGTTTCAGTCAACTGCAGAGGGGTGTGACCCAGCATAAGAAAACAGGGAAATGACTACAAAAGAAGAGAAAGCCAAAGAGGAGGCCCACAAGAGAGCTATGGCGCTGGAGAAAGCCAAAGAGGAGGCCAGAGAAAAAGAAAGGAGGCATGAACTGGAAGTAGCAAGGGCTAGGCTGGATACAACAGCCAATCCTAACAACCCCTCTCCAGGTACCACTTCCCATCCCAGAAAATTCCCCACCTACAAGGCAGGTGATGATACTGAGGCCTTCTTAGAAAATTTTGAAAGGGCCTGCCTTGGATACACCCTCACTCCAGACCAGTACATGGTAGAGCTGAGGCCTCAGCTCAGTGGACCCTTAGCAGAGGTGGCGACTGCAACAGCCATAGTGGATCCAATCCCAGAGACCCAGCCAAAGCCAGTCCCAGAACCGGAACTGGCAACACAACCAGCACCAGAACCATTGCCAGCACTGAGTCCAGCGCTTGCAAACCCGTCTACAACTCCAATGCCAGAGGGCACCAGCGAGCCTGAACTGGTGAAGCAGCAGATAACCCTACCCAAGAGGCTCAGCCAGAGCCTGAAATACCACATAGTGCACCAGCGGACAGCAGTTCACAGTCAATGGAAACAGCCCCAGCATCTGCATCGCTTCCAGAGGGACCAAGCCCCAGTCCACAGTCCAAGGAGGAACTGATGTCTCCAGCATCAAGGGAACAGTTCCAGGCCGAGCAGGAAGCAGATGACAGCCTTCAGAAAGCTTGGGCGGCAGCACAGAGCACCCTACTGCCTCTCAGCTCTTCTAACTGATCTCGGTTTGTTGTAGAACAAGGACTTTTATACAAGGAGACTCTTTCTGGTGGGCACCAGGAAGACTGGCATCCTCAAAGACAGTTGGTAGTTCCCACTAAGTATCGGGTAAAGCTCTTGAGCTTAGCCCATGATCATCCCAGTGGCCATTCTGGGGTGAACAGAACCAAAGACCGGTTGGGGAAGTCCTTCCACTGGGAGGGAATGGGCAAGGACGTTATTAATTATGTCCGGTCTTGTGGGGTGTGCCAACGAGTGGGAAAGCCCCAAGACCAGGTCAAAGCCCCTCTCCAGCCACTACCCATAATTGAGGTCCCATTTCAGCGAGTAGCTGTGGATATTCTGGGTCCTTTCCCAAAGAAGACACCCAGAGGAAAGCAGTACGTACTGACTTTCATGGATTTTGCTATCCGATGGCCGGAAGCAGTACCCTTAAGCAACACCAGGGCTAAAAGTGTGTGCCAGGCATTAGCAGACATTTTTGCCAGGGTAGGTTGGCCCTCCGACATCCTTACAGATTCGGGAACTAATTTCCTGGCAGGGACCATGAAAAACCTGTGGGAAGCTCATGGGGTGAATCACTTGGTTGCCACCCCTTACCACCATCAAACCAATGGCCTGGTGGAGAGGTTTAATGGAACTTTGGGGGCCATGATATGTAAATTCGTAAATGAACACTCCAATGATTGGGACCTAGTGTTGCAGCAGTTGCTTTTTGCCTGCAGGGCTGTATCACATCCCAGTTTAGGGTTTTCACCATTTGAACTTGTGTATGGCCACGAGGTTAAGGGGCCGTTACAGTTGGTGAAGCAGCAATGGGAGGGGTTTACACCTTCTCCAGGAACTAACATTCTAGACTTTGTAAGCAACCTACAAAGCACCCTCCGACACTCTTTAGCCCTTGCTAAAGAAAACCTAAAGGATGCTCAGGAAGAGCAAAAGGCCTGGTATGATAAACATTCCAGAGAACGGTCCTTCAAAGTAGGAGACCTAGTCATGGTCTTAAAGGCGCTCCAGGCCCATAAAATGGAAGCGTCGTGGGAAGGACCATTCAAGGTCCAGGAATGCCTAGGAGCTGTTAACTATCTCATAGCCTCCCCCACCTCCAACATAAAGCCTAAGGTATACCATGTTAATTCTCTTAAGCCCTTTTATTCCAGAGAATTAAACGTTTGCCAGTTTACAGCCCAGGAAACAGATGACGCGGAGTGGCCTGAAGGTGTCTACTACGAAGGAAAAAAGGATGGTGGCGTGGAAGAGGTGAACCTCTCCACGACCCTTGGACGTCTGCAGCGACAGCAGATCAAGGAGCTGTGTACAAGCTTTGCACCAGTTTTCTCAGCCACTCCAGGATGGACCGAACGGGCATACCACTCCATTGACACAGGTAATGCTCACCCAATTAGAACCCCACCCTACCGGGAGTCACCTCATGCCCAAACTGCTATACAAAGGGAGATCCAGGACATGCTACAGATGGGTATAATCAGCCCCTCTAATAGTGCATGGGCATCTCCAGTGGTTCTAGTTCCCAAACCAGATGGGGAAATACACTTTTGCGTGGACTACCGTAAGCTAAATGCTGTAACTCGTCCTGACAACTATCCATTGCCACGCACAGATGAGCTATTGGAAAAATTGGGACATGCCCAATTCATTTTTACCTTAGACTTAACCAAAGGGTACTGGCAAGTACCACTAGATGAACCCGCTAAGGAAAGGTCAGCCTTCGTCACCCAGGCAGGGGTGTATGAATTCAATGTACTCCCTTTTGGGTTGCGAAATGCACCCGCCACCTTCCAAAGACTTGTAGATGGTCTCCTAGCGGGATTGGGAGAATCTGCAGTTGCCTACCTCGATGATGTGGCCATTTTTTCTGATTCATGGACAGAACACCTGGAGCACCTGGAAAAAGTCTTCGAGCGCATCCGGCAGGCAGGACTAACTGTTAAGGCTAAAAAGTGTCAAATAGGCCAAAACAGAGTGCCTTACCTGGGGCACCAGGTGGGTCAAGGAACTGTAAATCACCTACAGGCCAAAGTGGATGCTATCCAAAAATGGCCTGTCCCAAAGTCAAAGAAACAGGTCCAATCCTTCTTAGGCTTGGCCGGATATTATAGGCAATTTGTACCACACTACAGCCAAATCGCCGCCCCGCTGACAGACCTAACCAGAAAGAAACAGCCAAATGCAGTTCAGTAGACTGATGAGTGTCAAAAGGCCTTTCACCAGCTTAAGGCAATGCTCATGTCTGACCCTGTGCTAAGGGCCCCAGACTTTGACAAACCGTTCCTGGTAACCACAGATGTGTCTGAGCGAGGCGTGGGAGGAGTTTTAATGCAGGAAGGACCGGATCAAGAATTCCAACCTGTCGTGTTTCTCAGAAAAAAACTGTCTGAGAGGGAAAGCCACTGGTCAATCATCGAAAAGGAATGCTACGCCATTGTGTACGCGCTGGAAAAGCTATGCCCATATGTTTGGGGACAGCGTTTCCAACTACAGACCATGCTGCAGTGGCTTCATACCACCAAGGGGAATAACAAAAAACTTCTTCGGTGGAGTTTAGCTCTCCAAGATTTTGATTTTGAAATACAACACATTTCAGGAGCTTCTAACAAAGTGGCTGATGCACTCTCCCGGGAAAGTTTCCCAGAATCAACTGGTTAAAAATTGTTCTTGGACTGGAACATATTGTTAGTTTTTATATAATCAGTAGTATGTCTAAAGGTACATGTGTCTTATTAACTCTGTTTTCTCCTAGAGCTCCAGGAAGAAATCGCAGCCAGTGTGGAACCGGACGTCCAACGCTATCTGTGATTTGGGGGGTGTGTCATAACTATAAAGGGAAGGGTAACAGTTGTCCTGTGTACAGTACTATAAAATCCCTCCTGGCCAGGGACTCCAAAATCCTTTTACTTGTAAAGGGTTAAGAAGCTCGGGTAACCTGGCTGACACCTGACCCAAAGGACCAATAAGCGGACAAGATACTTTCAAATCTTGCGGGGGGTGGGAAAGGCTTTTGTTTGTGCTCTTTGTTTAGGGGGTTGTTTGCTCTTGGGACTGAGAGGGACCAGACATCAATCCAGGTTCTCCATATCTTTCTAAACAAGTCTCTCATATTTCAAACTTGTAAGTAAACAGCCAGGGAAGGCGTGTTAGTTTTTATCTTTGTTTTCTCAACTTGTAAATGTACCTTTTACTAGAGTGTTTATCTTTGTTTGCTATACTTTGAACCTGGGCTAGAGGGGGTTCCTCTGAGCTCTTTAAGTTTGCTTACCCTGTAAAGTTATTTTCCATCCTGATTTTACAGAGATGATTTTTACCTTTTTTTTCCCTTTAATTAAAAGCCTTCTTTTTAAGAACCTGATTGATTTTTTTTTTTCCCCTTGTTTTTAGATCCAAGGGGTTTGGATCTGTATTCACTAGGGAATTGGTGAAAGGTTTCTCAAGGCTTCCCAGGGAAGGGAATTAGCTTTGGGAATGGTGGCAGCGGACCAGATCTAAGCAGGTAGTTAAGCTTAGAAGTCTTCATGCAGGCCCCCACATTTGTACCCTAAAGTTCAAAGTGGGGAAGCAGCCTTGACAGGCGCTTATTACCCTCCACCCCTGTCCCATTTTTTTCACAGTTGCTAGCTGGTCACCCTACCCTGTCCCCCGGGGTGCACCGCCCAGGGCAGGTGGAGGGTCTGGGGCTCCCGACAATAGGCAGGCTCCTTGGGCAGCTCTTACAACTGCCCAGGTCCAGCTTCTGGCCTGGCCAGGTGGTGGGACCTCGGGGGACGCAGCAAGAGAAGAGGAGCAGGGGACAGGGCCTCATGGGAAAAGGGGCTAAGGCCCACCTCAGGTCTCCGCACTTGGGCAGGGGCAGAGCAGCACTGCTGGGAATTGGGACAAATACTGTCCAGGAGTCATTCAGCCCGGGACTGGGACTTGAACTCTGCATTTTGGGACTGTCCCACCCTATTTGGGACAGGCTGTCACACTACTCTATGCCCCATAGCTGGCTGTGGGGTGATGCAACTGGGGGCATGGGGAATGGCTGCTTGGGGCCTAGGTGAGGGACTGAGGGGACCTGTCTCTGGAGCAGGGAACTGAGCAGCAGCAAGGGGTGGGGGCTGAGTGGCTGCTCCCCAGCTTGGGATCCATTGTCCCCCAAGAGCCAGCCTGGCTGGAGTCATTCCAAAGGGAAGGAGGAGATGCTGAGAGACTTGGGACCAGGACAGCTGGGAGCAGTGAGGCCTAGACCTGCCCCCCCTTGGCCAGCCTCTCTCCAGTGGCCCCAGCTCCATGGGACACCCTAAGAGCAGCGGCTCTTGGGCTGCTGCAGGGGGAGGGGCCAGCTGCTGTGTGAGGAGGCAGCGGGGTCCCGAATGGGGGAATGCAGCATAGAGAGACCAGAGACTTAGGGACACTTGGAAGCTTTATTGGTGCCAATCACAGTGAAAGCCAGACCCAGGCAAAAGAGCCAGCACAGTAGCACCCACCCTCTGACCCACTGCAGAATCCTCTTCCCCCACCCCGCTGCCCTGAATCCCCAACTAGGGAGTCAGGACTGCTGGGTTCCACCCCTGGCTCTGTGAGGGGAGCAGGATCTAGTGGTTAGAGCAGGGGGCTGGGAGCCAGGTCTCCTGGGTTCTATTCAAAGCTCCAAGAATATAGTTAGAGAATGAGCCAGGACTCCTGTTTTTAATTCTGGCTCAGCCAGACCTTGGGCGAGTCCTTTCCCTCTACCAGGACTCAGTTTCTGCTTTTGTAGACTGGGGCACTGCTCTGATCTAGCTTTGGGGGATGGAGCTCTAGGGCAGGGCCAGCATTACTACACCCTCCATGAGGGACTCTGCTTCCTAGGCCAGGAATCCAGCTCCATCAGGCCACACCAAGAGCAGCTGAGGCCGGCCTTCCTACATCCCAGCAGCCGTGACTCCAGCCCCAAGGTGGGTGGGTGTGGACCCAGGATCCTGGGGAAGGAAGAGGGGATGTTGTATCCTCCTCTTGCAGAAGCAGTGCCCCTTGGAGGGCAAAGAGCTCAGCAAAGCATGAGAGTCTGAGCGTGGCAGAGCCGTGACAAATGTCACCCCCCTCACTTGGGGCATCAGCCATGGTAGCGGCCCTCAGGAAACACTGGGATGTCAGCCAAGCACTCATCGGTGCCAAGGGTCTTGTGCCTCTCATGCAGCTGGCGGGAGGGTCGAAGGAGCAGCGGAACAGGGGCATGGGATCCGCCGCCAGGCCTCCCACACCCAAGTTTGGCCCTTGGGTGTATCCTCCCTTTAAGCATACTCGAAAGCAAAGGCTTAGAAACGGGTTGAAGCCCTGCAAGCTGTGCTGCAGGCTGGCAAGATGAACGTGCGGCTGTGGGGGTTCAAGGAGTGGCTCATGCAGGGCGAGATCATGGAGAAGAAGATGAAGCAGCTGTTGTCAGGTGGATACTGCTGGCTCCTGGTGGCCAGGAACCCTTCCAGGAAGTTGCCCCAGTACTGAGGCATGCCCCTGGTGCCCATCAGCACTGCCTCCGGGTGCCAGTTCTTCTGCCACCCGGTATCCCAGACGTTACTCTGCACAGGGGACACCAGGAAATTGTCCTCGGTGGTGAATGTTGCTTGATCCAGTATTCCTGTGGCGCAGATACGAACCAGCTTGGCCTGGAGGGTGGCACCTTCCTGCTCTGCGATGGCTGGTTGCTGGCAGGCCGCGTGGGGCAGCAGTATGGCCATTGCAAACTGGGGGCTGCCACTCATGCCCCGAGAGCCAAAGCAGGACAGAATTGGGAAAGGGCAGAACCATGCTAGCTGGCCCCACTGCTACTCTGACAGTCCCCCCACCCACTGCCTGGGGACACCTGCCAGCCATGCTCACCCCAGGGTACCAGCCAACCAACCCCTCCCCAGGACAACTGCCAACCAACTCCTCCCCCCTTCCCAAGGGCTTCTTCCAACCAGGCCTTGCCCTGAGCACCTGGGTGCTGTGAAGAGAGAAGTGGAGCCACTGGTGGTTTGGGGGAGTCTGGAGACAACAGTTCCAGGGAATTCAGAGGGAAGATTGCTCCCCCCACCTGACCCCTGTGCATGGCTCTGCCCCTCTACACCTGGTCCCTGAGTCCCAGACAGCTCATCAGCACCCAGCACCACCGGTCCCTGCTCCCCTACACCCCACAGCCACCCCATGATCTGCCAACTCTGGTCTATAGCTAAGCTTGTGGACTCTGTCGAGGGGCTACTTGGCGGATTTGTCTGCCCAGCACCCATTGTCGTGTGCATGGGATGGTTCCTCCAACTGCCCCTGCTCCAGAGGGGATCAGAGGAGGCCCCAGCCCTTCAGAGCCAGCCTGGCCCCATGGCTCACTCACCTCTTGGTGCAGTTGGGGATTGTAGCCAGAGCGTCTTCACTGATGTCCGTGGGCAGCAGACTGTTGTCCTCGACGCCCCAGGCTGGTCAGGTGCCCAGGCTCAGCAGGAGAGTGGTGCCCAGCAATGGCAGGCTGGCTCTGGGGTACTGCAGGGCCAAGGCAGAGCAGGGTCAGGGGAGCACAAGAGGGTGGCTGTTTGGGGTCAGGGTTAGTCCCCTTAGGGATGGGATCAGCTGATGTGGCTCAAGGGCGCCAGATAGGGAGAGCATGGATCAACCTCCAACGATGGCTGGCTGGAGTGGGGTGAGAGGGGCTGCCTTGGGCAGAGGGAACTCCCCTGGGGCTCCATGGGGTGGGGGTAGGTGGCAGGTGCAGAGGGGATTCTCCTGGGGCTCCATGGAGCAGGGAGAGGTGGGGGGCAGAGGGGATTCCCTTGGGACTCCATGGGGCAGGGAGGATTCACCAGGGTTTCCATGGGGCAGGAGCAGGAGGTGCTGTCACTCATTGACAGATGCTCACACCAGATCCCCAGTGATGGGCTCAGTCCCTTCCAGCCTCTCTTTATAGCAAGTATCAGAGGGGTAGCCGTGTTAGTCTGGCTCTGTAAAAAGCAACAGAGAGTTCGGTGGCACCTTTAAGACTAACAGATGTATTGGACCGAAGAAGTGGGCATTCACCCACGAAAGCTTATGCTCCAATACATCTGTTAGTCTTAAAGGTGCCACAGGACTCTGTTTCTCTTTATAGCATTAGCCCAGCCTCTCCCCTGGTCCCACTGACCCTGTGGGGGTGGAGCAGGGGAGGGGTGAGACAGACTGGTAGCCCCAACTCCCAGCTGTGCCAATGACAGCTGCTGGGCTGGGCCAGAGGGGGACACTCTGGGGCTGGGGTGTCCGTGGTTTGCTGCAGAGCTCGGCTCCTGCCCTGAACACGGACCTGGTTCCCGAGCTGGCCTGGCTGCGCCGCAGGGGGTCCTGGGGAGAGACAGGACGCTGGTGCTGACAGCCCAGGTTCGGTGTTGTGGAGGCCACGGGCCTGGCCCTGTGGAATCGTGTGGGGCCTTGAGGCCTGACCCAATAATGGGGTCACGCCTAGGGGACCAGTTACAGGCTGGGCACGGACCAGACCCTGTGGCTCCAGGACACCCATCCAGGCCAGGGGCAGGCCAGGCCAGCAACATGACAGCTGCACAGAGCATGGCAAGACCATAATTGCCAGGGGGGTCACCTAGGAGGGGCTCAGTTAAAGTAGGGTTACCATATTTTAATTTAAAAAAAGGAGGACATTCCACGTGGCCCTGACCCCGCCACAACCCTTCCCCAAAGTCCCCGCCCCAACTCTGCCCCCTCCCCTGAACGCTCCGGCCGAGCGACTCCGGCCTGCCCTGGCCCCAGCGGCCCCGGCCCCCCGGCCGAGCACCCCCGGCCCCAGCGGCCGAGCACCGCCGGCCCCAGCGGCTCCGGCCCCCGGCCGAGCACCAGGACCCCTCCCTCCCTATTTTCCCGAACATGTCTGGCGTTTTGGGATTTCCTCCCGGACGGGGATTTGAGGTCCAAAAAGCCGGGCATGTCTGGGAAAATTTGGACGTATGGTAACCCTAAGTTAAAGGGCAAGGAGGCTGGTGGGGAGTGAAGCTGAGGTGAAGGAATGCCAGGAGGGCTCGTGCCAGCAGCCAACTAGCACCAGGTCCAGACCGGGCCAGATCATCTGCACCTTGGGCTGGACTGTCCAGAGGGCAAAAGGTCCCTGTTTTGGGTGCTCCCACACCTCCCAGGACACCCTCTGGCTGGCTCATCTCTGCACCCAACATGGCTTGGGAAAGGGGAGGTCCTTGAACAGTCCCAGTACCCCAACATTGGGGGGCTGCCCTGTATAGGCCTGGGGCATGCTGGGGAGAGGGTGGCCCCGGGCTGAGCCCCATTTTCCCCACTCTTTGCCAGGGATAGCTTTTACCTGGGGAAATGGGGCACATGGAGCCCCTGGCCTGTGGTGAGCAGAGCCAGCAACTTCTGCCAGGTTTGTAATTGTCCATGATTCAATCGATGGTGCTGTTTCCACGTGCCGGCGTAACAGGGCTGCCATCCAAACTCTACCCATTGCCTGGTGAAGTGTAACATGCCAACACCCTGAAGGAGGGCTGCCAGGAGTCCCTAAAGTAGAGGGGGTGGCACCCAGGGAGCATTGGGGGGCTGGAGGACCCATGGAGAAAAAATGGTGGGTGCTGAGAACCCTCTGGCAGCGCCCCATCAGCTCCTCCCACTCCCTTCCTGCGCCTTCCGCCTGCCGTAATCAGCTATTTCACAGCATGCAGTTGGCTGTGGGGAAGGAGCGAGGACGCGGCATGCTCGCGGGAGAGGGCAGAACTGGGCGGGAAGAGGTGGGGTGGGGGTGGAGCAGGTGCAGGAAGTGGTGGCGTGGGGGTAGGGCCTGTGGCAGAGCCGGGGGTTCAGCACCCCCTGGCACTTTGGAAAGTCGGTGCCTGTGGGGACAGGGGTCCCAGCCAGGAGGTGTGGACTCTCTTCAAGACCAAGGGTCCCTGGTCTTATTTAACCTGTTCCTCCCCACTGATCAAAGCAGGGCCACCCAGGGGGGTGGCAAGTGGAGCAATTTGCCCCAGGCCCCGGGTCCCGCAGGGGCCCCCACGACAATGTCGGAGGCTCCCCCCCACCTCCGCCTTCCCCCATCCCTCGGCACCTCAGCGCGCCGCATCCAGGAGCAGCCTGAGCTCCTCCCCGCTCGGAGCCGTGTGGTAAGGGTGCGGGGCTGTGAGCTCCGGCCGAGCTGGGGGAGCTGAGGTCCCACTGGAGCCACACCACTGCAGCGCTGTCCAGGGCGCGCTGAGGATCCGGGAGAGGGGGGAGGCGGGGGTAAGCCCCTCTGAGCTGGGCACTCCTGCACCCCATCCCCCCCACAGCCCTGACCCCCAGCTCTGAGCCCAGCCCCTCTAGGCCGGGCACCCCCCAACCCAGAGCCCAGCTCCCCACCCAGCCCTGGGCAACAGTAGCGCCACCCCCAGGCAGCGACAGCCCATTGGCACCAACCATCACCCAGCGACAGCCCATTATGTAATTGCAAATGCATACATACCATTAAAGCATTTAATGTTTTTAAATAATGTATTTCGTGTATTTTCAAATTATTAAAAATTAATTTTTGAATGTATTTCACTGGTTATTTTTTACATTTTCAAATACATGTTACTATAGTATTGCAACTTTTTTTTATGGAAGGGGCCCCCAAAATTGCTTTGCCCCAGGCCCCCTGAATCCTCTGGGCGGCCCTGGATCAAAGACAGAGCTAAATAGGCTTCATTAGGAGCCTTTTCTTATGTTAAAGTACTCAAATAGAGCTGAAATGACTTGTGGTGGGACAGTGTTTCTGCCCAGTCTGCAAAGAACTGAAAATCACTAAGAGACTGATGTGCAGAGGTCACAGCAGACAGACAGGTGTCAGCAGAAGGTGACTGACATTTGACTGGTGAACGAGTGGCTGGTGAGGCCGTCAGTGGAGGGTAACCACGGCTGGCAGGATGGCCAGCCAGAGCAAATGCACAAATGGTGGAGCAAGCAAGCTGCCTTCTTCCCCAGGTGGGAGGTGAACTCACACAGATGCACCTCTGAATCCTGTGTCCTCACTGACCAAGGACAACCACTGTGAGTGGGATGCAGTGGAAGGAGACGGGAGGGGCACAGAAAAGGAACTTGTTGGTTGTAGAACTCAAGACCATGAGGCAGAATGCTCTGCTCCACGCACTCTGGGGTGGGTGTCCTGCTCACAGCTTTATGTTATGAATCCTGCTTGTGGCATTTTCTCTAATTAATGTCAGGTGATTTCCCTTCTTTCATTAATAGTTTCTTTTCTACACTCAGACTCTGTGCTTTGCCTTTCTGAGACGCCCAGGGGTGGTGTGTACCAGTAATTTCCCCAGGTTACTGTGTGGGACTCAAGCCGGTTCTGTGTTGTATTGTTGAAAAGGAACCTCTAAATATTGAACCCGGCCCTGGTTGCTGCTGGCTCCCACTGGCAGAAGAGTTTCACTTATATAAAGAATGTAGTGATAGAGCCAATATGACAGCTCCCATGCTGTACGCTTGGTGGGGCTGTGTTTTGATAGGCTTTGAATGAAGGGTCAAATAGTTATATGTTGATCTGTTCGTATGACACAGGACCCCACCTGATGTGGAGCTCCATAAGAACATGCTTCACATCAGGGCCGGCTCTAGCTTTTTTGCTGCCCCAAGCAGCAAAAAAAAGCGCCATCCCCCAGCCCCCCCGCCGAGCGCCGCGCAGCCCCCCTCCCCAGCCGAGTGCCGCGCCGCCCCCCCCGCCGAGCGCCGTTGGACCCCCCCCCAGAGTGCCACCCCCCGCGACGCTCTTCCGCCGCGCGCCGGAACCACCCCCAGCGCTGAGCCCCGCGACGCCCCCGAGCGCCGCCGGAGCCCGCCCCCGCCCCCTGCCAAGCGCCGCCGGAACCCCCCTCCAGCGCCGCACCCGCGCCGCACCCCCACCGAGCGCCGCGCGCCGGACCCCCCCCCCCGAGCGCCGAGCCCTGCGCCGCCGGAGCCCGCCCCCACCCCCCGCCGAGCGCCGACGGAACCCCCTTCCAGCGCCGCGCCCGCGCCGCCCCCTCGCCGAGCCCCGTGCAACCGGAGCCCGCCCCCCCAGCGCCGCACCGCCGGAGCGCCCCCCTCCCGCGGAATGCCGCGCCGCGCTCCCCCCGCTACCTCTTACCAGGTGCCACCCCATGTGCTTGGGTGCCTGGTGCCTGGAGCCGGCCCTGCTTCACACAGCCATTTTCAACAGAGTTTATTTACAACACACACTTTTCTTTTATTTTTACCACATCCTTCACCACTTTTAGGGCATTTTTCTTAACAGCATTTTGTAATTTGCTGAACAAAGAAGCCGTTCAACAATCTGCTTTAAACATTTATCCATCGGCTTGATTATTTCATCTAATGCTCTGTCTGGGGCCTCTATCACTTTGTCCAGCAGCTTAGCCCTTTGATCTAAATGTTCCTGAATTAAACAGAGGTACTGCAGTGTGTATCCTAATGTGATGATAACATTTGAAATGCTCTCCATGCACAAATCACCACTAGTATCTTTGATTTTACTGTTCACATTATCGACAGTCCGACTGTCACAGTCGTGACTCCTCTGGTCCAGGGCATCTACAAGACACCCTGGCCAGTCCTCAAATTGCTTCTTTCTTAGTCAGTGCTTGATGATTCTGTGCACAGCAACTCGTGCAATTGCACGCAAAACTGCTTTACAGTTATGGCCCTGCACAGGCTTGATACCATATTTCTTCTTCAGTGTTAGATAGTACAAGTATCCCCTTCTCTTTTGGCATCTGGTTTTGGGTGTGGGCAAAAACAGATGGGGCCCAGTCCGGTTGTGCCTTCTGAGCTGTCGGTGTCCTGACTCTCCAAGGCGTCCGAAGAACCATCGTTCTGCTGCTGAAAAATTTAAAATAAGAAATACTTGTAAGGCATCACTGTACTTTTTTATAATGTGCTTTGAAAACCTTTTACTTTGTTTGTCAAGAGCGCCTCTTCAGCTTGTGGCTTTAAATAAAAAATTACTGCTGTACAGGCTTGATCCAAAAGGTTCTCATCAGTTGAGCTACCATGGCCAGGACCTTTCCGAGCCCCTAAATGTTCTTAAATACAATGTACCTGTGATGTGTCTCTGTCGAACCCTCCCTTTAAACTGCTGTGGTCTCAGACAAAACTTGGGTCGTGGTCTGGCCTCACGTTTCTACTCTGCATTGTACTTACATGCAACAGTAGCTATTCCTGCTGTCCCACTCGAATGCCATGTCTCAACCACCATTTGTCTCAATGGAATACATGTTTCTTCAGTCCCCACAACTTCAGCTGGATAACGTTGTGATGTTGCACCCCATAATGCTTTATGGGAATATGCTTATGAATGTATATATGACATAACTGAAATATGTTTTATGCTACATATGCCATGTAACATATCTCTGTAAAGGTTATGATCTACTGAATATATTCATCCTATTTGTATGCATGTGTCATTTTTGTACTCAAAGTTATGAATATTGACTATGTACTTGTTTGATTTTAAGTAGCCTTAGTAAAGCATTTGGTCAGCTTCTTGAGAAAGGAATGTGCAAATTAAGTGCCCAATCAAGAAACACTTAACAAACAATGGATCTTGGAAAACTCTAATCCATATAAGAAGTCTTCCTGGAGACATTGAAGATAGCATGTGAGCAATGGCCGCTGCCTGTAAAAACTGAGTCATACATGGACATGTGACTTGCCCATGTGACTCCAAAACTCCATCTTGGAGCTGGACTTTGCATAGAAGAGAGGAGGGGGTCTCCACCCACAAGAGAAAGTCTATTTAACCTCCTGGGAGACCCCTCCATTTTGTCTCCAGCTGGCTCAAGAGATAGCGTCTCCACCCCCAAAGGGTATCCATGACTTTCTGTGACCTCCATGACTTCTGCTGTGGCTGGTGTGGCTGGCCCCGGGGCCACCTGAGCAGCTCAGGCAGCCCTCGGACCAGCACACCGGCTGCTACTAGGGCAGTCTGGGGCAGTCTTGGGCCCTACCACCCCCCAGCAGCAGGAGTTTGGGTGTGGGGGGGGCTCAGGGCTGGGGATTAGGGCGCAGGGCAGTGCTTACCTGGAGGGGGACTCCCTTCCTTCAGCTTCTAGCTCCATGTACTGCCTCTATTCTGCCAGCAGGCACCGCCCCTGCAGCTCCCATTGGCCGCAGTTCCCAGCCAATGGGAGATGCAGTACTGGGGCTTGGGGCCCAGCGGAGGCAGCAGGTGGATCTCAGGAGCTGGTGGGTGGGAGCCTGTCCCAGCTGTGCCAACCCTCCCCCACAACCCACACGACACCTCCTCGCTCCCCAAGCACCTGCAGCATCCCCCTCCCCTGCCCCCCTACCCAAGCACCCACAGCTATTCTTTATAACCCTGTTATCCTCCAGGTGCTTAACAACTGATTCTTTAATAATTTATTCCAGTATCTTTCCAGATATTGAAGTTAGGCTGAATGGTCTATAATTCCCCGGGTTCTCTTTGTTCCCCTTTTTAAAGATAGCTGTTTGCCCTTCTCCAGTCCTCTAGATGTGCAGAAAAAAACAAAAACCAAGCACATCTCGCCAGTTGCTCTTGGTACCTGTTGAACTCGGCGACACAGAGCACAATGGATTAGCAATCCAGCACCTTAACCACTTGGTCTCTTTACCAGACAAAATGGCCCCTTTGCCACCAGCTGTCCCTTGGTCAGCCAAGGCCAGGCACCCAAGCCAGGGTAGAGCAGACATAGCAGGGGAGGCCTGCAAGCAGACCAGTGGTGTAGAGGCTTCATGCTTAAGTTCCAGTCTTGTCAAACACGTTTGAGTCCTAGCTGATGTAGGAAGTGCTCCGGCACCCAATTTGTGGGTAGCTTTTCTTCTTCTTTTGGTGACCGTACGGCTTAGCGGGCCAAAGAGGCACAGAAGAGCCGGCCAGTGGCTGCCTCCACCAAAAGCGGAAGGGGCGGCCAACAACCAAAGGGGAATTCAAACACATGGGTTCAGCGTACAATAGATTAGTAGTCTAGGGCCTTAACCACTCAGCCATCCTGCATGATTTGGCAATGGGGTTGGTATCCCTACAGGCCAGCCCTATGTTTCCTTCTCCACATTCACTTGTGTGCCTGGTCTCAGCTGATGAAATAACAGGCTCATGTGAAAGCTGCCCACTGGGTAAAGATGTGGCTGAGGAGTTAAGGCTGATCCCTTATGTGCTGCATGGGTGGGTTTAAATCCCACCTATGCTGATAGCCACCTTTTCTTTGGTAGCGGTGGCCACTGGCTCTTTCCTTTTCAGCCCCTCGCTGCCCCAGCATGTCTTACCATAAATAACATTGTTGTCTGAAGTATGCTTGTAGCTGTGTTTGTCCCAGGATAGCAGAGCTGTGTAACTTGAAATCGTGTCTCTCTCACCAGCAGAAGTTGTTGCAATAGAAGGTTTGACCTCACCCGCCTTGTTTGGCTAATAAAAACCAGACACACCCAACAAATTGGGTCCCACAGTCCCTGGGCCAGCTGGACTCTAGGCAGGCTCACAAAGGTGGGAATTTTGCATGGTGCCTCTCCAGCGCTGGCACCTCAGCAGGCAGAGCCCGTCTCTTCCCCACGCTCACTCGGGCGTCTGGCCACGGCTGAGCAATGCCAGCGTAACCCCCGTGTTTGCATTTCAGGGCACGGTGACATCACTAGGGGAGCAAACAGTCAGGGGCTATGTGGCCCTTTGCTCTGTGGGCTGGAGACTGGCTGTAGCCTGGCGGGGCCCTGCTGGGACGGGCTGAACCCTCCAGCCCTGGGTGTGGCGAGCTCGGGGGATGGGCTGGAGCTGCCTGCAGCTACTTGGGAAACGCCTGTGGGGGGAGGGGCCTGGCGAGCAGAGTCAGCGACGGGACTGTCAAGGGGGGGGAGTAGCCAAATGCCACCTGGGGGGAAAGGGGGGGAAACTGTCACCTGAGGGGGAAAGGGGGGGACAACTGTCACCTGAGGGGGATCTCAATAGGCTGGGGAGAGGCAGTGTCAGGAAATGCCCTCAGATGAGAGGGGGCCAGTGGGGATGGGAGTTGGGCAGAGGGAACAGAGGATAGAGAAGGGTAGGGGGTGGAGATGGGGGAGGAGAACAGGGGATGGAGACAAGATGCGGGAGGGGAGAGGAGCAGGATAGTGATGAGTTTGCCTTGATGGCCTGTTCTGCTTAGCAACCAGCGAGGCCTACTGAAAAAATATACTAGCTGAAACAGTCAGGCGCTTGGTTGCTTGACCTTGCTAGATAAGAGAATGCTTGCAGAGGCTGGGAAAAATGCTTGCAGACGCTTTTTAAAGTAACTTGTATTTCTTTGTCTAACCATGAAGCTTATCAAAACATAACAGTTGTTCTTTGTTCCTCTCTTGTATGCTGAGAAAATATAGCTGGGAAAATACAGTGATGACGTGGCGAAGTGGCTAATAAAGGCAGTTTGCATCTGCAGAGGTGTAGAGGGGGCTGGTTCTATGGCGACGGGTAGTAGTTCTCTATTGTATTGCATGCCTACAATAAAGAGTTTGATAGTTGGATCTTTGCTGGTCGTTGCCTGTCTCTTTGCGGTCGGACAACGAAACCTGAGCCGTCCGGGATAAAAGAAATCCCCAACAAATTTGGCGACTCCGCCGGGACTCGTCCAACTCTCCGGCGAGGGGGTCCGTCTCCGACGCAATGCAGCGCGCATCCTTCGATTGAGAGGAGCCTTGCCTAGGAGTCGGATCTCACGTCGGCGATAAGGCGTTGTCTCATGAACCAGCCTGAGCCCGTTTAAATCCAGCAACGTCCACCTGCCCTTTGAGCAGGAGTCACGGGAACTAGGTAAGTGAGCGCTCGGTACAGGAAAATGAGACAAGGTGGCAGTAAATGCCTGGGGGACGCCCTGTTATCTCTCATTCTGAGAGATTGGAAGAATATATCCGGGACGGCCAGATTGTCCAAGGCTAAGATGAGAAACTTGTGTCAGATCCAATAGCCGTCATTTACCTTTCATTTGTCCCCAACTAGAGACTGGCCGGAGTGTGAAACATTTTCCACAGAAAGGATGAACTCCTTAATGGATATTTTGGTCGATCTTAGGTCGGGACAAATGGATTATTTGTTTGTGTGGTATAATTATAAACCCACGGAGGGATGGGTAGCTTTTGAAGCTGTTTGTATGGAGAGCTCTTGTAAAAATCCCCCGCCATATGCCCCAGAGCCACCGGGAGGAGGACTTTGTTCCTGTTCGTCACCCTGTCCAGCGGAGTTTCAGGCTTCAAAAACAGCAGGTTAGGGACAGTTTAGGGACAGAGGAGAATCAAGGGGGGGCTCAGGGTGATGTTCCCTTGTCTTCAGAGGGATCAGGCAGCCTCACCCCCTCTGTGCAGCCTTCAGCCAGCCTTCTTCAAACTTGGCCAGGGGCTGCTTCTCAAACACTCCCAATATTACAGCAGCCCTCGTCCTCGCCATTGCGGACCCTCACTAGGTTACTTAACTCTGTGAGGAAGGATGTTTCTGAGACACCCCTGATATTACAAGCCCCATTGAGAACTTATCCGGTTCCACTGGTCGCTGGGGGACATGCGATGGTTTTTACCCATACCCCGTTTGCAACTTCAGATTTGCTTAATTGGCAGCGCACTATGCCTCACCTACGAGACAATCCCGAGGCAGTGGAAAGAATGTTCCACACAATCTTTTCCACTCATGTGCCCACTTGGGCAGATGTAAATCAGTTATTAGACACTCTCCTGACAGAGGATGAAAGACAAAAAGTAAAAGAAAAATCTGCAGTCCATTTGGGCGATTCTTGGCCGACTGCTGACCCTAAGTGGGATCCCAACAATCCAGCTCAAAAGACAAGTTTGGATAATTTTTTGAAAGCTGTTTTGAAAGGCATTAGGGACGCAGGGAAAGCTACTCCAAATTGGAGTAAGGTGACTGCTTGTGTTCAGCGTCCAGATGAGCATCCCTCTGCCTTTTGTGCCTGACTGATTTGAGAAGTTAGAAAGCATGGGAATTTGGATCCTGAAACTGATCATGGAAAGGATATACTTAAACTGGTTTTCATGTCACAGTGTGCAGAGGATATTGCTAAGAGATTTAGAGAGCATCCAGATGGTATGCAAAGGAAAAATTTGCCTGAGGTAGTTAGCATCGCTACTAGAGTGTTTAATGGAAGAGAGGAGAAGAAAGAAAAAGAGAAAAGGAAGGAAAAGCAGAAGGATATAAAGGAGCAAGTGTCACTGTTGGCAGTAGCAATGACTGGGGGAAGGGGAAGAGGTCGCGGATGGAACAGAGGTGGATGGAATGAACGGGGAAGAGGAGGAGCAGCGAGAGGCAGAGGACATGGAGAAGGAGTTAGAAGTAGTGATTGTCATTATTGTGGTGCAGAAGGACATGGGAAGAGAGAGTGCCCAGTGCGCCCTAAGAAGGAGTATAAGCCAGAGGCAGCAGGGCAGTTCGCAGAGGACAGCGAATGAAAGGAGGCGCCGCTCCCTTGGAGTCCTGAGATTTATGAGGCTGGACTTGTGCAATTTAAATGTGATGCCCGGTTCCCTATTATTCCCCTTAAAATAGGGAACGAGACTTTTCAACTGTTAGTGGATACTGGTGCTACTCATTCAGCTATTCCTGAGGGAGCGGCCCCAAAAGGAAGTATTGAAACATGTGTGCTAGGAGTTATTGGAGAGACAGAATGATGTTTTATGACCAGCGAATGCATGGCCACTTTGGGCCCTTTAAATATTCAGCGTTCCTTTTTGCTTATGAATGGGCCAGTAAACTTGCTTAGGCGAGATTTGCTGTGTAAATTGCATGCTCAAATTTTTTGTAATCCGGATGACATCATTAAGGTTCCCATTGGAAAAGGCATATTTACTGGCAAGGCTGGAAGTTCAAGGATCTAGTAAAAACCTCCCTGTGCGAGTGCAAAACGAAGTTAACCCTATAGTGTGGGGAGGAAAACATGCAGTGGGACTAGTGAAATCAGCTCCCTTTTTAAATCTGACAGTGAAAAGTGACAAGCCTCCGCCTGCCCAGAGACAATACCCTTTGAAACCTGAAGCTGTTCAGGGGCTAGGGCCCCTCATATAGGATTTGAAGGAGAAGGGAATTCTGGTGCCATGCGTCTCCCATTGCAATACCCCTATTCTGGCTATTAAGAAGCCTCAGCCTGGGCCAGATGGAAAACCAGTGTATCGAATGGTTCAGGACTTAAGACTCATTAATCAATATGTGATCCCAGAACACCGTGTAGTGCCAAACCCTAGCACCATACTGGCAATGGTGCCGCCAGACGCAAAATGGTTTACTTGTCTGGATCTGGCAAATGCTTTTTTTTTCTGTACCGGTTGCCCCAGATAAACAGTACCTTTTTGCATTCACCTGGGAAATACCAGGTGCAGCCGGGCAAAGGGGGGAGAAACAGGAAATTCCACCCCCAGGGCAACTTACGTGGACTAGATTGTCCCAAGGGTATGTGGAGGCACCAGGGGTGTTTGCTAGAATTTTAGCAGAAGATTTAAAAGATGTCCAGCTACCCCGTGGCTCTACTTTGATAACTTATGTTGATGATATCTTAGTGGTATCAAAAACACAGGAAGATAATGAAATTGATTCCATCTATCTACTTAATCAGTTGGCAATGAAGGGACACAAAGTCAGCCCCACAAAATTGCAATGGGCAAAACAAGAGGTGAAATATTTGGGGTGTACTTTAGGGCCTGGAATTTGTTGCATAGATCCCCAGCGGGTAAAAGCAATTTTAGATATTCCTTTTCCCACAACAAAACGAGGAATGAGAGGCTTTATTGGAATGATTGGATTTTGTCGTTCATGGATAGTGGCTGCAGGTGAATTATTGAAGCCATTACATGAGTTAACTAAAGAAGGGACAGAGGAGCCTTTACATCCAAATGCTGAGCAGTTAAGAGCCTTCAGAATACTCAAGGAGTCCCTTGTTCAGGCCCCTGCTCTAGGGCTCCCTAATTATAACAAACCCTTTGACTTGTATGTACATGAATCTAAAGGAGTGGCATCTGGAGTGTTAACACAATTATTTGGAGGCTCTCCTCGACCGGTTGCTTATTTGTCAGGACAATTAGACCCTGTAGTTCAAGGCCATCCAGGCTGCCTAAGGAATGTTGCAGCGGCTGCTCTCATTGTGGAAAAAGCTCAAGAAATAGTACTAGGACACCCCTTCACAGTGTATACGCCTCATGCTGTGGTCAGCCTGTTAAATTCACGACAGCATAAGCTTCTGTCTAACCAACGATTGTCAAAATATGAAATTGCTCTCTTAATGATTCATGGGGTAACCCTCAAATGATGTGCCATGTTAAACCCAGCTTCTTTGTTGCCCCAGGAGGGAAGTAGTGGATATGTGCATGATTGTTTGCAGGTTTTGGACTTAATTCCACCCCTCTCCCTGACCTTACTGATGTTCCCCTCCAAGACCCTGAAATGGAGTTGTTTGTGGATGGATCTGCCTTTGTCTGTGAGGGAATCAGACACTCTGGATACGCAGTCACTGATAGCAAGACTGTATTGATAGGGAAAGCTCTTTCACCCCGGGGTGAGTGCCCAGGCAGCAGAGTTGAAAGCCCTGACTGCAGCCTGCCTCTATGCTAAAGGAAAGAGGGTCAATATTTATATGGATTCAAAATATGCTTTTGGGGTGTGCCACGCCACAGGTGCAATTTGGAAGGAACGAGGTTTCATTACCTCGTCTGGAGCTCAGATTGCCCACGGAAAGGAAATTGCTGAACTGCTTCAAGCCATTCAGGCTCCTAGGGAGATTGCGGTGATATACTGCAAAGCTCATACCAGGCAAACTGATCCAGTCGCAATGGGAAATCGCTTGGCTGACGGGGTGGCCAAGGCAGCAGCCCTACAAGGGGCCCAATTAGACTTGATCTCTCCCTTAGCTCAATGGCAATTACATGCTTCAGATACTGAAAAGGCAACATGGGAAAAGTGGGGGGCCCAACCTAATTCAGTGGGAATTTGGGAATGTGATGGTCGTCCTATCCTACCTAGAAGCTATCAGCGTGAGGTGCTACAAAAGGTTCACCGTAACACCCACCTAGGAGCAAATAAAATGGTTCAAATCGTTCTTAGGCAGTTTGTATCCCCTGGATTAAGTGAAATGGCTAGAAGAGTAGTGGAAAGTTGTATTCTTTGTCAGCAATGTAATACTAAGGGAACAAGCCAACAGGCGCCACCTGGTGGGCGCAGATGGGCTCATAGGCCCATGCAGCACATTCAAATTGATTTTACTGATTTACCTTCCTCAGAAGGAAAGAAACATTTGTTAGTGATCGTAGATCAACTTTCAGGATGGGTAGAGGCCTTTCCCACTGCCCAAGCCACTGCCAAAGCAGTTTGCAAGGTGCTTCATAATGAGATCATGCCAAGATTTGGCCCTCCTGAAAAAATTGATTTTGACCAGGGAACGCATTTTACAGCAAAAATTTGCAAAGAACTCACAGAAGCAGTTGGGACAAAATGGGTTTTTCATGCCCCCTGGCATCCTCAGAGTTCAGGCCAGGTGGAGAGTATGAATGGAACTCTAAAGACCACCCTAACTAAGTTGTGTAAGGAACTTAAGATGAAATGGACTAAAGTTCTTCCTTTGGCTTTGTATATTGTCCGGACTACCCCGAATTGTACGACTAAGCTAGCACCCTTTGAGATACTTTTTGGACATGTACCCCCTTCCTTTACTTCTTTGGTTTCAATGCCTAGTGACACTGATCTGACTTGTGAAACGGAAGTTTATGTAAAAGCATTGCAGCAGCATTTAACAACATTACAACAGTACTCAGCACAGTCTCAGTCTTTACCATTGTGGGAAGCTGTTCATTCTATTTCTCCAGGTGACCCAGTGTGGATCAAAACTTACCGAAAGACTCCACTTCAACCCCAGTGGCCAGGACCATTCGAGACTATTCTGGTGAGCCCTACTGCTGTTCGGGTCAAGGAACTTCCCACTTGGATTCATCATATCTGAGTCAAACGGAGCCTCACTAGGGAGCCCGACCTGGTAAAGGGTTCCCCAGAAGCAGACGGCGTCGGACTTCAAGGGGGCCACACACGTTCACCCCACCGCGAACCGGGTGAGCCAGAAGCAGACGACCTCCTTGCTCAGGACAAATGGACTGCTACCCCTTTGGGCGACCTACGGCTCAAATTCAAGAAGAAGTATACTGGTGCCCATTCCCCAAGGAATGGCAACAAATAGTTGCCTGGGGAGTTGGTGGACTATATAATTATAAAATGTGGGTGCTGTATAACTGCTCAATTGTGCAAAACAGCCCCTAACGTCAGTCGACCTTATCATGTAATCTAAGTTGTGTTCCTCGAGTCCCCTTAGTGGGTCCTCTAGGAACAAAGGGGGGACTTGATGAGTTTGCCTTGATGGCCTGTTCTGCTTAGCAACCAGCGAGGCCTACTGAAAAAATATACTAGCTGAAACAGTCAGACACTTGGTTGCTTGACCTTACTAGATAAGAGAATGGTTGCAGAGGCTGGGAAAAATGCTTGCAGATGCTTTTTTAAGTAACTTGTATATCTTTGTCTAACCATGAAGCTTATCAAAACATAACAGTTGTTCTTTGTTCCTCTCTTGTATGCTGGGAAAATATAGATGGGAAAATACAGTGATGATGTGGCAAAGTGGCTAATAAAGGCAGTTTGCATCTGCAGAGGTATAGAGGGGGCTGGTTCTATGGAGACGGGTAGTAGTTCTCTTTTGTATTGCATGCCTACAATAAAGAGCTTGATAGTTGGATCTTTGCTGGTCGTTGCCTGTCTCTTTGCAGTCGGACAACGAAACCTGAGCCGTCCGGGATAAAAGAAATCCCCAACAAACAGAGCTGGGGTGGGTGGGAGCCCAGACAGGGCCCAGGCAAGCTACCCTTTTTGTCTCTGGGTGCCAGAGGGTCTCCCCTACATGTACATAACCCTGCTCCTTAGCACATAATTAAAGCCCCCGTCTTTCCCAGCTCCCCACATCGTGTGGCAGGGATCTGCTGATGGAGAGGGGTGGCCATGTCAGGAGATCCCTCATGTCACATGGGATATTGCCAGAAGAAAGCCTCGTCCACCTCATCCCCCTGGTCTGGTGGTCTATAGCAGACTCCAACCACGACATCACCCTTGTTGCTCACACTTCTCAACTTTATCCAGAGACTCTCAGGTTTTTCTGCAGTTTCATACCGGAGCTCTGAGCAGTCATACTCCTCTCTTACATACAACGCAACTCCCCCACCTTTTCTGCCCTGCCTGTCCTTCCTGAACAGTTTATATCCATCCATGACAGTACTCCAGTCATGTGAGTTATCCCACCAAGTCTCTGTTATTCCAATCACATCATAGTTCCCTGACTGTGCCAGGACTTCCAGTTCTCCCTGCTTGTTTCCCAGGCTTCTTGCATTTGTGTATAGGCACTTAAGATAACTCGCTGATTGTCCTGCTTTCTCAGTCTGAGACAGGAGTCCTCCCCTCTTGCGCTCTCCTGCTTGTGCTTCCTCCCAGGATCCCATTTCCCCACTTACCTCAGGGCTTTGGTCTCCTTCCCCTGGTGAACCTAGTTTAAAGCCCTCCTCACTAGGTTAGCCAGCCTGCTGGCGAAGATGCTCTTCCCTCTCTTCGTTAGGTGGAGCCCGTCTCTGCCTAGCACTCCTTCTTCTTGGAACACCATCCCATGGTCGAAGAATCCAAAGCCTTCTCTCCAACACCACCTGCATAGCCATTCGTTGACTTCCACTATTCGACGGTCTCTACCCCGGCCTTTTCCTTGCACAGGGAGGATGGACGAGAACACCACTTGCGCCTCAAACTCCTTTATCCTTCTTCCCAGAGCCACGTAGTCTGCAGTGATCCGCTCAAGGTCATTCTTGGCAGTATCATTGGTGCCCACTTGGAGAAGCAGGAAGGGGTAGCGATCCGAGGGCTTGATGAGTCTCGGCAGTCTCTCCGTCACATTGTGTATCCTAGCTCCTGGCAAGCAGCAGACCTCTCTGTTTTCCCGGTCGGGGCGGCAGATAGATGACTCAGTCCCCCTGAGGAGGGAGTCCCCGACCACCACCACCCTCCTCCTCCTCTTGGGAGTGGTGGTCGTGGAACCCCCATCCCTAGGACAGTGCATCTTTTGCCTTCCAATTGGTGGAGTCTCCTTCTGCTCCCTTGCCTCAGATGGGTCATCTAGTCCACTCTCCGCATTAGTACCTGTAGAGAGAACATGGAAACGATTGCTCACCTGTATCTCCATTGCTGGTGCATGGACGCTCCTCTTTCTCCTTCTGGTGGTCACATGCTGCCAAACCTCTTCACAATCCTTCTGTCCCTGCTGCGCCTGCTCTGAATCTTCAGAACATTGTGGCCGTAGAAGCATCTCCTGACGTCTGTCCAGGAAATCTTCATTTTCCCTTATGCAACGCAGAGTCAATACTCGTTTCTCCAGGCCTCGAACCTTCTCTTCCAATATGGAGACCAGCTTGCACTTTGTACAGACAAAGTCGCTTCTGTCCTGTGGAAGAAAGACAAACATGGCACAACCTGTGCAGGTTACAACAGCTGATCGCTCACCTTCCATATCACCGTCCTCTTAAGAGCTTCCTCAACTGTTGCAGGAACTACTCAGAGAAACCTGCAGATGAAAGCCTCAGTGCGCTCTCCCCAGGCAAACTCCCGCTGTTAGCCTCTGCTGTTCGCCGCTCAGCTGGTTCGCTGCTGACTGCCCTTATATACCAGTTGCGTTGTATGTAAGAGAGGAGTATGACTGCTCAGAGCTCCGGTATGAAACTGCAGAAAAACCTGAGAGTCTCTGGATAAAGTTGAGAAGTGTGAGCAACAAGGGTGATGTCGTGGTTGGAGTCTGCTATAGACCACCAGACCAGGGGGATGAGGTGGACGAGGCTTTCTTCTGGCAACTAGCAGAAGTTGCTAGATCGCAGGCCCTGGTTCTCATGGGAGACTTTAATCACCCTGATATCTGCTGGGAGAGCAATACAGCGGTGCACAGGCAATCCAGGAATTTTTTGGAAAGTGTAGGGGACAATTTCCTGGTGCAAGTGCTGGAGGAACCAACTAGGGGCAAAGCTTTTCTTGACCTGCTACTCACAAACAGGGAAGAACTAGTAGGGGAAGCAAAAGTGGATGGGAACCTGGGAGGCAGTGACCATGAGATGGTCGAGTTCAGGATCCTGACACAAGGAAGAAAGGAGAGCAGCAGAATATGGACCCTGGACTTCAGAAAAGCAGACTTTGACTCCCTCAGGGAACAGATGGGCAGGATCCCCTGGGAGAATAACATGAAGGGCAAAGGGGTCCAGGAGAGCTGGCTGTATTTTAAATAATCCTTATTGAGGTTGCAGGAACAAACCATCCCGATGTGTAGAAAGAATAGTAAATATGGCAGGCGACCAGCTTGGCTAAACAAGAAGTGGAAGATTGGACAAATGACCAGGGAGGAGTATAAAAATATTGCTCAGGCGTGCAGGAGTGAAATCAGGAAGGCCAAATCACACTTGGAGTTGCAGTTAGCAAGAGATGTTAAGAGTAACAAGAAGGGTTTCTTCAGGTATGTTAGCAACAAGAAGAAAATCAAGGAAAGTGTGGGCCCCTTACTGAATGAGGGAGGCAACCTAGTGACCAAGGATGTGGAAAAAGCTAATGTACTCAATGATTTTTTTGCCTCTGTCTTCACGCACAAGGTCAGCTCCCAGATTGCTGCACTGGGCAGTACAGCATGGGGAGAAGGTGACCAACCCTCTGTGGAGAAAGAAGTGGTTCGGGACTATTTAGAAAAACTGGACGTGCACAAGTCCATGGGGCCGGATGCCCTGCATCCGAGGGTGCTAAAGGAGTTGGCGGGTGAGATTGCAGAGCCATTAGCCATTATTTTTGAAAACTCCTGGCGATCGGGGGAGGTCCCAGATGACTGGAAAAAGGCTAATGTAGTGCCCATCTTTAAAAAAGGGAAGAAGGAGGATCCAGGGAACTACAGGCCAGTCAGCCTCACCTCAGTCCCTGGAAAAATCATGGAGCAGGTCCTCAAGGAATCAATTATGAAACATTTAGAGGAGAGGAAAGTGATCAGGAACAGTCAGCATGGATTCACGAAGGGGAAGTCGTGCCTGACTAACCTAATTGCCTTCTATGATGAGATAACTGGCTCTGTGGATGAGGGGCAAGCAGTGGATGTGTTATTCCTTGACTTTAGCAAAGCTTTTGATACGGTCTCCCACAGTATTCTTGCCGCCAAGTTAAAGAAGTATGGGCTGGATGAATGGACTGTAAGGTGGATAGAAAGCTGGCTAGATCGTCGGGCTCAACGGGTAGTGATCAATGGCTCCATGTCTAGTTGGCAGCCGGTTTCAAGCGGAGTGCCCCAAGGGTCGGTCCTGGGGCCAGTTTTGTTTAATATCTTTATTAATGATCTGGAGGATGGTGTGGACTGCACTCTCAGCAAGTTTGCAGATGACACTAAACTAGGAGGCGTGGTAGATACACTAGAGGGTAGGGATCAGATACAGAGGGACCTAGACAAATTAGAGGATTGGGCCAAAAAAAACCTGATGAGGTTCAACAAGGACAAGTGCAGAGTCCTGCACTTAGGACGGAAGAATCCCATGCACTGCTACAGACTAGGGACCGAATGGCTAGGTAGCAGTTCTGCAGAAAAGGACCTAGGGGTCACAGTGGACGAGAAGCTGGATATGAGTCAACAGTGTGCTCTTGTTGCCAAGAAGGCTAATGGCATTTTGGGCTGTATAAGTAGGGGCATTGCCAGCAGATCGAGGAACGTGATCGTTCCCCTTTATTCGACATTGGTGAGGCCTCATCTGGAATACTGTGTCCAGTTTTGGTCCCCACACTACAAGAAGGATGTGGAAAAATTGGAAAGAGTCCAGCGGAGGGCAACAAAAATGATTAGGGGTCTGGAGCACATGACTTATGAGGAGAGGCTGAGGGAACTGGGATTGTTTAGTCTCCAGAAGAGAAGAATGAGGGGGGATTTGATAGCAGCCTTCAACTACCTGAAGGGGGGTTCCAAAGAAGATGGAGCTCGGCTGTTCTCAGTGGTGGCAGATGACAGAACAAGGAGCAATGGTCTCAAGTTGCAGTGGGGGAGGTCCAGGTTGGATATCAGGAAAAACTATTTCACTAGGAGGGTGGTGAAACACTGGAATGCGTTACCTAGGGAAGTGGTGGAGTCTCCTTCCTTGGAGGTTTTTAAGGCCCGGCTTGACAAAGCCCTGGCTGGGATGATTTAGCTGGGAATTGGTCCTGCTTTGAGCAGGGGGTTGGACTAGATGACCTCTTGAGATCCCTTCCAACTCTGATATTCTATGATTCTGTGATTCTATGATATGGTGGGACCCAAGTGAGAGAGGCCAGGGGAAGCTGCAAGGGGATGTACGGTAGAGACCTGCCTGCCCCTCTGCATTGCCTTCAGAGGAGGTGACCCCCACCCTGAGGCTGCAAAGCGCATCCCAGAGCTAATCGACCATTCCAGGGTCTCTGGGGGGTTCATCAATTTCTGATGGGTGTGTTTTGCAGAGGTTGGTGCTGGGTTTACAGGCTTCTGCAATGTCACTGTGTCTGTGTGTTATTGCAGGTCACTTGTGGGTGAAGCTGGGCGAATAGTTGATGTTTTGATCTGGCAGCAAATTGAAAAATCAGAGCAGGTATTTGGGTAGGTTCCAAATGCTTTTGGAATTTCTCAGGAAATCGGGTCATAGAAAACTAATTCAGGGCAGCTTCCTAAAAGTGCCTGCCCTTCCCAACCTTTGCCCAGGTAGAGCCCTGAGTGGATACAAAATTTGTATCAGCATCTGATCTGAGAACCGCAAAAATTATCTGTGGATATCCGCATCTGGATATTAAGTGGATATCAGGGTTCTATGCCCAAGGCTTCAGGCTCTTGCCTGGCATGTGGGAGAGCCACATTTGCAACCCGACTTTGGAGCAGGGTCTTTAACTCAGCATGAGAATCCTAACGCCCAGGGCACAGGCAGTTCTGGGGTGGGGGGTTGCTCTCCTGTGGAGGCTGTTCCAATTTGCATAACTACTTAAATATTAATTGCGTCAAAGAGTGAACGAATGAGAATGACTCTCCAGGCTGGGGATTGAGGGGTCACCTGGGTGGTAGGAGCTATGGATTCAAATCCCTCCTCTGAATGAGGAAGAAAGAAGATTTGAGACAGCATCTCCTATCTCCTGAGTCCCTTAATCCCCAGGCTGGAGAGTCGTTCTCATGCTCTTTGGCCCAAGGAATAGCAAATTATTAGCTGGTATTTAGGGGTTAAACACACACTTCTGAGGCTGGCCTGAACAACATATTAAAAACCTTTGTCCCGAGAAAACTAATCTCAACTTTGTGAATAGTTTCACTTTGGTCAAAACTGCATTTTTCGGCGAGTAAACTATTTGTCCAGAAATTTTTGCCCAGCTCTATGTATGAGAACACAAACTGGTTTGTTGTTGTGGGGTCTTTGCTGAGTGCCAGGACTGTACACAAAGCTGTTTGTTTGAAGGTTTGTGTGACTGCTGGGGTGGCGTTTTTTATTTATTTTTGTAGGTGCATCCATGAGCCCTGGGACACTTTCCACGTGGGATTGTTATTGTAGGGTTGTCCATAAGTACTGAGGCTACTCATATGTTGGGGCTGCATGTATACTGTTTGTTATTGTAGAGTTGCTTGTGACTGCTGAGGCTGCAATCACTCTGGTTTGAATCATCGGGTTGCTAGTGAGTGCTGGGGCTGTGTTCACACTAGATTGTTATTGTAGGGCTGCTCATGAATGCTGGTTTTTTGTTAATAACAACAGTGAAGTGGGATGAGAATCGCCAGTGGTTTCCATGTGTATATTGCTACCCTGGTCAGAGTGAAACCACCACTTTGGGAGAGGCTCTATGGGGCAGGGGAGGTGACTTCACTGTTGTGGGGAGACCTCCCTGTATTTCTCTGCTTTGTTTCCCCAACTCTGCCCCAGAGCAGAAACTCCTTGTCCCCCCAGAATTCATCCTGGGTGGGTTCTTTTGTGTACTTCACTGCTGGGATAAGGCCAGGTCAGTGGATTTGGGTCCTACCCCCCTAAGGATCATTTTATTTCTCCTAGAGCAGAGTGAGTGAGCAGCTGAAGCCATCCATAGCTGTGGAAAAATTAGAAAGAGTCCAACAGAGGGCAACAAAAATGATTAGGGGCTGGAGCACATGATTTATGAGGAGAGGCTGAGGGAACTGGGATTGTTTAGTCTGCAGAAGAGAAGAATGAGGGGGGATTTGATAGCTGCTTTCAACTACCTGAAAGGGGGTTCCAAAGAGGATGGATCTAGACTGTTCTCAGTGGTACCTGATGACAGAACAAGGAGTAATGGTCTCAAGTTGCAGTTGGGGAGGTTTAGGTTGGATATTAGGAAAATCTTTTTCACTAGGAGGGTGGTGAAGTACTGGAATGGGTTACCTAGGGAGGTGGTGGAATCTCCTTCCTTAGAGGTTTTTAAGGTCAGGCTTGACAAAGCCCTGTCTGGGATGATTTAGTTGGGAATTGGTCCTGCTTTGAGCAGGGGGTTGGACTAGATGACCTCCTGAGGTCCCTTCCAACCCTGATATTCTATGATTCTATGATTCTATAGCTGGGGTCCCCCTCATGTCAGGACCCCCCCCCCCAGTGGCATGTGACTGAGGGGAGTGGGAGCAGTGGCAGTGGCAGACACACCCTGAATGTGCTGCTGAAGGAAAGGAGGCTGCGCCCTGTTGACATCACTAGGCCTCACCCTAGGTAACTTGGGAGGGTGGAAGGCCACTAAGTGTCAATGAAGCCTTCCTGCACTAGGCCTAAGTGAACCAAACTCTATCCTTCCATGTTTAAACTCTAATCAACCTCAAAAGCCAAGTGCAATTGGAATATGTAAGCAACCAGTTATCTGTGTGCAACCCCCTGCTCAAGCGGTAATAATGAGGCCTGCATGTTTCTGGCTGAAGGGAAAAAGGACAAAATAACGGTTTAAGGAAATTACTAACAAGCTAGGCTTATAGATGCCAAGAATGACTTAACTGCTTAAATGTAATCGTTATTTGCTTAGTAACTATTACCAGGAACGGGAGGGGTAGAGGGAGGAATGGGGGGGGGGGGGAGAAAGGGAGGGCTAGAGGGGAAAGGGGGGGGGGGTGAGGCTTAACTGCAAAATGTATAAAAGAAGAAAAACTGTTCCTGTTAATGTGCTTGATCTGAGACGTGCCTGTCTCCTAGCACCGCTTTGGGATCCCAAATAAACTTTGTTTGCTTCTCCACCTGGTGTGTTTATTGACGCGAAGCACACCGGGCAACGAACCCGCTGTTGCTTTGCCTCAGGCACTCTGTGCTGGCAACAGCCCTATCCCCGTGTGCCCTGGAGCAGAAGCCAAGGGCATTGAACCCGAGATGTCAGGGGATGTCAGGGAGCAGCGGCCCAGACCCTAGAGGATGCAGTGAGCAGGAGCAGAGAGGTTTTTAAAATCCTTTTTCTCTTGAGGTTTACTCTGTGTGTTTTTGGCAATGTCAATGCTGGTTTACAATTTTTTTTTGCACTTCTGTAGTTTGTGGTTGTCTTTTGGGTGCTGGGGCTGCACATGCTGCTTTGTTATTGTAGGGTCAGACACTGGCTCTGCTCACAGACTGCTTGTTGTCATTTCCATGTCTGCTTTCAGATTTGCCTTGGTTGTTTACACCTGTATGAAGCACACAAATGTTATTTGCCCTGGCTTTTGAAGGGGCAAACTGAGGAACCCAGACAGGAGGGGACTTACCAAAGCTCACAGGGTGAGTCAGTGCCACAGCTGGGAATAGAACCCAGGAATCCCTCAAGCGTTGGGCGTTAGCCCCAAGATCCTTCTTCCCACCCTCTGCAATGGGAAGTCTCATGTCTTGTCAGTGCACAGAACTGACACCCCTGGGCATGGAAACAAAACATTGCCAAGGGCTGGAATCTGTGTGGATTAGGGTGCAGCGGTAGTTACACCAGAGCTAGGGTTGTGTTAAAGACATTTGTGCTTTGACAGTTGAAAGAATGGTGAATATTGTGTGTTTTTAGTGAGAAAGAAAGAAAATCTGGGTTGTAATCTTGAGCGAATGATGGATGGTTTGGTGTATTGATTGTATAATTTATATTCTAGAAAGTTTATCATAAATTGTTGAAAAATGGGTGTTTTAGTGATTTTTTTTCTGGGAAATGTCTTACCTTTTAATATATTCCTCTAACAGAAAGTTCCAATCACAGACAAGGTCCACATTTGTATATATCATTTTTTCTATAACACAAATTCCAAGAATACCAGTTTTAGGTCAATATATGGTGAGACGCTGGCAAACCAGGACATACCAGAGTGTATTCAAGCCAATTCACTTGTATATTAGCATGGATCAAAGTAATTGTTGAATGTAGAAGAGTGTACTTGGTGTTTAAACTTCATGAAAAAAAGTGGAATGTTACTTGCATTGTTTTCACTTATGTGTCCTGGTATAATGGAATAGCAAGCATTTATATTGTGTATACCCCTGTAAGTAAATAACCCATCAAATGTGAATGAAGTTTTGTGGAATGCAAGAAAAGCACTAATTTCAAAGCAGGTGGCTTTGTGTGATGACCGGATGTCAGAGACTTTAAATGCATTCCTCACTCACCGTCATCAAAGGAAAAGCCCACGTGGGTAGTGACACAGTCAGCTAGTTTTGTCTGAGAAGAAGCTATAAAGATGGATTGAAGGAAAGATCCTTCATCTCTGGACTGTTTGGACTCTTACGGGGAAGTGCACCAGATGGAAAGCGGAGATCCTCAGAGACGATCTGGGTAAACTGAAAAGACTTTTGGGAAACTGGCAGTTTATTACATCACTGGCACCATTTGAGATTACAAACTGTGACTCACTTGTGTGTTATATTTTATCTGCTTTAACCTTTCAATAACTCTCACTTCCTTTTTGCTAACTAATAAACCTGTAGTTAGTTTACTATAAAATCGGCTACCAGTGTTGTCTTTGGCATAAGATCTGGAGTACCTATTGATCTGGGGTAAGTGACTAGTCTCTTGGGACAGGGAGCAACCTGGTGTGGTGTGATTCCTGGTTTAAATAACCTTTTACCACAAAGTTCAGTCTGACTGAGTAGCAAGATAGGCTGGAGAGTCTAAGGGGACTGGCTGTGACTCCATGGCACGACATGTATAGTGATCCAGGAGTTCACATTTGTTACTGGCTTGATAAAATCTAATAGTAGAACACACCACCAGCTTGGAATGTCTGCCCTGTTTTCTGACACTCTGCTCTGAGGTCGGCACTCACAGGTGTGAGCCACTCCAAACAACATGACATATGGCACTTAAAAAGTACTTTAAAATGGAAATATTAAAATTGTGTGTCAATCTGAAGCTGCTGAATTTTAATTTGATGATGAAAAATGTGCCATGGCAAAAATGGCTTAAAAATGAGAGAGAGAGAGAGAGAGAGACCTAGGACCCCGATCTCTAAGATGACAAACCCCATTCTGGTCATTTACTGCACCACACCACCTATCAGAGTGACTAACACAGGCTGGGTTCTCATATTTCTATTCAACATAAGCCACACTCCTCTCCCAGAGCTGGGATAGAAGCCACAATTCCTGATCACCCATATTCTACAGTTTATAAGTGAATGTTTGTGTAACCCACTAAGAAAGCATTTGTAACGTCCTTCTCGAATAGGCAGTATAAAAAGAAACTAGCATTTACTCATGTGGTTCGGATAAGAAGGGTCTGAATTGGGGATTTGACATTTAAGGGTTTGAACCCTGTTGCTGATCTACATAGAGGGTGATTGTCTTCATGTTCTGGGTTTGTTCAGTGCGCACAATGGGGTCCTGGTCCATGTCTGGGGTCCTAGATGCTACTACAGTGCAAATAATAATAATGGTGGAGTGGCCCTATGGGATTCACACAGTGAGGAGCCCACTTCAAAACAGGTTTTCTACTTAAAAATGATGACAATCTGTAAATTATGGTGTGAATCACCAAAATACTGTAACCGAGTGACTGTGCTGGCAGGATGTGGCATGGGGGAGGGAGGGCACATCCACAGACAGCTTCTAAAAGGTGTTGCTGCTCCCAGAGGGGACGACCCCCTCAACCTAGGAAGTAACCCTGAGGCTAGGTCTATACTACCCGCCTGAATCGGCGGGTAGAAATCGACCTCTTGGGGATCGATTTATCGCGTCCCGTTGGGACGCGACAATCGATCCCCGAATCGGCGCTCTTACTCCACCAGCGGAGGTGGTAGTAAGAGCCGCTGACGGGAAGCCGCAGAAGTCGATTTTGCCGCCGTCCTCACAACGGGGTAAGTCGGCTGCGATACGCCGAATTCAGCTACGCTATTCACGTAGCTGAATTTGCGTATCTTAAATCGACTCCCCCGTGTAGTGTAGATGTACCCTGAGAGGACAGGCAGGGGACAGGGTGTCCCCTTTCCTGCCTGGAGAAAGCGAAAGTGTTTTTGGAGTCAGCAGCAGCAGGAGGGGAGCTGCCTCTGTCCCCTCGTCCAGTAATGAACACCTGTTCTGCTGTTACTGAGCTTGTTCCTGCATCGTCATTCTAGGCACTCTGCCTGCTTGGGCCACCCCATCAAGCAGGAGACCCACAGTCATGCAACACTGGACAATTTCCTCATGCTGGGATCAGCCGCTAGCAGGGAAGGAAAATGGCAGATGACAGCAGGGAAGAGGGAGACATGCAGCAGGGACCCCCAGGAGTGGGAAGACCAAAATGTCCAATTTTTGTGGCTGAACCATTTCCAAGGGCTGAGGGTGATTGGAGTGCCTGGATAGCGCTAAATCAAATTAAGTCCACTTAAATTCTGAATAAGAGCATCGATACAGGGGTTTAATGTGGTTTAATTAATCCACTTTAAAAGTTAATTTGGATTAACTTTCCTGAGTGTCCCCATGTGGAACAGCCGTAGGTTCAAGTTTTCTATCTTCTTTTTGCAGCCATAAGGGTGAGGAACTTGCTTTTATTTTTAAATGAAAGCTGAGATTCTTATTTAATCCCATGACTCCAGGAGCTAGGGCTTTAAGAAAAACGTCAAATACTGCAGGACTCATGATAAAAATTGCATAAACTGGCAACACTGTGTAATCCTGCTGCTGCGTGTTATAAACCTGCTGCTATGTGCACTTAGCTATTGAGGGTTACTGTGACTAAGGGTCTGGAACCATTATTGTTAGCTTGTGGGGCCCAGTGAGGCAGTTTGTACCTTGGGGGTTTATTTCTAACTTAGCATGTTTAATATGTTGTATCAGTGCCCCAAAGCACTGTCCCATTCCCCCTCCCACTGGGCCAGCCAGTTCCTCCAAGGTGGGACTGGATCGGAGCTTGAATCCCCAGTAGGGAAAAAGTCCCATACCCCAATGCCCTGAGCCTCCCAACCCACACTGAAGTTTCATTTCTGGTGACACCAGAGGGATGAAGCCCTGGTTCTCTGTTCTCTGTTTTTAGCTGAGGCTGGTGTGAGATTCCCTGGTGGGTAAGAGGTGTCAGGGTGTTGTTGAGACTTAGGGAAACAGAACCAGAGTGGGAGAAATAAATTTTCCTGTTGAGAAACCAGCCCTTTCCTAATGCTGAATTTCAGAACAAGCTGTTGTGGGGGTGGCCACAGGGATATTATGTGGGTGCTAACAGGGCCGGCTCTAACTTTTTTGCCGCCCCAAGCAGCAAAAAAAAGTGCAGGCCCCGACGTAACACCCCCCCCAGCGCTGCCCCGCCCTGCCGACACCCCCCCCACCGAGTGCTGCGTCTCCGAAACCCTCCCTGCCAAGTAATGCGCTGTGGAACAGCTCCCGCCCCGCCATGCTGCCGAACAGCCCCCACCGAGCTGCTGAACCCCCGCCGAGTGCTGCCGAACACCCCCGCCAAGCTGCTGAACTCCCGCGGAGCGCCACGCTGCCGAACACCCCTGTCCCCCGCGGAGTGCCGCGCTGCCGAACACCCCCCCCCCCGCGCGGAGTGCTGCCGAAACCCCCGCGGAGCGCTGCGCTGCTGAACACCCCCCCTCGCGCGGAGCGCTGCTGAACCCCTCCCTGCAGAGCGCTGCGCCGCCAAAAGCCCCCCCACCGAGCGCTGCGCCGCTGGAACCCCCCCCACCAAGCACCATGCCTTGCTGCCCCCCTGCCACCCCAAGATTGGCCGCCCCTTCCCAGGTGCTGCCCCAAGCATGAGCTTGGTTGGCTGGTGCCTGGAGCTGGCCTGGGTGCTAATGTCAGGGGAGATGTCTGCGCTAAACAGTGTCTGTTACAGTCAGCTCCACAGGACGGAGAAGTTCATGAATCATAGAAGATTAGGGTTTGAAGAGACCTCAGTCCATCAAACTAGTCCAACCCCCTGCTCAAAGCAGGACCAACCCCAGCTAAATCATCCCAGCCAGGGCTTTGTCAAGTCAGACCTTAAAAACCTCCAAGGATGGAGATTCCACCACCTCCCTAGGTAACCCATTCCAGTGTTTCACACCCTCCTAGTGAAATAGTTTTTCCTAATATCCAACCTAGACCTCCCCCACTGCAACTTGAGACCATTGCTCCTTGTTCTGTCAAACACCGATGTAGAGTCAAGAAAGACAAATTTGCACAGTTGCCATTATAGCTTTGGCCAGTAGATGGTGGCATTAATGTGTGTCTGGAGAAAATAGAGAGCCAAGGTGGGGGAGGTAATATTATTTATGGACAAGAAAAGAGAGTGGGAGAGAAGCTTATGAGCTTGCACAGAGCTCTTCTTCGGATCTGGGCATGGGAACACATGGAAACAATAAGTAAGATGTAGTTTTGTAACTGTATTGTTGCAAAGCCCCATCTAGTGGGTGCGAAGGTGCCTTTACCTGGAAAAGGCTGAAGAGGTCAGAGATGAAATATTTCCAGGGGTTTCTTGTTATCTCTGCTGCCCTACTTTAAGAATTGCACGTTGTCTATAAACCCCACAATGGAACCCGGGTGTCACCATCGACGTTCCCTAATGTGAAATGCAGCTAACTGTATATCGCGGAAGGCCCTGTGTAGATGTGAGACCTCCAAGGGGGCATGTGTCCTTCAGTGGTGGGAAAGGCCCCTGCACCCTACACAGATTATTCCCCACTGCATTTTGCCGTTATTATTTGCATAACAGGACCCTCCAGAGACTGCAGCCAAGGTCAGGACCCCTTTGCGCTGGGTGCTGCGCAGACACTAAGGGCTGGTCTGCAGTGGGAAACTGACCAACACAACTATACTGGTCTAACTAACCCACTACAGGTATCCCGGGATAACTCCCCTTGGGGACACTCTTATTCCAGTGTACGAGGGGCTTTGTCCAATTTAGTTTGTTACTTTGAAGATGGTGTAAACTAACCCAGAATAAGAGTGTCCACATGGAGAGTTATCCCAGGATGACTGTAATGGTTTAATTACACCAGTGGGGTTCTGCTGGTCCATTTCCCTGTGCAGACGAACCCTTAGTGAGAGACACCCCCTGCCTGGAAGAGTTCACAATCTATGGGGGGATTTTCAAAAGCACCTGAGGGGGGAGGGATAGCTCAGTGGTTTGAGCATTGGCCTGCTACACCCAGTGTTGTGAGTTCAATCCTTGAGGGGGCCATTTAGGGATTTGGGTCAAAAAATCTGTCTGGGGATTGGTCCTGCTTTGAGCAGGGGGTTGGACTAGATGAGGTCCCTTCTAACCCTAATATTCTATGATTTAGGAGCATAAGGTAGTGGTCACAGAGCATGGTCACATACATCTGCTCCTAAATCCCTTAGGGAGCTTGGAAAATTCTCCCTTTAGATGAGGCAGAATTATTGTCCCCATTTCACAGATGGGAGCTGAGGCCCAAAGAGATGAAGTGACAGGCCCAAGGAATCAGTAGCAGAGCTGGGACTTGAACCCCAATCTCCCAGAAATTCCACCCTGGTGCCTTAACAACTAACCCATCCCCCTTCTCTAATCTTACAACCTCTCTGCAGGAGGGATTATTTGTACAGAAGGAAGGAGCTAGGTGGATTGGCTGGCTGGGACAGTTCAGGGCAGGGCCAAGATCTTGTGTGGCCCTGGCCTGACTGAGTGAGCAGAGGACTGCAGACTGCAGGGAGGAGTGACTGACAGAGTCCTGGATGGGGGAAGGGAGCGGGGAATGAAGGAATTTACCTGGGCAAAGACAGTTACCGCAGGGATCTATTGTGCAGCACTGACCAATGGTGTCTCCCCAACAACCTGCTCAGAGCTGGGCACTGGTATCTTCCCAGGCTCCTCCCTGCCCCCGCCTCCTGCTCACAGCTGGTCAATGGGGTTCTCCCATTCCCAGGCCTCTCGTTCCCATGCTGCTGCTGCTGCTCCCCCCAGGAGTCTCCTCCAACCCCGCAGGCTGAGGCAGGCCCCGTTTCTCCAGCATGAAGGTGATGACAGGTGCAGACACCAGGAGGACCAAGACCAAGGTGCAGCGAGTGGCCCAGATGGCGAGAGACATGGCCGGCCCTGCAACATGGAAAGGTACATGGTGACAGCCATCTGCAAAGCAGCGTGTGGGACTGCAGTGCCAGCACTAGCCACAGAGCAGCTGCTGTGTAGCAGGGACCCCATGTGAGCTCCCTGAGGCCTAGATCTAAGGGGGGATCATGCTGCAGAGGGGCACGTTCCCCCAACCAGAGGCCTAAGTAATGGAGGCTGTTGGGGAGGCTCCTCCGTTTGCCCCAGCACAGTCCTGAGGGGTTGGAGGAGCAGGGAACGGCCCAGGTTTGCTCAGGCTGCACCTGGATTCTGTGCAAAGGCCTCACAAGAGCCAGCGACAGATGCAGCAGGCCAGACTCTATTGCCACTTCTCCAGTGTGACTGGCAGTTCACCGCGGGGGTGACCCTGCCCTGGGCAGACGGGCAGCACGAGGCCTTGGCACCAGCTGTGTGCTCAGGAGAGGGTGGAAGTGGGATGTAGCGATGCTGTGGAGCATGGGTGCCAGGTATAAGAGGACAGGGGAGTCTAAGCCTTCCCAAACAGCCAGACTGCCACCTTTGGAGTGCGCCACCACCAAAAGGGTGCCAGGGCGCTGGCCCTGCCAGCGCTCCACCCAGAGGCCCCGCTCTTGCTCGTCCTCTTCCCCACAAGGCCCCACCCTTGCTCCATCTCTTCCTGTCCCCACTCTGCCTGCATGGGGGCATTGGGGGAGGGGGTGAAGATATGCAAGTGGTGGGCACAGGCACCTGGGAGAGGGGGCGAAGAGGCGCGAGCAGTGGGTGGGTGGGGTCTTTGGGGGAAGAGGTGCGAGCAGTGGGATGGCCTCGAGGGAAGAGGCATGACAGGTGGGCAGGGGGTGCCTGGGGGAAGAGGCGTGAGTGGTTGGGGGGGAGGCCCTCTGGAGAGGGGGCCGAGCAGGGCCGGGGGTGGAGTGTGAACGGAGCTTTGGAGGGAGGTGGTCAACCAGGGATGGGCCTCAGGACAGGGCCACAGTCAGGGTGCGCCCAGCCTCCACAAATGGATGAGTCATACCATGCCGTGGTGCTGTGCTGCCCCTCTGCCCTGGGGGAATTGCACCAGCAGAGCCCAGCCCAGCCGGAGGTGACTCTGTTGCAGGCCAAGGAGTCACCTGGGTGAGATTGGCCCAGACTTTATGCCCTGAGGTCAGAGCTGGGGGCACAGAGCCGGGCTCTGATAATCAGGGTGTGACAGAGCAATAGCCCGTTACCTGTGCGGGTCGGCTCCTCCGCTCCTCCGCTGTTGTTCATGCTGCCTGCGGAACAAGGGCAAAGAGAATTGCACCGTGTGGGAGAGACACCTGCAGCCTCCGCAGGGACGTGCCTCCCAGTGACAGACAGAGCGGTTCTGCCAGCCACTGGGCCAGATCCCCAGCGGGTATAAATCAGCTTCACTCTGCTTGAGTCAATGGCCAGATCCCCAGCTGGTGTAAATTGGCATCCCTCCATTGGAGTCCATAGGGCTCTGCCAGTTTACACCAGCCGAGGAGCGGGTCCTGGACTCTCTCTCTTGCTCTCAGTTTCCCACTGAGTTTCCCCACTGCAGACTCAGCCAGGACGTCACTGTCCATTTAACAAACCAACATTTCAGTGATCCCTGGCACCTGTCACTGGGGTCAAAGCTCTGCAGGGATGAAAATGGCCCTGGCCCCTGCCCCCCAATCAGATGCTGTTGTCTGTGGAGCACCCTCAGGGACCTGAATGTGCAGGAGACCCCTGCACCCTGCAGACAGCTCGGGGCTCGCCTGGTGGGCAGAGTGGGTTGTGTGATAGGCTGTGTGCACGGGTGACATTCCCCAGCTGCCCCTGTGCCTGGGGCAGCACCAGGCCTAGATCCTGCTCACGCCCAGTGCTGAGGGTTCAGGGGAGTTAAGTGCTGTCTGGCCCTGGGGCTGGCCCCTCTTCACAGGCCGGGTTTCACTGCAGAGAGCTGGGTCTCCCCCTGGTGTAAGTGCTGCAGGTAGAGGAGTTACCCCATAGATGAGTTTGGCCCGAAGTCTCTATGCAGTGAGGGGAGAGCTGGGGGGACAGAGCCGGGCTCAGATCCCCGGGGTCTGGCCCAAGAGCATCTCCGTGAGCTGTGGGGTCTGACTCCTCTCCATTGCTGCTCACCTGACCTGTGCAATGGGGACAAGGAGAATCTGTGCCTGTCAGTGCCTCCAGGTGACACTCATTGATATGCAGAAATGTGGCTGAGATGGCTGCTCCCAGCTCCCTACACCAGTCAAATGGGACATGACTGTTCCCCAAATGGAAAACTCCCTAGAGGGGCTCACCAACTGGCTCTGTCAGACCTAAGATGGGTGAACTAGAGTGCCTCGTGATAAAGGAGGATATTGATATAATAGGCATCACAGAAACCTGGTGGACTGAGGACAATCAATAGGACACAATCATTCCAGGGTACAAAATATATCAGAAGGACAGAACAGGTCATGCAGAGGGGGGGAATGGGACTATATGTGAAAGAAAATGTAGAATCAAATGAAGTAAAAATCTTAACTGAATCCACATGTTCCATAGAATCTCCATGGATAGTAATTTCATGCTCTAATAAGAATATAACATTAGGAATCTATTATCAACCACCTGACCAGGACAGTGATAGTGATGATGAAATGCTAAGGGAAATTAGAGAGGCTATCAAAATCAATAATAGTGGGGGATTTCAATTATCCCCATATTGACTGGGAACATGTCACTTCATGACGAAATGCAGAGACAATATTTCTTGATACTTTAAATGACTGCTTCTTGGAGCAGCTGGTACGGGAACCCACAAGGGGAGAGGCAACTCTAGATTTAGTCCTGAGTGGAGCACAGGAGCTGGTCCAAGAGGTAACTATAACAGGACCGCTTGGAAATAGTGACCATAATATAACAACATTTAACATCCCTGTGGTGGGAAGAACATCTCAACAGCTCAACACTGTGGCATTTAATTTCAAAAGGGGGAACTATGCAAAAATGAGGGGGTTAGTTAAACAGAAATTAAAAGATACAATGACTAAAGTGAAATCCTGCAAGCTGCATGGGCGCTTTTTAAAGACACCATAATAGAGGCCCAACTTAAATGTATACCCCAAATTAAGAAACACAGTAAAAGAACTAAAAAAGAGCCACCGTGGCTTAACAACCATGTAAAAGAAGCAGTGAGAGATAAAAAGACTTCCTTTAAAAAGTGGAAGTCAAATCCTAGTGGGGTAAAAAGAAAGGCGCATAAACACTGCCAAATTAAGTGTAAAAATGTAATAAGAAAAGCCAAAGAGGAGTCTGAAGAACGAGTAGCCAAAAACTCCAAAGGTAATAACAAAATGTTTTTTAAGTACATCAGAAGCAGGAAGCCTGCTAAACAACCAGTGGGGCCCCTCAATGATCGAGATACAAAAGGAACACTTAAGGACGATAAAGTCATTGTGGAGAAACTAAATGGATTCTTTGCTTCAGTCTTCACGGCTGAGGATGTTAGGGAGATTCCCAAACCTGAGCCGGCTTTTGTAGGTGACAAATCTGAGGAACTGTCACAGATTGAAGTGTCACTAGAGGCGGTTTTGGAATTAATTGATAAACTTAACATTAACAAGTCACCGGGACCAGATGGCATTCACCCAAGAGTTCTGAAAGAACTCAAATGTGAAGTTGCGGAACTATTAACTATGGTTTGTAACCTGTCCTTTAAATCGGCTTTTGTACCAATGACTGGAAGATAGCTAATGTAATGTCAATATTTAAAAAGGGCTCTAGAGGTGATCCCGGCAATTACAGACCAGTAAGTCTAACGTCTGTACCAGGCAAATTAGTCGAAATAATAGTAAAGAATAAAATTGTCAGACACATAGAAGAACATAAACTGTTGAGCAATAGTCAACATGGTTTCTGTAAAGGGAAATCGTGTCTTACTAATCTATTAGAGTTCTTCGAAGGGGTCATCAAACATGTGGACAAGGGGGATCCAGTGGACATAGTGTACTTAGATTTCCAGAAAGCCTTGACAAGGTCCCTCACCAAAGGCTCTTATGTAAATTAAGTTGTCATGGGATAAAAGGGAAGGTCCTTTCATGGATTGAGAGCTGGTTAAAATACAGGGAACAAAGGGTAGGAATTAATGGTAAATTCTCAGAATGGAGAGGGGTAACTAGTGATGTTCCCCAAGAGTCAGTCCTAGGACCAATCCTATTCAACTTACTCATAAATGATCTGGAGAAAGGGGTAAAAAGGGAGGTGGCAAAGTTTGCAGATGATACTAAAGTGCTCAAGATAGTTAAGACCAAAGCAGACTGTGAAGAACTTCAAAAAGATCTCACAAAACTAAGTGATTGGGCAACAAAATGGCAAATGAAATTTAATGTGGATAAATGTAAAGAAATGCACATTGGAAAAAATAACCCCAACTATACATACAATATGATGGGGGCTAATTTAGCTACAACGAGTCAGGAAAAAGATCTTGGAGTCATTGTGGATAGTTCTCTGAAGATGTCCACACAGTGTGCAGAGGCGGTCAAAAAAGCAAACAGGATGTTAGGAATCATTAAAAAGGGGATAGAGAATAAGACTGAGAATATATTATTGCCCTTATATAAATTAGTGGTACGCCCACATCTCGAATACTGTGTACAGATGTGGTCTCCTCATCTCAAAAAAGATATACTGGCACTAGAAAAGATTCAGACAAGGGCAACTAAAATGATTAGGGGTTTGGAACAGGTCCCATATGAGGAGAGATTAAAGAGGCTAGGACTTTTCAGCTTGGAAACGAGGAGACTAAGGGGGGATATGATAGAGGTATATACAATCATGAGTGATGTGGAGAAAGTGGATAAGGAAAAGTTGTTTACTTATTCCCATAATACAAGAACTAGGGGTCACCAAATAGGCAGCAGGTTTAAAACAAATAAAAGGAAGTTCTTCTTCCCACAGCACACAGTCAACTTGTGGAACTCCTTACCTGAGGAGGTTGTGAAGGCTAGAACTATAACAGTGTTTAAAAGAGAACTGGATAAATTCATGGAGGTTAAGTCCATGAATGGCTATTAGCCAGGATGGGTAAGGAATGGTGTCCCTAGACTCTGTTTGTCAGAGGGTGGAAATGGATGGCAGGAGAGAGATCACTTGATCATTACCTGTTAGGTTCACTCCCTCTGGGGCACCTGGCATTGGCCACTGTCGGTAGACAGGATACTGGGCTAGATGGACCTTTGGTCTGACCCAGTATGGCCGTTCTTATGTTCTTCCAAGTGTCATACACATTATGGGCATTTGGCAGCCTTGTCTCCCTTTGTAGAAGTTGTGTGTGTGGCCATGGACTCCCCACACAACATCCTGGAGGCGGGGGGGTGGGGGGAGGGGGCACTCAGCTACATTCCAGGAGATCCTGTGCTCTAGGCCCAGCTCTTCTACTGAGTGTTATTAACTTCTCTGTGCACTTCAAAGCCCCAGGTGCTAACGAAGAGCTCATGCCCCTACAGTACAGGTGAACCTGTTATTCACGCCTTGTATGGACAACAAAGGGTTGCACAAGATCACTTGAGGCAGAACGGGGAATAGAACAGAGGTCTCTATTATGGCAAACCTCAGTCTCATTCACTTTGTCTCACTGCCTTTCAGAAAGAATGTGCCAGTTTTATATGCTTGGCTATGCTGTGTCTAGCACTAACCACAGTCTGCTCCCTGAGCCAGAAAGAGAACCCAGGAGTCCTGGAAATCAACATCCCACTGCTGTCTCACTAGCAGTCGTGAGACCCACTGACAAAGCGGGTGTAATATCTCTGGTTAGGGTCTGATTCACATGGAGGATAACAGCCTACTTCTTCTTCCCATTACCCCTCGCGCTCAGCGACCTGCACCTGGATTGCATGGAAAATTGTACTTGCTCTGCCATTCACCCCTCTTACCCGTGACGTTGAGGTGCTTGGCAGGGCTGAGCTGGGATCTGGTCACCTGGCTGTTGCTGTCCTTGATCTCGTACCCACAGGAGTAATTCCCGGAGCTGGACACCGCATGGTCATAGTCGTAGGTGAGTTTCCCCAATAAGCCCTTCTGGGATGAAACCTCCTCCCTGTCCTTACAGAAGATGATGCGGGTGGCTGGAGCCCGGAATGTCACAGAGCACTGGAGCTGCACGGAGTCCCCTCGCCAAGCGAACATTTGGCTCAGGTAGAGGCTGGGGGCAAGGAGAGTGCCTGAAAAACGGAATGGGTCAGAGCTATCAATGGGACCTTTGGTGGCTGCAGTTTCAGGATGAGCCCAGGGAGCAGTTTGCCAAAGGGAGTTGGTTGCCATGGAAACAGCTCGCAGCTGCTAGGTGGTTCCCGGGCTGTGGAGGAATTATGGGATAGGCCCCAGGAAGCCTGCAATGTTCCACATGGGGATTGTGGGAATGTGGAGAGTTTGGCCTCTCTTCCCATAATCCCCCTCAGCATGAGAGGTCATTGTGCAATTACTCATAATTCTCTGGGAAGACCCAGGTGCTAATGTGGCTGAGAGCAGCACTGGAGTAGTGGGGACCATGCTGAGTGCGGTGTGAACGCCGTGTGGGATGCACGGCCCTGTGTGAGTGACAGCCGGGATAGTCCATGTGCATGGAGCACAGCGCAGGTCGCTCCGTAGCACTGACAGGGCAGGAGGAGGGCAGGACAGGAGGAGCTCTGCCTGCTCAAGGGAGTGGAGGTCTGCATAATGGCTCTGGGGCAGGTTCTTATTTCAGCACAACTTGGTAACGGGGGGATAATGTCAGATCTGAGACTCAGCTCTTCGGGGCCAGGGACCAGAGCAGGGCCGGCTCTACTGTTTTTGCCACCCCAACCAGTGCAGCGAATTGCCGCCGCGGACGGTGGGGGCAGTTCGTGTGCCGTTAGAGCGGAACGCGCGTTTCCGCGGCAGCGGCAATTCGGCGGCAACTTCCGTCTTCAGACGGAAGACAGAAGCTTTCGAATTGCCGCCGCGGGCAGCTGAACATAGAAGCTGCCGCCGAATTGCCGCCGCCGCGGAAAAGTGCGTGCTGCCCTAATGGCACACGGACTGCCCTCGCCTCCGCAGTGGCAATTCAGCGTGCTGCTTGGGGTGGCAAAAACACACGGACTGCCGCCCCTTGCAGGTTGCCGCCCCAAGCACCTGCTTAGAATGCTGGTGCCTGGAGCCGACCCTAGCCCAGAGCTTCACATAGGGGTGTGCAGCACCTGGCGCAATGTGGCCCTGATCCCTGAGAGGGGTGTCTGGGGGCTACAGTAATAATAATCAGGGCTGGCTCTAGCATTTTTGCCGCCCCAAGCAGCACACACACACACACAAAAAGCCACGATTGCGATTGGCGGCAGCTCTACCACCGTTTCATTCTACAGCGGCAATTCGGCAGCAGGTCCTTCGCTCCCAGAGGGAGTGACGGCCCCGCCGCCGAAGGGCCGGATGTGCCGCCCCCCTCTTCATTGTCCACCCCAGGCACCTGCTTGCTAGGCTGGTGCCTGGAGCCGGCCCTGATAATAATAATGAATAATAATCTTCTGTAGCCTTTTCTGTCAATACAAACCCCTTCTGGCATGAAAGATAGATGGGTGAGTGTGTCTGGGGACGGACAGACTGACAGACTTACCTGGAGCTGAGCAGATCTCCTGGCTGCTGGGACTCAGTGCTGGGAACAGAAAGGTGACATGTGGTTAGTGCTGGAGATAAAATAAGGTCCCTCTTCAGGGACAAAAGCTGCCTTTAATAGATAGGGAAAAATTCCTGATTCGTGTTTCAGTGAAGAAGCAAACCAGGCAGGACATTAGATCTGGGGCATAGCAGATTCCTCGTGCACACAGACCTTGGATGAGCTGGGACTGCCCTTCCCTTCAGCTCTCTAGAGGGCCAAATCCTCAGCTGGTGTAAACCAGCATTGACTCCAGTGGAGCTACACTGATTTACACCAGCTGGGGATCTGGCCCAGTAGCTCTCATACTTCTACTGGTTCCCATTTCCTTCCCAGTGAAGAGGATTTGCTGACAGTCTGGGCCAGGGGCTGCTCTTGGTTCTGTTTTCTCCCAACCGGATATGAATTAGCACAGGGTTCCCAGATACTCACCGGGAAGCAAGAGGCACAGAGACAGGATCATCAGGGCGGTGGGTGGAAACAACCCAGTGGCGTCTGTTCCTGACAGGGTCACCGGGGACAATCCACAGTCGCTCCCTGCTCCCACCTGCACCACCTGGTCTATCTGACTTCAGCAGAAGGGAAGCTCCAGTCTCTCTCTCTGCTCTAATCTGCCCCGTCTGATCCCCAGGGTTGGATGCTCCAGCCAGCCCCTCTCCCTGCTTCCAAGCCCCCTGGGCTCTGTAGAGCTCAAGCAGCAGAGACAACACAGCCTCTCTCTGACCTGCTCTGTCCCCACCTCAGGTCTGATATTTGTCTCCGCTCCCTGTTTCCTGCCCCGCCCCGCCCCCCTTCCGTGCTCCGGCCACAGCATCTCTATTTAGGGCTGGAAGATTGAGAACTGAAGGGGCCTGGTTTGCTTGTTTGAGTCTAAACATATCACTGAGGCAACAGCTCCCGACCCATCTCACTGCCTGGGGACCGAGACAGACTCCTGCTAAAGGCACAGCTGGGCCAGGGTGAAAGGTCACTGGGTGATTAGGGGGTCGGGGATGTTGGAAGAGCCTGAATCTTTTGCCTCCACTCTGGTCTCCAGTCCCTGGTGAGAAGGACCCAGCTCCCCCAGGGGGAAATTCACCCTCTGGGCTTAAGAGGGACATAAATGGGGTCTGGGCCTCATGTGGGACCCTCTGCACAGGGGTGAATTCCCCCCGCCCCCCGAGAACACTTACCACTGGTCTGCACTGGCTTTCCCACCTGCTTAGTCTGCACCTGCCCTATCCTCCACACCCAGGTCCAGCCACTTCTGCCCATCCTGACCTGCCACCCCACCCCGCTGGCATTCTGGGCTCCTATGGAGTCTGCTGTCCCTGCCAAGAGACGGGCACCAGGGTACTGCTGGATGGTGAAGAACACAAGGCAGTTGAGCATCCAGAAGTGACCTCTGAGCAGGTGGGGAGTCAGAATCAGTGTGTCTAAGCAAGTGGAAGAACCAGAGCAAAAGGCCAAAGCAACCTGGGAAAGAAAGTCTTGTGAATAGACATTAACACCTCTGTGGGAAGCCAAGCAGCAGAGAGCCTCAAGGGAAATCTGTCAGGAGCACAAGGCAGAGCAGTTTTGCAGAGCAACTTTGCAGAGTAATTGATGCAGAAGTGGATTTTACTGGGATGGTGGCTGGGCACATTTCACCCCTGGGATGGAGTCAGCTCTACAGAGCAGCTGGACAGGGGATATTTGGGGGAGCTCAGATGCTCAGGTGAGGGTCAGAGGCAGGGCCGGCTCCAGGCACCAGCCTACCAAGCATGTGCTTGGGGCGGCACCTGGAGGGGGGTGGCGCTCAGGCCCGAGAGCGGGGCCGCGACTGGGCTCGCCGTCCTCCCTGCAGTGCTCCGGCCAGTCGGGGAGAGCGGGGCCCCGGCCGGGCTCGCCGCCCTCCCCCGGCGCTCCGGCCGCCGGGGAGAGCGGAGCCGTGGCAGGCTCGCCGCCCTCCCCCTGGCGCTTCTGCCGGTCGGGGAGAGTGGGGCCCCGGCCGGGCTTGCCGCCCTCCCCCCAGTGCTCCGGCCGGCCAGGGATCGCTGGGCCACAGCTGGGCTCGGCGCCCTCCCCTGCCGCGCTCCCCTGGGGTGGCAAAAAAGCCAGAGCTGGCCCTGGTCAGAGGAGCACAGTGTGAGACTCCCTGTTATAAGCAGTGGCCAGAAAATGGCAGGGTGAAAAGGTAATTATTTTTTGCAATTTTTTTCAATCATTGTTTCAAATCCTTCTGTGAAAACTATTTGTTCTGACATTTTGTCCCCCTTTTTGGTGGCCAAATTACAAAAATGGAGCGAGGGGAAATCCAAAACCTGAACGTTTAAAAAAAAATCTCTAAAAAGTCAGTTGTTTAAATTAAAATGTTCATCTTTTTTTATTTGTTTTTAATTTTCCAGTTTTGTTTTTACCAACCCCCCCAAAAAGTTTTAATTTTTGATTTGGAAAAATGGAAAATTTTGGAAAAAAGAAAATGTTTGACAAAAACTCTCACTTTTTAAAATCATTTTTAGATCACAACATTCTGGTGGCTCTGCCCAGAGTGATCCCCGGGGCTATGGTTCAGGCTGAGCTGCTGGCACCCTTGGATGGCAGCCGGGCCCTGCTTGTAGGGGCTGATCCAAAGCCCCTTGGTGTCAATGGAAAGACTCCACTGACTTCACTGGTCTTGGGATCAGGCCCCTGTGTAAGAGGGTCGGTTCTCTTGTGACAGAGAAATGGCTCTGAAGCTTTCACTTGGAGTGACCCCAACCCAGACCGGCCACAGGAACAGGAACAGGGAAAGTCTCCACCATGGGAGGGTGAAGGGGAGGTTGATGACGGGATCATAAACAGTGTATAGCAGGATGTGAAGAAGGGGAACTCACCCCAACCCTCAGTCAGACCTGCAAACGCATCTGATAAGTGAAGCAAGAGCATCTGCAGGGTGAGTTCCTTCTGCTGCACAGACCCTGCAGCTGCCTCACTGCACAGACCCTGAAAGGAGCAGAGAGAGGGCTCTACACAAGGAAGAAATGACCAGGGCTCCTCTCTATGCTAGTGCTTTAACAGACACTTTCAAAATTATTAGTGATATTGGGTGTCCAATTTAAGCCACCTTAAGAGGTCTTATTTCCAGCAGGTGGGGGCTCAGTACAGTCTGTCTGTCATCACTTAAGCTGCCTCACGCTGGGCTGCAAACATCACTGGCCATTTTGGAAGGTTTGGCCAGAAGTGCTTGTGCCAATTATGCATGTGCTGAATCTGTGTGTGAGACCAGCTGTAGGGGTGCGAGGGGCTGTGTCCCCACTGCCCATTCTATCCTTGGCCCTCGGGTGAGACTGCAATCAGGGGCGATCAGTGCCAGCTGTGATGGGGATTTTGTGATAAAGCTCCTCTGGCACAACCACACTGTGCAGATGCAGAGTGGCTAGTTCAGTTCTCAGCTGCCCCAACATTCCCTGCAGGGTGAACATTGATCATTTCCTGCTGAGGCAATAGAGGCAGCTGTGTGAAAGCTGTGGGCACCCTGACATGTTCCCAAAGCAGATGGACTTGACCCAACACCTGCCCGCCATGAACCATGCATGCTATACTACTTGCTGCTATACTACTTCATGGGAAGTTATCTGGTATCAGCTAAGGCAGGTGTGTGCAAACTTTTTGGCCCAAGGGCCACATCTGGGTATGGAAATTATATGGCGGGCCATGAATGTTCACAAAATTGGGCTTGGGGTGCGGGAGGGGCTGAGGACTCTGGCTGGGGGTGTGGGCTCGGGAAGAGAGGTTTGGGGTGGAGGAGGGAGCTCTGGGCTGGGACTGAGGGGTTCAGAGGGTGGGAGGGGGTTGGGGCGCAGTGGGTGGCTCAGGGGTGCAGGCTCAGTGCGGTGCTTACCTCAAGTGCCTCCCGGAAGCAGCGGCATGACCCCGCTCCGGCTTCTATGCTGAGGCATGGCCAGGTAGCTCTGTTGTGCCCTGCCCTGTCCACAGGCGCAGCCCTTGCAGCTCCCATTGGCCGCAGTTCCCGGCCAATGGGAGCTGCGGGGGCGGCACTTGTGGTGGGGGCAGCCTGTGGAGCGGCCCCCAACCCTGTTCCCCGGCTGGAGCACCGGAGCGGGGCAAGCCCCAGACCCCGCTCCCCAGCGGGATCTCAAGGGCCAGATCAAAATGGCTGGTGGGCTGCTTGCGGCTTGCGGGCCGTAGGTTGCCCACCCCTGAGCTAAAGGGTGAATTTATACCACTCCAGTTATACCAGTGTAAGTAGGGTGACAAGACGTCCCGATTTTATCGGGACTGTCCCGATATTTCCTTGTTTGTCCCGCGTCCCGACTGATGTGCGGTCGGGACACTGGACAAACAAGGAAATGCTCCGGAGCCCGGAAGTGCTCGTGCCCCCCCCCGCCCCGACTCCGCCCCCTCCTCCCCCCATTGGCTCTCTCCCCGAATCCCTGCCTCTTCCCCAGGCTCACCATTCCTCCTCCCTCCGCAAGCGCTGGAGGGAGGCCCAGGAGACACAGGGGAAGCGTGGGGCCAGGGTGAGTGAGAGTTCGGCCTGGCCCCGAGCAGGCAGGACTCAGTCGGGTGATAGGGAGAGTAGGGGGCGGCCCGTGGGGCCAGGCGGCAGCTGTTCTCCCCCCTGGGCAGCGGGATTCGGGAGCAGCCGCTGCTGCAGCTCCCACTGCCGTGGGGGGAGGAAGCGGCCGATGGCCAAGCTCGGCGGCTGCAGCTCTGGCGCCCCCGAACTCCCCGAGCCCGGGCCTGCTGCAGGGACCCAGCAGCGCGCACGCTGCGCCCAGCCCCTGACCAGTCGCGTCTGGGCTGCTGCCCAGCTGGTGCTATTGCGCAGCGGCCCTGGGGCGGAGGCATCGGCAGCCCAGGCCCGTTCGTTCCCCTGCGGGACCTGAGCGGGATGGGGGGGCTGGGGCCTGCTGCCCCCACTCCGGGGCTGCCGCGGGATTGCACCAGCTGGACAGTAGCCCAGACGCGACTGGCCAGGGGCTGGGCGCAACGTGCGCACTGCTGGGTCCCCGCAGCAGGCCTGGGCTTGGGGGGTTCGGGCCCAGGCGCCAGAGCCGCAGCCGCAGCCGCCCTGGGGGGGGAGAGCCGTCAGACGCTTCCTTCCCCGCGGCAGTGGGAGCTGCAGCAGCGGCTGCTCCCGAGTCCCGCTGCCCTGGGGGGGGAGAACAGCCACCGCCTGGCCCCGCGGGCCGCCCCCCTACTTTGTCTACCGCCCGACTGAGTCCTGCCTGCGCTCGGGGCCAGGCCGGACTCTCACTCACCCCGGCCCCGTGCTTCCTCTGCATCTCCTGGGCCTCCCTCCAGCGCTTGTGGAGGAAGGGTGGTTTTTTCTTTTTGCCCCGCTCCCTCCCGCCACGACCCCCCCCCCCCCACCGCGCGTGTAACTTCCTGTGCACACCCGGGTTCTGGTCTAAGAACCTTTTTCTGGTTGATCTTATTTTGTTTTGGAAGCGGTATAAGCAATAAGTTGTAAAATTTCAACAGTGAGGATAATTAACCTTGGGAAAAACTTACCATGGTCTGTGGAGGATTCTTCATCACTGGCAGTTTTTAAATCAAGGGTGGATGTTTTTGTCAAAGAGATGCTCTAGTTCAAACAGGAATTATTTTGGGGCAGTTCTCTGGCTTGTGTTATACAGGAGGTCAGACTATGTGATCACAGTGGTTCCTTCTGGCCTTAGAATCTATGAATACACCTGACAAAGGCTCTGATTCCACAATAAGAGTGTCCCCATGGGAGTTATATCAGCAAATCTAGAGCAGTTTAATTACAGTGGTAAATTTTCTAGTCTGTAGAGGAGTTCTAAGATAAACAGCTCTTCCCGTCAATGCTTTCCATGTCCTTGTACGTCCCATGTCATTGTATCTGACCCCTCACAATCATTTATGGATTTTATCCTCACAGACACCTGAGAGGTAGAGAAGTATCATCCTCATTTCACAGATGGGGAAACTGAGGCACTGAGCGAGACTGAGGCTAAGACATATAGAAGTCTACAGCTGAATCAGTGAGTGAACCCAGGGCTCTTGATCCCCAATGACTAGATCATCCTTCCTCCCCAACCTTGACCAACCTTGTACCTGTCTGGAAGGCTGATGACCCTGGGCTATTTCAGCCAAAGAGGGGAAGAGTCTGGATGGGACAGGACTGGGAAACAGGGAAAGCATCAGAGACACAAGCTGGGGAATCTGCTGCAGGGCATTTAATTGCTCTCACAGAGCATCCTGCCCTCTCTTCTTTGTGGGCTAGATCCTGCCTCCCTTCCCCTGGCCCAAACTCTAGGGCAGAATTAGATTCTTCTCCCCTGTCCTGCAGGGGATATTGATGGAGCCAGACGCTGGAGTAGTACAGAGCAATCAGTGGCTGCTCAGAAGAGGGAAGGGAGAGGAGAGTTTGTGCCATGAGCAGTGGCACATGAGCAGTGCTCAGCAACCCTCTGCACACACAGTCCGGCTGCTCCATGCAGCCATGCAGTGAGGGATCTGCAGGATGAGCTGACAACGCCCTGAGCCACAGAGTCTGCAGAGTCGCCTGTGCAGTCACCTCTTCCCCCACCCAGCAGTGAGCTCTCCCCAGGCCTGACCCCAAGCTAGCAGCCCAGTGAGGTGGGGGTGTATCACCTGCTGTGATGTGGGATTGAATAACACGCTCTCATAATGTTATTTTTGTCCTCTTGTGGTAACCTGCCTCATTCTCTCTCTCTCTCGCTCTCCATTTAGTCTGTTCTCATGAGGTTTCCAGGGGAGTTTATTTTCATAGACGTACATTTAAAGGCCAGAAAAGGCCAATGGGATTATCTACTCTGAGCACATGCACAGTCCAGGCCAGAGAGCCTCCCCCTGGGATCCCTGCATTGAGCTGCTCACTTCTGGCTGAGCTAGAGCCTGTCTGATAGAAAGAGACGTCCTCTTTAAAATCTTCAAGCCGGCTCCCATTTCTGAACACTAAGGTGGCTGTAGCTGATCAGTGAAAGAGGGGACCAGAGGAAAGGAGAAGCTGGACTGGTACAGAACAACTGGAGATGGGCCATAAGGACCCAGCTGTGGGTCCTACTCGGACCTTCCCCAAAGTTTGGGGGTGTGGCCTTGGGGTTCTGGTTTGGGTCCAGGATAGAGACAGCCCCAGGCCACCAGGGCCGGCTCCAGGCACCAGCGCAGCAAGCAGCCAACGGAGAGGGGCGGCACGTCCGGCTCTTCAGCGGCAATTCAGCAGCGGGTCCCTCGGTCCCTCTCGGAGTGAAGGACCTGCTGCTGAATTGCCGACGAAAAATTCAGCAGCGGCGGTAGAAGTGCCGATCGTGGCTTTTTTTTTTCCTGCCACTTGGGGTGGCAAAAACGCTGGAGCCGGTCCTGCAGGCCACAGAATTAGGATCTAAACTCCCACAAAGTCTGGGTGTGGGGATTCTCCCTTTGAGACCAGAAGCACAATAGGTACCGGAGATGATGATATGATCCAGAGCCTGACAAATGAGGGGAAGAAGATGCTCAATCTGGGGTGGTGGGCTACCTAACAATGAATGGGCAAGAGGAGCGAGATGGAGCTGTTGGTCTTGGCATAGATTTCAGGAAGCTCAGCAGAGCATCCAGATTTGGTGCATACTCAAGACCTGACACTGGTAGACTGACAGAGCAGCTAGGCCAGGCGACAGACATACCAAGGACTTTGGCAAAGGATGCTGGGAGGTTTAACATTCTAGTCAAGAGTGTAACACAGAGCAGGATGTCAGGGCTGGGACCGTGGTGTATATCGCCTGACTGTACAGCACCATGTACACCAATGGCACAGAGGAAACAACACATTCACAGTGATGACTGCACCAGGGCTGGCTGGGAATTTTACATTAAGACTTTTTTTTTTAGAAAACTAAACTTTTCACTAAATGTTTTATTTATTTGTTAGTCTAAGGTGCCACAAGTACTCCTGTTCTTTTTGCGGATACAGACTAACACGGCTGCAACTCTGAAATCTGTTTATTTTATGTATTTATTTATTTATTGACATTTCTTCTTTCTTTGAACTTTTTTATTTTTCATTGGAAAACCAACCCCCCCCCCAAATATTTTAGGTTTTGGAAGTTTACAGTTGAAACATTTTCAATTTTCAGTTGCAAAAACCTTTTCCCCCCAGTTTTTTAAATTTTATTGATGAAAATTTCAGAGCAAATTCACTTAAATTTTCCATGGGGAAAAAATTCCATTTTCTACCCTGCCCCAGAGTGCGCTATGTTTAAGTCCTCACAGGTCGCATGTATAATCTGCCAATGCTCTATTCTGTCCTATGTCCACGACTCCCTTGTGACCTCCTAGAGGTCAATGCACATTGTTCTGAATGGTGCGTGGGTACTAATGGCAGGGGAGGTGTCTGCTAGACAGTCTGTCTGTTACAGTCAGCTCCACACGACAGAGAAGTTCGTAGAACTCTGATGTAGAGACAAAAACCATGACAAATTTTCACAGTTGCAATTATAGCTTTGGCCAGAAGATGGCGGCATTAATGGGTGACTAGAAAAAATAGCAAGCCAAGGCGGAAGAGGTAATATTTTTTATTGGACCAACACAGGTAAGATGGAGTTTTCCATTGGGAGTGGTGCAAAATGCCATCTAGTGGATGGGAAGGTGCCTTCATGGGGACAAGCCTTCAGGGGTCAGAGATGAAATATTTCTAGGGGTTTCTTGTTATCTCTGTTCCCCTACTTTGAGAATTGTACATTGTCTATAAACTCCACAGTGGAACCCTGGCAGCACCATTGACAATCCCAGGTGTGAAATGTAGCTAAGTGCATATCGCTGAAGACCCTGTAGAGGCGTGAGACATCAAGGGGACATGTGCCCTTCTAGTGGTGGCAAACGTCCCCACACCCATCCACAGATTAGCCCTAGTCGCTGTTCTCTGGCTTGTTATCCTGTGACTCCTCTGATGGGAACTTTACACTGATCAGAAAATAAACACCAATGAAACTAACAAGAGAAACCCAAATAATTAACAGGAGACAGGACCTTTCACTCAGACACTCTGCACTCTCTGCTTTAACATTTCTATTGTGGTATGACCTAGAGACCAACTGGGTCAGAGCCCCGTTGTGCTGGGTGCTGTACAAACAGAGCAAGTGTCAGCCCCTTCCTCAAAGAGCTCACAGTCTAATATCTGAATCCCAAGCATCCACTGGAGACAGAAGAATACCCAAGTAGGGTACTGTTGACCAATATATGCTGGCTAGCATCTATATCTCTCATATTAATAATATATATTATCCTCACTATATATATATGCATTAAGCACAAATAGTATTAAGCACAAATATTAGACCAATTATGTAGCTTAAGTTTGCCTACACCTTTATTATAGTCCTGTTCACTTGTGCTAAGTATCCTATCACATCTTGCATTTGCTGAAGTAAGCTTTGGCTTATAAATAGGAAAACTGCCAGGACCAAGACATGTGTGTGTTTTATCATAGCAATAGGTAGGGAGTTACTCTTACAGGTCTGTATTTGAATGTGAAAGGAAGAGGGCAAGGCATATGAATGTCCCAGCCTAGTACAGACCTAGGAGTTGCCATCATGCCCTTTGGTACCATGTGTTCAGAACAAAGAAATAAGGCATACTTCATAGTACCAAAAAACAAGGTAGAAAGTTGATTGGTTAAATCTAGTGTCAGATGACATACATAGTACCATGTACCTCTAAACAGGTAGGGTATAAAAAGAGGGCTTTAGGGGTGTAACTCGGGGAACACACCTTTTGTGTAAGGGGCATGTAACAATGCTGCACGAGATGGGTTCCCAGAGACTGGTATTGTATTGAACCTTCTCCCCATACTATATTACTGTTGGCTTAGAGCAATAAACCTGACTGATATTGGTTATTTGGGCTCCTGAATATATTTCATAAGGAACCAGAGTGTGCTCAAGCCACTGACTTTACAATTTATCCACAGTACAGAATATTAAATCAGAAACAGAGACCTCGTTCCTTAGCTCCTGTCCACCGAGCCCCTTACTGCAATTTACTGTGACTATATACGTTACAGCAGCCCCTGGAGACCCCAGCCTAGGTCCGGGCCTCTTTGTGCTGGGTGCTGCACAGACACTAACAGATTCTGAATGGGAAAATTGACCAGCAGAACTATGCTGACCTAGCTAAAACACTACAGCTATCCTGGAATAACTGCCCATGGGGACACTTGTACTCCAGTATATAAGGGGCTTTTTCCAGTTTACCTCAAGGTGAAAATAGTGTAAATTAACCCTGACCAAGGCTCTCTAATTTCAGAATAAGGGTGTCCCCACAGGGGCTTATCCCAAGATAACTGCAGTGATTATTTACAGTACAGTTCTGCTGGTGTGATTTCCCTGTGCAGACACACCCTTAGTGAGAGACAGACCCCGGCTGGAAGAGTTCACAGTCTAAGGGAGAATTTTCTAAAGCACCAGAGGGATTTAGGAGCACAAGGCAGTGGGCACAGAGCACGATCGTGCATTTGTGCTCCTAAATCCCTTAGGGGCGTTGAAAATTCTCCCCTGAGACAAGGCAGAATTATTGTCCCCATTTACAGATGGGGAGCTGAGGCCCAGATAGAGGAAGTGACAGGCACAAGAATTCTGTAGCAGAGCTGGGAATTGAATCCCAGTCTCCTAGAAGTGCTACCTTGGTGCCTTAATCATTAGCTCATCCCCCTCCTCTAAATTTACACTCCTCTGCAGGAGGGATTATTTGTAGAGAAGGAAGGAGCTGGGCTGAGCTGTCAGGCTGGGACAGTTCAGGGGAGGACTAAGATCTGACAGAGCTCGGCCTGGCCCTGGCCTGACTGGGAGTGAGAAGAGGTCTGCAGGGCAGGTGGTTGCCAATGCCAGGTGCTCGATTTTTGTCTGGAATGTCCGGTCAAAAAGGGGATCTAGCAGTGTCCAGTCAGGTGTACTGAAGGTCCAGTTATTGGGAGAGGGGGTGAGGTGCCAGGTCATTAACTCTCGCCAGTGCCTGCTTAGCCGGGGCTGCCTCCTACCTGCAGGCAGGCCCTGCCTCAGGCTGCAGCAACTCCCATTCCAGCTCCAGAGCAGAGGGAGCCCAGCAGGGTAGTGGGGTAGAGATAATCCAGAGATGAGGAATTGGGGGGAGAACAGAGAGTGAAGAGGGGAGGCGGGAGAGGAGCAAGTGGGGGGGGGGGCCTCAAAAGAGGCGGAGAAGGGGCAGGGCCTTGGGGGAAGAGGCAGGTCTGGTTTTCGGCCAATAGAAAGTTGGCAACCCTAGCCAGTGACTGACAACGTCCCTGATGGGGGAAGGGAGGGGGACTGAAGGAGGCTGGAGGAGTTACCTGGGCAAAAACTGTTACCGCAGGGACCTATTCTGCAGCACTGACCAATGGCATCTCCCCAACATACGCTCAGAGCTGGGCACTCACTGGTATCTCCCCAGCCCCATCCTCACCCTTCCTTGTGCTCACAGCTGGTCAATTGGGATCCCCCATTGCCTCTCCCTGAAAAATGCTGACGTTCTCCCCACGAGTCTCCTCCAGCCCTGTAGGCTCGGGCAGGCCCCATTTCTCCAGCATGAAGGTGATGATGGGCGCAGACACCAGGAGGAGCAGGACCAGGGCACAGCGGGCAGCCCAGATGGCGAGGGACATGGCCGGCTCTGCAACATGGAAAGGGATATGGTGACAGCCGTGTGGGACTGCAGTGCCAGCACTAGACACAGAACAGCTGCTGTGTAGCAGGGACCCCATGTGAGCTCCCAGAGGCCTAGATCTAAGGGGGGATCATGCTGCAGGGATGCATGTTCTCCAACCGGGACGGGACGCCTAAGTGATGGAGGTTGTTGGGGAGGCTCCTCCCTTTGCCCCAACACAGGGTCACTCTTGCCCCAGTTTGCTCAGGCTGCATCGGGATTCTGTGCAAAAACCTCACAAGAGCCAGAGACAGACACAGCAGCCCAAACCCTATCGCACCTCTGCGGGGGTGACTCTGCTCTGGGCAGGGGGCAGCATGAGGCCTTGGCACCAGCTGTGTCCTCAGGAGAGGGTGGAAATGGGACGTAAGCGATGGTGTGGGCTGTGCTGTCCCTTTGCCCTGGGGGAAATGCACCGGCAGAGCCCAGCCCAGCCAAGGAGTCACCCGAGGTGAGTTTGGCCCAGACTTTATGCCCTGAGGTCAGAGCTGGGGGCACAGAGCCGGGCTCTGATAATCAGGGTGTGACAGAGCAATAGCCCGTTACCTGTGTGGGTCGGCTCCTCCCCTCCTCCGCTGCTGCTCGTGCTGCCTGTGGGACAAGGGCAAAGAGAATTGCACCGTGTGGGAGAGACGCCTGCAGCCTCCACAGGGATGCGCCTCCCAGTGACAGACAGAGCGGTTCTGCCAGCCACTGGGGTGAGATTCCCAGCGGGTATAAATCAGCATCACTCTGCTTGAGTCAATGGCCAGATCCCCAGCTGGTGTAAATTGGTGTCCCCCCAGTAATGTCCATAGGGCTTTGCCAGTTTACGCCAGCCGAGCTCGACGACTCATGGGAGGGGCAAGAAGGGCTACATGCCCCTCCCCAGATGCCTGGGGGATCACATTCAGCAGGGAATTGCAGAGACAAAAGGAGCAGCCCCACGCTGGCAGCTCCTCTGGCACGGCTGTACCACCCCCAGCCCTTCCATGCAGCTGCGTCTCCTGGTGTCTGTACAGCCCCACTGGAGGACAGGGCTAGGGGCGGGGCAGAGGGCGGTACCAGAACCGTGCGCCGGAATCCCCACATTCTGCTCCTTTTGCCGCTGCAGTTCCTGGGAGAGCCCCGTGGCTTAGTTCGGAACTGCAGGGCTCTCCTGGGAACTGCAGTGTTGAAAGGAGCAGAACGTGGGCCTGCCGCTCCCAGGAGTGCGGCTGTACCGGTACCGATAGGAGTCATGGGGTGGTCATGTGGGGAGGTCAAGTGCCCCCTGTTAGCTGGTGTCCCTCCCATTAGTTGCCTCTCAAGCTTGTCCCTGGACTCTCTCATTTGCTCTCACTTTCACACTGAGTTTCCTCACTGCAGACTCAGCGAGGACGTCACTGTCCATTTAACAAACCATCATTTCACTGATCCCTGGCACTGAGGTCGAAGCTCCGCGGGGGTGAAAATGCCCCAGGAAACCCTGAGTCAGGATTTCCCTGCCCCACAATCAGATGCTCTTGTCTGTAGAGCACCCTCCGGGATCTGAATGTGCAGGAGACCCCTGCACCCTTCAGACAGTCTGGGGCTCGCCTGGTGGGCAGAGCGGGTTGTGTGATAGGCTGTGTGCACGGGCAACATTTCCCAGCTGCCCCTGTGCCTGGGGCAGCACCAGGCCTAGGCCCTGCTCATGCCCAGTGCTGAGGGTTCAGGGGAGTTAAGTGCTGCCTGGCCCTGGGGCTGGCTCCTCTGCACAGGCCGGGTTTCACTGCAGAGAGCTGGGTCTCCCCCAGTGTAAGTGCAGCAGGGGTGAGTTTGGTCTCTATGCAGTGAGGGGAGAGCTGAGGGGATAGCGATGGGCTCAGATCCCTGGGGTCTGGCCCAAGAGCGTCTCCGTGAGCTGTGGGTCTGACTCCTCTCCACTGCTGCTCGCCTGGCCTGTGTAATGGGGACAAGGAGAATCTGGGCCTGTCAGTGCCCCCCAGGTGCCACTCAGTGTGTGAGAAACGTGGCTGCGATGGCTGAGCCCAGCCCCCTACACCAGTCAAATGGGACATGAGTGTTCCCTGAATGGAAACCTCCCCAGGGGCTCACCCTGCCTCCGTCAGACCTGCCAAGTGTCACGCATAACATGGACATTTGGCAACCCTGTCACCCTGCGTAGAAGCTCTGTGTGTGGGCATGGACTCCCCACATGGCATCCTGGAGCCTGGGGTTGGCTCTCAGCTATACACCAGGAGGCCCTGCACTCTAGGGCTAGCTCTTCCACTGAGTGTTACTAACTTACTAGTGCTTTTCACTAGTGCACTCCTAGTACTAGCTAAGAGCTCACGCCCTACGGTATAGGTGACAGCTGTCATTCACCCCTTGTCATGGGCATCATTTGGAAGCCTCGAGTGGGCACAGAATTTGCCCCTCCCAGGCCATGTGTGGCTCTATTGATCTGACTGGAACTTCACTCCTAAATATAGAAGCCAAACTACACCTAGGCCCCTTGTACAGATAATGAAGGGCTGCACAAAGTCATATGAAGTACAGTTGGGACTAGAGCAGAGGACTCTAATACAGTGTAAGCAGAGTCAGGATGAGCTCTACCCTGACATCTGGTGGTGAATTATGGCGAGTGTGGAAAAGAACTCCAGGGGCTGATCTTGTTTGCATAGGCACACCCACTCGCCTGGCATGAAACAACAGCAACTCAAAGTGGTTACTTTGGCTGGTGTGGGATCCCCAGTTTCTTTGTTATTGGGGCAGGAAGAATAAAGTTTTGTTACCCTGATTCTGTGAATCAAGGGTAGTGAACCTGTTGTATGACAGAAGGACTGAGTGAGTCCATCACCATTACCTAAGTAGCACTTGCTTGACAAGGGGCATGGGTTACAAAACCCAGTGAGGGGAGAGAGGATGGGGACAGGTATTTGTACCTGGTGGGATGGGCCCCGCCCCTCTCTGAGGGGTTGAAACACCAATTGCACTACCTCCTCTCTCCACTGTTGAATATCAGAGCTAAATTTGATTCTATTAGAAGCCTAGTTGCTGATTGCTGAGCTGAATTCGCTTTGGGCCAATGGTGCACTAGCACTGGGGCTCCCCTACTACTATGAGCTAAAATTGCTAAGCGCTGAAATCACAAAAGAGCTGAGATCACTGAGGCTGTGTTAGCTAGTGGGGGAGCCTGAAGCTGTATTGCTAAGCGGCTGGCGGAGGAGTGAGCAGAGTGGAGCCTTGCGAGCGGAGCGGAGTGGCTGGAGGAGCAGCTAGCAGAGCAGAGCCTTGTGGGAGCGGCCCAAGGGATGGCTGAAGTGGAGCAGAGCTGAGCGGCTCACAGATCGGTGAGCAGAGTGGAGCAGCTGCCAGAGCAGTTCGTGGGACGGCGGGAGCAGCTCACGGGGCAGCTGGTGGAGTGGAGCGACTCGTGGTGAAGGCTGCGGCGGAACCCCATCGGCCTTGGATCACGTAAGGTGCCCCTTAACACCCTGCGTGCCCCCCCCGAACTCTGGGGCTGCACTGACCAGGGACAGAGACTTTGGGGGGTTGTTGGACTTTTGGGACTTTGGTGAACCTTGGGTTGCTGGTTTCAAGAACCCAAGGGAAAGGACACAGCCCAACTTGCTAGGGTGGGTTTTTTTTGCTCATGGTTTGTGTTATGAATCCTGTTTGTGGTGTTTTTTCCAATTTAATAATGCTGATGTCATTTACCTCATGTTATTAAACATTTCCTGTTACACTCAGACTCCGTGCTTGCGAGAGGGGAAGTATTGCCTCTTAGGGGCGCCCAGGGGGTGGTATGTAATTGTCCCAGGTCACTGGGTGGGGGCTCGAGCCGGTTTTGCATTGTGTTATTGAAACGGAACCCCTAGATACAGAACCCGGCCCTTGTTGCTGCCAACTTAGATGGGCAGAAGGGTTACATTTTTGGGGGCTCGTCCGGGATCCCCTGGGTCAGTACCCCTCGCAAGCACCTGTTGAGTGTTCCACTGCATTGGGAAACAATTGTGTTTATATTTTGAGGAAATTACTGTTTGTATAATGGCTAATATGTCAGGTTTGTTGGGCCCCGGCCCTGCTGCCTCTAGCTCAGGGGCTGCAGCCTCAGCCAATGATTGGGCAAAAGCACTGGGGCAAATATTGGAAGAGGTTGTGTTGTCCCATGCTAGGTCAAACTCTTGTCGTGAGTTAAGGTTATTTGCTGGGGCAGAGGAGTTCGAACCCTGGTTGGAGCATACCACTGAAATGCTGCAGGAGTGGGCCGTACCTGATGCAGAAAAGCGAAGATGTCTAATAGAGAGCCTTAGTGGCCCAGCATTAGATGTGATTCGCACCCTGAAGCTCATTGACCCTTGGGTCAGTGTGAAGGACTGCCTGGAGGCCCTTGATCATACCTTTGGGAGTGTAGAGGGCCCTGAAGACAGTTACTGTAAGTTCCTTAATTCCCGACAGCAAATTGGCGAGAAGATTTCAGCCTATATACAGAGGCTGGAGAGACTGCTTCAGAGAGCTGTCATGAGGGGTGCAGTGACTGCTGAACAGATGGATCGGACCAGACTGGCTCAAATTGTAAGAGGAGCTCAGTATCAGAACCCGATTCTACTCCATCTCCGGCTAAGAGAACGACGGGAACATCCCCCAAGTTATTCCCAGCTGATAAAGGAGGTCAGAGAAGAGGAAGAAAGGCAGGCTGCCAGCGAGTTTTGGGAAGCCCAAACATTGGAGCCAGCCGGCACAACACCACTGCAAATGGCCAGTGTACTGATGGTGAGCACCACAGAGGAACTTGCCCAACAAGTGCAGGTCCTGACAGAACGGATAGCTGAACTGCAAAGCACCATTGACCGAGCTAAGACTTCCGGGAATAAGGAGCCTCTGACTGTGGCGATGGAGAAGTCAGCATTTAGAGCCACCATCCCATCTGGGCGAAGGGGGAAAGGACAATTTTTCTGCTACCGATGTGGTCAGGATGGACACAGTGCTGCCAAGTGCCATAATGAAGAAAACCCCTCCTTAGTGTATGGAAAGCTGAGGATCAGTTGGGAGAGATCCGGTAGCTGCCAGAGAGTCCGGGGACGGGGACCACCCAGGCCTGCAGGATTTGAAGATTCCTCCAGAACAGACCGTCCAGCTGGGATCCCCGCAGGACTGATAGGGCCTCGAGCAGAGGTCATGGTGAAGATTGAAGGGGAGGAGTGTAAAGCCGTGCTTGACACTGGATCTCAAGTGACTATTATATTTCAGTCATTCTACCAACAAATGCTTAGGCACCTGCCTATACAGCCACTGACTGGCGTTGGTCTGTGTGGCCTCAGCATGAATGAATACCCCTACCAAGGGTATGTCATAGTGCACCTGGAATTCCCAGAGGAGGTTGCCGGGGTAAGAGAAGAGGTGGACACAGCTGCATTAATATGCCCTGACCCTAAAGGGACCTCTGATGTGTCTGTGCTGATAGGGACCAACTCCAGTCTCTTCAAGGTGCTCGCGGATTACTGCAGACGACGGGCTGGGGACCAGTACCTGAATACCCTGATGATCCATACGCTTTGTGCTGAAGCCTATAGGAAGATTGAGGGTGCTAAAAAGGAGACATCTGAGCTACCGATTGGGGCACTGAAGTACATGGGCACAACCCCCTTAGTAGTGCCTGCAAGGACGGAGCAAGAAGTGCTTGTCATGAGTACTCGGCTGAAAGGCAGTAAAGGGGCATTAGCAATGGTAGAGCAGCCAGCTGAAGGAGAGCTCCCGGAAGGAGTGCTGGTCCCCAGTGGAGTCATAACCCTACCTGCTGAAGCCCAAGAAAAGGTGACTATACTGATTGCTAATGAAACAAGTCGAGATGTTGTTGTGAAGCAAGGACAAAAGATAGCAGATCTCTTCGAGCCTGAATCAATTGTAAAACCCCAGTGTGAGACTCAAGTTCCGACAATAGACCCAGCAAAGTTTGACTTTGGAGATTCACCATTGTCCGAGGAGTGGAAAGATCGCCTGAGGAGGAAACTTTGTGAAAGATCCAAGGTGTTCTCATTGCATGAGTGGGATGTGGGATGTGCAAAAGGAGTAGAGCACAACATCAGACTACATGACTCTCGACCTTTCAGGGAGAGATCTAGGAGGATTGCCCTCTCCGAGATGGAAGATGTGCGACAACATCTTCAGGAGCTGGCTGCGAATGGCATCATTACAGAGTCCCGCAGTCCATACGCCTCACCCATTGTGGTGGTCCATAAAAAGAATGGGAAAATCCGGATGTGTATTGACTACCGCACCCTAAACCGCCGTACTGTGGTTGACCAGTACACAATGCCCCGCGTCCAAGATGCCTTAGACTGTTTGCTGGGAAGCCAGTGGTTCTCTGTGTTGGATCTTCGGAGTGGATACTACCAGATCCCTCTGGGTGAAGAAGATAAGGAGAAGACAGCCTTCATCTGCCCATTAGGGTTTTATCAGTTTGAACGCATGCCCCAAGGGATTTCTGGAGCACCTGCCACATTTCAACGTCTTATGGAGAAAGTTGTGGGAGACATGAATTTACTGCAAGTGTTAGTTTATTTGGATGACCTGATTGTGTTTGGAAGAACCTTGGAGGAGCATGAAGAAAGACTTCTTAAAGTGCTTGATAGGTTAGAGGATTATGGTTTGAAGCTTTCAATTGACAAATGCCAGTTCTGCAGGACCTCAGTGAAGTATGTGGGTCACATCGTGTCCCAAGAGGGTGTGAGTACTGATCCCGATAAAATAGAAGCCCTCACTACATGGCCATGTCCAAGTAACTACAGAGAACTCAAGACCTTTCTTGGGTTTAGTGGCTACTACCGCAGATTTGTGAAGAACTATGCTACGATTGTAAAACCTCTGAATGATCTTACCAGGGGATACCAGTCCAGCAGGAACAAATCTAAGACCAAGAATAAGGGGAGGTCCCCAACGCCTCCTGTGCAGAGACACTATGGCCCCTTCGAACCATTTGGGCCACGGTGGGATGAGAGATGTGAAAGGGCTTTTCGAGAAATCATTACATGCCTAACTCATGCTCCGGTCCTAGTCTTTGCTGACCCAAGCAAGCCATTTATCCTGCATACTGATGCCAGTTTGGAGGGTCTGGGAGCAGTACTGTACCAGGAAGTGGAAGGAAGACGTAAACCTGTAGCCTTTGCCAGCCGAGGACTGTCTGATAGTGAAACTCGCTATCCCACCCACAAGCTGGAGTTTTTGGCCTTGAAATGGGCCATCACTGAGAAATTTCGAGACTACTTGTATGGTGCTCAGTTCCAGGTGTGGACGGACAACAACCCACTGACCTATGTGTTAACAAGTGCTAAGCTGGATGCTACAGGGCAAAGATGGTGGCCGCTTTGGCTAGCTATGACTTCAGCATTCAATACCGATCAGGGAGAAGCAATGTAGATGCAGATGCATTGTCCAGGCGTCCACAGGCACCAGGAGTTGCTGTGATACCCACAGATGGAGTGAGGGCTATTTGCAGTGTGAGTCGCCGGGAACCAGAGTCCCAGGAGAGTCTTCATGGATGTGCTGCAGAAGCTTTGGGCCTGCCCCCTGAATGCGTGCCTTCTGCTTCAGTGAACTATATTGCGTTGGACCAATCTCCTTTGCCCATGCTCAATGCGGCTGACTGGCAGGAAGCCCAGCTGCAAGATATTGACATTCGTGATACACTACTTGCCAAAAGGGAGGGGCGAAGCCCAGCTGTGGTTGTCCCACCTAACCCGGAGGGTAAACTACTATTGAGAGAATGGACCAAACTAAAACTGATTCAGGGAGTGCTACACCGAGTGACCACAGACCCTTTACAAAAGCAACGAGCACAGCTAGTGCTGCCAAAAGAGTACAGAGCCCTGGCCATGAGGGCCCTGCATGATGACTTTGGACATTTAGGGATGGAGAGGACCCTGGAACTTATTCGTAGTAGGTTCTATTGGCCTCGGATGGCTGAAGATGTTCGCAGGAAATGTGAGACCTGTGCTCGATGTGTTCAAAGGAAAACTCTGCCCACGAGGGCTGCATATCTGAAGAACATCACCAGCAACAAACCTCTGGAGCTGGTATGCATTGATTTCTTGTCTTTAGAAGTAGACAAGAGGAATATTGGGAACATTCTAGTAGTGACTGACCATTATACGCGATATGCGCAGGCATATCCCACACGTGATCAGAGGGCCACCACTGTTGCTCGAGTACTGTGGGAGAAATATTTCTCAGTTTATGGATTTCCAGCCCGGATACACTCGGATCAGGGGCGGGACTTTGAGAGTCATCTTCTGAAGGAGGTGCTGAGGATAGCGGGAATTAAAAAGTCTAGGACAACGCCTTATCACCCACAAGGTGATCCTCAGCCAGAGAGGTTCAACCGAACCCTATTAGATATGTTGGGGACTTTGCGGCCAGAGCAGAAGGCAACCTGGAGCCAACATGTCGCATTTCTGGTGCACGCCTACAATGCCACAAAGAATGATGCTACAGGAGTCACCCCATATTTCTTAATGTTTGGATGAGAACCAAGATTACCCATAGACCTGTGCTTTGGTGTATCAGAGGATGGAGATAGCTATGAAACTCATCAGCAATATGTATCCCGACTAAGAGAAAAGCTGCGGGATGCTTATCACTTAGCTACATCTGCTGCTCGGAAGAACGCAGACCGCAACAAACAGCGATATGATGCTAGGGTACGTTTACAAGAGCTCCAGCCGGGGGACAGAGTCCTGCTGCGAAATTTGGGTATTGCTGGCAAACACAAGATAGCTGACAGGTGGAAGGCAATACCTTATTTGGTGATGGAAAAGCTAGGAGACCTGCCGGTCTACAAGATTAAACCTGAAGAGGGTCCAGGGCAGATAAAGACAGTGCATAGAAACCTTTTGCTCCCTGTGGGAGAACTGGTAGACACCCCGTATGAGATGGGCCACAACAGGGCAACCGGGCGGAACGAAGGTGCTGGACCAAAGCTGCCCTCCAACATGGACAGCCAGCCCCCTGCAGCTAACCTACCCCTATACAGCACATGCGAGAGTGAGTCTGAGGAGGAAGACACAGCCATGGTGTATCCTGGGATGGAGACAAGATTTCAGTCTCGATCAGCATCAAAAGAGAGCTCCTCCTCTTCCGCCCTAAACCCCATGGCAGAAGTATTTAGGCCCATTCCTGACACCCCTGGGCCACTGGTGGGACCCCCATGTGATGACACACACAGGTTATTGGACAGTGAAGACATACAGGTGGAGGATGTCCTGGGCACCTTGGACCCTCCATTGTTAGAACTAGAACTGCAGGGGCCTATGCCAGTAGCCGAGGGGCCCTCAAAGGAAACCTCCCCATCTGTCGCTCAAGAGGCTGTCCCCTCTACCACGACAACAGAGATTCTCAATAGACGAGACAGGGTAATAAGGCCAGTAAAACGGTTGACTTATGATGCACCTGGGGTGACTAGTGAGGAACCAATATGTTTAGCACACAGGCTTGTGGAAGCTAAAGTGGGCTATCTAAGGCCCTTTGGAGGGAACCTGTGAGTTGTTATAATAGGGAGTGTGATTTGTCGGGACGACAAATTTTTGGCTGGGGGGAGGATGTAAGCAGAGTCAGGATGAGCTCTATCCTGACATCTGGTGGTGAATTATGGCGAGTGTGGAAAAGAACTCCAGGGGCTGATCTTGTTTGCATAGGCACACCCACTCGCCTGGCATGAAACATCAGCAACTCAAAGTGGTTACTTTGGCTGGTGTGGGATCCCCAGTTTCTTTGTTATTGGGGCAGGAAGAATAAAGTTTTGTTACCCTGATTCTGTGAATCAAGGGTAGTGAACCTGTTGTATGACAGAAGGACTGAGTGAGTCCATCACCATTACCTAAGTAGCACTTGCTTGACAAGGGGCATGGGTTACAAAACCCAGTGAGGGGAGAGAGGATGGGGACAGGTATTTGTACCTGGTGGGATGGGCCCCGCCCCTCTCTGAGGGGTTGAAACACCAATTGCACTACCTCCTCTCTCCACTGTTGAATATCAGAGCTAAATTTGATTCTATTAGAAGCCTAGTTGCTGATTGCTGAGCTGAATTCGCTTTGGGCCAATGGTGCACTAGCACTGGGGCTCCCCTACTACTATGAGCTAAAATTGCTAAGAGCTGAAATCACAAAAGAGCTGAGATCACTGAGGCTGTGTTAGCTAGTGGGGGAGCCTGAAGCTGTATTGCTAAGCGGCTGGCGGAGCAGTGAGCAGAGTGGAGCCTTGCGAGCGGAGCGGAGTGGCTGGAGGAGCAGCTAGCAGAGCAGAGCCTTGTGGGAGCGGCCCAAGGGACGGCTGAAGTGGAGCAGAGCTGAGCGGCTCACAGATCGGTGAGCAGAGTGGAGCAGCTGCCAGAGCAGTTCGTGGGATGGCGGGAGCAGCTCACGGGGCAGCTGGTGGAGTGGAGCGACTCGTGGTGAAGGCTGCGGCGGAACCCCATCGGCCTTGGATCACGTAAGGTGCCCCTTAACACCCTGCGTGCCCCCCCCCCGAACTCTGGGGCTGCACTGACCAGGGACAGAGACTTTGGGGGGTTGTTGGACTTTTGGGACTTTGGTGAACCTTGGGTTGCTGGTTTCAAGAACCCAAGGGAAAGGACACAGCCCAACTTGCTAGGGTGGGTTTTTTTTGCTCATGGTTTGTGTTATGAATCCTGTTTGTGGTGTTTTTTCCAATTTAATAATGCTGATGTCATTTACCTCATGTTATTAAACATTTCCTGTTACACTCAGACTCCGTGCTTGCGAGAGGGGAAGTATTGCCTCTTAGGGGCGCCCAGGGGGTGGTATGTAATTGTCCCAGGTCACTGGGTGGGGGCTCGAGCCGGTTTTGCATTGTGTTATTGAAACGGAACCCCTAGATACAGAACCCGGCCCTTGTTGCTGCCAACTTAGATGGGCAGAAGGGTTACATCAGCATACAGCAGTCTCATCCCCTTTGTCATCGTGCCTTTCAGAGGGGATGTGCCAGATTTCTGTGATTGGCTGTGCTGCCTCTAACATTACCCACAGTGTGCTCCCAGAACCAGGAATAGAACCCAGGAGTCCTGGGAACCAACATCCCACTGCTGTCTCACTACAATTGCATGACCCACTGACAAAGCAGGTATCATGTCTCCAACTAGGGTCTGATCCACATGGAGTACAACAGCCTACTGCTTCTGCCTGACACGCCTGTCGCTCAGCTATCTGCATCTGGACTCTCTATCTGCCATTGCATGGACTATTGTACTCACTGTGCCGTTCATCCCCCTTACTGGTGATGCTGAGGCACTGGGCAGGGCTGAGCTGGGATCCGTTCACCTGGTTATTGCTGTCCTTGATCTCGTACCTGCAGGAGTAATTCCCAGAGCTGCCCATGGACACCACATGGACATAGTCGTAGGTGATCTTCTCCTCTGTGCCCCTCTGGGATGAAACCTCCTCCCTGTCCTTACAGAAGACGATGCGGGTGACCAGGAGCTGGGAGAACACAGAGCACTGGAGCAGCACGGAGTCCCCCTGTTGGGCAGACATCTGGCTGAGGTAGAGGGTGGGGCCAGGAAGAGCACCTGGGAAGGGGAATGGGTCAGAGCTGTCAATAGGGCTGTTGGTGGTGCCTGTTTCAGGGGGAGCCCAGGGAGCTGTTTGACAAAGGAAGTTGGTTGCTGTGGAAGCAGTTTGCAGCTGGTAGGTGGTTCCCAGGCCGTGGAGGAGTTGTGGGATAGCCCCCTGGGGAGCATGGGATGTTCCACATGGCATTGTGGGAGTCTGGAGAGTTTGGCCTCTCTTCCAACAACCCCCCTGGGCACCTGTGAGGTCACTGTGCAATCACCCACAATTCCCTGGAGCCGTGACAGTGAACTCTGGGAAGGCATGACTGCTAACATAACTGAGCGCAGGAGGGGGGCAGCAGGGACCATGCTGAGTGGGGTGTGAATGCCGTATGGGATCAATGGACCCGTGCGAGCAATGGCCGGGATAGCCCACGTGTGTGGAGCACAGTGCGGGTAGCTCCATAGCGCTGACACCCCTCCAGAGGGCAGGGCAGGAGGAGCTCTGCCTGCTCAAGGGCTGCGGGGTCTGTGCAATGGCTCTGGAGCAGGCGCTTATTTCAGCACAGCTGGGTACTGGGGGGATAATGTCAGATCTGAGGCTGTCAGCTCTTCGGGGGCAGGGACCAGAGCTTCACATAGGGGTGTGCAGCACCTGGCATGATGGGGCCCTGATCCCTGAGAGGGGTATCTGGGGGGCATAGTAATAATAATAATCAATAATAATCTTTTGTAGTTGGAAGCCTTTTCTATCAATACAACCCCCTCTGGCATGATAGATAGATAGATAGATAGATAGATAGATAGATAGATAGATAGATAGATAGATAGATAGATAGATGGGTGAGTGTGTCTGGGGACAGACAGATGGACGGACTCACCGGGAGCTGAGCAGATCTCCTGGCTGCTGGGACTCAGCGCTGGGAACAGAAAGGTGCCATGTGGTTAGTGCTGGAGATAAAATCTCCCCCTTTTTTGAGGTCCCCTTTGAGGGACAAAAACTGCCTTTAAAAGCTAGGAAAAAATTGCTTATTTGTGTGTTACTGAAGACACAAACCAGGCAGGACGTTAGCTCTGGGGCATGGCAGGTTCCTCGCACACACAGACCTTGGCTGAGCTGGGACCACCCTTCCCTTCAGCTCTCTAGAGGGTCAAAGCCTCAGCTGGTGTAAACCGGCATTGACTCCAGTGGAGCTACACTGATTTACACCATCTGGAGATATGTCCCCATTGATTCCAGTGGAGAAACACCAATTCACACCAGCTGGGCGTCTGGCCAAGTAGCTCTTATACTCAGTGTTTACACTGGTTCCCATTTCTCTCCCACTAAAGAGGATTTGCCGACAGTCTGGGCCAGGGGCTGCTCTCGGTTCTGTTTCCTCCCAGCCTGCTACGAATTAGCACAGGACTCCTGCATACTCACCGGGAAGCAGGAGGCACAGAGACAGGATCATCGGGGTGGTGCGGGGAACTGATCGGGATGAAAACAGCTCAGCAGCGTCTCCTCCTCATGGGGTCAGCAGGGCACAATCCACAGTCGCACCCAGATCCCACTGCCTTCCCTGTCCAATTTAAGGAGAAGGGAAGCGCCGATGTCTCTCTCTCTGCTTCAATTCTCCCCCTTCTGTTCCCCAGGGTTGGATGCTCCAGTCAGCCCCTCTCCCTGCTCCCAGGCCCCCCAGGATGTGTAGCGCTCAGGCACAGCCTCTGTCTGACCTGCTCTGTCCCCGCCTCAGGTCTGATATTTGTCACCGCTCCCCGTTTCCTGCCCTGCACCAGCCCCCTTCCCTGCCCTGGCCACAGCATCTCTATTTAGGGCTGGAGGATTGAGAACTGAAGGGGCCTGGTTTACTTGCTTGAGTCTAAAGATATCACTGAGGAAACACCCCCTGTCCCATCTCACTGCCTGGGGGCCAAGACAGCCCCTTGGCTAACGGCACAGCTGGGCCAGGATGAAACGTCACTGGGTGATTGTGGGGCCTGGGATGTTGGATGAGTCTAAACCTTTTGTCTCCACCCTGGTCTCCTGTCCCTGGTGAGAAGGACCCAACTGTCACAGGGGGAAATTCACCCTCTGGGCTTAAGAGAAACATAAATGGGGTCTGGTCCTCATATGGGACCCTCTGCACAGGGGTGAATTTCACCCCCAGAGAACACTTACCACTGGTCTGCACTGGCTTTCCCACCTGCTTAGTCTCCACCCGCCCCATTCTTGAAACCCAGCTCCAGCCACTTCTGCATGCCCTGCATTGACTGCTCCCCATTCTGGGTTCCTGAGGAGTCTGCTGTCCCTGCTGAGAGATGGGTACTGGGACACGGCTGGATGGGGAAGAACACAAGGCAGTTGAGAAAGAGCATCCAGAAGTGACTTCTGAGCAGGTGGGGAGCTGGAATCAGTGTTACTAAGCAAGTGGGGTGACCAGGGCAAAACGTCAGAGAAACATGGGGGAAAGAAAGTCTTGAGAAGAGATGTTAATCCCTCTGCAGGAAGCCAAACATTAGAGGGCCTAAAGGGAGATCTGTCCAGTAGAAGGCAGAGCCATTTTACAGAGCAACTTTGCAGAGTAATTGATGCAGAAGTGGATTGTCTTGGGATGGTGGCTGGGCACATTTCACCACTGGGATGGAGTCAGCTCTGCAGAGCAGCTGGACAGGGGATGTTTGGGGAAGTTTAGGCGCCCGAGGGATGGTCAGCGTAGCTCAGATGTGGGTCAAGTAGAACACAGTTTGAGAGTACCTGCTATAAGCAATGCCCAGAAGACAACAGGGTGAAAAAAGGTAAGTATGTTTTGCACTTTTAAAAAAATCATTGTTTCAAAACCATTTGTGAAGAATATTTTTTTTTGACATTTCCCCCTATTGGTGCCAAAATGGTAAAAATGGAGGGAGGGGAAATCCAAAAGCTGAAACATAAAAAAAAAAAAAATTCTCTGCAAACGTTGTTTTAAACGTAAATTTTCCTTTTTTCCTTTTAATTTTCCAGTTTTCTTTTTACAACCCCCCCAAAACAGCTTTTATTTCGTCTTTGAAAAAAATGGAAACTTTGGAAATAATGAAAATATTTGACAAAAACTCTCACTTTGAAAACTACGTCCATTTTAGATCACTGCATTTTGGTGGCTCCACCCAGAGTGATCCCCGGGGCTGTGGTACAGGCTGAGCTGCTGGCACCCTTGGATGGCAGCCGGGCCCTGCTTGGAGCTCAGACAATGCTGCCCAGAAAGGGCCTGATCCAAAGCCCCTTGGTGTCAATGGAAAGACTCCACTGACTTCACTGGCCTGGGGATCAGGCCCCTGTGTAAGAGGGTCGGTTCTCCTGTGACAGAGAAATGGCTCCGGACCTTTCACTTCAAGTGACTCCAACCCAGACCCGCTGCAGGAACAGGAACAGAGAAAGTCTCCACCATGAGAGGGTGTAGGGGAGGTTGATGACAGGATCATGAGCAGTGCAGAATGGGATGTAAAGAATGGGAACTAACCCACAGCCAGAGCTGCAAGCGCAGCTGAGATGAAGCAAAGAGCATTCGCAGAGTGAGTTCCCGCTGCTGCACAGACCCTGCAGCTGCCCCAGGCACACACAGACCCTGAAAGGAGCAGAGAGACAGCTCCATACCGGAAAGAAAAAAACAGGGCTCCTTTCTACGCTAGTGCTTTAACAGAGACTTGAAGGGTTCTGCTGCACAGAGTCTGCAATAGAGATCGATCGATCGATAGATTGATACATAGATAGATGGCTCTGTATGGGGAGAAAGAGAGAGAGGGAAATAGAGGATGTATATGGAGGTAGAGAGATACAATACTGTTTTTAAATTTCCTGCTTGGCTTATCACATTGTTAAGCACAGAGACCAAGATTTTCAAAAGTGATTAGTGATTTAGGAGGCCTCGTTTAACCCACCTTAAAGAGGCTGATTTCCAGTGGCTGGGTGCTCAGTACAGTCTGTCACCCCTTAAGGCTCCCAAAATCACTGGCCATTTTGGAAGCTTTGTCCAAAAGTGCTTGTGCCAGTTGTGCATGTGCAGAATCTGTGTGTGAGACCAGCTGTAGGGGTATGAGGGGCTGCATCTCCATGGCCCATTCTATCCTTGGCCCTCGGGGGAGACTGCAGTCAAGGGTGATCAGTGCCAGTTGTGATGGGGATTTTGTGATAAAGCTCCTCTGGCACAACCACGCTGTGTGGACGCTGAGCAGTCAGACCAGTTCTCAGCTATCCCAGCATCCCCGGCAGGGTGAACATTTGTCATTTCCTGCTGAGGCAATAGAGACAACTGTATGAAAGCTGTGGGCACCACTGACATATTCCCAAAGCAGATGGACTAGACCGAGCACCTACCCCCATGAGCCACACAACCCCTGCCCCTATTGTACTTCTCACAAAGTTATCTGGCTGGTATCAGCTAAGGGGGGAATTTATACTGCTCCAGTTACACCAGCATAAATCCCAGTGCACACTCAGACTGTGGTATAAGAGAACCTTTTTCTGGTTTATCTTATGTTGTTCTAGAAGCAATATTAACTATATAGCATAAATTTTTGACAGCGAGGATAATCAACAATGGGAAAAATTACCATTGCCTGCGGTGGATTCTCCATTAGTCAATTTTTAAAATCAATTGTGGATGTTTTTCTCAAAGAGACTCTCTTGTTCAAACAGGAATTATTTGGGGGCAGTTCTCTGGCCTGTGCTATACAGGAGGTCAGACTATGTGATCACAGTGGTCCCTTCTGGCCTTAGAATCTATGAATACACCTGACAAAGGCTCTGAATCCACAATAAGAGTGTTCCTGTGAGAGTTACACCAGCAAAGCTAGAGCAGTTTAATTATATTGGCAAATTTCCCTGTGTATAGAGAAGCCCTGAGCTAAACAGATCTTCCCATCAATGCTCTGCCTGTCCTACATCCCTTGTCACTGGAATATCTGAACCTCTTACAATCATTAATGGGTTTTATCCTCGCACATGCCTGAGAGGTAGGGAAGTTCATTCTCATTTCACAGATGTGGCACAGAGAGAGACTGAGGGTATGTCTACACTACGAAATTAGTTAGAATTTATAGAAGCCGGTTTTATTGAAATCGGTTGTATACAGCCGATTGTGTGTGTCCCCACATAAAATGCTCTAGGTGCTCTAGTCGGCGGACCGCGTCCACAGTACGAGGCTAGCGTCGACTTCCGGAGCATTGCACTATGGGTAGCTATCCCACAGCTATCCCACAGTTCCCGCAGTCTCCGCCGCCCCTTGGAATTCTGGGTTGAGATCCCAATGCCCGGATGATGCAAAACAGTGTCGCGGGCGGTTCTGGGTACATGTCGTCAGGCCCCTCCCCCCCCGTCACAGCAACGGCAGACAATAGATTCGCGCCTTTTTACCTGGGTTACCTGTGCAGACAACATACCACGGCAAGCATGGAGCCCGCTCAGCTCAGCTGAGCTCACCGTCACCATATGTCCTCTGGGTGCCGGCAGACGTGGGACTGCATTGCTACACAGCAGCAGCTGCTAACTGCCTTTTGGCGGTAGACGGTGTAGCATGAGTGATAGCCGTGGGGCTGGCAGCCATAGGGCTGCATTGCACCAGCCCCTTGCCCTTTGGTAGGCGATGGTATATTATGACTGGTACCCATCGTCGTCGTACTGGAGTGGCTGTCAATCATGGCCACCTGGGCAGACATGCTACTGTTTCGATGATGATGGCTACCAGTCGTAGTATACTATTTTCTGCGAATTGCCCAGTATTGTCTGCTAAGCACCCAGAAGAGGCCGAGGGCAATGCTGGGTGCTGGCGGACGTGGGGCTGCATTGCTACACAGCATCAGCCCCTTGCAGACGATGGTATATTATGATTGGTATCCATCATCATCATACTGGAGAGGCTATCACTCATGCTGCACCGTCGGCTGCCAGCTTAAGATGTAAAAAATAGATTTCTTCTGTATTCATTTGCTTCCCCTTCCTCCGTGAAATCAACGGCCTGCTAAGCCCAGGGTTTTCAGTTTAATCTTTGGGGGGACCATTCTGTGTGACAGTTGTTTGTGTTTCTCCCTGATGCACAGCCACCTTTCTTGATTTTAATTCCCTGTTCCTGTACCTGTACGCCATGTCGTCACTCGGCCCTCCCTCCCTCCTTCCCACCCTCCCTCCTTCTCCTGGTCCATCAGATACTAGTTTCGCGCCTTTTTTCTGACCAGGTGCCATAGCTAGCACTGGGATCATGGAGCCCGCTCAGATCACTGCGGCAATTATGAACACTATGAACACCACGCGCATTGTCCTGGAGTATATGCAGAGCCAGGACATGCCAAGGCGAAACCCGGACCAGCCGAGGAGGCGATTGCAGCGTGGCGAAGAGAGTGATGAGGAAATTGACATGGACATAGACCTCTCACAAGGCACAGGCCCCAGCAATGTGGAAATCATGGTGTCACTGGGGCAGGTTCATGCCGTGGAACGCCGATTCTGGGCCCGGGAAACAAGCACAGACTGGTGGGACCGCATCGTGCTGCAGGTATGGGATGATTCCCAGTGGCTGCGAAACTTTCGCATGCGTAAGGGCACTTTCATGGAACTTTGTGACTTGCTTTCCCCTGCCCTGAAATGCCAGGATACCAAGATGAGAGCAGCCCTCACAGTTGAGAAGCGAGTGGTGATAGCCCTGAGGAAGCTTGCAACGCCAGACAGCTACCGGTCAGTCGGGAATCAATTTGGAGTGGGCAAATCTACGGTGGGGGCTGCTGTGATCCAATTTGCCAGGGCAATGAAAGACCTGGTGATATCAAGGGTAGTGACTCTGGGCAACGTGCAGTCAATAGTGGATGGTTTTGCTGAAATGGGATTCCCAAACTGTGGCAGGGCCATAGACGGAACCCATATCCCTATCTTGTCACCAGAGCACCAAGCCACCGACTACGTAAACCGCAAGGGGTACTTTTCAATGCTGCTGCAAGCCCTGGTGGATCACAAGGGACGTTTCACCAACATCAATGTGGGATGGTCGGGAAAGGTACATGATGCTCGCGTCTTCAGGAACTCTGCTCTGTTTCGAAAGCTGGAGGAAGGGACTTTCTTCCCGGACCAGAAAGTAACCGTTGGGGATGTTGAAACGCCTATCGTGATCCTTGGGGACCCAGCCTACCCCTTAATGCCATGGCTCATGAAGCCGTACACAGGCAGCCTGGACAGGAGTCAGGACCTGTTCAACTACAGGCTGAGCAAGTGCCGAATGGTGGTGGAATGTGCATTTGGACGTTTAAAAGCGCGCTGGCGCAGCTTACTGACTCGCTCAGACCTCAGCGAAAAGAATATCCCCATTGTTATTGCTGCTTGCTGTGCGCTCCACAATATCTGTGAGAGTAAGGGGGAGACCTTTATGGCGGGGTGGGAGGTTGAGGCAACTCGCCTGGCCGCTGATTACGCGCAGCCAGACACCAGGGCGGTTAGAGGAGCACAGCAGGGCGCGGTGCGCATCAGAGAAGCTTTGAAAACGAGTTTTGTGACTGGCCAGGCTACTGTGTGAAACTTCTGTTTGTTTCTCCTTGATGAACCCTCCAACCCCCCCCCCCCCAACCCGGTTCACTCTACTTCCCTGTAAACCAACCACCCCACTCCACCCTCCCCTCCCCAATTCGAGCACCGCTTGCAGAGGCAATAAAGTCATTGTTTTTTCACATTCATGCATTCTTTATTAGTTCCTCACAGAAGTAGGGGGATAATTGCCAAGGTAGCCTGGGATGGGTGGGGGAGGAGGTATGGAAAAGGACACAGTGCATTTTAAAACTTTAACTCTTATTGAAGGCCAGCCTTCTGATGCTTGGGCGATCATCTGGGGTGGAGTGACTGGGTGGCTGGAGGCCCCCCCACCGTGTTCTTGGGCGTCTGGGTGAGGAGGCTATGGAACTTGGGGAGGAGGGCTGTTGGTTACACAGGGGCTGTAGCGGCGGTCTCTGCTCCTGCTGCCTTTCCTGCAGCTCAACCATACGCTCGAGCATATCAGTTTGATGCTCCAGCAGACGGAGCATTGCCTCTTGCCGTCTGTCTGCAAGCTGACGCCACCTATCGTCTTCAGCCCGCCACTTGCTCTTTTCATCCCGCCATTCAGCCCGCCACCTCTCCTCTCGTTCATATTGGGCTTTTCTCATGTCCGACATTGACTGCCTCCACGCATTCTGCTGTGCTCTATCAGCGTGGGAGGACATCTGCAGCTCTGTGAACATATCATCCCGCGTCCTCCGTTTTCTCTTTCTAATCTTCACTAGCCTCTGTGAAGGGGAAACATTTGCAGCTGGTGGAGGAGAAGGGAGAGGTGGTTAAAAAAGACACATTTTAGAGAACGATGGGTACACTCTTTCATTACAAGGTCGCATATTTCGGCTTGCAGGCAGCCATGGTAGGCCACAGTGTTTTGGCTTTTTTAACCTTCTTAACATGCGGGAAAGGTTGCAAACAGCAGTGCATTTCCCATATCAAGGATTAATTGGGTTGTCCATTTAAAATGGCTTTTCAATGTAAAAGGAGGGGCTGCGGTTTCCCGGTTAACATGCGGCACAAACACAAGTAAACCACCCCCCCCCCACACACACACGATTCTCTGGGATGATCACTTCACCCCTCCCCTCCACCGCGTGGTTAACAGCGGGGAACATTTCTGTTCAGAAGAGCAGGAATGGGCGCCTCTGAATGTCCCCTTAATAAAATCACCCCATTTCAACCAGGTGACCGTGAATGATATCACTCTCCTGAGGATAACAAAGAGAGATAAGGAATGGATATTGTCTGCATGCCAGCAAACACCGGGACCATACGCTGCCATGCTTTGTTATGCAATGCTTCCAGACTACGTGCTACTGGCCTGGCGTGGTAAAGTGTCCTACCATGGCAGACGGGATAAGGCAGCCCTCCCCAGAAACCTTTTTCAAACGCTTTGGGAGTACATAAAGGAGAGCTTTCTGGAGATGTCCCTGGAGGATTTCCGCTCCATCATCATACACGTTAACAGACTTTTCCAGTAGATGTACTGGCCGCGATTGCCAGGGCAAATTAATCATTAAACACGCTTGCTTTTAAACCATGTGTAATGTTTACAAATATTTACAAAGGTACACTCACCAGAGGTCTCCTGTGTGCCCTGAGGGTCTTGGGTGAGTTCGGGGGTTACTGGTTCCAGGTCCAGGGTCACAAACATATCCTGGCTGTTGGGGAAACCGGTTTCTCTGCTTCCTTGCTGCTGTGAGCTACCTACAGTACCTCCATCCTCATCTTCCTCGTTCCCCGAACCGTCTTCCCTGTGTGTTTCTCCAGTGAGAGAGTCATAGCACACGGTTGGGGTAGTGGTGGCTGCACCCCCTAGGATCGCATGCAGCTCCGCGTAGTAGCGGCAAGTTTGCGGCTCTGCTCCGGACCTTCCGTTTGCTTCTCTGGCTTTGTGGTAAGCTTGCCGTAGCTCCTTAATTTTCACGCGGCACTGCTGTGTGTCCCTGTTATGGCCTCGGTCCTTCATGGCTTTGGAGATCTTTTCTAATACTTTGCCATTTCTTTTACCGCTACGGAGTTCAGCTATCACTGCTTCATCTCCCCATATGGCGAGCAGATCCCGTACCTCCCGTTCGGTCCATGCTGGAGCTCTTTTGCGATCCTGGGACTCCATCACGGTTACCTGTGCTGATGAGCTCTGCGTGGTCACCTGTGCTTTCCACGCTGAGCAAACAGGAAATGAAATTCCAACATTCGCGGGTCTTTTCCTGTCTACCTGGTCAGTGCATCTGAGTTGAGAGTGCTGTCCAGAGCGGTCACAATGAAGCACTGTGGGATAGCTCCCGGAGGCCAATAACGTCGAATTCCATCCACACTACCCCAATTCCGACCCGCAAAGGCCGGTTTTATCGCTAATCCCCTCGTCGGTGGTGGTGTAAAGAAACCGGTTTAAAGGACCCTTTAAGTCGAAAGAAAGGGCATCGTCGTGTGGACGTGTCCAGGCTTAATTCGATTTAACGCTGCTAAAGTCGACCTAAACCCGTAGTGTAGACCAGGCCTAAGTGACTGAGTGCAGGACACACAGGAGTCTGCAGCTGAGTCAGGGACTGAACCCAGGGTTCTTGAGCACCAGTCCACTGCCCTTGCCACAAGATCATCCTTAGAATCATAGAATCATAGAATATCAGAGTTGGAAGGGACCTCAAGAGGTCATCTAGTCCAACCCCCTGCTCAAAGCAGGACCAATTCCCAGCTAAATCATCCCAGCCAGGGCTTTGTCAAGCCGGGCCTTAAAAACCTCCAAGGAAGGAGACTCACCACCTCCCTAGGTAACGCATTCCAGTGTTTCACCACCCTCCTAGTGAAATAGTTTTTCCTGATATCCAACCTGGACCTCCCCCACTGCAACTTGAGACCATTGCTCCTTGTTCTGTCATCTGCCACCACTGAGAACAGCCGAGCTCCATACTCTTTGGAACCCCCCTTCAGGCAGTTGAAGGCTGCTATCAAATCCCCCCTCATTCTTCTCTTCTGGAGACTAAACAATCCCAGTTCCCTCAGCCTCTCCTCATAAGTCATGTGCTCCAGACCCCTAATCATTTTTGCTGCCCTCCGCTGGACTCTTTCCAATTTTTCCACGTCCTTCTTGTAGTGTGGGGACCAAAACTGGACACAGTATTCCAGATGAGGCCTCACCAATGTCGAATAAAGGGGAACGATCACGTTCCTCGATCTGCTGGCAATGCCCCTACTTATACAGCCCAAAATGCCGTTAGCCTTCTTGGCAACAAGAGCACGCTGTTGACTCATATCCAGCTTCTCGTCCACTGTGACCCCTAGGTCCTTTTCTGCAGAACTGCTACCTAGCCATTCGGTCCCTAGTCTGTAGCAGTGCATGGGATTCTTCCCTCCTAAGTGCAGGACTCTGCACTTGTCCTTGTTGAACCTCATCAGGTTTTTTTCGGCCCAATCCTCTAATTTGTCTAGGTCCCTCTGTATCCGATCCCTACCCTCTAGTGTATCTACCACGCCTCCTAGTTTAGTGTCATCTGCAAACTTGCTGAGAGTGCAGTCCACACCATCCTCCAGATCATTAATAAAGATATTAAACAAAACCGGACCCAGGACCGACCCTTGGGGCACTCCGCTTGAAACCGGCTGCCAACTAGACATGGAGCCATTGATCACTACCCGTTGAGCCCGACGATCTAGCCAGCTTTCTATCCTCCTTACAGTCCATTCATCCAGCCCATACTTCTTTAACTTGGCGGCAAGAATACTGTGGGAGACCGTATCAAACGCTTTGCTAAAGTCAAGGAATAACACAACCACTGCTTTCCCCTCATCCACAGAGCCATCATAGAAGGCAATTAGGTTAGTCAGGCACGACTTCCCCTTCATGAATCCATTCTGACTGTTCCTGATCACTTTCCTCTCCTCTAAATGTTTCATAATTGATTCCTTGAGGACCTGCTCCATGATTTTTCCAGGGACTGAGGTGAGGCTGACTGGCCTGTAGTTCCCCGGATCCACCTTCTTCCCTTTTTTAAAGATGGGCACTACATTAGCCTTTTTCCAGTCATCTGGGACCTCCCCCGACCGCCAGGAGTTTTCAAAAATAATGGCTAATGGCTCTGCAATCTCACCCGCCAACTCCTTTAGCACCCTCGGATGCAGCGCATCCGGCCCCATGGACTTGTGCATGTCCAGTTTTTCTAAATAGTCCCGAACCACTTCTTTCTCCACAGAGGGCTGGTCACCTTCTCCCCATGCTGTACTGCCCAGTGCAGCAATCTGGGAGCTGACCTTGTGCGTGAAGACAGAGGCAAAAAAATCATTGAGTACATTAGCTTTTTCCACATCCTCGGTCACTAGGTTGCCTCCCTCATTCAATAAGGGGCCCACACTTTCCTTGATTTTCTTCTTGTTGCTAACATACCTGTAGAAACCCTTCTTGTTACTCTTAACATCTCTAGCTAACTGCAACTCCAAATGTGATTTGGCCTTCCTGATTTCACTCCTGCATGCCTGAGCAATATTTTTATACTCCTCCCTGGTCATTTGTCCAATCTTCCACTTCTTGTAAGCTTCTTTTTTGCGTTTAAGATCAGCAAGGATTTCACTGTTTAGCCAAGCTGGTCGCCTGCCATATTTACTATTCTTTCTACACATCGGGATGGTTTGTTCCTGCAACCTCAATAAGGATTCTTTAAAATACAGCCAGCTCTCCTGGACCCCTTTGCCCTTCATGTTATTCTCCCAGGGGATCCTGCCCATCTGTTCCCTGAGGGAGTCAAAGTCTGCTTTTCTGAAGTCCAGGGTCCGTATTCTGCTGCTCTCCTTTCTTCCTTGTGTCAGGATCCTGAACTCGACCATCTCATGGTCACTGCCTCCCAGGTTCCCATCCACTTTTGCTTCCCCTACTAATTCTTCCCTGTTTGTGAGCAGCAGGTCAAGAAAAGCTCTGCCCCTAGTTGGTTCCTCCAGCGCTTGCACCAGGAATTTGTCCCCTACACTTTCCAAAAATTTCCTGGATTTTCTGTGCACCGCTGTATTGCTCTCCCAGCAGATATCAGGGTGATTAAAGTCTCCCATGAGAACCAGGGCCTGCGATCTAGCAACTTCTGCTAGTTGCCAGAAGAAAGCCTCGTCCACCTCATCCCCCTGGTCTGGTGGTCTATAGCAGACTCCAACCACGACATCACCCTTGTTGCTCACACTTCTCAACTTTATCCAGAGACTCTCAGGTTTTTCTGCAGTTTCATACCGGAGCTCTGAGCAGTCATACTCCTCTCTTACATACAACGCAACTCCCCCACCTTTTCTGCCCTGCCTGTCCTTCCTGAACAGTTTATATCCATCCATGACAGTACTCCAGTCATGTGAGTTATCCCACAAAGTGTCTGTTATTCCAATCGCATCATAGTTCCCTGACTGTGCCAGGACTTCCAGGTCTCCCTGCTTGTTTCCCAGGCTTCTTGCGTTTGTGTATAGGCACTTAAGATAACCCATCAATCGTCCCTCTTTCTCAGCATGAGAAAGGAGTCCTCCCCTCTTGCGCTCTCCTGCTTGTGCTTCCTCCCAGGATCCCATTTCCCCACTTACCTCACGGCTTTGGTCTCCTTCCCCCGGTGAACCTAGTTTAAAGCCCTCCTCACTAGGTTAGCCAGCCTGCTGGCGAAGATGCTCTTCCCTCTCTTCGTTAGGTGGAGCCCGTCTCTGCCTAGCACTCCTCCTTCTTGGAACACCATCCCATGGTCGAAGAATCCAAAGCCTTCTCTCCGACACTACCTGCGTAGCCATTCGTTGACTTCCACGATTCGACGGTCTCTACCCCGGCCTTTTCCTTGCACAGGGAGGATGGACGAGAACACCACTTGCGCCTCAAACTCCTTTATCCTTCTTCCCAGAGCCACGTAGTCTGCAGTGATCCACTCAAGGTCATTCTTGGCAGTATCATTGGTGCCCACGTGGAGAAGCAGGAAGGGGTAGCGATCCGAGGGCTTGATGAATCTCGGCAGTCTCTCCGTCACATCGTGTATCCTAGCTCCTGGCAAGCATCAGACCTCTCGGTTTTCCCGGTCGGGGCAGCAGATAGATGACTCAGTCCCCCTGAGGAGGGAGTCCCCGACCACCACCACCCTCCTCCTCCTCTTGGGAGTGGCGGTCGTGGAACACCCATCCCTAGGACAGTGCATCTTTTGCCTTCCAATCGGTTGAGTCTCCTTCTGCTCCCTTCCCTCAGATGGGTCATCTAGTCCACTCTCCGCATTAGTACCTGTAGAGAGAACATGGAAACGATTGCTCACCTGTATCTCCATTGCTGGTGCATGGACGCTCCTCTTTCTCCTTCTGGTGGTCACATGCTGCCAAACCTCTTCACAATCCTCTGTCCCTGCTGCGCCTGCTCTGAATCTTCAGAACATTGTGGCCGTAGAAGCATCTCCTGACGTCTGTCCAGGAAATCTTCATTTTCCCTTATGCAACGCAGAGTCAATACTCGTTTCTCCAGGCCTCAAACCTTCTCTTCCAATATGGAGACCAGCTTGCACTTTGTACAGACAAAGTCGCTTCTGTCCTGTGGAAGAAAGACAAACATGGCACAACCTGTGCAGGTTACAACAGCTGATCGCTTACCTTCCATATCACCGTCCTCTTAAGAGCTTCCTCAACTGTTGCAGGAACTATTCAGAGAAACCTGTAGATGAAAGCCTCAGTGCGCTCTCCCCACGCGCTCTCCCAGGCAAACTCCCGCTGTTAGCCTCTGCTGTTCGCCGCTCAGCTGGTTCGCTGCTGACTGCCCTTATATACCAGTCAGGCCCACTCAAGGCCCACCTGGAACAAAGCACTCCCAGTTCACACTTTTCAAACAAACAAGCAAGCAATCAAGCACACGGTCAAACTGACCAACTGTCCCAGCAGCAGACACTCAGATACTCACCAACACAGCCCCCCTAATGCAGCACTTAGCGTACCTCCTCTCGGACAGCTCCCAGGCAAACTTCCGCTGTTAGCCTCTGCTGTTTGCCGCTCCTCCTGCTGCCCCCAGCCTGTCCAAAAGCCTGAGTGACAATGATCAACCTGGTACCTGCTTTGAGCGCCAGTGACCCCAGGCTATTTCGTCCAAAGAGGGGAAGCACCTGGAGAATGGGAAAGAGGGGAAATGTTAGAGACACAAGCTGGGAAATCTGCCACAGGGGATTTAATTGATCTCACAGAGCGTTTGGTTCTGGACTAGATCCTGCTTCTGGACTAGATCCATTGCTTCTGGACTAGATCCTGCTTCTCTCCCACTGGCCCAAACCCCAGGGCAGGCAGGGCAGAATTAGACCCATCTGTCCAGCCCTGGTGGGGATATTACTAGAAACAGACACTGCGGGAATAGAGAACGACTGGCTGCTGCTCAGAAGAGGGGAGAGAGAGGAGAGTTGGTGCCGGGAGCAGTGTAGGGTTGCTAACTTTCTACTCGCACAAAACCGAAGACCCTTGCCCGCCCCGCTCTGCCCCTCCTCTGAGGCCTCACCCCTGCCCCCCCCCCCAGGCGTTTCCCAAGTCGCTGCTGGTGGCTCCGGCCCATCCCCCGAGCTCGCTGCACCCAGGGCTGGAGGGTTCAGCCCGTCCCAGCAGGGCCCCACCAGGCTACAGCCAGTCTCCAGCCCACAGAGCAAAGGGCCCACGTAGCCCCTGATTGTTTGCTTCCCTAGTGACATCACCGTGCCCTGAAATGCAAACATGGGGGTTACGCTGGCCAGAGCTGGCTCCAAGTTTTTTGCCACCCCAAGCTGGAGTGCCGCCGCCGAAGCAAAAAAAAAAAAAGGCTGGAGTGCCATCCCTTGAAAAGTACCGCCCAAAGAACATGCTTGGAACGCTGGTGCCTAGAGCCGGCCCTGACGCTGGCGAGAGGGAAGAGAGGGCTCTGCCTGCTGAGGTGCCAGCGCTTGAGAGGCACCATGCAAAATTCCCACCTTTGTGAGCCGGCCTGGAGTCCAGCTGGCCCAGGGACTGTAGGGCCCCAGTTTGTTGGGTGTGTCTGGTTTTTATTAGCCAGACAAGGCGGGTGAGGTAAAACCTTCTATTGCACCAACTTCTGCTGGTGAGAGAGACGCTTTCCAGCTACATGGCTCTGCTATCCTGGGACCTACACAGTTACGACAATTTCTATTTTTGTTGTAAGACATGCTGGTGTAGCGAAGGCCTGAAGAGGAAAGAGCCAGTGGCCACCACTGCCAAAGGAAAAGCTGGATAGCAACAAAGGTGGGATTCAAACCCACCCATGCCAAATACAATGATGGAACCTACATCATTAGAGATTTTTAAAAGCAGGTTGGACACACACCTGTCAGGGATGGTCTAGATAATACTTAGTCCTGCCCTGAGTGCAGGGGACTGGACTAGATGATGTTCTATGATTCTATGTTTCTATAACCAGGGGCTGGAATCTGTCTGGAATAGGGTACAGCCATAGTTACACCATAGCTAGGGTTGTGTTAAAGACATTCATGCTTTGACAATGGAAAGATTGGTGAATATTTTGTGTTTTGAGGAGTTTTAATGAAACAAATCTCGGGTTAAAATCTTTGGTGTATTGATTGTACAATTTGTAGTTCTGGAAAGTTTATGGTATGCTGTTGAAAAATGGGTGTTTTACTGATTTTTTTTCCTGGGTAAGGTCTCACTTTTCTGTATATTCATCCAGGAGACAGATCCAATCACAGATATGGCCCACATATGAATATATCATTGCTTCTGTAATGAGAATTCCAAGAATGCCAGTTTCAGGTCAATATATGGCATATAACAAGTACTTAAAACAGTAATATTAAATTTGTGTGCCAAACAAGCTGCTGAGTTTTAATTTGATGACAAAAAATGTGGCATGGGAAAAAGGAATAAAAATAAGAGAGAGAGAGAGATATCGAGATCTAGGACCAGGGCAATAACCAGGGCGGTGCGAGCAGGGCAGCCACCCAGGGCACAAAGCTGTGGGGGCAGAAAAATGGGATGGAAAGAGAGGTGACATGTAAACCCCCATGCATGGTCAGGCCAGCCCCACATGGCCAGGCTAGAGCACCACCTCCACCCCCTACTCACCTCAGGAGGCCACCCTGTCTGGGTTGGTCACACAACCAAAAAATCTGGGTGGGGAAGGGCAAGCTCATCCCACGTGCTAAAATTCCTAGTTACGGCTCTGCCTAGGACCCAGGTCTCTAAGGCCTGGTCTACACTACGAGTTTAGGTCGAATTTAGCAGCATTAAATCGAATTAAGCCTGGACACGTTCACACGGCTAAGTCCCTTTTTTCGACTTAAAGGGCCCTTTAAACCGGTTTCTTTACTCCACCTCCGACGAGGGGATTAGTGATAAAATCAGCCTTAGCGGGTCAGAATTGGGGTAGTGTGAACGGAATTCGACGTTATTGGCCTCCGGGAGCTATCCCACAGTGCTTCATTGTGACCGCTCTGGACAGCACTCTCAACTCAGATGCACTGACCAGGTAGACAGGAAAAGCCCCGCGAACGTTTGAATTTCATTTCCCGTTTGCCCAGCATGGAGAGCACAGGTGACCATGCAGAGCTCATCAGCACAGGTAACCGTGATGGAGTCCCAGGATCACAAAAGAGCTCCAGCATGGACCGAACGGGAGGTACGGGATCTGCACGCCATATGGGGAGATGAATCAGTGCTAGCTGAACTCCGTAGCAGTAAACGAAATGGCAAAATATTAGAAAAGGTCTCCAAGGCCATGAAGGACAGAGGCCATAACAGGGACACACAGCAGTGCCGTGTGAAAATTAAGGAGCTAAGGCAAGCCTACCACAAAGCCAGAGAGGCAAACGGAAGGTCCGGGGCAGAGCCGCAAACATGCTGCTTCTACGCAGAGCTGCATGCCATGCTAGGGGGTGCAGCCACCACTACCCCAAACATGTGCTTTGACTCCTTCAATGGAGAAACACACAGGGAAGCAGGTTCGGGGTACGAGGAAGATGAAGATGAAGATAGCTCACAGCAGCAAGGAAGCGGAGAAACCGGTTTCCCCAACAATCAGGATATGTTTATCACCCTGGACCTGGAACCAGTAACCCCCGAACTCACCCAAGGCATGCTCCCATCCCCTGAGGGCACACAGGGGACCTCTGGTGAGTGTACCTTTGTAAATATTACACATGGTTTAAAAGCAAGCGTGTTTAATGATTAATGATTAATTTGCCCTGGCAATCGCGGCCAGTACAGCTACTGGAAAAGTCTGTTAACGTGTATGGGGATGGAGCGGAAATCCTCCAGGGACATCTCCAGAAAACTCTCCTTCATGTACTCCCAAAGCCTTTGCAAAAGGTTTCTGGGGAGGGCTGCCTTATCCCGTCCGCCATGGTAGGACACTTTACCACTCCAGGCCAGTAGTACATAGTCTGGAATCATTGCATAACAAAGCATGGCAGCGTATGGTCCGGGTGTTTGCTGGCATGCAGACAACATCCATTCCTTATCTCTCTTTGTTATCCTCAGGAGAGTGATATCATTCACGGTCACCTGGTTGAAATGGGGCGATTTTATTAAGGGGACATTCAGAGGTGCCCGTTCCTGCTCTGCTGAACAGAAATGTTCCCTGCTGTTAGCCACGCGGTGGGGGGGGGGGGAGGGGTGAAGTGATCATCCCCGAGAATTGGGTGTGTGGGGGGGAGGGGGTTAGTTGGGTTTGTGCTGCATGTTAACCCGGAAACTGCAGCCCCTCCTTTTACATTGCAAACCCATTTTAAATGGCCAACCCAATGGGTGCTTGGTATGGGAAATGAGGGCGCTACTGTTTGAAACCATTCCCACATGTTAAGAAGGTTAAAAAAGCCAAAAGACTGTGGCTTACCATGGCTGCCTGCAAGCCGAAATCTGTTGCCTAGCACTGCGTGAGTGATCTCTCACACCAAACCGGCAGGCCCTCAATATAAGAGGAAAAACGCAACCTTGTAACGAAAGCACATGTGCTGTGTAATGTGAACAGCAAAATTTAACGTGAAAGAGTGTACCCATTGTTCTCTAAAATGTGTCTTTTTTAACCACCTCTCCCTTCTCCTCCACCAGCTGCAAATGTTTCTCCTTCACAGAGGCTAGTGAAGATTAGAAGGAGAAAACGGCGGACTCGGGATGATATGTTCTCGGAGCTCCAGATGTCCTCCCACGCTGCCAGAGCACAGCAGAATGCGTGGAGGCAGTCAATGTCAGACTACAGAAAAGCACAATATGAACGAGAGGAGAGGTGGCGGGCTGAATCGTGGGATGAACAGAGCAAGTGGTGGGCTGAAGATGAAAGGTAGCGTCAGCTTGCAGACAGAAGGCAAGAGTCGATGCTCCGGCTGCTGGAGCATCAAGCTGATATGCTCCAGCATATGGTTGAGCTGCAGGAAAAGCAGCAGGAGCAGAGACCGCCGCTACAGCCCCTGTGTAACCAACAGCCCTCCTCCCCAAGTTCCATAGCCTCCTCACCCAGACGCCCAAGAACATGGTGGGGGGGCCTCCGGCCACCCAGTCACTCCACCCCAGATGATTGCCCGAGCATCAGAAGGCTGGCCTTCAATAAGAGTTAAAGTTTTAAACTGTAGTGTGTCCTTTTCCTTCCCTCCACCCCCAGCCATCCCGGGCTACCTTGGCAATTATCCCCCTAGTTGTGTGATGAATTAATAAAGAATGCATGAATGTGAAGTAACAATGACTTTATTGCCTCTGCAAGCGGTGCTCGAAGGGGGGAGGGGAGGGTGGGGTGGTTGGTTTACAGGGAAGTAGAGTGAACTGGGTGGGGGGGGGGCGGAGGGTTCATCAAGGAGAAACAAACAGAAGTTTCACACCGTAGCCTGGCCAGTCACAAAACTCGTTTTCAAAGCTTCTCTGATGCGCATCGCGCCCTGCTGTGCTCTTCTAACCGCCCTGGTGTCTGGCTGCACGTAATCAGCGGCCAGGCGATTTGCCTCAACCTCCCACCCCGCCATAAATGTCTCCCCCCTTACTCTCACAGATATTGTGGAGTGCACAGCAAGCAGCAATAACAATGGGGATATTCTTTTCGAGTCAGTAAGCTGCGCTAGTGTGCTTTTAAATGTCCAAATGCACATTCCACCACCATTCGGCACTTGCTCAGCTTGTAGTTGAACAGGTCCTGACTACTGTCCAGGCTGCCTGTGTACGGCTTCATGAGCCATGACATTAAGGGGTAGGCTGGGTCCCCAAGGATCACGATAGGCATTTCAACATCCTCAACGGTGATTTTCTGGTCCGGGAAGAAAGTCCTTTCCTCCAGCTTTCGAAACAGACCAGAGTGCCTGAAGACGCGAGCATCATGTACCTTTCCCGGCCATGCCACGTTGATGTTGGTGAAACGTCCCTTGTGATCCATCAGGGCTTGCAGCAGCATTGAAAAGTACCCCTTGCGGTTTATGTACTCAGTGGCTTGGTGCTCTGGTGACAAGATAGGGATATGGGTTCCATCTATCGCCCCACCACAGTTTGGGAATCCCATTGCAGCAAAGCCATCCACTATGGCCTGCACGTTTCCCAGAGTCACTACCCTTGATATCACCAGGTCTTTGATTGCCCTGGCAACTTGGATCACAGCAGCGCCCACAGTAGATTTGCCCACTCCAAATTGATTCCCGACTGACCGGTAGCTGTCTGGCATTGCAAGCTTCCACAGGGCTATCGCCACTCGCTTCTCAACTGTGAGGGCTGCTCTCATCCTGGTATTCTGGCGCTTCAGGGCAGGGGAAAGCAAGTCACAAAGTTCCATGAAAGTGCCCTTACGCATGCGAAAGTTTTGCAGTCACTGGGAATCGTCCCACACCTGCAACACGATGCGGTCCCACCAGTCTGTGCTTGTTTCCCGGGCCCAGAATCGGCGTTCCACGGCATGAACCTGCCCCAGTAACACCATGATTTGCACATTGCTGGGGCCTGTGCCTTGTGAGAGGTCTATGTCCATGTCAATTTCCTCATCACTCTCATCGCCACGCTGCAATCGCCTCCTCGGCTGGTCCTGGTTTTGCTTTGGCATGTCCTGGCTCTGCATATACTCCAGGACAATGCGCGTGGTGTTCATAGTGCTCATAATTGCTGCGGTGATCTGAGCGGGCTCCATGATCCCAGTGCTATGGCGTCTGGTCTGAAAAAAGGCGCGAAACTAGTATCTGATGGAGGGAGGGAGGGAGGGAGGGAGGGGCGAGTGACGACATGGCGTACAGGTACAGGGAATTAAAATCAACAAAGGTGGCTGTGCATCAGGGAGAAACACAAACAACTGTCACACAGAATGCCCCCCCCCTCCAAGATTGAACTCAAAACCCTGGGTTTAGCAGGCCGTTGATTTCACGGAGGGAGGGGGAAGCAAATGAATACCAGAACAAATCTATTTTTTACATCTTAAGCTGGCAGACGACAGTGCAGCATGACTGATAGCCCTCGGCATCTTCTGGGTGCTTGGCAGAAAATACTGGGCGTTTGGCAGAAAATAGTGTACTGAGACTGATAGCTATCATTGTCAAGACAGTTCAATAGGACTGAGCATGTCTGCCCAGGTGCCCATGATTGACATGCAATATGATAATGACGGATATCAGTCTTAATACACCATCTACTGCCAAAAGGCAAGGGGCTGCTGCTGTGTAGCAATGCAGTACCACGTCTGCCAGCACCCAGATGACATATGGTGACTGTGAGCTGAGCTGAGCGGGCTCCATGCTTGGCATGGTATGTTGTCTGCACAGGTAACCCAGGTAAAAAGGCGCGAATCGGTTGTTTGCCGTTGCTCTGTCGGAGGGGGAGGTGCCTGACGACATGTACCCAGAACCCCCCGCGACACTGTTTTGCATCATTCAGGCATTGGGATCTCAACCAAGAATTCCAATGGGCGGCGGAGACTGCGGGAACTGTGGGATAGCTACCCATAGTGCAACGCTCCGGAAGTCGACGCTAGCCTCGGTACTGTGGACGCGGTCCGCCGACTTAATGCACTTAGAGCATTTTATGTGGGGACACACACAATCGGCTGTATACAACCGATTTCTATAAAACCGGCTTCTATAAATTCAACCTAATTTCGTAGTGTAGACATACCCTAAGATGACAAACCCCATTCTGGTCATTTACTGCACCACACCGCCTTTCAGAGTGACTAACACAGTCTGGGTTCTCATATTTCTATTCAATAGAAGCCACACCTCTCTCCCAGAGCTGGGTTAGAAGCCATGATTCTTGATAAACCATATTGTACTGCTGACAAGTGAATACTTGAGTAACCCATTGAGAAAGGGTTTCTCATGTCTTTCTCCAGTATCTGGTCTATAAAGAAGCCAGCAATTATTCATGTGGTTCAGATAACAAGGGCCTGAGCTGGGTATCTGACACTTAAGGGTTCAAGCCATGTTGCTGATCTACATTGGGGTGACTATCTTCATGGTCTGGGTTTGTACAGTTCCTAGCACAATGGGATCCTAGTCCATGACTGGGGTCCTAGGTGCTACCGCAGTGTTAATAATAATAATAAGAGCTGTCTGGCTTTGTGGGATTCACACAGTGAGGAGCCCACTTAAAAACATGTTTTGTACTTAAAAATGATAATCTGTAAATTATGGTGTGAATCACCAAAATACTGTAACCGAGTTATTGTGCTGGGAGGATGTGTGTGTGTGTTGTTGTTAAGTGCTTTAACACAATTTTTATAGATGAGCAGAAGGAGAGCCAAAATTTAGTTATTGAGGATTTTCTGCAATGATTGCACTGGGTTAATCTTTTTACAATTAATTTAAGAAGGATAAAAGGAATGAACTTAATTGTTTAGGAATTAACTTTGTAAAAATTTATAATGATAAAAATAATAGTAGCTCAATTTTTACTAAATAAAAAGGATATTTTATAATTTACATATAGTATTTTAGTTACATATAAATATAAATAAAAGAAAAATTAAATTTAAACAAGTTAGTTTCCACAAACAGTGAGAAGTAACTTAGAGTTCTAAAAGCTTAGATAGCTTTACTTAAGACTTTTTAAATTAACGTTATATCAATTTTTGAAAAGCACTGTAAAATTTTTTTTTTTCTTTTGCGTGCAGAAATTTTTAACTGCAATTCATGCACACTTCTCTGCTGAACTGTGGAATTAGTTATCTAATTAACTAATTCATTAGTATTAAGTATATACATTAAAAACCAATAATCATAGAATATCAGGAGGTCATCTAGTCCAACCCACTGCTCAAAGCAGGACCAAGCCCCTGACAGATTTTTGCCCAAGATCCCTAAATGGCCACCTTAAGGATCAAACTCACAACCCTGGGTTTAGCAGGCCAGTGCTCAAACCACTGAGCTATCCCTATTGATGATTTTGTCTTTCTTATTACATTTAAATAAAAAGCAAGTTGGTGACCCAGACTGGTTAAGAAAATTTGACTAAAATTAAATAACATTTAAGGTATGCAATTAAATTGAAATAAATTAGTTTTTCCTCCCTTTTTTTAACAACTAATTCTGCTTTTGAGTCTCTATTGGGAAGTTAACACTAGCACTAACCTGCTGCAAAGTCATTCAGAGCTGCAGGAAAACAACTTGCTTTTTGCTCCTGTGGCTGAGCTTCTCCCAGCCCATGCAGGTCACATGCATTTTTTTTAAAGCAACTTCCCTGACTACTGGCTTTCAATGGAGTTTATGCCCAGGTCTACACTAGTGGGGGGATCGACCTAAGATGTAGCTGAAGTCGGCGTATCTTAGGTCGACTTATCTGGCTGTGAGGACGGCAACGAGTCGACTGCTGCCGTTCCCCCGTTGACTCCACTTCTGCCTCTCACGAGCTGAAGTTCTGGAGTTGACGGGGAGTGGGTAGTGAAGACCTTCCCTAAGTGTCCAGCCCCAAACTACTACCCCAATTTCAAAACACGTGGGTGTGCAATGACAATTGTGCATCTGCCCAGCAATAATGCCCCAGACACAACTTATTCCTCTCCCCCCTTCGCTCTAGCTCTTTTACAGAGATGTCTCCCTATTAGACACATGGGGAGTCTGACATCGGAATTGCAAGGTTCCACTGGAGACAGAAGAATACCCATCTGGGGTATGGAATATCGAAGAACAAACAGAGACCTCGTTCCCTGACTCCTCATCCAGCACCTGTCCACTGATCCCCGACTGCATTTTGCTGTTATTATTTTTATAACAGGACCCACCAGAAACCCCAGCCAAGGTCAGGGCCCCTTTGTGCTTGGTGCTGCGCAGACACTAAGGGCTGGTCTGCAGGGGAAAATTGACCAGTTATCCCAGGATATCTGTAGTGGTTTAATTACAACCAATGCTGCTGGTTGATTTCTCTGTGCAGACGAACCCTTAGTGAGAGACAGTCCCCACCTGGGGGGAGATTTTCAAAAACACCTAAGGGACTTAGGAGCACAAGGCAGTGGGCACAGAGCACAGTCACACACTTGTGCTTTTAAATCCCTTAAGGGCTTTGAAAATTGTCCCCTTAGACAAGGCAGAATTATTATCCCCTTTTCACAGATGGGGAACTGAGGCCCAGAGAGATGAAGTGGCAGGCCCAAGGACTCTGTATATAAATGGAGGAATGGTCCCGCTATTGTGGGGAACTTTCCTGGCTTCTGCACTACCCCGGTGAAATGGGCTAGCGAAAGAATCTGAGTCCTCGCTCCCACTCTCTTTATGCAGAGGCCTGCCTGACCTCAAGGACTCCCCTTCCACTCTCCTGTGTGGCAGAGTCCTTGTAATGCCAACAAGGCTGGGCCCAGGATTCCTGGGGGACTCAACCCCCAATCTTGTCGTGGTCACCTAGGACAGGGGCTCAGGTGTCCCCACTCCGGGGTTCTCTCTCCACTCTGGACACTTCCCTGACCCACTGATCATTACATATAGTTCAAGCAAATACAATTTATTAAACAGCAATCAATTTTAAAAAATAAGGAAAAAATGGGAAAGGTTAAAGGAAAACACATAACCGCGCTCTGTGGTATGAGGATATCAGAAACCGCCGTTGCAGAAATGTAAGAGCAGTTCACAGTTTGTTCCTCATATGTCCCTCTCAGGCCCTGGCTGTCCTGCAGAGATGCTGTGAGTCGGACACTTGCTCTGGTCACACACCCTGAGGCTCTACACCCACCAGCATCCAAGCTCCCCTTCCTCACCTCCTTCTCCTCCGCCAGCGCACCGTATCCCCGCTGCCAGCGCTTCCTGCCCCCACCCTAACAGTTGTTTGGCGGCGCTTAGGACTTTCTGGGAGGGAGAGGGGGAGTGGGGACACGGTGCGCTCAGGGGAGGAGGCGGGGCAGTGGCGGGGACTTGGGGGAAGGGGGTGGAATGGGGACGGGGTGAGGGCGGTGCAGGGGCGGGAAGAGGCGGGGCAGGGGTAGTGGGGGTCGAGCACCCACTGGGCAGAGGGGAAGTTGGCGCCTATGGTCGGGGTTATGATCCCCCTCCAAATCTGGCCTGCAAGGCCTCTTGATTGGTGGCAACTCCCTGCACTGGGCTCCGGACTGCTGCAGCCCCAACTCCAGCCCCAACGTTGCTGCTGCTCTGCCTCCAGCTCCCTGGGCTGCTTTTCTGGCCCCTCTGGCCCTGGTTGCTGCAGGTCTCCTCCCAGCACACATCCTTGGCTGCTTTGCTGGCTCTTGCTGCTGCGGCTCTGCTCCCACCACGGATCTGCTCCCTGGGCTGCTTCTCTGGTTCTCTCTGGCTCCGGACAAACCCTATGTATATATATCACCTTGGTGAAGTTGGTGGCTGTGATAGCCACTTTCCATGCAGGCTAAATAAGGGAACCATTAAATGCCCCTTTATTTAGTTTCAGCTGAAGCAATGGAAAACCACCACCCAGGGATTAGACCACAGACAAGTCTGGCCATGGCAATGTGGCCATGTGGTCCAAGAGGGATCCTTTGGGTCTGATAAGAAATGCAGAGTCAAGCCGTGTGACAGAAGCAGCAGAAACATCTCAGACGCAACCAGAGAAAGCAGCAAGAATGCCAGACACAGCCAGAGGAGCACGATCCTGAGCAAAAAGCTGAGAGAGAAAGAAGGCTGTTGGGCAGCTTGCTGGCAGGAAAGAGGCTTGGAGCTGGGATCAAAGAAAGTGCTTCCTGTTGTCTGGTCCTGTTGTGCTCAGGGAAACAGGACTTTGTAGATGTTATATAAATAAGTAGGTTGCATCAACAAACATACCTGACTGTCATCACTTTCTCCTCTCAATGTAACTATGCACAAGACCCAGAATATTGGCTCACTGCTTGGGTCAAAGGGAACTCTCTCTCTATAATTTTGATAGGGTTAAACCAGCTTCTGAATTCACAGAAGTCTTAAATATCTCCGTAAGTAATACCCTGTTCTACACTCATTTACTAAAATCTCTAAGGCATTTGTTAGTATAAGAACAGCCAAAGTAATACTAGCAAAATCTCCAGAAAGTGAATGAGACTCCATCTCTCTGAGATCACTTGAGTTCTTTGACTCAAACTTTCAGGACAAGACCTCCCCGGTGATGAGAAGTGGTTATCAAATTTCATATCTGCTGGAATGGATTTGTAGGGCTATATGTGAAAATCAGACTGATAAAGGGATGCTAACTTCAACCTTAACTCCGAGGAGACCAGTTATACTTCCATGATAGCAGTACACAGCTCTTCCCTTTGTGACACTGCTTTAATCACTCAATAAAATGTTATCTAATAAAAAATAATAATACTAGGACAGAACTTCAGTGACCCAAAGTCCTCCCATGCATCTTTAGAGGAGAAATAAAAAGCCCTAGTTATTATTTATTGCCAATATCAGCTGGAGTATGACCAAATAATTATCATAAGGAAGCAATTGGGGGAAGGAAGCTCTGTGTTAGCAGCTTTCCCTGCCACTAACATGGTACCCAGGGTGTGTGCACCACCACACAGCTGTTGCTAGCAGTGTGAGCCTGTGCACGCCGCTCTGACACCTACGTCGCATGTAAACCCATTGGGGAAAATCTTGCATCATTAAAGTCAATGTGAAACTCCCAGGATTTCACCCATTGCCTGTCTCCCTTCCCCATGACGGGGACGGTTAGCAGCAAGGGATGCTGGAGCTTTTCACTACAGCCGATTCCCACTTGGGTAATGTTTCGGAGAATGTTTCAAACCTGCCTGGGGGATTTGAACATCCAGTTCCCAGGAGTTTTAATGGGAATTTTGAAACCTTATACATCTGCCTTGGTTGTTTGTCTGACTGCAGAGGCTGGTAGGGAAAGCCCCCACTAGCCAGATAGATTATCAGGCCATGGGGGATTCTCCCTTATTGCTCTGGTGAGGAGTTTGGAAAGGATGTTTTCCTTTCGCCTGAATGCCTGTCTGTGTGTTTGTGGGGGGCAGGGCATGACTGGCCAGGGTAACAGCAGATATGGCAGGCAGCTACTTGTGCCTGGGGGAGATCTGGGGCAGCAGCTGTGAGACCAGGGTATCAGACACAACCTGAACCCTGGGAATCCTGAGTAAATCCACCTTCCAAGCCCACGGGTCTCTGCCGAGCTGGAACAGGCAAACGAATCGCTCTTTTCTATCACTTCACTTTGTTGTTAATAAAAGCTGCGACTCACCCTGGAGCTTTCCACCCAATTCACAGAAGCATCTGGAGAGAGAATGACAGTTACACATTGTCACATGGCTGTAAGTTCCCTTAAGGGAAGGCACCTCGCTGGGCATGAATTATAATCCCCCAGCTCCCACCTCTCCCCCAGCCAGGGCAGGGCTCCCCCCTGGGCAGCTCTGAGCACAATGGAGCCTGATCCTGAGCAGGGTCGCTAGGGGATACCAGAACAGAGCATTTAACATGTCTGTTGAAGATGTTCAGTGGTCTGGTTTTCGACAGAGCTATTTTGTCACAAACAGAGGTGGCTTTCCGCAGAAAATGTCAAGATTTTTTTCAAAAAACGAGTGCCCTAAAACTGAAATATTTTGACCAAAACTAGAAATATTCTGGTTTGGAATACCAGCATGTTTCCGCATGGGACTTGTAGTTCAGTTGCATTGTGCTCAGATTATTTTATACAGGCTGGGCTGCCTGGCTGGACTTCATCTCCCATGATACACTGCAACCAGGGACTCCCATGATGTACTTGTTCCCATCACCAAGAGGGGAGAAAGTGGTGCATCATGAGAGAGCCAGGGAGCTCAGCTCAAAGAGGAGACCAGGAGCATGAGGCACCTGAACTACAGCTCCCACGAGGCACTCTTGCACCCAGCTCCCAGTGGAGCAGGTGGAACACTTTCCAGTGGGAGCTTTCCCCTCAGTCCCCTAAGCCACGGCAATGCAGGACTGGGGATTACAGGAAAAGGGTGGGACAAAGGAACCTCAGGGACTCAGACGCCCAAGCCCCAGGACCCTGAGAACTCTCTACTCATTCACTTTGATCACAGGAAGTTAATTGTTGTAACTCTTGGCCAGACAGTCTGATCTGGGATCTGTCCATCCCCCACCAATTAGCACATTTACCCCCAACCCCTGCCTTTCTCCCTCTTCTGCAGGTGACCCCAATACTCTACAAAAACTCTTACATTCATTATGATCTTCAGGAGTGTTGCTTGTGTCATGCTGGACTCGTTCCCTGTGGGGAGTAATAAAGACAGGGGGTATCAGTGATGTGCTCTCTTTTTCTGTCACCTTGGTGTCACTTTTCAGAGTGATAGTTGTGTTAGTCTGTATCAGCAAACAGAACGAGAAGTACTTGTGGCACCTTAGAGACTAACAAATTTATTTGGGCATAAGCTTTCGTGGGCTAAACCCCACTTCATCAGATGCATGTAGTGGAAAATACAGTAGGAAGATATATATATTTACAGAGAACATGAAAAAATGTGTTTTGCCAATCCGACTCTAATGAGACTAATCAATTAAGGTGGGCTATTATCAGCAGGAGAAAAAAAACTTTTGTAGTGATAATAAGGATGGCCCATTTCAAACAGTTGACAAGAAGGTGTGAGGTGTGGTGTGTGGTTGCTGGTGAGTATTTGCTTCAGATTGGGGAACTGTCTGTAAGCCAGGACTGGCCTGTCTCCCAAGATCTGTCCTTCAGGATAGATTGTAGATCCTTGATGATGCACTGGAGAGGTTTTAGTTGGGGGTTGAAGGTGATGGCTAGTGATGTTCTGTTACTTTCTTTGTTGGGCCTGTCCTGTGGTAGGTGACTTCTAGGTATTCTTCTGGCTCTTTCAATCTGTTTCTTCACTTCAGCAGGTGGGTATGGTAGTTTTAAGAACGCTTGATAGAGATCTTGTAGGTATTTGTCTCTGTCTGAGGGATTGGAGCAAATGTGGTTGTATCTTAGAGCTTGACTGTAGACAATGGATCGTGTGCTATGGTCTGGATGAAAGCTGGAGGCATGTAGGTAAGTATAGTGGTCAGTAGGTTTCCGGTATAGGGTGGTGTTTATGTGACCAGGAAGTGGATCTCTTGTGTGGACTGGTCCAGGCTGAGATTCAGCAGAACAGGCCCAACAAAGAAAGTAACAGAATGCCACTAGCAGTCACCTTCAGCCTCCAACTAAAACTTCTCCAGCGCATCATCAAGGATCTACAATCTATCCTGAAGCAAATACTCACCAGCAACCACACACCACACAACAAAAACAATAACCCAGGGACCTATCCTTGCAACAAAGCCCGTTGCCAACTCTGTCCACATATCTATTCAAGGGACACCATCATAGGACTAATCACATCAGCCACATCAGCAGAGGCTCATTCACCTGCACATCTACCAATGTGATATATGCCAGCAATGCCCCTCTGCCATGTACATTGGACAAACCAGATAGTCTCTGACACAAAAGAATAAATGGACACAAATCAGACATCAAGAATTATAACATTAAAAAAATAGTCGGAGAACACTTCAACCTCACTGGTCACACAATTACAGACCTAAAAGTCGCAAGTCTTCAAGAAAAAAACTTCAAAAACAGACTCCAACAAGAAACTGCAGAACTGGAATTAATTTGCAAACTGGACACCATTAACTTAGGCTTGAATAAAGTCTGGGAGTGGATGGGTCATTACACAAAGTAAAACCTATTTCCGCATGCTAATTTCCCTCCCCGCCCCACACACACTGTTACTCACACCTTCTTGTCAACTGTTGGAAATGGGTCAACCTGATTATCACTACAAAAGTTTTTTTTCTCCTGCCGATAATAGCTCATCTTAATTGATTAGTCTTGTTAGAGTTGGTATGGCAAAACCCATTTTTTCATGTTCTCTGTATATATATCTATCTTCCTACTGTATTTTCCACTGCATGCATCTGATGAAGTGGGGTTTAGCCCACAAAAGCTTATGCCCAAATAAATTTGTTGGTCTCTAAGGTGCCACAAGTACTTCTGTTCTTCTTGGTCTGTTTTCAGAGCTCCAGCTGTGAGCAGATTTCTTCCCATGGCTGGTTCTCCTGCTAGGACCTTACATCTCCATTCAGCTCACACTCAGGGGAAAGGCAGCAAGCCCTATTGCTGGATAATCAGGGACCAAACTAAAATCAAATGTTGGCCAAACCATTAAATCTAATGAAATTTTCAATGAAAAAAATCTTAAACAAACTGTTCATTTTGTTTTCTTTTGAATGGACACTTTTGTTTTGTTTCACTTCGAATTTTTTTGTCAGAAACAAAATTGTTTATTTGAATTTTTTTTACTGAAATAAAATTGGATTTTTGGCCCAGGTCTGCTCAGTGTAGAAAGGCTGAACATGCATAGTTAAGGCTTGACTTTAATGTCTTTGCACAGTGTGGAAATGCAGCTTCAGACCCCACTTCTGGCCTAGTCTGCTAACCAGCTCCCATGTCCGAGGAGGGCAGGGTGGGGGTGTTTGGGGGGAGAGACTGGTCATATGGGAGGAGGAGGAAGGAGGGAGGGAATATTTGGGGAGAGGCAGCTAAAGAGCCCTACAGGTGAGTGGCACAGGAGGCAGGCAGGGAACATACAGTGCTGGGAGTCGGGGTGGGAGCTCTCAGCACTGAGGTCTGTGTATTACCCCCACCAGTTTTATTGGCAGAGTCACTGCACTGGGGACCCAGGCTGGGCCGGACACTGGCAGAGCCTGGAAACTGCCTCTAGTCTCCCCACGTGCCTTTTCCTCTCTGTGTCCAGCTGGTCACCCCATGGATTGCCTCATCTCCCACCTGGGCACTCTCTGTCCCACCCCCAGGGCTGGCTTCTCCCCCATCACATCTGACTGGGCCAGGGCCATGTATATTTCCTGGAATCCCTCTTGGGGCAACATGCAGCTGATGAATATGTTCCGAGCTCTGTGGCAGTGAGGCCAGCATGGGCCAGGCAGAGTTCAGAACAAGCGTATGGGTGCCATGGCCCTCAGAAGGGCTGCAGCCTGCAGTGGGCCTGGCTGGCTGCAGAAGGGTAGAAGGGGAGGGGAGCAGGAATCGAGGGGAGCCCTGAGTGGCAGGTGCTGGCTGCAGAGCAATGGGGAGAGATGTTTAGACACTGTATGAGGGATCCCTGCAGGGTCTCTGTGTGTGAAGGGTGGGGGAGGTTTCCTTAAGAAGAACCCCCTGACAGGGTGGTGGGCAGACAGCAAGCTAGCAGCACTTAGCAGCTCCCCCAGCACTGAGGGCAGCCAAAGAGCTGGTTACCCCAGGTCATACTACAGAGGCAACCAGCTCAGAGCACCCCCTGCAGAGCGAGCTGTTCACACGTATGGCGTGCACTCAGGGCCGGCTCTAGGATTTTTGCCGCCCCAAGCAAAAACAATTTTGGCCGCCCCTCCCCCCCCGTTTTTTTCTTACCCCACCCCCGGCCCCGCCTCAACTCCGCCCCTTCCCCAAATCCCCAGCCCTGCCTCCTCCCCCCAAGCTCTCAAGCCTAGGAGGGAGGGAGGGAGAGGGAGAAGCAGCGCATGCGCCACGGCCACTCGGGGTCTCCCCTTCCCTCCCAGGCTCTCAAACCTGGGAGAGAGGGGGAGCAGCGGCGCGCGAATCAGCTGTTTTGCGCGCCGCAGCCGCTCGGGGTCTCCCCCTCCCTCCCAGGCTCTCAAATCCGGGAGGGAGGGGGAGATCCCGAGCGGCAACGGTGCGCGAATCAGCTGTTTCGCGCGCCGCGGCCGATCGGGATCTCTCCCTCCCTCTCGGGTTTTAGAGCCTGGGAGGGACGGCGAGTAGCAGCGCGCGAGCGGCAGCAGCGGAGGTGAGTTAGGGCGGCCAGGGCACATTTTTAGGGGCAGCATAGCCCGCGCCAGAATGTCGCCCCTAAAAATGTGCCGCCCCAAGCACCAACTTGTTTTGCTGGTGCCTAGAGCTGGCCCTGCGTGCACTGAATCCCCACGGGTGTCCCTGCTGCTTGGCTCTCCCCAGCAGGCCGGGGGAGTGCTATGGCTGCCCCATGCACAGACCTGCACTGAAATCATGGGCCGCTGTGAGGGAACCTGCTGTGGGTGTTTTGGGGCAAGACTGTGTGTGGACCCAACGAGCCTGGCACTAAACCAGCTACAGCTGATGGAGCTAACATTGGGTGCACTGCAGCTGGAAGGACTGGAGACCCTTGGTTCCTGGCCAGGCCTGGCCACTCTCAGCCCTGCCCCAGAAGAACAGACTCAGGGAACTGGCTGGGTCGGTCAGTGTCACTTTGTGACCGACCAGCCCAGACACCTCCTGAGTGTAAAACAGGGTCACTTTCATTCTTTCAAACACTCAGGGGTGATTTTCAAACACACTCACTCTGCTACCGGTGAATTTGATGGGAACACACTGCTTTGGCAAACCCCTTCCTTAAAGTGTCTCCTCATAACCCCCAGATTCCCCAGATCCCCTCCCGACCAGGGAGTTCATTCTGCGGTGAGGCTGGAGCGGCTGCTGACCCTTCAGTGAGGCAGAGAGAAAAGACCCAGAATGGAAACGAGACAGGAGAGGGAATAATCTCCTCCTACCTTTGATCCCTTGGCAGAGATGCGACTGAAAGGCAGAGAAATAATGTGGTCAAAGAGGTGGACGTTTCCTCATGGGCAGAGAGAGAGAGAGACAGAAACTGCGTGACATGGCCTGAATTCATCATCACATTGACGCAGAGTCCCATCTCCATAGCCCAACCCAGCGCTCTCCTCCACCAGCCCCACTGACTGCTGCTGGGAGTGGCGTGGGTAAATCTGATGACTTTAGTGTCAGTCTGTGGCATTTGATGTTCTACATAAAGCCCTAGATCTGAGAGTCAGGGGGTTCTCTGAGAATCATGGCTTTCATTTAAAAAAATGTAAATTTATAACCCTCGTGTTTGGAAAGAAAAGCCTGAAAATGTGAACCAAGAGACGACACAAAGATCAAATCCCGCAAGAAAATACAAAGAACCCACACTGGTGACTTGTTGGAAATCCCATGAGTTTTATGCCAATCTCAAGATTGTTGGGGTGACTCGAGTGCTGTGAAAGCTTGGGGCTGGGGACGCTGTGTGAGGAAAGGTTGGCAGGGCAGAACGGTGTCCAGAGCTCTATTTTCAGAGCTGTTAGTCCCTGATTCAGGAAAGCACTTACACAGGCATAAGGCCCTTCCTGACTAGGGGATGCCTTCCTGAACTGCAGCCTTAGTTATCTGTGTGTTGATATTCCTTCCAGACACACACCCCTGGCTGAGTCCTGTCCTCTTTATTGCTAATCTGTGCAATGATGGATGCAGTGGGGCTCTGATCCCTGATGGGGGCTACAAGGTGCTACTGTAATACAAATAATCACAACGATAATCCCTTTCATCATCTCTTTGATCTCTCTCCCTAGCCAGCTTCCCAAAAACAAATGATCTATTTAATTGTGTATTTGATCATCTCTCCCCCGCATCCCTGACACACTGGGTACAGGGGATCGAAGGGGTTGTCTCTGACACGTCCATCTGTACATTTGCTAACACAGCTTGGCCTCACTCTCATACCCACCTTTCTTTCCCAGCAGATAAAGCACCACAGCGAGAATCAGGACAGCAGGGATTGTAATTCCCAACAGGAGCTTTAGATCTGGCCCTAGGAAAGAACCTCAATGTGAATGGCCTCTCCAAGCAGCCACCGGCAAGTCCCTACTGGCTGGAGTTGGCAGAGTCCCGTGGTAAGTGACCCCTAATGCCCTCATGAATGTACCTGCAAGCTCACCCCGCAGTTATCTGCCAGGCGACATTATTGTTTGTTCTTTGTGAGTAAAGCTCGTTGAAGTTTTTCCACAATTTTTTTTTGCCAAACTATTTTTTTAATCCAAACACCGTTTAACTGAAATCAAAATTTTTCTCCCAAACAATTTGCACGCAAGGACCTTCTTAGTCTTTCCACAAAAATAATTTTGAAATGAAAGAAAACATTTTGTTTTGTTTTGAATTGGCAGTTTTGTCTCATTTTGGTTTTCAAAATCCAGAAATGGAAGAAAAATGTTGATTAGCTTTGAAACTAAACAAAGTGAAACTCTCTGTTTCTAACTGACAGTTGTGTCGCATTTTGGTTCCAACCCCCTCCCCCCCAAAAGGAAGCTGTCAAGTCAAAATGAGGCTAAATGAAATTTTTTTGTTGAGTTTCATGAATATTTTTTTCCTCAAAACACTGAAATTTTCCATAACAAGTTTTGAATGAAATAGTTTTCTTCACAATTTTTTGTGGCAATAACTCTGGATTTTCCCCCAGCTCTAAGGGCGAGCTCCTCAAGGCAGGAAAAGTCCGTATGGGAACTGCCCTGCTTCAGGGAAGCGCTACGATTCAGGACAGCGCCCAGGTACAAACTTAACTTCAAACAGCCATTTTAGTTCCAGCAATGGGACTGCAGCAGGTGCCTAAAGTTAAACACATACATAGGTGCTGTCCTGGCTAGGGTTGGACTGGAGCACACGTTGGAGAGCTTTCCTGAGTGAGGGCCAGAGATCTGTACAGCATGCAGAGACGTGTGCAGAGCTGGTCAGCAAATACCCAGTGGAAGAGTTTTCCATCAGAAAATGCGGTTTCTTCAAAATCAAAACCTTTCAACAAGGCTCTTCATTGTTTCGGAATCGAAATGTTGCTGATTCAGGATGAAAATAAAATGTGAATGGTCAGAATTTCTCACAGGACAGAAATGCCCTGTTCCCAGGAGCTCTACAGGCACAGATAACATAAGTGTCGCTCTGGCAGGTGTCACTAGCTGATGCTGTTACACAAAGTTTTACACCAGGTTTTCCTTGCCCTGTGAGTGGTGCACACAGCCTTTGCAGACATACTGTTTAGATATTGATTTGCTGATGCAGATGCTTGTGGGGCGGGGGCTGGGGCAAACAGCCAGTTTTGGGGTCTGCTAAAGTCAGTTTCTAGGGCTCAGTTGCTCCCTGGGAACTGGGCACTGGTGCTGGTCTGAGATTCTTGAATGAGGGGTTTGCCCACATGCTGTTCGTGACACCGCTGGTCCAGGACTGAACCACAGAGCATGAATAACTGATTACACAGAGAGAAAGAACTTGTGAGCCCAGGTGTGATGATGTGTCTGGTGCCTCCTGCCACAGCAACAACAAATGCAGTGAGTGGAGAGGGAGGAAATAATGCACTGACTGCCGGTTTAGCAGTCTGTGAACTCTTGCTCACCAGAAGGGTTTGGGATTCCCCCTTTGAAAGAGCCATTTCCTGCCCTGCAAAGATGCAGCCGGGCTCAGCAATGGTTAAAGCCTGAAAGAGATACAGGGAGAATGCGCTGCATTGGATGAGCCTGTCACCCTGTTGCGTTGTTATGTGTTTCTTCAACATCCATCGTCACAGCGATCACACTCAGACTGGGGGTTGCCCAGCCCAGGACCCACCTTTTCCTAAATAAAGTCCCCAGAATAAAGAAAGGCTTCAGAAGCATTTACCTTGTGGGGAGGAACCCCCGACACCGCTGCTGTTGGAGTCATCACCTAGGCAATAAATACAGAAGAGATCAGAGCAGAGCATGGCCTCATTCCAGGCCCATACACTGCCCTAGCAAAACTACACCATGGACAATAACTGGCTGGTGGCCGTGCTGCTGAAAGGGGACTGGGGTTAGAATGGATCAGAAACTGAATCTGAGTCAGCAGTGTGACGTAGTTGTGAAAAGGGCTAACAGTGTATGTAAGACACGGGAGGTCATTGTTCTGCTCTGCTTGGCATGGGTGAGGCCTCAGCTGGAGTGCAGAGTCCAGTTCTGTGTGACACTCTTTAGGAAAGATAGGGACAAATTGGAGAGAGTCCAGAGGAGAGCAACAAAAATGATGAAAGGTTTAGAAAACCTGACCTAGTTGGAAAGGATAAAAGCACTGGGTATGTTTAGTTTTGAGAAAAGAAGCCTGAGGGGGAACCTGATAACAGTCTCCAAATATGTTCAAGTCTGTTTATAAAGAGTATGGTGATCAATTGTTCTCAGTCCCGCTGAAGGTAGGAAAAGCAGTAATGGGTTTAATCGGCAGTAAGGGAGGATTAGGTTAGATAGTAGGAAAAGCTTTCTAACTATAGGGCTAATGAACATAAGAACAGAAGAATTGCCCTACTGGGTCAGACCAAGGGTCCATCTAGCCCATTATCTGTCTTCCGACAGTGGCCAGTGCCAGGTGCCCCAGAGAGAATGAACAGAAAAGGTAATCATCAAGTGATCCATCCCCTGTAGCTGACTCCCAGATTCTGGCAAACAGAGGCTAGGGACACCATTCCTGCCCATCCTGGCTAATAGCCATTGATGGACCTATCCTCCATGAATTTATCTAGTTCTTTTTTGAACCCTGTTATGGTCTTGGCCTTCACAACATCCTCTGGCAAGGAGTTCCACAAGTTGACTGCGTTGTGTGAAGGAATAATTCCTTTTATTAGTTTTAAACCTGTGCCTATTCATTTCATTTGGTGACCCCTAGTTCTTGTGTTATGAGAAGTAGAAAACAACACTTCCTTATCTACTTTCTCTACACCAGTCATGATTTTATAGACTTCAATAATATCTCCCCTTAGCCGTCTCTTTTCCAAGCTGAAAAGTCTCAGTCTTATTCATCTCTTCCATACCCCTAATCATTTTTGTTGCCCTTTACTGAACCTTTTCCAATTCCAATATATCTTTTTTGAGATGGGGCGACCACATTTGCACACGGTATTCAACATGTGCGTGTACCATGGATTTATATAGTGGCAACATGATATTTTCTGTCCTATTATCTATTCCTTTCTTAATTATTTCCAGCATTCTGTTCCCTTTTTTGACTGCTGCTGCGCATTGAGTGGCTGTTTTCAGAGAACTATCCACAATGACTCCAAGATCTCTCTCTTAAGTGGTAACAGTTAATTTAGACTCCATCATTTTATATGTATAGTTTGGATTATGCTTTCCAATGTGCATTACATTGCATTTATCAACATTAAATTTCATCTGCAAGCTTATGCCCAAATAAATTTGTTAGTTTCTAAGGTGCCACAAGTACTCCTCCTTCTTTTTGCTGATACAGACTAACACAGCTGCTACTCTGAAATTTGCCATTTTGTTGCCCAGTCACCCAGTTTTGAGAGATCTTTTTGTAGCTCTTCGCAGTCTGCCTGGGTTTTAACTATCTACAGTAATTTTGTATAATATGCAAATTTAACCACCTCACTGTTTACCCCTTTTTCCAGATCATTTATGAATATGTTGAATAGGACTTGTCGAAGAACAGACCCCTGGGAGACACCACTATTTACCTCTATCCATTCTGAAAACTGACCATTTATACCTACCCTTTGTTTCCTATCTTTTAACCAGTTACCAATCCATGAGAGCACCTTCCCTCTTATCCCGTGGCAGCTTACTTTGCATAAGAGCCTTCGGTGAGGGACCTTGTCAAAGGCTTTCTGAAAATCTAAGTACAGTATATCCACTGGATCCCCATGGTCCACATGCTTGTTGACCCCCTCAAAGGATTCTAGTAGATTGGTGAGGCATGATTTCCCTTTACTAAAACTATGTTGACTCTTCCTCAAGAAATTATGTTCATCTATATGTCTGACAATACTGTTCTTTATTATAGTTTCAACCAGTTTGGCTGGTACTGAAGTCAGGTTTACAGGCTTGTAATTGGCATCACATTAGCTATCCTCCAGTCATCTGGTATAGAAGCTGATTTAAATGATAGGTTACAGACTACAGTTAGTAGTTCTGCAATTTCACATTTGAGTTCCTTCAGAACTTTTGGGTGAATACCATCTGGTCCTGGTGACTTATTGCTGTTTAATTTATCAATTTGTTCCAAAACCTCCTCTAATGACACCTCAATCTGGGACAGTTCCTCAGATCTGTCACCTAAAAAGAATGGATCAGATTTAGGAATCACCCTCACATCATCAGCTGTGAAGACCGATGCAAATAATTCATTTAGTTTCTCCTCAATGGCCTTAACGTCCTTGAGTGCTCCTTTACCACCTCACTTGTCCCGTGGCCTCACTGGTTGTTTAGCAGGCTTCCTGCTTCTGATGTACTTAAAAAACATTTTGCTATTACTTTTTGAGTCTGGCTAACTGTTCCTCAAATTCTTTTTTGGCCTACCTAATTGTATTTTTACTCTTCATTTGCCAGTGTTTATGCTCCTTTCTATTTTCCTCACTAGGATTTAACTTCCACTGCTTCTTTTACTTTGTTGTTTAGCCACAGTGGCTCTTTTTTGGTTCTCTTACTACGTTTTTAATTTGGGGTATACATTTAAGTTGAGCCTGTATTATGGTGTCTTTAAAAAGTTTCCACTCAGCTTGCGGAGATTTCACTTTTGGCGCTGTACCCTTTAATTTCTGTTTAATTAACCTCCTCATTTTTGTGTAGTTCCCCTTTCTGAAATTAAATGCTACAGTGTTGGGCCGCTGTGGTGTTTTTCCTGCCACAGGGATATTAAATTTAATTATATTATCGTCACTATTATCAAGCGGTACAGCTATATTCACCTCTTGGACCAGTTCCTGTACTCCACTTAGGACTAAATCAAGCATTGCCTCTCCTCTGGTGGGTTCCAGGATGAGCTGTTCCAAGAAGCAGTCATTTAAGGTGTAAAGAAACTTTATCTCTGCAGCCCATCCTGAGGTGACATGTACCCAGTCAATATGGGGATAATTAAAATCCCCCATTATTATTATTAAGTTTTTTATTTTAATAGTCTCTCTAATCTCCCTGAGCATTTCACAGTCACTATTATCATCCTGGTCAGGTGGTCGATAATATATCTCTACTGCTATATTCTTATTATTAGAGCATGGAATTTCTATCCATAGAGATTCTATGGTACAGTTTGATTCATTTCCGACTTTTACTTCATTTGATTCTATGCTTTCTTTCACATATAATGCCACTCCCCCACCAGCACGACCTGCTCTATACTTCTGATATATTTTGCACTCTGGTATTACTGTATCCCATTGATTATCCTCATTCCACCAAGTTTCTGTGATGCCTGTTATACCAATATCCTCATTTAATATGAGGCACTCTAGTTCACTCATTTTATTATTTAGACTTCTAGCATTTGTATATAAGCACTTTAAAAACTTGTCCCCTTTTAGCTGTCTGCCATTAAACAATGTAATTTAATAGTACTCTTTTTTATTTGACTGATCAGACCCTGCCTGTATTTTATCATTTTCCATCATCTCATCCTCAATAGGACATAGAGATTATCTATTAATAGATCCTCCCCTAAAGGATGTCCAAACCACGTGCTCCTCCACACCTGTCGGCTTTCCCCCAGCCCTTAGTTTAAAAACTGCTCTACGACCTTTTTAATGCTCTGGAATGTTGTGGAATCCCTGTCATTGGAGGTTTTTGAAAACAGATTGGACAAACTCCTATCAGGGATGGTCCTGCTTTACTTGGTCCTGCCTCAGTGCAGGGGGCTGGACTTGATGACATCTTGAGGTCCCTTCCAGCCCGACATTTCTATGATGTCCCTAACCCCACCTGCCTGGGTTGGGCCGTCTGAGCTGAGATGGGTGAAAATTGGGGGCGGGGTTCCCTGTGTCAAATTTTGAACACAGATGTTTTGTTAGAAATGTTTGTTTCAGATTTTGATGAAATTCAGCATTTGGATTTGCAGGGGCTTTTAATTGTTTTTCTTGGTCTGCCATTCCCTCGCCCCCTCCCATTTCGTGTGATGCTGAGTTGCTGGGCAGGGCTGAGCTGGGATATGTCCTCACCCCCCCCCCCCCCACTGGCCTTACCAGTGATGTTGAGGTGCTGGGCAGGGCTGAGCTGGGATCTGTTCACCCGGTTGACACTGTCCTTAATCTCATATCCACAGGTGTAATTCGTAGAGCTGACTCCAGACACCACGTGCTCATAGTTGTAGGTGGCTTTCTCCTCCAAGCCCCTCTGGGACGAAACCTCTTCCCCGTCCTTACAGAAGATGATGCGAGTGGCCGGGGCCCGGGAGAACACGGAGCACTTGAACCGCACAGAGTCCCCTGGCCGGGCAGACGTCTGGCTCAGGTAGAGGGCGGGGGCAGAGAGAGTGCCTGGAAAGGGGAATGGGGCAGAGTTGTCAGTGGGGCGTTGGTGGTGCCCATGGCTGTCAAAGGGGCTAGGTTCGCATTGTCTGGTGCTGTTCACTCTCCTAGAATAAGAGGCCCCAGTGTGGGCAGCTGGAGAAACGAGCAAGGTGCCTTCTTGCCCCCCACCTGGGAGGTGAACTCATGTGAAAGCACCTCTGAACTCTGAGTCTCCACTGACCAAGGACAACACTGATGAGTGGGGTGCGATGGAGGGAAAAGTGAGGGGCACGTTAAATAAACATTTGTTTGTTGGACTATATTTTAGTGACTTTGCTCCAGAATGCTAGATTTGTGACTGGGAATGGAAACTTATATAAATATGTTTCCTAGTAGGCCAAGATTTTTAAAATGCATTATTTGCCAAGGTTGTTATCTCACCTCTTTGCTATCTTGAGAGTTCATTATGTTGGGGAGTTTCTGTACTAAACATTTTTATTATTATAATTAATTTTTACATAAGAATGGCCATATTGGGTCCATATAGACCAGTATCCTGTCTTCCGACAGTGGTCAGGGCCAGATGCCCCAGAGGGAATGAACAGAACAAGTAATGATCAAGTGATCCATCCCCTGTTGCCCATTCCCAGCTTCTGGCAAACAGGCTAGGGACACTCAGAGCATGGTGTTGCATCCCTCCTCATCCTGGCAAATAGCCACTGATGGATCTATTCTCCAGGAACTTATTTCTTTTTTTAATCCTGTTTAGCCTAACCAAAAGAAGGCTGAGGGGAGATATGATTGCTCTCTATAAATATATCAGAGGGATAAATACTAGGGAAAGGAATTATTTAAGCTTAGTACCAATGTGGACACAAGAACAAATGGTTATAAACTGGCTATCAGGAAGTTTAGACTTGAAATTAGACGAAGGTTTCTAACCATCAGAGAAGTGAAGTTCTGGAACAGCCTTCCAAGGGGAGCAGTGGGGGCAAAAGACACATCTGGCTTCAAGACTAAGCTTGATAAGTTTATGGAGGGGATGGTATGATGGGTTAGCCTAATTTTAGCATTTAATTGATCTTTGACTATTAGTGGTAAAGATGCCCAATGGCCTGTGATGGGATGTTAGATGGGGTGGGATCTGAGTTATTACAGCGAATTCTTTCCTGGGTGTCTGGCTGATGTGTCTTGCCCACATGCTCAGGGTTTAGGTGATCACCATATTTGAGGTCGGGAAGGAATTTTCCTCCAGGGCAGATTAGCAGAGGCCCTGGGGGTTTTTCGCCTTCCTCTGCAGCGTGGGGCATGGGTCACTTGCTGGAGGATTCTCTGCACCTTGAAGTCTTTAAACCATGATTTGAAGACTTCAATAGCTCAGACATAGGTTAGGGGTTTATTACAGGAGTGGGTGGGTGAGATTCTGTGGCCTGCGTTGTCCAGGAGGTCAGACTAGATGATCATTATGGTCCCTTCTGACCTTAAAGTCTATGAGTAGTGCTTCATAGAAGGCTTGAGTAGCCAACTTTAATTTGTGTAATGATTTTAAAACATGAGTTAAATCCAATAAAATAGTCATGAAACATTTTTCAGTTTTCACTATGGTGCCATACAGCCCACCTTCACCCTCACGGTCTCACCTCTCATTGGCCCTGACCCCGCCCCTGTAAATTCAAACACCACCCCTAATTTCAATTCCTGGGGAAAACACTGGGGAGGGGTAAATGCCTTGGGTAGATTGGGGACCGACAGACGGACTCACCGGGAGCTGAGCAGATCTCCTGGCTGCTGGGACTCAGTGCTGGGAACAGAAAGGTGCCGTATGGTTAGTGCTGGAGACAAAATCTCCCCCTTTTCCAAGGTCCCTTTTAAGGGATAAAAGCTGCCTTTAATAGACAGGAAAAAAATGGCTGATTTGTGTTTTGGTGAAGGAGCAAACCAGGCAGGATGTTAGATCTGGGGCAGGGCAGAGTCCTCGCACACACAGACCTTCACTGAGCTGGGAACTGCCTTTCTCTTCAACTCTCTAGAGGGCCAGATCCTCAGCTGGCGTAAACCGGCATTGACTCCAATGGAGCTACACTTTTTTACACCAGTTGGGGATCTGGTCCAGTAACTCTCACAGTCAGTGTTTACACTGGTTCCTATTTCTCTCCCACTGAAGAGGATTTGCAGACAGTCTGGGCCCCGAGGCTGCTCTCGGTTCTGTTTCCTCCCAACCTGCTACGAATTAGCACACGATTCCAGCATACTCACCGGGCAGCAAGAGGCACAGAGAGAGGATCATCAGGGCAAGGCGGGGAACCGATCGGGATGGAAGCTGCCTAGCGGCTTCTGCTGCTGACGGGGCCAGGAGGGGACAATCCGTCGTCACTCCCTGCTCCCACTTGCCCCCATTGCCCTGTCTGACTTCAGCAGAAGGGAAGCTCCGGTCTCTCTCTCTGCTCTCATCTGCCCCCGTCTGCTGCCCAAGGTTGGATGCTTCAGCCAGCTCCTCTCCCTTCTCCCAGGCCCCTGGGGTCTGTAGGGCTCAGGCAGCAGAGACTCTGCAGCCTCTCTCTGACCTGCTGTGTCCTCTCTTGTGTCTGACATTCGTCACCACTCCCCGGTTCCTGCCCCGCACCACCCCCCTTCCATGCTCTAGCCACAGTGTCTCTATTTAGGGCTGCAGGATTGAGAACCAAAGGGGCCTGGTTTGCTTGTTTGAGTTTAAACATGTCACTGTGGAAACATCTCCCGTCCCATCTCAGTTTCTGGGGACTGGGACAGCCCGCTGGCTAAAGGCACAGCTGGGCTGGGGTGAAAGGCCACTGGGTGATTGGGAGGCCTGGTATATTGGAGGACCCTGAACCTTTTGCCTTCACCCTGGTCTCCAGTCCCTGGTGAGAAGGACCCAGCTCCCCCAGGGGGAAATTTAACCTCTCAGCTTAAGAGGGACATAACTGGGGTCTGGGCCTTGTGCAGGTGCACAAGGGTGAATTTCACCCCAGAGAAGACCTACCATGGAACTGCACTGGCTTCTCCACCTGCTTAGTCTCCACCTGCCCTGTGCTCCATAGCCAGCTCCAGCCACTTCTGCCCATTCTGCCCTGACTGACCCCACTCCCCATTCCGGGCTGCTGAGGAGTCTGCTTTCCCTGCTGAGAGACAGGCACCAGGTCCCTTCCCCCTACCCTGGTTCTCTCTTCAGTCACCCCCCACTGCCAGGTGGCTAAGAACACATGGCAGTGGATAAAGAGCATCCAGAAGTGACCTCTGAGCAGGTGGGGAGCCAGAATCAGTGTGACTAAGCAATTGGGGGAATGAGAGCAATAGGGTTTTTGGTTGGGTAGCTCCCAGTACCAAGGGGAAGGGTTGATGGGAAATCAGGACCCTGAGACTGACAGTCTCCAGGGGCTATGGGGAGAGGCTAACGCTCCAGGTCAGCCTGATTGACAGGGCAGGCAGGCTAATGGGAGTGTCAAGAGGCCAGGGGGTCTCATTCTCCATGTGAGCTGGAACTGCCTGGGCCCAAGTGGGGCCGAGGCGCCAATCTACGGAGAGAGCAGGAGCCTGAGCTGAGCTGGAAGCAGAGCCGTGTCAGCCAGAGCCAGAGCGAACCAGAGAAGCAGCCCAGGGAGCAGAGCTGTGCTGGGAGGAGAGCTGCATCAACCAGAACCAGAAAAGCAGACCAAGGTGCTGGAGGCAGAGAAGCAAGCAACAGCTCTGGGGCTGGAGCAGTCCGAAGCGCGTGTAGTGAGCAGCTAGGGAGAGCGAGGGGGACCCTTGGGCAGAGGGCCCAGTGCAGGGAGATGCCACCAGTCAAGAGGCCTTGCAGGCCAGACCGGGGGGGGGGGATCATAACCCCAACAGGGGTGCTGATGCTGCAAAGAATCATCCTGCCACCTAGAGCCTGAGGGTGTGCAGCCACCGCCAGAGCAAGTGTCCGACCCCCAGCATCCCTGCAGCACACCCAGTGCCTCGGCAGGAGCCCCTCAGGAATCCTGGACCCAGCCTTGTTGGGGTTACGAGGACTCTGCCACACAGGAGAGTGGAAGGGGAGTCCTCAAGGTCAGGCAGGTCTCTGGGTAAAGGGAGTGGGAGCGAGGACTCAGATCCTTTCACTAGCCAATTCCACCAGGGTAGTGTATATGCCAGGAAAGTTCCCCACAATAGCGGGACCATTTCCCCACTTACAGAAAGTCTTGTGAACAGACATTAACACCTCTGCAGGAAGCCAAACAGTCCAGCGAAATCTGTCAGGAGTACAAGGCAGAGCAGTTTAGCAGAGCAACTTTGCAGAGTAATTGATGCAGAAACAGATTGTCCTAGGATGGTGGCTGGGCACATTTCACCACTGGGATGGAGTCAGTTTTGTAGAGCAGATGGACAGGGCTATACTGGGGCAGCTCAGATGCTCAGGTGGGGGTCAGAGGACCAGAGTCTGACGCTACCTGTCATAAGCAGTGCCCAGAAAACGCCAGTGCGAAAAAGGGTAAATATTTGTGGCAAGTTTTTTAAAATGATTGTTTCAAAACCTTTTGTGAAAAATATTTTTTCCCATCTCTTGGTGGCAAAATGGTAAAAATGGAGGGAGGGGAAACCAAAACCTGAAAACTTTTAAAAAATTATCTGAAAAAGTGGGTTATTTAAATGTAAATTTTTATTTTTTCTTTTAATTTTTCCAGTTTTGATTTTATAAAGCCCCCAGAAGAGTTTTAATTTTTAATTTGTAAAAATGGAAACTTTGGAAATAATGAAAACGTTTGACAAAAACTCTCACTTTGAAAACTACGTCCATTTTAGATCACTGCATTTTGGTGGCTCTGCCCAGAGTGATCCCCGGGGCTGTGGTTCAGGCTGAGCTGCTGGCACCCTTGGGTGGCAGCTGGGCCCTGCTTGTAGCTCAGACAATGCTGCCCAGAAAGGGCCTGATCCAAAGCCCATTAGTGTCAATGGAAAGACTCCACTGACTTCACTGGTCTGGGGATCAGGCCGCTGTGTAAGAGGATCGGTTCTCCTGTGACAGAGAAATGGCTCTGGAACTTTCACTTGAAGTGTCTCCTGGCCACAGGAACAGGAACAGGGAAAGTCTCCACCATGGGAGGTGAAGGGGATGTTGATGACAGGATCGAGAACAGTGCAAAATGGGATGTGAAGAAGGGAACTCACCCCGTTTCCCTCCCCCCTCCGACAGAGCTGCAAAAGTATCTGATACATGAAGAAAGAGCATCTGCAGAGTGAGTTCCTCCTGCTGCACAGACCCTGCAGCTGCCTCACTGCACAGACCCTGAAAGGAGCAGAGAGAAGGCTCCACACAGGGAAGAAATGACCAGGGCTCCTCTACGCTAGTGCTTTAACAGAGACTTGAAAGGAGTCAGCTGCACAGAGCTTGTGATAGAGAGAGAGAGATCAATAGATAGATGGATGGATAGATAGATGACTATGCATGGAACTAGAGAGGTAGAAAGATAGACAAAGGATGTATATGGGGATAAATAGATATAATATTAATTTTAAATACCATGCTTGGTTTATCACATTTCCTGCTGAGGCAACAGAGGCGGCTGTGTGAAAGCTGTGAGCACCCTGACATGTTCCCAAAGCAGATGGATTCAACCCAGCACCTGCCCATGAACCACACAGCCCCTGCTGCTATAGAATCATAGGACTGGAAGGGACCTTAAGAGGTCCAGTCCCCTGCACTCATGGCAGGACTAAGTATTATCTAGGCCTTCATGGGAAGTTATCTGGTATCAGTTAAAGGATGAATTTATACCACTCCAGTAATAGCAGTAAAAGTCACTGTGCACGTTAGAGGGCTTTCCCTTCACCCTCTTCCCTGGTTCTTGTCACACAGATGGAAAGCAGAAGACCAGAAGTCCAAAGCGCAGACAATGCAATGTTTATTGGGGTTTTAGTTCTAAGCAAGCATATTCCAAAGCCCTTCACACCTGTCAGGCATATCCCTGGGGGAGGGATAGCTCAGTGGTTTGAGCATTGGCCTGCTAAACCCAGCATTGTGAGCTCAATCCTTGAGGGGGCCATTTAGGGATATGGGGCAAAAATCTGTTGGCTGATTTAAGTGGGGATTGGTCCTGCTTTGAGCAGGGGGTTGGACTAGATGATCTCCTGAGGTCCCTTCCAACCCTGATATTCTATGATCTCAACCATTTAGAGTTTTACCGTATTCCAAAGCCCTTCATACCAGTCAGACTTATATTTATACACCAATTGAGTTTTCTCCTTCCCCGGCTACAGTTCTGTACGCCAATAGAACCCCTTCTTCTTCTAACCCCTAGCACACAGACGGAGCTCTCTCTTCCCAGGGTTCTGTTTCCAGCTCTGACACAGCCATCTACCCACCCAAACCGCCCCTAGCCCCGGCCCGCCCACCGGCACACCTGAGCCGCTGCGGTTGGCCCACCTGCCCAAGCCCCAGCCCGCTCACCCATCCTCCCAAGCTGCCCTGACTGGCCTGCTCACCTGGGCCACCCTGAACTGCAGCCCGCCTGCCCGAGCCACTCCATGTGCCGGCCTGTACACCGACCCACCCGCCTGAGCCTCCCCAGCTGGCCCATGTGAACTGCCCCGGATGGTTGGAGGAGACCCGCGTCCTAGGCACCCAGAAGAGCTCTGAGTCCCAGTCATGGCCCAGCCCCGGGGCCGTGGTGGGGAGCATTAGCAGAGGTTTGGGGAGGCTTAGCCTCCCCAGCCTCCATTACACACCGCCCATGCTGGAGCCCTAGGCATAACTAACAATATGAACCAAATGCTGCAAACCAAAATAGGCCTGGCCTTGGCAGAATAGTAACACACTGGGTATTGGCTAACCAAGTAATCACACTCCTGACGTGAGAGGATGGTACAGGGACACACAGAGTTCTCGAGTAACTACGTAAATACAGGCTTAAGGGATGGTACAGGAACACTCCGACCGCTCCTAAGGATGAAGAGGGGATGACAAGATAATGGATAAGGATGTTTGTTCGAACTAGCAGGAACAAGGAGAAACGGTAGTGATAAGGGTAGTAACTGACAAGATCTAAAGTGGAATACGTGACTTCTTTATATCAATGTATAAAAGGAGAAGTCATAGGAGAGGCACCTTTGTACTAGTCTAGACACAGCACCCTGGTGTGCTGATTGAACTGGTACATTGTCGCAGGCATACATGTGTTAGTGGATCTGTAGCTCCTGTGGGGCACTAGGACTGTGCTTTGTCGACAATAACCCTGGCCGAGCACCTTCACCAATGAACCAAGTCTGTGCTCATTCTTACAAGTATCATCGAAGCCTGATGAATCAACACACTGAGCTGTCTGCTAGTGCTGCTGATGTTGGAGCTCTGAGAACAGCAACACTAGCAGCATTACCAATGCTGCAGCACCAGCAGCACTTAGCAACACGAACAACAGTTGGTAATCGTACAATCATAGACATGTCAGGCTGGAAGGGACCTCAAGAAGTTATCCAGTCCAGGCCTCTGCACGGAGGCAGGATCATGTGAACCTAGACCATCCCTGAAAGGGGATTTGTCTAACCTGTTCTTAATAACCTCCAACAATGGGGATTCCACATCCTCGCTTGGAAACTATTCCAGAGCTTAACTTCCCTTGTTGTTAGAAAGTTTTTGCTACTATCTAACCTAAACCTCTCTTGCTGCAGATTAAACCCATTACTTCTTGGCCACTGAGAACAATTGATCACCGTCTTCTTATTACAGCCCTTAATATATCTGGAGACGGTTATCAGGTTCCCCTTGTGTCTTTTTTTCTCAAGACTAAATATGCCCTTTTTTTTAACCTATCATCATAGTTCAGTTTTTCTAAATCTTTGATAATTTTCGTGTCTCTCCTCTGGATTGTCTCTAATTTGTTCACATCTTTCCTAAAGTGTGACCCCCAGAATTTCACACAGGCCTCCAGCTCAGATCTCACCACTTCCCAGGAGAGCAGGACAATGACCTCCCATGTTTTACCTCCCAAGAATGACATTAGCCTTTTTTGTGACCGCATCATATTGTTGACTCATATTCAATTTCTGATCCACTGTGATGCTCTTGGTACCCTTTGAACCCAGGCATGCAGAGCACAACAAATCGGCAATCCAGCACCTTAACCGCTCAGTCACTTTTTTAGCCAAAAGGGCCCCTTTCCACCAGCTGTTCCTTGGTCAGCCAATGCCAGGCACCCAAGCCAGTGTAGAGCAGACATAGAAAGGGAGGCCTGCAAGCAGACCAGTGGTGTAGAGAGTTCATTTTTGATTCTCATTATTGTAAGTGTAACCCTTCTGCCCATCTAAGTTGGCAGCAACAAGGGCCGGGTTCTGTATCTAGGAGTTCTGTTTCAATAACGCAATGCAAAACCGGCTCGAGCCCTCACCCAGTGACCTGGGACAATTACATACCACCCCCTGGGTGCCTCTAAGAGGCAATACTTCCCCTCTCGCAAGCACGGAGTCTGAGTGTAGCAGAAAATGTTTAATAACATGAGGTAAACGACATCAGCATTAAATTGGAAAAAACAGCACAAACAGGATTCATAACACAAACCATGAGCAAAAAACCCACCCCAGCAAATTGGGCTGTGTCCTTTCCCTTTGGTTCTTGAATCCAGCAACCCAAAAATCACCCAGAGTCCCCAAAGTCCAACACCCCCAAAGTCTCTTGGGTCCAGCAACCACCCAAAGTCCCAAAAGTCCAACAACCCCCAAAGTCTCTGTCCCTGGCCAGTGCAGCCCCAGAGTAAAAGGGGGGCACGCAGGGTGTTAAGGGGCACCTTACATGATCCAAGGCCAGCCATCTCTCCATGGGGTTCCCAGTCATCCCCACAAATTGCTCCGCCAGCTGCTTAGCAAGATAGTTTCAGGCTCCCTGACTAGTTAACACAGCACTTCATAACTTTAACTCTTTTGTGATTTCAGCTCAGAGTAGGAGAGCCCCAGTGCTTGTGCACAATTGGCCCAAAGTGAATTCAGCGCAGCAGCCTGTAACTAGACTCCTAATGGAATCAAAGTTAGCTCTGATATTCAACAGCAGAGAGAGAAGGTGGTGCAACTGGTGTGTGTTAAGCCTTCAGAGAGGAAACCCATACCATCAGCTACAAATACCTATCCCCACCCTCTCTCCATTCACTGTATTTTGTAACCCATGCCCCTTGTCAAGCAAGTGCTACGTAGGTAATGGTGAAGGACTCACTCAGTCCTTCTGTCATACAACGGTTCCACTGGCCTTGATTCACAGAATCAGGGTAACAAAACTTTATTCTTCCTGCCCCAATAACAGAGAAACTGGGGATCCCACACCAGCCAAAGTAACCACTTTCAGTTGCTGTTGTTTCATGCCACGCGCGTGGGTGTGCCTATGCAAACAAGATCAGCCCCTGGAGTTCTTTTCCACACTCGCCATAATTCACCACCAGATGTCAGGGTAGAGCTCATCCTGACTCTGCTTACATAAGCAAAGTTTGAGTCCTACCTGGTGTAGGAAGTGTTGTGGCACCCAATTTGTGGGGAGGTTTAAGTCTTCTTTTGGTGACCGTATGGCTTCGCTGGGTAAAGAGGTGCAGAAGAGTGACCCTGCGGCTGCCTCCACAAAAAGAAGAAGTGACGGCCCACAACCAAAGGGGACAGCAGTGCACAATAGATTAGTAGTCTAGGGCCTTAATCACTCAGCCATTTCGCATGATGTAGCTATGGGCTTGGTATGTCAGCAGGCCAGCTTATGTTTCCTTCTCTACAGTCACTTGGGTGCCTGGTCTTTGATGAAATAACAGCTCATGTGAAATATGCCCCATTGGGTAAAGAAGTGGCTGAGGAGTTAAGGCTGATCCTTTGCATTTGGTATGGGTGGGTCTAAATCCCACCTTTGTTGCTAGCTAGCCTTTCCTTTGGCAGTGGTGGCCACTGGCTCTTTCCTCTTCAGGCCCTCACTACCCAAGCATGCCTTACAACATAAATAAAATTTGTTGTAGCCATGTTGGTCCCAGGATAGCAGAGCTTTGTAGCTCAAAAGCATGTCTCTTTTACCAGCAGACTTTGGTCCAACAGAAGGTTTTACTTCACCCGCTTTCTCTGCAGGGCCGGATTTACACCTTATGTGTCCCTAGGCACAGCATCTTCAACTCCCCCCTGGCCTACAGCTGACCCATTGTGCTGCACACAGTTTTAGACAGGTAAGCGTCCCTAGAACACCGGTGCCCCTAGGCATGTGCCTACTGTGTCTAATTGGAAATCTGACCCTGGGCCAGCTGGACTCCAGACCGGCTCACAAAGGTGGGAATTTTGCATGGTGCCTCTCCAGCGCTGGCGCCTCAGCAGACGGAGCCTTAATCCCCAGGCTGGAGAGTCATTCTCATGCTTTTTGGCCTAAGGAATAGCAATTAGCTGGTATTTAGGGATCAAACACACACTTCTGGAGCTGGACTGAACAACATATTAAAAACTTATGCCCAGCTAAAACTAATCAGGTTAAATTTGTGAATAGTTTTCGGCGAGTAAACTATTCAGAAATTTTCGCCCAGCTCTACTTGTGAGAACACAAACTGGTTTGTTGTTGTAGGGTTGTTGCTGAGTGCCAAAACTGCACACAAAGGGGTTTGTTTGAAGGTTTGTGACTGCTGGGGTTGCATTTTGATTTATTTTTGTAGGTGCATCCATGAGCACTGGGACACTTTCCATGTGGGCTTATTATTGTAGGGTTGTCCATAAGTACTGAGGCTACTCATAAGTTGGGGCTGCAGGCATACTGGTTTGTTATCAAAGGGTCTTTTTGTGAGCTGTGGGACCACTCCTGCTGCTTTGTTTTTGTAGTGTTGATTGTGAGTGCATGGACTGCAGTCACTCGGGTTTGTTATTGTAGGGTTGCTCATGAATGCTGGGTTTGTTGTTAATAACAACAGTGAAGTGGAATGAGAATCCCCAGTTATTTCCATGTGTATATTGCCACCCTGGTCAGAGTGAAAGCCCCAGGCTGTTCATTTGGGAGTGGGAGGTGACTTCACTGTCTGGGGGAGACCTCCCTGTATTTCTCTGCTTTGTTTCCCCAACTCTCCCCAGTAGCAGAAATTCCTTCTCTCCCCCAAAGTCATCCCTTGGGGGGTTGGTTTCTTTTATAAACCCCACTGCTGGGATAAGGGCAGGTCTGTGGGTTTGGGCCCTTTCCCCTAGGCGTTCCCCCTATTTCTCCTACAGCAGAGTGAGTGAGAAGCTGAAGCTATCCATAACTGTGGGGAGCAATCGCACTGTGTGTCCCCTCAAGTTAGGACCCCCACATTGTAACATGTGATTGAGGGAAGTGGGGGCAGTAGCAGTCATAGCAGTGCACACATCCTGAATGAGGTGCGGAGGAAAGCAGGCCATGTCCCGTGTCTGTGCCCTGGAACAGAAACCAAGACCCTTGAACCCAAGTTATTAGGGAATGTCGGGGAGCGGCGGCCCAGACCCCCAAGGATGCAGCGAGCAGGAGCAGAGGCAGGTGAGGTGAGCACACTGGATTATTAAATCATTTCTCTGTTGGTTTGTACCCAGATGTGTTTGGCAATTAGGGTTAATGCACATCTTTAGACTATGAATGGTGTGTGAACCCAACCATTCTGGGAGGCTAGCCCTCCGGCCCTGCCCTTTCCACCTGAGGCCCTGTCCCTACCCCACCTCTTCTGCCCCCCCCTCACTCGCCAGAGCCCCAAGGCCCACCATCACCACCACTGTGGCCAGAGGAGCCCCTGCGGCTGGAGGAGCCCCTGCTAAACTGCCCCAAGCGCTGGCCCACCTGCCTCAGCTGACCTGAGACCTAGGCTGCCAGATGGCCTGCCCTAGCTGTGCTGGCGAGCCGAGCACTGTCCCGCCTGCCCTAGCCGCTCCGAGCCCTGGACTGCCGGCGCCCTGAGCTGCCCTGACCCCTGGGCCATTGGCTGGTCTGAGAACTGTAGGGTTACCATATTTGAACTTTCAAAAAAGAGGACACTCCAGGGGGGGGGGGGGGAGTAGCCCCGTGCCCTAGCCACTCCCTCCCACCCCCTGACTGCCTCCCCACAGAACCCCCAACCCATCCAACCCCCCCTGCTCCTTGTTCCCTGATTGCCCCCTCCCGGGACCCCTGCCCCTAACCACCCCCCGGGACCCCACCCCCTATCTAAGCCTCCCTTATCTTTGTCCCCGACTGCCCCCTCCTGAGACCCCCCCACCCTAACTGCCCCTCTAGGACCCCGCTCCCTACCTGCCCCCTGACTGTTCTGACTCCTATCCACACCCTCGCCAGAACCCTGGGACCCCCGCCCCATCCAACCCCCCTGCTCCCTGTCCCTTGATTCGCCGTGCTCCCTGCCCTGCCCCACCCCAGCTCACCTCCGCTCTGGCTCTGCCTGCTCCCCTGAGCGCGCAGCCGCCCCGCTTCTCCGCCCCCCCCCCCCGAGGCTTGCTTCAAATCAGCTGTTCGCATGGCAAGCCTGGGAGGGAGGGGGCGAGAAGCGGAGCGGCGCGGCTGTGCGCTCAAGGCAGCAGGCAGAGGCGGAGCGGAAGTGAGCTGGGGCAGGAAGCAGTTCCCCTGCGCCCCCCCCGTTTACTTGCTGCAGGCAGCCATCCCCGCGCTCCCCTGCCCCAGCTCACCTCCGCTCTGCCATCTCCCCTGAGTGCTCCACTTCTCCCTTCCAGGCTTGCTGCGCAAAAGTCTGGGAAGGAGGGGGTGGAGGGGAAAAGCGGGGCGCCTGGGGGAGGAGGTGGGGCTGGGATTTGGGGAAGGGGTTGGAATGGGGGCAGGGAAGGGGCAGAGCCGGGAGCGGGGTGGGGCGCAAGCACCCACCGGAGCTGGCTAAAGTCGGTGCCTATGCCCCGCGCAGTGCTGCCGGCGTGCTGAAGCTGCAGGGGAGGGGGGGAAGCGGGGGAGGAGCTTTTGCGGCCGGAGAGGCCCCAAGTGAGCGGCTCAATCTGGTGCGGCTGCCCTGTAAGCCATTTTTGGGTCTTTAAATAGTCGTCCGGGGGGAAACCCCAGACATTTTTAGCTTTTTACAAATTCCCCCCGGAGGGCTATATGAAGACCCAAAAGCCGGACATGTCCGGGGAAACCCGGACGTATGGTAACCCTAGAGAACTGGCCCGACCCCTAGGCCACTGGATGGCTCAAGCACCAGCCCAAACCCCGGGCCACTGGCCAGCTTGAGCTGGCCTGAGCCGCTGGCCGGCCAAACCCTTAAAATGGTAACGTTAAATTTGTGTGCCAGTCTGAAGCTGCTGCATTTTAATTTGATGACAAAAAATGTGGCATGGCAAAAAGGACTAAAAATGAGAGAGAGAGAGAGAGAGAGAGAGAGCTAGTACTACAGCCATAACCAGAGCGGGGCGAGTGGGGCAGTCACCCAGGGGGTAAAGCCATGGGGGCAGAAAAATGTGGCGGGAGCAGAGGTGACATGTAAAGCCCCGTGCCTCAAGGGTCTTTCGGGCCAGCCCCAGGTGGCCGGGCTAGAGGAGGGTGCACCACCTCCACCCTCTGACTCACTTCAGGAGGCCACCCAGCCTGTCTGGGTTGGTCACACAACCGAAAAATCTTGGGGGGAGGCATACTCACCCAGGTACTAAAATTCCTAGTTATGGCTCTGCCTAGGACCCAGGTCTCTAAGGACAAACCCCATTCTGGTCATGTCCTGCACCACACCACCTTTCAGAGTGACTAACGCAGGCTGGGTTCTCATATTTCTATTCATTATAATCTACACCACTTTCCTGGACCTGGAGTAAAAACCATAATTCTTGATCAACCATATTCTACAGCTGACAAGTGAATACTTGAGTAACCTGTTGAAAAAGGATTTGTCACGTCCTTCTCCAGTACCTGGTCTAAAAAGAAGCCAGCAATTACTCATGTGGTTCAGTTAACAAGGGTCTGACCTGGGTATTTGACATTTAAGGGCTCAAACCATGTTGCTCATCTACACTGGGGTAACTGTCTTCATGTTCTGGGTTTGTACAACACCTAGCACAATGGGGTCCTGGTCCATTACTGGGGTCCTAGGTGCTACCACAGTGCTAATAATAATAATAATAATAATAGCTGTCTGGCTTTGCAGGATTCATACAGTGAGGAGCCCACTGAAAAACAATTTTGTTCTTAAAAATTATGATAATCTCTAAATTATGGTGTGAATCACTCAAAATGCCTAACAGAATTACTATGCTGGCTAGATTTGTGTGCATGTTGCTTTGACACAATTTTTATAGAAAAGCACATGGAGAGACATGTGCTCTTCAATAGGATTTAAAGGATTTAAATTCTATAGGATTTAAAGGATTCTTTAAAATACATGGCTGTATTTTAAAGAATCCTTATTGAGGTTGCAGGAACAAACCATCCCGATGTGTAGAAAGAATAGTAAATATGGCAGGCGACCAGCTTGGCTAAACAGTGAAATCCTTGCTGATCTTAAACGCAAAAAAGAAGCTTACAAGAAGTGGAAGATTGGACAAATGACCAGGGAGGAGTATAAAAATATTGCTCAGGCATGCAGGAGTGAAATCAGGAAGGCCAAATCACATTTGGAGTTGCAGTTAGCAAGAGATGTTAAGAGTAACAAGAAGGGTTTCTTCAGGTATGTTAGCAACAAGAAGAAAGTCAAGGAAAGTGTGGGCCCCTTACTGAATGAGGGAGGCAACCTAGTGACCGAGGATGTGGAAAAAGCTAATGTACTCAATGATTTTTTTGCCTCTGTCTTCACGCACAAGGTCAGCTCCCAGATTGCTGCACTGGGCAGTACAGCATGGGGAGAAGGTGACCAACCCTCTGTGGAGAAAGAAGTGGTTCGGGACTATTTAGAAAAACTGGACGTGCACAAGTCCATGGGGCTGGATGTGCTGCATCCGAGGGTGCTAAAGGAGTTGGCGGGTGAGATTGCAGAGCCATTAGCCATTATTTTTGAAAACTCATGGCGATCGGGGGAGGTCTCGGATGACTGGAAAAAGGCTAATGTAGTGCCCATCTTTAAAAAAGGGAAGGAGGAGGATCCGGGGAACTACAGGCCAGTCAGCCTCGCCTCAGTCCCTGGAAAAATCATGGAGCAGGTTCTCAAGGAATCAATTATGAAACATTTAGAGGAGAGGAAAGTGATCAGGAACAGTCAGCATGGATTCACCAAGGGGAAGTCGTGCCTGACTAACCTAATTGCCTTCTATGATGAGATAACTGGCTCTGTGGATGAGGGGAAAGCAGTGGATGTGTTATTCCTTGACTTTAGCAAAGCTTTTGATACGGTCTCCCACAGTATTCTTGCCGCCAAGTTAAAGAAGTATGGGCTGGATGAATGGACTGTAAGGTGGATAGAAAGCTGGCTAGATCGTCGGGCTCAACGGGTAGTGAACAATGGCTCCATGTCTAGTTGGCAGCCGGTTTCAAGCGGAGTGCCCCAAGGGTCGGTTCTGGGGCCGGTTTTGTTTAATATCTTTATTAATGATCTGGAGGATGGTGTGGACTGCACTCTCAGCAAGTTTGCAGATGATACTAAACTAGGAGGCGTGGTAGATACGCTAGAGGGTAGGGATCGGATACAGAGGGACCTAGACAAATTAGAGGATTGGGCCGAAAAAAACCTGATGAGGTTCAACAAGGACAAGTGCAGAGTCCTGCACTTAGGACGGAAGAATCCCATGCACTGCTACAGACTAGGGACCGAATGGCTAGGTAGCAGTTCTGCAGAAAAGGACCTAGGGGTCACAGTGGACGAGAAGCTGGATATGAGTCACCAGTGTGCTCTTGTTGCCAAGAAGGCTAACGGCATTTTGGGCTGTATAACTAGGGGCATTGCCAGCAGATCGAGGGACATGATCGTTCCCCTTTATTCGACATTGGTGAGGCCTCATCTGGAATACTGTGTCCAGTTTTGGGCCCCACACTACAAGAAGGATGTGGAAAAATTGGAAAGAGTCCAGCGGAGGGCAACAAAAATGATTAGGGGTCTGGAGCACATGACTTATGAGGAGAGGCTGAGGGAACTGGGATTGTTTAGTCTGCAGAAGAGAAGAATGAGGGGGGATTTGATAGCAGCCTTCAACTACCTGAAGGGGGGTTCCAAAGAGGATGGAGCTCGGCTGTTCTCAGTGGTGGCAGATGACAGAACAAGGAGCAATGGTCTCAAGTTGCAGTGGGGGAGGTCCAGGTTGGATATCAGGAAAAACTATTTCACTAGGAGGGTGGTGAAACACTGGAATGCGTTACCTAGGGAGGTGGTGGAGTCTCCTTCCTTGGAAGTTTTTAAGGCCCGGCTTGACAAAGCCCTGGCTGGGATGATTTAGCTGGGAATTGGTCCTGCTTTGAGCAGGGGGTTGGACTAGATGACCTCTTGAGGTCCCTTCCAACTCTGATATTCTACTCTATTCTATTCTAGAGCCAAAATTTAGTTATTGAGGATTTTCAGGAATGATTGCATACAATTACTCTTTTTACAATTTATTTAAAAAGAATAAAAGGAATTATCTTAATTTTTTTAGGAATTAACTCTATACAGTTTTATAATGATGAAAATAATAGCTCAATTTTTACTAAATAAGAAGGGTATTTTTAATTTACATATATTATTTATTTACGTATAAATGTAAATAAGAGAAAAATTAAATTTAAACAGGTTAGTTTTCACAAACAGTGAGAAGTAACTTAGAGTCCTAAAAGCTTAGATTGAGATCACCTCAGTTTTACTTGAGAGTGTTTGTTTATTAACTTTATATAGATGTGATGGGATCCCCAGGGTGCAACCTGGGACTGTGGGACCCTGTGCCCCCTTAACTCTCTCCAGCCTGGGCTGTCTCTCACAAGGCCTTGCTAATGACCAGCAGCAACCCCTTCTGGTGCTGTGATCACTCAGCACAACTGCATGTGGAGCCCCATATACCCAGCTAGATTGCATGAATGCTCCCAGAGCCACTCATGAATCACCCAGAGAAAGGCACCAGCCAAATCCTCCGAGCATTGTACCCCAGGAATATACCATCAAGACGAGCAGTGCAGATTTATTAATTGGTTCACTGCTTCATCAATGGAAAGTGGATATACACCACTTTTGTACCCTGACCAGATTTGCCCCACACTTCATACAGACTCACTGGTAAAGATAAACAATTAAACAAATTTATTGACTATAAAAGATACATTTTAAGTGATATTAAATGATAGGCAAAAAGTCAAAGTTAGTTACCGAAAGAAATAAAATATAAACACACTGTCTAAACTCTCAACCCTGTTAGACTGGGCAGCAACCAGATTAAGCAGTTTTTCTCACCCCACTAGATATTGCAGTCCACAGTATACAGATTTCACCTTTGAAATCAGGGCCAGTCCCCTCAGTTGGAGTCTCAAGTCTCCAGCGTCCTTGTTGCTTGTGTAACCCACACACCTTCTGGGTGTGGTGTTCTGTCCCATCTAGTGGCACAGAGATCACTTAGAGAGAATGAAATGAGTCTGCTTAACAGCCAGTTAGAGGCTCATGCATTAAGCTCCAAAGGTTCCCCAGTTTGATCCTTCCAGTCTGCTGGTGTTACACTTGCAGTGTAGGAGAGTGAAGGAGAAAGGCCAAGCCTGGACCTGCTGTGTTCAGTTTTATACGCTCAGTCCATGTGCTTGTAGAACACAAGTCCAGGCATCTTTCGGGGGCATTGCTGAGTGTTCAGGCAAATCTGAGCAATCCTCCTGGTGTGGCCTCATGCAGGTGAGTCATTGCATTGTAGTTCCCTTGCTGGACAATGGCTGTTGATGAGTTGTTTCACACCCCACCCGGGCGTTGGTTACTTTCCTTGCTGTTGCCTCTGGGGAGCTAATATCTGGCTGATTCCCCAACTTGCAGCATGCTTTAGTGACCACCATACAACACAATTCTCATAACTTCGCATGCATTAATGATATACATATATGGAGAGAGAAATGACTTTTAGCAGATCATAACCTTTCCCCTGATACCTTACAAGGTATGCTTTATATGTGTAACCCTTCTGCCAGGCCAGTTGATAGCAGCAAGGGCCGGGTTCAGTACATAGGGGTCCCTTCCCAACAGTGTGACACAGAACCAGCTCGAGCCCCCACCCAGTGACCTGGGAAAATCTTACACACACCCCTGGGCGCCTCGAAGAGGCAATACTTCCCCTCTCGCAAGCACAGAGCCTCGGTGTAGCAGAAAATGTTTAATAACATGAGGTAAATGACATAGCATTAAATTGGGAAAACACCACAACTAGAATTCATAGACCAAACCATGAGCGACGACCCACCCCAGCAGATTGGGCCGTGTCCTTTCCTGTTGGTTCTTGAAACCATCGACCCAAGAATCACCAAAGTCCCAAAAGTCCAACAACCCCCCCAAAGTCTCTTGGATCCAGCAACCCAAGAATCACCAAAGTCCCAAGAGTCCAACAACCCCCCAAAGTCTCTTGGATCCAGCAACCCAAGAATCACCAAAGTCCCAAGAGTCCAACAACCCCCCAAAGTCTCTGTCCCTGGTCAGTGCAGCCCCAGAGTTCGGGGGGGGGGCACGAAGGGTGTTAAGGGGCACCTTACATGATCTGAGGCCGACCAGCTGCTTCTCCATGGGGTTCCGCCGCAGCCTTCACCACGAGCCGCTCCACTCCACCAGCTGTCCCGTGAGCCGCTCCTGCCATCCCACGAACTGCTCTGGCAACTGCTCCGCTCCGCTCACCGACCTGTGAGCCACTCCGCTCCACTTCAGCCGTCCCTTGGGCCACTCCCACAAGGCTCCACTCTGCGCTGCTCTGCTAGCTGCTCCTCCAGCCGGTCCACTCCGCTCACCGACCTGTGAGCTGCTCCGCTCGCGAGGGTCCACTCTGCTAGCTGCTCTGCCAGCCACTTAGCAATATAGCTTCAGGCTCCCCCACTAGTTAACACAACCTCAGTGATCTCAGCTCTTAATAACTTTAGCTCTTTTGTGATTTCAGGAAGTAGTAGGGGAGCCCCAGTGCTGGTGCACTATTGGCCCAAAGTGAACTCAGCTCAGCAGCCTGTAACTAGACTCCTAATGGAATCAAAGTTAGCTCTGACATTCAACAGTGGAGAGAGAAGAAAATGCAATTGGTGTTTCAGGCTCTGAAAAAGCACCCTCCCTACAAATAAATAAATACCTACCTACCTCAATTCACTGGGTTTTGTCAAGCAAGTGCTACGTAGGTAATGGTGAAGGACTCACTCAGTCCTTCTGTCATACAACAGTTCCACTGGCCTTGATTCACAGAATCAGGGTAACAAAACTTTATTCTTCCTGCCCCAATAACAGAGAAAACTGGGGATCCCACACCAGCCAAAGTAACCACTTTCAGTTGCTGTTGTTTCATGCCAGGCGAGTGGGTGTGCCTATGCAAACAAGATCAGCCCCTGGAGTTCTTTTCCACACTCGCCATAATTCACCACCAGATCATAGAATCATAGAATATCAGAGTTGGAAGGGACCTCAAGAGGTCATCTAGTCCAACCCCCTGCTCAAAGCAGGACCAATTCCCAGCTAAATCATACCAGCCAGGGCTTTGTCAAGCCGGGCCTTAAAAACCTCCAAGGAAGGAGACTCCACCACCTCCCTAGGTAACGCATTCCAGTGTTTCACCACCCTCCTAGTGAAATAGTGTTTCCTAATATCCAACCTGGACCTCCCGCACTGCAACTTGAGACCATTGCTCCTTGTTCTGTCATCTGCCACCACTGAGAACAGCCGAGCTCCATCCTCTTTGGAACCCCCCTTCAGGTAGTTGAAGGCTGCTATCAAATCCCCCGTCATTCTTCTCTTCTGCAGACTAAACAATCCCAGTTCCCTCAGCCTCTCCTCATAAGTCATGTGCTCCAGACCCCTAATCATTTTTGTTGCCCTCCACTGGACTCTTTCCAATTTTTCCACATCCTTCTTGTAGTGTGGGGCCCAAAACTGGACACAGTATTCCAAATGAGGCCTCACCAATGTCGAATAAAGGGGAATGATCACGTTCCTCGATCTGCTGGCAATGCCCCTACTTATACAGCCCAAAATGCCGTTAGCCTTCTTGGCAACAAGAGCACACTGGTGACTCATATCCAGCTTCTCGTCCACTGTGACCCCTAGGTCCTTTTCTGCAGAACTGCTACCTAGCCATTCGGTCCCTAGTCTGTAGCAGTGCATGGGATTCTTCCGTCCTAAGTGCAGGACTCTGCACTTGTCCTTGTTGAACCTCATCAGGTTTTTTTTGGCCCAATCCTCTAATTTGTCTAGGTCCCTCTGTATCCGATCCCTACCCTCTAGTGTATCTACCACGCCTCCTAGTTTAGTGTCATCTGCAAACTTGCTGAGAGTGCAGTCCACACCATCCTCCAGATCATTAATAAAGATATTAAACAAAACCGGCCCCAGGACCGACCCTTGGGGCACTCCGCTTGAAACCGGCTGCCAATTAGACATGGAGCCATTGATCACTACCCGTTGAGCCCGACGATCTAGCCAGCTTTCTATCCACCTTACAGTCCATTCATCCAGCCCATACTTCTTTAACTTGGCGGCAAGAATACTGTGGGAGACCGTATCAAAAGCTTTGCTAAAGTCAAGGAATAACACATCCACTGCTTTCCCCTCATCCACAGAGCCAGTTATCTCCTCATAGAAGGCAATTAGGTTAGTCAGGCATGACTTCCCCTTCGTGAATCCATGCTGACTGTTCCTGATCACTTTCCTCTCCTCTAAATGTTTCATAATTGATTCCTTGAGGACCTGCTCCATGATTTTTCCAGGGACTGAGGTGAGGCTGACTGGCCTGTAGTTCCCCGGATCCTCCTTCTTCCCTTTTTTAAAGATGGCCACTACATTAGCCTTTTTCCAGTCATCTGGGACCTCCCCCGATCGCCATGAGTTTTCAAAAATAATGGCTAATGGCTCTGCAATCTCACCCGCCAACTCCTTTAGCACCCTCGGATGCAGCGCATCCGGCCCCATGGACTTGTGCACGTCCAGTTTTTCTAAATAGTCACGAACCACTTCTTTCTCCACAGAGGGTTGGTCACCTTCTCCCCATGCTGTACTGCCCAGTGCAGCAATCTGGGAGCTGACCTTGTGCGTGAAGACAGAGGCAAAAAAATCATTGAGTACATTAGCTTTTTCCACATCCTCGGTCACTAGGTTGCCTCCCTCATTCAGTAAGGGGCCCACACTTTCCTTGATTTTCTTCTTGTTGCTAACATACCTGAAGAAACCCTTCTTGTTACTCTTAACATCTCTTGCTAACTGCAACTCCAAGTGTGATTTGGCCTGATTTCACTCCTGCACACCTGAGCAATATTTTTATACTCCTCCCTGGTCATTTGTCCAATCTTCCACTTCTTGTAAGCTTCTTTTTTGTGTTTAAGATCAGCAAGGATTTCACTGTTTAGCCAAGCTGGTCGCCTGCCATATTTACTATTCTTTCTACACATCGGGATGGTTTGTTCCTGCAACCTCAATAAGGATTCTTTAAAATACAGCCAGCTCTCCTGGACCCCTTTGCCCTTCATGTTATTCTCCCAGGGGATCCTGCCCATCTGTTCCCTGAGGGAGTCAAAGTCTGCTTTTCTGAAGTCCAGGGTCCGTATTCTGCTGCTCTCCTTTCTTCCTTTTGTCAGGATCCTGAACTCGACCATCTCATGGTCACTGCCTCCCAGGTTCCCATCCACTTTTGCTTCCCCTACTAATTCTTCCCTGTTTGTGAGTAGCAGGTCAAGAAAAGCTTTGCCCCTAGTTGGTTCCTCCAGCACTTGCACCAGGAAATTGTCCCCTACACTTTCCAAAAATTTCCTGGATTGCCTGTGCACCGCTGTATTGCTCTCCCAGCAGATATCAGGGTGATTAAAGTCTCCCATGAGAACCAGGGCCTGCGATCTAGCAACTTCTGCTAGTTGCCAGAAGAAAGCCTCGTCCACCTCATCCCCCTGGTCTGGTGGTCTATAGCAGACTCCAACCACGACATCACCCTTGTTGCTCACACTTCTCAACTTTATCCAGAGACTCTCAGGTTTTTCTGCAGTTTCATACTGGAGCTCTGAGCAGTCATACTCCTCTCTTACATACAACGCAACTCCCCCACCTTTTCTGCCCTGCCTGTCCTTCCTGAACAGTTTATATCCATCCATGACAGTACTCCAGTCATGTGAGTTATCCCACCAAGTCTCTGTTATTCCAATCGCATCATAGTTCCCTGACTGTGCCAGGACTTCCAGTTCTCCCTGCTTGTTTCCCAGGCTTCTTGCGTTTGTGTATAGGCACTTAAGATAACCCATCAATCGTCCCTCTTTCTCAGCATGAGAAAGGAGTCCTCCCCTCTTGCGCTCTCCTGCTTGTGCTTCCTCCCAGGATCCCATTTCCCCACTTACCTCAGGGGTTTGGTCTCCTTCCCCCGGTGAACCTAGTTTAAAGCCCTCCTCACTAGGTTAGCCAGCCTGCTGGCGAAGATGCTCTTCCCTCTCTTCGTTAGGTGGAGCCCGTCTCTGCCTAGCACTCCTTCTTCTTGGAACACCATCCCATGGTCGAAGAATCCAAAGCCTTCTCTCCGACACCACCTGCGTAGCCATTCGTTGACTTTCACGATTCGACGGTCTCTACCCCGGCCTTTTCCTTGCACAGGGAGGAAGGACGAGAACACCACTTGCGCCTCAAACTCCTTTATCCTTCTTCCCAGAGCCACGTAGTCTGCAGTGATCCGCTCAAGGTCATTCTTGGCAGTATCATTGGTGCCCACATGGAGAAGCAGGAAGGGGTAGCGATCTGAGGGCTTGATAAGTCTCGGCAGTCTCTCTGTCACATCGTGTATCCTAGCTCCAGGCAAGCAGCAGACCTCTCGGTTTTCCCGGTCGGGGCGGCAGATCGATGACTCAGTCCCCCTGAGGAGGGAGTCCCCGACCACCACCACCCTCCTCCTCCTCTTGGGAGTGGTGGTCGTGGAACCCCCATCCCTAGGACAGTGCATCTTTTGCCTTCCAATCGGTGGAGTCTCCTTCTGCTCCCTTCGCTCAGATGGGTCATCTAGTCCACTCTCCGCATTAGTACCTGTAGAGAGAACATGGAAACGATTGCTCACCTGTATCTCCATTGCTGGTGCATGGACGCTCCTCTTTCTCCTTCTGGAGGTCACATGCTGCCAAACCTCCTCACAATCCTTCTGTCTCTGCTGCGCCTGCTCTGAATCTTCAGAACATTGTGGCCGTAGAAGCATCTCCTGACGTCTGTCCAGGAAATCTTCATTCTCCCTTATGCAACGCAGAGTCGACACTCGTTTCTCCAGCCCTCGAACCTTCTCTTCCAATATGGAGACCAGCTTGCACTTTGTACAGACAAAGTTGCTTCTGTCCTGTGGAAGAAAGACAAACATGGCACAAACTGTGCAGGTTACAACAGCTGATCGCTCACCTTCCATATCACCGTCCTCTTAAGAGCTTCCTCAACTGTTGCAGGAACTATTCAGAGAAACCTGTAGATGAAAGCCTCAGTGCGCTCTCCCCAGGCAAACTCCCGCTGTTAGCCTCTGCTGTTCGCTGCTCAGCTGGTTCGCTGCTGACTGCCCTTATATACCAGTCAGGCCCACTCAAGGCGCACCTGGAACAAAGCACTCCCAATTCACACTTTTCAAACAAACAAGCAAGCAATCAAGCACACCGTCAAACTGACCAACTGTCCCAGCAGCAGACACTCAGATACTCACCAACACAGCCCCCCTAATGCAGCACTTAGCGTACCTCCTCTCGGACAGCTCCCAGGCAAACTCCCGCTGTTAGCCTCTGCTGTTCACCGCTCAGCTGGTTCGCTGCTGACTGCCCTTATATACCAGTCAGGCCCACTCAAGGCCCACCAACACAGCCCCCCTAATGCAGCACTTAGCATACCTCCTTTCGGACAGCTCCCAGGCAAACTCCCGCTGTTAGCCTCTGCTGTTCGCCGCGGTCAGGGTAGAGCTCATCTTGACTCTGCTTACATCTGTGAGATCACGATTATATGTGGATAAGGAATATGGGAGGTTACAGGGTGCTCCCCCAATGTACAGAATGTCACAATAGATTTCTGAAAAGCACTTTAAAATATAGTTTTTTTCCCTTCATAGACGGTGTGTTATATGGGCCCATGGTGCCTGTGCGCCACCAATAGTTAGGAATGTGGGCCCGGCTCCACCAATATTTGGGCTTTGGGGGACCCCACGCTTCAGGGGGATGTGGGGTCCAGGGCAGCCTGGGAGGTTAGTGGGGGACCTGGCACCGGCAGCAGCAAGTGACTTTTTTCGAAAAGGCAAACAGGTTGCATTTGCCTTAAGAATATTCCAGTGTCCTACAGCACTTTGGGGCGCTGTGCATTGCCTTGCTGTGGCCCCAGAGAAGATTCCTCACTTCCTTGCTGCAAAGCCTGAGCTACAGTTGCCCGTGATTTTGGGAGGTTCTGTGATGCAGCTGCACAATGATGAGTCCTGCATTTCAGCAAGTGGAGCTGAACTTGTTGAACTTCATCAGGTTTCTTTTGGCCCAATCCTCTAATTTGTCTAGGTCCCTCTGTATCCTATCCCTACCCTCCAGCGTATCTACCACTCCTCCCAGTTTAGTGTCATCTGCAAACTTGCTGAGAGTGCAGTCCATGCCATTCTCCAGATCATTAATGAAGATATTCAACAAAACCCGCTCCAGGACCAACCCTTGGAGCACTCCGCTTGATACCGGCTGCCAACTAGACATGGAGCCATTGATCAATACCCATTGAGCCCGACAATCTAGCCAGCTTTCTATCCACCTTATAGTCCATTCATCCAGCCCATACTTCTTTAACTTGCCGGCAAGAATAGTGTGGGAGACTGTATCAGTGACCCAAACTCCTCCTATGGATCTTTAGAGGACGAGAAATAAAAATTCAAGGTTATTGTTTATTGCCAATATCAGCTGGAGTGCAGACAAATTATCATAAGGAAGCAATTGGGGGAAGCAATTGCTGTGTTAGCAGCTTTCCCTGCCACTAACATGATACCCAGGGTGTGTGCACCACCGCACAGTCGCTGCTAGCAGTGTCAGCCTGTGCATACCTCACTGACACCTACATCGCATGGAGACCCATTGGGGGAAATCTTGCCCCCATTGAAGTCAATGTGAAACTCCCAGGATTTCACCCATTGCCTGTCTTCCTTCCCAGTGAGGCAGAGAGTTAGCAGTGAGTGGTGCTGGGGCTTCTCACTAGAGCTGATTCCCACTTGGGTAACATTTCAAAGGAGGTTTTCAAACTTGCCTGGGGATTTGACCATCCAGTTCCCAGGAGTTTTAATAGGAACTTCTAAACCTTGAACATCTCTGCCTTGGTTGGTTGGTTGGTTGACTGGAGAGGCTGGTGGGGAAAGCCCCTCTGTAGCCAGATAGATTTTCAAGCTGTGGGGGATTCTTCCCTATCACTGTGGTGTGGAGTTTGGGAAGGATGTTTTCCTCTTGCTTGGATGTGTGTCGCTGTGTCTGTGAGGGGCAGGGTCTGACTAGCCAGGCTAACAGCAGATGTGGGAATCAGCTACCTGCTCCTGGGTAGAGGGAGGTAGCAGCAGTGAGACCAGGGTAACAGACACAACCTGAACCCTGGGAATCCTGAGTAAATCCATGTTTCAAGCCCATGGGTCACTGCCAAGCTGGAACAGGCAAACAAATCGCTCTTTTCTATCACTTCACTTTGTCATTATTAAAAGCTGTGAGTCACCCTGGAGCTTCTCAGCCAATTCACTGAGGCATCTGGGGAGAGAATGACAGTTACACATTATCATTTGGGTGTAAATGCCTTTAAGGGAAGGCACCTTGCTGGGCACGAATTATAACCCCCCCCCCAGCTCCCACCTCTCCCCCAGCCAGGGCAGGGCTCCCCCGTAGGTAGCACTGAGCACAATGGAGCTTGATCCTGAGCAGCGTTGCTGGGGATACCAGGACAGAGGATTTAACATGGCTGTTGAAGATGTTCAGTGGAAACTGTCTGTCTGGGTTTTTGACAAATCTATTTAGTCACAAACAGAGTCGCCTTTCAGCAGAAAATGTCAAGATTTTGTTCAAAAAAGAAGTTTCCCAAAATTGAAATATTTTGGCCAAATCTAGAAATATTCTGATTCAAAATACCACGATGGTGCCGCATGGGACTTGTAGTTCAGTTGCATTGTGCTCATATTTTCCCCTACAGGCCGGGCTGGATGGCTGGGCTTCATCTCCCATGATGCACTGCAACCAGGGACTCCCATGATGTACTTGTTCCCATCACCAAGAGGGGAGAAAGTGGTGCATCATGGGAGAGTCAGAGAGCCTGGCTCAAAGAGGAGACCAGGAGCAGGAGGCACCTGGACTACAGTTCCCATGAGGCACTCTTGCACCCAGCTCCCAGGGAAGGGGGTGGAACACTTTCCAATGGGAGTTTCCCCAGGATGTGCCCTTTCCATAAAGGATGGGAAGTGGTAACACTTTGCCTCAGTCCCCTAAGCCATGGCAACGCAGGACTGGGGATTACGGGCAAAGGGTGGAACAAAGGAACCCGAGGGACTCAGCTGCACTAGCCCTGGCATCCTGAGAACTCTTTTTCATCCTTCAGTTTGATCACAGGCAATTTGTTGTTGTAACTCTTGGCCAGACAGTCTGATCAGACAGTGGGATCTGTCCATCCCCCACCAATTAACACATTTGCCCCCGACCCCTACTTTATTCCTCTTCTGCAGGTGACCCTGATAACCCCAATACTCTACAAAAACTCTTACATTGAATATGATCTTCAGCAGAGTTGCTGGTGTCACGCTGGGCTCGTTCCCTGTGGGGAGTAATAAGGACACAGGGTATCAGTGATGCCGTGTGCTCTCTTTCTGTCACCTTGGTAACACTGAGTCTGTTTTCAGAGGTCCAGCTGTGAGTAGATTTCTTCCCATGGCTGGTTCTCCTGCTAGAACCTTACATCTCCATTCAGCTCACACTCAGTGGAAAGGCAGCAAGCCCTACTTCTGGGTAATCAGAGAACATGGTGGCTTTACCATTTATGGAGGGAACATCTAATAAAGATGAGACTTGAACATCCTGTTCTACTTCAGCAAAATGTCACAGAAACTAACTAACCAAAACCCCACTGTGTCAGTATGGAGTTAAGATTGGGGGGGAACTGAAAATCCCTGATATTTTAGGACAGAAGTTGAAGAGAACTTGGTCATTTTCACAAAGTTAGAACTGGGTGACATTTTTCAACAGAATTTTTTTCCATGAACAATAGTTTAACCAAAATAAAATGTTTGGCCAAACCATTAAATCCAATGAAATTTTCAATGAAAAAAATCTTAAACAAAATGTTTGTTTTGTTTTCTTTTGAATGGACACTTTTGTTTTGTTTCACTTGTTTATTTGAAATTTTTTCACCCAAATAAAACTGGATTTTTGGCCCAGGGCTGCTCAGTGTAGAAAGGCTGAACATGCATGGTTAAGGCGAGACTTCAATGTCTTTGCACAGTGTGGAAATACAGCTTCAGACCCCACTTCTGGCCTAGTCTGCCAACCAGCTCCCATGTCCGAGGAGGGCAGGGTGGGGGTGTTTGTACAGAGAGACTGGTCATAAGGCAGGAGGAGGGAGGGAGGGAGGAAGGGAATATTTGGGGAGAGGCAGCTAAGGAGCCCTACAGGTGGGTGGCGCAGGAGGCAGGCAGGGAACATACAGTGCTGGGAGTCGGGGTGGGAGCTCTCAGCACTGAGGTCTGTGTGTCATGTCCCTCTTACCCCCACCAGTTTTATTGGCAGAGTCACTGCACTGAGAACCCAGGCTGGGATGGACACTGGCATAGTCTGGAAACTGCCTCTAGTCTCCCCATGCGCCTTTCCCTCTCTGTGTCCAGCTGGTCACCCCATGGATTGCCTGGTCTCCCACCTGGGCACTCTCTGCCCCATCCTCAGGGCTGGCTTCTCCCCCTATCATGTCCGTCTGGGCCAGGACTGTGTAGATTTCCTGGAATCCCTCTTGGAGCAATGTGCACCTCATTAATATGCTCCGAGCTATGTGGTGGTGAGGCCAGCATGGGGCAGGCAGGTTTAGAACCAGTGTATGGATGCCGTGGCCCTCAGAAGGGCATCTGGCTGCAGAAGGAGTAGAGGGGAAAGGGAGCAGGAGTTGGGGGGAGCCATGAGTGGCAGGTGCTGGCTGCAGAGCAACTGGGAGTGACCCTTGGACTCTCTCTTTGGGGTCCCTGCAGGGTTTGTGTGTGTGAAGGGTGGGGAAGGGTCCCTGAGAACCCGCTGACAGGGTGGTGGGCAGACAGCAAGCCAGCAGCACTTAGCAACTCCCCCGGCACTGAGGGCAGCCAACGAGTTGGTCCCGCTGGTCTGTGCTGCAGAGGCGACCACTTCAGAGCCCCCTCTGCACAGCACATTGTTCACACGTACGGCGTGCACTGAATCCCCACAGGTGTTCCTGCTGCCCGGCTCTCACCAGCAGGCAGGGGAGCGCAACGGCTGCCCCATGAACAGACCCGCACCGAAATCACGGGCCGCTGTGAGGGAACCATCTGTGGGTGTTTTGGGGCATGTCTGTGTGTAGACGTGCTGAACCTGGCGCTAAACCCTCTGCAGCCGATGGAGCTAACATTGTGTGTTAGCCACAACAGCTGAATGGACTGGAGACCCTTGGTTCCCAGCCAGGCCTGGCCACTCCCAGCTCTGCCCCAAAGAAGAGACCCAGTTCTAGGGAGCTGGCTGGGTCACTCAGTGCCACTTTGTGGCCAACCAACCCCGACACCCCCTGAGTGTAAAACAGGGTCACTTTCAGTCTTTGACACCCCCGGGGGTGATTTTCAAATGTAGTCACTCTGGTGCCGGTGAATTCGATGGGGACATGCTGCTTTGGCAAACTCCTTCCTGAAAGTGTCTCCTCCGAATCCCCAGATCCCATCCCAACCAGGGAGTTCATTCTGCCCTGGCCTTTTCAAAAATTCCTCCAGAATAAACATACGAACATAAGAACGGCCCTACTGGGTCAGACCAAAGGTCCATCTAGCCCAGTATCCTGTCTACCGACAGTGGCCAGATGCCCCAGAGGGAATGAACAGAACAGGTGATCATCAAGTAATCCATCCCCTGTCGCTCATTCCCAGATTCTGGCAAATAGAGGTTAGGGACACCATTCCTGCCCATCCTGGTTAATAGACATTGATGGACCTTTCCTCAATGAATTTATCTAGTTCTTTTTTGAACCCTATTATGGTGTTGGCCTTCACAACATCCTCTGGCAAGGAGTTCCGCAGGTTGACTGTGTGATGTGTGAAGAAATACTTCCTTTTATTTGTTTTAAACCCGCTGCCTATTAATTTCATTTGGTGACCCCTAGTTCTTGTGTTCTGACAAATAATAAACAATACTTCCTTATCTACTTTCTCTACACCGGTCATGATTTTATAGACCTCAATCATATCTACCCTTAGCCATCTCTTTTCTAAGCTGAAAAGTAGCAGTCTTATTCATCTCTCCTCATATGGAAGCCATTCCATACTCCTAATAATTTTTGTTGCCCTTTTCTGAACCTTTTCCAATTCCAATATATCTTTTTTGAGATGGGGCGACCACATCTGCACACAGTATTCAAGATGTGGGCGTACCATGGATTTATATAGAGGCAACACGATATTTTCTGTCCTATTATCTATCCCTTTCTTAATTATTTCCAGCATTCTGTTTGCTTTTTTGAGTGCCGCTGCACATTGTGTGGATGTTTTCAGAAAACTGTCCAAAATGACTCCAAGATCTCTTTCTTGAGTAGTAACAGCTAATTTATCTGTCATTTTGTTGCCCAGTCACCCAGTTTTGAAAGATCCTTTTGTAGCTCTTCGCAGTCTGCCTGGGTCTTAACTAGCTTTAGTAATTTTGTATCATCTGCAAATTTTGCCACCTCATTGTTTACCCCTTTTTCCAGATCATTTATGAATATGTTGAATAGGACTGGTCCCAGAACAGACCCCTGGGGACATCACTATTTACCTCTCTCCATTCTGAAAACTGATTATTTTTACCTACCCTTTGTTTCCTATCTTTTAACCAGTTACCAATCCATGAGAGCACCTTCCCTCTTATCCCGTGGCAGCTTACTTTGCGTAAGAGCATTTGGTGAGGGACCTTGTCAAAGGCTTTCTGAAAATCTAAGTACAGTATATCCACTGGATCCCCTTGGTCCACATGCTTGTTGACCCCCTCAAAGAATTCTAGTAGATTGGTGGGGCATGATTTCCCTTTAATAAACCATCTTGACTCTTCCTCAACAAATTATGTTCATTGATATGTCTGACAATATTGTTCTTTATTATAGTTTCAACCGGTTTGCCCAGTACTGAAGTCAGGCTTACAGGCCTGTAATTGCTGGGATCACCTCTGGAGCCCTTTTTAAAAATTGGCATCACATTAGCTATCCTCCAGTCATCTGGTACAGAAACTGATTTAAATGATAGGTTACAGACTACAGTTGGTAGTTCTGCAATTTCACATTTGAGTTCCTTCAGAACTCTTGGGTGAATACCATCTGGTCCTGGCAATTTATTGCTGTTTAATTTATCAATTTGTTCCAAAACCTCAGATCCTCAGTCGTGAAGACCGATGCAAATAATTCATTTAGTTTCTCCATAATGGCCTTATCGTCCTTGAGTGCTCCTTTACCACCTCGATCATCCAGTGGCCCCACTGGTTGGTTAGCAGGCTTTCTGCTTCTGATATACTTTAAAAAAATTTGCTATTACTTTTTGAGTCTTTGGCTAACTGTTCCTCAAATTCTTTTTTGGCCTTCCTAATTGTATTTTTACAGTTCATTTGCCAGTGTTTATGCTCCTTTCTATTTTCCTCACTATGATTTAATTTCCACTGCTTCTTTTACTTTGTTGTTTAGCCGTGATGGCTCTTTTTTGGTTCTCTTACTATGTTTTTAATTTGGGGTATACGTTTAAGTTGAGCCTGTATCATAATAGACACCATAGTGTCTTTAAAAAGTTTCCACGCAGCTTGCAGAGATTTCACTTTTGGCACTGTACCCTTTAATTTCTGTTTAACTAACTTCCTCATTTTTGTATAGATCCCCTTTCTGAAATTAAATACTACAATCTTGGGCTGCTGCGGTGTTTTTCCTGCCACAGGGGTATTAAATTTAATTATATTATGGTCACTATTACCAAGCTGGCTAGATCGTCGGGCTCAACGGGAAGGCTAACGGCATTTTGTGCTGTATAAGTAGGGGCATTGCCAGCAGATCGAGGGACGTGATCGTTCCCCTCTATTCGGCATTGGTGAAGCCTCATCTGGAGTACTGAGTCCAGTTTTGTGCCCCACACTGCAAGAAGGATGTGGAAAAATTGGAAAGAGTCCAGCGGAGGGCAACAAAAATGATTAGGAGGTTGGAACACATGATTTATGAGGAGAGGCTGAGTGAACTGGGATTATTTAGTCTGCAGAAGAGAAGAATGAGGGGGGATTTGATAGCTGCTTTCAACTACCTGAAAGGGGGTTCCAAAGAGGATGGATCTAGACTATTCTCAGTGGTACCTGATGACAGAACAAGGAGTAATGGTCTCAAGTTGCAGTGAGGGAGGTTTAGGCTGGATATTAGGAAAACCATTTTCACTAGGAGGGTGGTGAAACACTGGAATGGGTTACCTAGGGAGGTGATGGAATCTACTTCCTTAGAGGTTTTTAAGGTCAGGCTTGACAAAACCCCGGTTGGGATGATTTAGTTGGGAATTGGTCCTGCTTTGAGCAGGGGGTTGGACTAGATGACCTGCTGAGGTCCCTTCCAACCCTGATATTCTATGATTCTATGATTCTCAGCTCAGCCTGACCCACAGCCCCGGGGATCACTCTGGGCTAGAGCTGCCAAAATGCTGTGATCTAAAAATGACCTTTTTTAAAAAGTGAGAGCTTTTGTCAAATATTTTCATTTTTTACAAAGTTTCCATTTTTTCAAAGAAAACATTAAAACTCTTTTTTGGGTTTTGTAAAAACAAAATTGGAAAAGTAAATAAAAGAAAGATGAACATTTTCATTTTAAACCCCCCACTTTTAAGAGATATTTTAAAGTTTTCAGGTTTGGGGATTTTCCCTCCCTCCATTTTTATCAATTTGCCACCAAGAGAGGGGAAAAAAGGGGGGAAAATATTTTTCAGAAAAGGTTTTGAAACAATGATTTAAAAAAATGCAAAAAATATTTACCCCTTTCCACCCTGCTGTCTTCTAGGTTCTGCTTATGACAGGTACTCTCACCGTGTGCTCCTTGGACCATCCCCTGAGGAGCTGAGCTCTGCTGACCATCCCCCATGCCTCTGAGCTCCACCTGAACGTCCCCTGTCTAGCTGCTCTACAGAGCTGACTCCATCCCAGTGGTGAAATGTGGCCAGCCACCATCCCAGGACAAGCCACTTCTACATCAATTACTCTGCAAAGTTGCTCTGCTAAACGGCTCTGCCTTGTATTCCTGACAGATTTCCCTTGAGGACCTCTGCTGTTTGGCTTCCCACAGAGGTGCTAACATCTATTCCCAAGATTTTCTTTACCAAATGTTTCTTTGGCCTTTTCCCCTGGTTCCCCCACTTGCTTAGTCACACTGATTCCAGCTCCCCACCTGCTCAGAGGTAATTTTTGGATGCTCTTTTTCAACTGCCTTGTGTTCTTCCCCATCTGGCAATGCCCTGGTGCCTGTCTCTCAGCAGGGACAGCAGAATGAGCAGGGATGCAAAAGGGACCAGGGTAGGGGGAAGGGACCTTGTTCCCCTCTATCAGCAGGGACAGCGCATTCCTCAAGAGCCCAGAATTGGAGGGAGGGACACAGTCAGGGCAGGGTGGGCAGAAGTGGCTGGATTTGGGTTTCGAGGACGAGGCAAAGGAGATTAAACAGGTGGGGAAGCCAGCACAGTCCTCTGGTAGCTGTTCTCTGGGGGTGTAATTCATCCCAGTGCAGCGGGTCCCACCTGAGGCCCAGACGCCATTTATGTTCCCCTTAAGCACAGAGGGTGAATTTTTACCTGGGGGAGCTGGGTCCCTGTCACCAGGGACTGGAGACCAGGGTGGAGGCAAAAGTTTCAGGCTCATCCAACATCCCAGGCCCCCTAATCACCCAGTGACCTTTCACCCTGGCCCAGCTGTGCCTCTAGCCAGGGGGCTGTCTCAGTCCCCAGGCAGTGAGATAGGACGGGGAGTGTTTCCTCAGTGATATGTTTAGACTCAAACAAGCAAACCAGGCTCCTTCGGTTCTCAATCTTGCAGCCCTAAATAGAGACGATGTGGCCGGGACGGGGAAAAGGGAGGTGGCACAGGGCAGGAACTGGGGAGGTGTGACGAATATCAGACCCAAGGAGGGGACAGAGCAGGTCAGGCAGAGGCTGCTGTGTCTCTGCTGTCTGAGTCCTTCAGACTCCAGGGGGCCTGGGAGCTGGGAGAGGGACTGGCTGGAGCATCCAACCCTGGGAAGCAGACGGGGCAGATCGGAGCAGACAGAGACTGGAACTTCCCTTCTGCTGAAGTAAGAAAGAGCGGGGGGTGGGGCGCAGGTTGGACCAGGGAGCAACTGAGTATTGTCCCCTCCAGACGCCGTCAGCAGCAGACACCACTAGGCTGTTTCCATCCAAATCTGTTCCCCTGACTGCCCCGATGATCCTGTCTCTGTGCCTCTTGCTGCCTGGTGAGTATGCAGGAATCCTGTGCTAATTTGCAGCAGTTTGGGAGGAAACAGAACTGAGAGCAGCCCCTGGCCCAGACTGTCGGCAAATCCTCTTCACTGGGAGGGAAATGGGAACCAGTAGAAGCACTGAGTATAAGAGCTACTGGGCCAGATCCTCGGCTGGTGTAAATTAGTGTAGTTCCACTGGAGTCAATGCTGGTTTACGCCATCTGAGGATTTGGCCCTCTAGAGAGCTGAAGGGAAAGGAGGTTTCAGCTCAGTCAACGTCTGTGTGCGTGAGGAATCTGCCATGCCCCAGATCTAACCTCCTGCCTGGTTTGCTTCTTCAGCCAGCTTTTGTCCCTCAAGAGGGACCTCAGACTAGGGGGAGATTTTATCTCCAGCACTAACCACATGGCACCTTTCTGTTCCCAGCGCTGAGTCCCAGCAGCCAGGAGATCTGCTCAGCTCCCGGTGAGTCCATCCGTCTGTTTGTCCCCAGACAACCTCACCCCTCTAGCTAGCTATCACACCAGAAGGGATTATACTAATAGAAAATGCATCCAGTGATAGATTATTATTAATTACTATTATTACTGTGACCCCACTCCTGTGACCCCAGAAGATCAAGGCCCCATTATGCCAGGTGCTGCACACCCTTATGTGATGCTCTGGTCCCTGCCCCCGAAGAGCTGACAGTCTCAGATCTGACATTATCCCCCCGGTTCCCAGCTGTGCTGAAATAAGAGCCTGCTCCAGAGACGTTGCGCAGACCCCACAGCCCTTCAGCACGCACAGTACGTCTACACTGCAATTAGAGGGAGGGAGGGATAGCTCAGTGGTTTTGAGCATTGGCCTGCTAAACCCAGGGTTGTGAGTTCAATCTTTGAGGGGGCCACTTAGGGATCTAGGGCAAAAATCAGTACTTGGTCCTGCTAGTGAAGGCAGGGGCTGGACTCAATGACCTTTCAAGGTTCCTTCCAGTTCTAGGGAGATAGGATATCTCCATTAATTTATTTAATTAATTTATTTATTTAGAGGCCCGTGGCTGGGCTGTGCCACGTAAACAGCCCTGTAGCCTGAACCCCATAAGCCCGAGTCAGCTGCGGGTTTTGATTGCAGGGTAGTCGTGCTCTTAGCAGCTGCGAGCTGCTTTCACAGTAACCAACTTCCTTTGGAAAACTGCTCCCTGGGCTCCCCCTGAAACAGGCAGCACTTATGGCCCCACTGACAGTTCTGACCCATTCCCCTTCCCAGGTGCTCTCCGTGCCCCCACCCTCTACCTGAGCCAGACGTCCACGTCCGTGCGGCTCCAGTGCTCTGTGTTCTCACGGGCCCGGGCCACCCGTGTTGTCTTCTGTAAGGACGGGGAGGAGCTTTTGTCCCAGATGGGCTCGGAGGAGAAGGTCACCTACAACTATGACCATGTGGTATCCAGGGGGAGCTCTGGGAGTTACTCCTGCGGGTATGAGATCAAGGACAGCGATAACCAGGTGAACAGATCCCAGCTCAGCCCTGCTCAGCACCTCAGTGTCACCGGTAAGGGGAGTGAACGTCAGAGCGAGTACAATCGTCCATGCAATGGCAGAAAGAGAATCCAGATGTAGATAGCTCAGTGACAGGGTACTGGGCAGAAGAAGTAGGTTTTTATCCTCTCTGTGCACCAGCCCCTAGTGGCAGATATAACATTTCCTTTGTCGGTGGATCACATGAGTGTTAGTGAGACAGGAGTGGGATGTTAGTTCCCAGGACTCCTGGGGTCAAGTCCAGGCTCTGGGATCAGAATGTGGTAAATGTTAGAGGCAGCAGAGCCAAGCACATAAAACTAGCACATCCCTTAAAGGCAGCGAGACAAAGTGGCTGAATCTGATGTTTGGTGTGCTAGAACCCACCCCTCTGTTTCCAGCTCTGCCTCAAGTGACCTTGTGCAACCCTTATATAACAATAACAGTACGTAGAAGGGGTGAATGACAGGTTCACCTATACTGTAAGGGGCATGAGCACTTGGCTAGTAGCTTGGAAGCTAGCACAGAAGTTAATAAGACTCAGTGGGAGAGCTGGACCTAGAGCACAGGGTCTCCTGGCTTGTAGCTGAGGGCCATCCCCAGGCTCCAGGATGCCATATGGGGAGTCCTGCCCACACACATCTTCCATGCAAGGGGACAGGGCTGCACAATGACTATAACATGTGTGACACTCGGCAGGTCTGACGGAGGCAGGGTGAGCCCCCTTGGGGAGGTTTCATTCAGGGAACAGTCATGTCCCATTTGACTGGTGTAGGGGGGTGGGCTCAGCCATCGCAGCCGCATTTCTCACACACTGAGTGTCACCTGGAGACACTGACAGGCCCAGATGCTCCTTGTCCCCATTGCACAGGCCAGGCAAGCAGCAGTGGAGAACTACCAAGGCCTCGTGCTGCCTCTCTGCCCAGGGTGGGGTTGACCCCACGGTGAACTGCCAGTCACACTGGAGAGGGGCGATAGGGTCTGGGCTTCTGCTGTGAGGCCTTTGCACAGAGTCCCGGTGCAGCCTGAGCAAACCTGGGCCGTTCCCTGCTCCTCCAACCCCTCAGCGCTGTGCTGGGCTAAGGGAGGAGCTTCCCCAACAACCTCCATCACAGGCCTCCCATCTGAGGAACATGCTCCCCTGCAACATGATCCCCCTTAGATCTAGGCCTCTGGGCACTTGCACGGGGTCCCCATTACACAGCAGCTGCTCTGTGTCTAGTGCTGGCACTGCAGTCCCACACGCTGCTTTGGAGATGGCCATCATCGTGTACCTTTCCATGTTGCAGGGCCGGTCATGTCCCTCGCCATCTGGGCCGCCCGCTGCGCCCTGGTCCTGCTCCTCCTGGTGTCTGTGCCAGTCATCACCTTTGTGCTGGAGAAATGGGGCCTGCCTGAGCCCACAGGGCTGGAGGAGACTCATGAAGGGAGCAACAGCGACATGGGAGGGGAGTAGGGTTGACAGGCGTCCGGTTTTTTACCAGAACACCAGGTCGAAAAGGGACCCTGGCGGCTCCGGTCAGCACCGCTGACCAGGCCGTTAAAAGTCCAGTTGGCGGCACAGTGGGGCTGGAGGCTCCCTGCCCGGCTCTGTGTGGCTCCCGGGAAGCAGCCGGCATGTCCGGCTCCTAAGTGGAGGAGGGTCCAGGAGGGCTCACATGCTGCCCCCATTCACAGGCGCTGCCCCGAGCGCTGGCTCTGCAGCTCCCATTGGTCCCCTGGCCATCCCTCCACCTAGGAGCCAGAGGGATATGTCAGTGCTTCCTGGGAGGTGCCTGAGGTCAGCGCTGCCTGGAGCCCGCACCCCACACTCCCTCCCACACCCCAACCACCTGCCCCAGCCCTGAGCCCCCTTCCGCACTCCGAAACCCTCATCCCCAGCCCCAATCCAGAGCCCGCACCCCCAGCCAGAGCCCTCACCCCCCCTGCACTCCACCCTCCTGCCCCAGCCTGGAGCCACCTCCTGCACCCATAACCCCTCATTTCTGACCTCATCCCGGAGCCCGCACCGCCAGCCCAGAGCCCGTATCCCCGCCCGCACCCAACCCTCTTCCCAGAGCCCACACCCCGAATCCCCTCCTGCACCCCAACCCCCTGCTCCAGCCCGGAGCCCCTTCTCACACTCCAAACCCCTCAGCCCCCCCCCCCAGCCCAGAGCCCCCTCCTTCACCCCAAACCCCTCATCCCTGGCCCCACCCCAGAGCCTGTACCTTGAGCTGGAACCCTCACCCCCCTGCATCCCACCCCCCTGCCCCAGCTAGGTGAAAATGAGCAGGTGAGAGAGGGTTGGGGAGAGCAAGTGATGGAGGAAGGGTGATGGAATGAGCAGGAGGCGGAGCCTCAGAGAAGGGGCAGGGCAGGGGTGGGGCCTCAGGGAAGGGGCGGGACAGAGAGCAGGGCAAGGGTGTTCGGTTTTCTGCAATTAGAAAGTTGGCAGCCCTAGTATTGAGAGGGGTTGAGTGTGGGAACCCCATTGAGCAGCTGTGAGCAGGGGAGTTACCTGGGGAGATACCAGTGCCCAGCTCTGAGCGGGTGTTGGGCAGACACCATTGGTCAGTGCTGCACAATAGGTCCCTGCGGTAACTGTCTTCGCCCAAGTAACTCCTGCAGCCTCCTTCAGTCCCCCTCCTGTCCCCATTGGGGATGCTGTCGGTCACTCTGCCCTGCAGCCTGCAGCCCTCTGCTCACTCCCAGCCAGGCCAGGGCCACACCGAGCTCTGTCAGATTTTAGCCAGAGAGCCCAGCCCAGTGCCTTCCTTCTATACAAATAATCCCTCCTGCAGAGAGGCCTCAAATTTAGGGAGAAAGCAGGGCTGGATTAACTTTTTGTGGGCCCGGCTCCAAGCATATTTGTGGGCCCCCATGGAATGCTTATAAAAGACAGGAGATTGACACACGAGTTGTCTTTGACATAGCACACAACTGCATAGGTTTTATTTACAATATTTACTAGTTTAAGTTGCAGATGGAGGTGGCTGCCATTAGGGTACCAGCAATGGCAGCCCTAGAGCAAAAAGATCCACACAAGTGCACATAAAATAAATTCTAAAAGAAAAAAATACAAAATCAAAAACCAGTGAACAAAAGCCAAAGGAGCCAAACCCCAGCCATGTGCTGCTCCCACTAAAAGGGAACCGTCAGACTATCTCACCCTTCACATTTCTCATATGAACTACCAGGGCTTAAATCAAATTTTTGTATGAAATTGGGGCAGATTTAAAAAACTGTTTAAAACGTTTAAAAATTTAAAAATATGAAAAACGTTAATATATTTTATTTACAGCGTCATTATTCACACTAGTCTTGTTTGGCCTTCCCTCCAGGCAGAGAGGCGCAGAGACTAGGATCCAGACCAGCCGTGCCCCCCAAAAAACGCCAGCCCTCCAAATCCAACCAGACCCACATCTCTCCCCAGACCAAACTGGACCAGACCCACATCCCTCCTGAAACCAAACTGGACCAGACCCACATCCCTCCCCAGACTGAACCTCTGGAACTGGACCAGACCCATATCCCTCCCCAGACCGAATTGAACCAGAACCACATCCCTCCCCAGACCGAACTGGACCAGATCCACATCCCTCCCCAGATGAAACTGGACCAGACCCGCATCCCTCCCCAGACTTAATGGGGCCAGACTCACATCCCTCCCCAGATGAAGGCCCCCCTTCCAGCCCAATGCAGATCAGACCCTCTATGAACTGACCCCTCGACCTGAACCTCCCCACTGCCTACCAGAACAGGGCTCCTCCCAAACCTATATTCCTGAACCAGCCCCCCCTCTCTCCACATCCCTAGCCAGACTACTCTTGGGCCCTCTACTCCTGAGTCAACCCCTGCTGCCAATCTAGCCCATTCTCTTCCAAACCAAACCAAATTGAACCAGGCTGGGCCACGCCTGGCTGCAGCTTGGCCGGGTGCAGTTCCCCACTGGGCCTGGGTAGCACAGGTAGGCCAGGTGAGCTCATGGGGGCAGGGTCTCAAGACTTCTCCAGTTTCTCCTCCCTTGGTGTTCACACCTCAACTGCTAGCAGAGGACCTCACCCTCCCTGATTGAACTAACCTCGTTATCTCTAGGCTGATTCTTGCCTGCATATTTATACCTGCCTCTGGAATTTTCCATTACATGCGTCTGACGAAGTGGGTATTCACCCACGAAAGCTTATGCTCCAATACATCAGTTAGGTGCCACAGGACTCTCTGTTGCTCAGATAACTAAATTCTTGCTCTCTGTGTGCTCTTTTATAAATATTGTGTTAAAGCACTAGGAGAGGGGTGGTAATGCAAACTCTAGCCCACCCAAAACTTACACGAGCTCTTTGGAGCAGGGGCTGTCATTTGCTCTATGTCTGTCCAGTGCCCGGCACAACAGGGCCCCCACCTGGTTGATGTCTAGGTGCTACCACAATAGAAATGTTAAATCATAAAAATGAAGAGTGTCTGAGTGAAAGGTCCCATCTCCTGTTAATTATTTGGGTTTCTGTTGCTACTTTCCCTCGTTTTTATTTTCCTATCAGTGTTAAGTTTCCATCAGGGGAGTCACTGGATGACTGGCCAGAGAACAGCGACTGGGGCTAATCTGCGTGGGGTGCCGGGGCATTTCATATCTCTTCTCTCTGGGGTGGTGGATGCTTTAAGATAAAACACAGTAATGTTACTTTTCTGCTAAGCCAGCCTAAAGCCAGAGAAATGAAGCCAGAAAATGCCCGTCTGACAGCACTGCTGTACATACATCAGGAGCAGTTCTAATAGGCATCTAGGCTGGGAAACACCAACGGCCCCACTTCCTACATAACCCCCTCTGAGGCAGGCAGCTCAGATTTCCCCCTCCCCAGCTTTGGTCTGGCCCTTTTCTGCCTCCCAGACAGCTGGGCTTTGCCCTGATACCTGCCAGCTAGGCAGAGGAGCCCTTCTCCCTCTCTCCATGCCAGCCAGCCCTCTCGAAGTAGTGCCAGGTTCTCCCTGCGATGGGGCATTATTATCTGAAATAAGGATTCTTCTGGGCTGCAGGCAGTGTAGTTTTTTCCCTGTCTAGTTTCATATTTTAATCACTGACATTGTTAATGGCGATATTTATAAAGGTTATCTGCATGTGTTATTATAATATTCTTATGCTGGAGATTAGTTGCTCCCAACAAGTGTGTCTCTGATCTACGGGCAATTGCTGCACATTGTTGAAGCTGTGATAACCACCTGCCATTCAGGCTAAATAAGGGAACCATTAAATGACCCTTTGTTTAGTTTCAGTTGAAGCAATGGACTGCAGGCAAGCCCGGATGTGGCAGGGCTGTGTGGTCCAAGAGGTTCCTTGGGGTCTGCTAACAAATGGAGAGGCAGGGGTTGATTTGATTGCAGCTGTGTGACTGCCTGTGTGACACAAGCAGCATAAACACCCAAGAAGCAAGCAGAAAAGGCAACAAGAAAGACAGACACAGACAGAGGAGCACTTGGAGCAGGACCTTGAGAAAAAGCTGGAGAGAGAGAGAGTTTTTGGGCAGAGTACTGGCTGGAAAGAGGCTTGGAGCTGGGATCAAAGAAAAGTGCCTCCAGATGTTTGGTTCCTGTTGTGTTCAGGGAAACAGGACTTTGAAGATGTTATGTAAATAAATTAGGTTGCATCAACGAACATACCCAATTCTGTCATCACTTTCTCCTCTCAATGGAACAACCCACAAGATCCCAAGTATTGGCTAACTTCTTGGATCAAAAGAGTGAATATGTCTAATTTTGATATGGATAAACCAGCTTCAGAATTCACATTACGTTCTTTCCCCCAAACTTCCAGAACAAAATCTCCCCAGTGATCAGATGTGCAACGGGGCAGGAGGTAAATGGTGGGTGGGTCTGTGCCATGTTTCAGATGGAGGCTCTGATACCAGCCCAGATGGGGGGGATGAGCTCTCTCTGGTGCTGGGGAACTTTATTTCCCAGGATCATTTTGGTTTCAGAAGAGCCTAGAGGTTCGGCCAGGCTGGGCTCCAAATGTCTGGTGCTGCGCACTCTCTTAGAACAAGGGGCCCCAGTGTGGGTATCATGCTCAGCGGCGGCTCCAAGCACCAGCGCTCCAAGCGTGTGCCTGGGGCGGCAAGCCGCGGGGGGCGCCCTACCGGTCCCTGCGAGGGCGGCAGTTAGGCAGCCTTTGGCGGCATGCCTGCGGGAGGTCCGCCGGTCCCGCAGATTAGGCAGCAATTCGGCGGCGGGTACGCCGAAGCCGCGGGACCGGCGGACCTCCCGCAGGCATGCTGCCAAATCCACGGGACTGGGGACCTACTGCAGGCACGCCGCCGAAGGCAGCCTGCCTGCCGTGCATGGTGTGGCAAAAAAGCTAGAGCTGCCCCTGATCATGCTGACCCAGCTGGGGCAGTACGCTCAGGAGAGATGTGACCCCAAAGTGAAGCTGGCCACTGGCCATTCAGGGCTGTCTAGGGAACAGCCAACACCTTGGCCTGCCCGCACAGACCACGCCGTGAAGGACACAAGCTGTGCCACGGAGCTCACCAGCTGACAGCCAAGGAGCTGTGTCCAGTACCTAACCCCTCCAGCATCTACTCTAACATCCTCCATGTCTTTGTGCCCCTCCCACCCCCCAGCTGGCACAGGGGAAACCGGGGGCAATTCCAGGCCCAGGCTAAGGGAAGGTCCTGGAGCAGCAGCAGGGAGCAGATCCCCCTTTCCTGGGAATCACCAGGGGGATGGAACCCAGCTGTGAACTTGCAGGGCAATTGCTACTGCTGCTGGGCAGGTCAATATCTGTCTGCCACCTTCCCCATCCCAGTGGTGCCCCCTCCTGATGCCTTGGCCAGCAGCATCCCCTGCCTCTGCAGCCCAGGCAGCCAGCAAAGAAACGCGGCCATGACCAAAAAGCCACCTCTCGGCTCAGCCAGCCTCTTTGCTGAAGTTAGGAGTAGTGGTGACCCACTAGGAGTTATGTGCTTTGTAAGAGTTAAAAGATTAAGTAAAAGTAAATACCCCGGAGCTGTTTGAGCAAGCTTTTCTTCGGGCAAGGAGCTGACATCTAAACTCCTCAGCAGCTGGATGGAAGGAGGGTCCCTGGAAGCCTGGCTGTTGATTACTCAAAACCATCTCAGACTTTCGGTAAATGTAATGTTTTGGGATGCTCTGAAATCTCCTGCTACAGCACATATGTGTGTGTGTTTGAGACCAAATAAAAAGGTAGTTTTAGGTAAAAGCACTCTTGTTTGTGCTAATCATTTATCCGACAGAGGAGCTGTGTCTCTATTGATTTATTCCTGACACTGCCTAGAGAGAAACAGTTGTTACCACAGCTTTGGGTTCAGAAACCCCAAGAGGAACCAAGAGGGATGCAAACAGTCCAGGGGCTTCTGCTCCTGATGGGGTCAGGAGCAAATAATCCACAGTCACTCCCTACTCTGCTGCTTAAGGTGGCTGTGGCCACATGTTGCCCGAGGAGGTCTCAGCTGTCACCTCAGGGCCACATGCTGCTGACTCCAGGGATACGGCACCGTCCAGTCCCCAGGTGTTCGGAGACCTGGGCTCCATCCCCTCTGCCGCTCCCTCGCTCCACCTGTCCAGCCCCCCTTGGCAACAGGTTCTGAGCTCTAGGGCTGACAATGCTACGCCAGAGCTGAGCCCACAGCCCAGGGCTCCAGTGACTTGGGGCTATTCACCCAAAGCTCCCACCTCCCACAAACCCTCCCCATCACGTCCCTCCCCCCTCTAACACTGGGAACAGGCTGAGCCTTGGGGAGCCTGAGCCCAGCTGACGCCAGACAAATGACAGTGAGAAACAGGCCTCAATTTCTAGCCAGGCAGGTGATTAACCCTGGGACAAACCATCCAGGGCAGGGGGGATTCTCCATCCCTGACGGTGTCAGAGCTAGGCTGGAGCCTTCCTGGGAGAGGCTTTGGTCCACATGAGCTATTGGCTCATTTCAGGGGGCTGTGGGGAGTCTCTGGGCTGTCCAGGTCAGACTGGCTGAGCTAACGTCCCTTCTGGCCCTGGAAGCCAACGCACAGGGGCTGCTTGTGTCCCAGTGTGGGGAGAGCCTGGCTGGGATGGGCCCAAAAACATAGGGCAAGTGTCAGAGACACAAGCTGGGAAATAGGCTGAGGGGGTTTCATTGATCTCACAGAGCATCCAACCCTCTGGTGGGCCTGGACCCTGAACTGAATCCTGCCTCCCTCCCTACAGCCCAACCCCCCGGGCAGCCAGGGCAGAATTAGACCCATCTCCCCCATCCTGCAGGGGATATTGATGTAGCCAGACGCTGGAGGACTAGAGAGCAACCAGCTGCTGCTTCGAAGAGGGAAGGGAGAGGAGGGTCGGTGCTGTGAGCAGCGGCTCCTGCTCAGCAACTCTCTGCACACGCAATCTGGCTGCTTTGTGCAGCCGCACAGGAAGGGAACTGCAGGACGAGCAGACAGCACCCTGAGCATCTGCAGAGTCTCCTGCGCAAACACCACTTCCCCTGCCCAGCAGTGAGCTCTCCCCAGCCTGACCACGAACACACAGCCCAGTGGGGCTGGGGGGTGTCACAGGCTGTGATGTGGGATTGAAGAACCTCTCACACTGTGATATTTCTGGTGCAGACAGTGTCTTTGTGGCTCCTTCTCTCCATCTCTGAGGTTCTCCAAGGAAGCCTGGCTCTGAAGCCCAAGAGCTGGTGGTCTGAACAGTGACAGAGCCGCCCTCACAGAGTGCAGGAAAGTGAGCGAGTTACACCGGGCTCAGACCAAAAGCCCCTGGGCATCTCCTGTTGTGATGGCACCTGCAAAGGATAAAACCATGAGGTGTTTTGTGGACTTTAGGAAAGTAAACCCATCCCCCAGCCAGACCCATACCCCACCGCCCGGACAAGGGACCTACTGGATCTGTTGTAGGGTTGGCGACATTATATTTGAAAAATACAGGCCAGACCTCAGATGTCCCCAGTCTTGACTTGAACCTCTGGGGGCAAGTCCCTTCCTTCCCTCCCCCACTTCCTAGGGTTTCTCTCTCTCCAGCTCCGGGTACTGCAGAGAGCCCAGGGACTCAGGTACTGGGCCAGCAGCTGCTGTGACTCCTGTTCAGGTTCTGCGTGGGCGCCAGGAGCCGAGTTGGAGGCTGCAGTTGCTGGTCTTTGCCTGCTGCAGGGCTGTGAACCCTGCTTGGGACGTTGGCCCAGACTCTGCGAGTGGGCAGGCTACATCCCAGGAGTACTGACCCCGTGCCAGACTGAGCCTCTTCCTGACTCTGGTGCTTCAGTGCAGCTCCAGGGCGCAGAGCCCCATCCACTCTCCCTGTCAGACAGAGCATGTGCAGGAAAAGCAGATGGGGCTGCCCTGAAAGGCTGGAGTCATAGGGAGCCCTGTCCAGCTGGGGACCAGTGCTCGATCTCTGCATCCAGCCCAGAACTTCTGTTCCTGCTAGAGCGGATCTTAGAGAAAGAGACACCCAGTTTGGATTGAAAGATTCCAAGTGATGGAGAATCCACCATGTCCCGAGGTCAGTTGTTCGATTGGTTAATTCCCCACACTGTTAAATCTATACCTTATTTCTAGTTTGAATTTGTCTAGCTTCAATTCGCAAGTCAAGTGCAATTCCCAAGTGACTCAGGTCCCCTAACTCCTGTGGTGACCCTTTCAGCACGGGGGGACTTACCTGAGAGGTGAATGGCTGATTGTCGCTCGGTTTCCAGCAGACCATTCCGCACTATGCAGCTGATGTCTCCATTCTGTTCTCCTTCTGTGACAGTGACGTGACTCACAACACTATACAAGTATCAGAGGGGTAGCCGTGTTAGTCTGGAGCTGTAAAAAGTGACAAAGAGTCCTGTGGCACCTTATAGACTAACAGACGTATTGGAGCATAAGCTTTCGTGGATGAATACGCACTTCGTCAGATGAATGTAGTCACTATACAGGTTCTCCCTGTCCTGAGTCATGTTGGTCACAATCTCCATTGCCAGGTTCTGCCAGTTCTTTCCAACCCACTGGAGTTCGGGTTTGGGGAACCAGCCTGCGGTTCTACAGGCCAGCCTGACCCCCTGACAGCTACAGGGAGAGACAGAGAGTGTGTATATCAGGAAATCGTGTCTTTGGTAGCACCATGTGATTCCCCAGCTACCGCTGGGTATAGGGAGCTGTGACTGGAAAGCTCCATTCCCGTATGTGCAAAGCCTCCCTGAGATCCCTCATCCTGATGACTGGAGAAATCAAATAACGCTGTCTCTGTGACACAGGGCTAGAAAGGGTTACACAACTAGCAGGCTAATTGACCCAGATTCAACCGTTAGAAACATAGTAGTAGATAATAACTGTGTTTTTGTGTGGGTAACTCCCAAGGAGATTACCTAGATTCCTGGAGCTCTGTCTGGGCAGGGCAGGACTAGCTGTGTGGGGAGCTGGTGAGTCCCAGGCCTGCATGCAGGGTTCCCCCTGAGAACTGGCCTCTAGTAACCTGACAGCAGATCCCTTAGCTGGGTTTTTCCTTCCCCACTGATGATTCCCAAAGAGTCCTGCCAAGAAGGAGCGAGGGGGGTGGAGGCACTGCCAAATAATTTCATAGAAAAAGAAAGAAAGAAGATACACCCTGCTGAATGGGTGGCGGGATCCAAAAGAACCCAGACCTGTCCATCAAAACCTGTAATTTTTGGCATTAAAGGAGGTAACCAGGTGGAGAGGGGCACTACATGTGTTTACATATATATTGTTAGAGGTTGACAATGTAACCAAATGGTTCCTGTCTATCACTGTATTCTGTTAATTCAGAGATGAAAGGAGATGTTAACATTTAGATGAACTGTGAATGTAGTAATATCACTGTCTTCATTTCTCTTTGAAATATGTAGACAGGTTTCAGAGTGGTAGCCATATTAGTCTGCATCAGCAAAAACAACAAGGAGTCCTTGTGGCACCTTAGAGACTAACACATTTATTTGGGCATAAGCTTTCGTGGGCTAAAACCCACTTCATCAGATACATGCAGTGAAAAATACAGTAAGCAGTATAAATATTACAGCACATGAAAAGATGGGAGTTGCCTTACCAAGTGGGGAATCACTGCTAAGGGGGCAGTGGCCTATTCTCAACAGTTGTAAGTAATTTTCCCTCTCTTGATAGTCACACTTCCCTAACACACCCACACACTGGCTCTCACACCCACATACACTCTGCCTCTCACGAGTCACAGTCCCCCAATGCAGATTGTCACACACACACTGTCACACAGTCCTCCAACACACAGTCACACACACACACTTATATTATTGTTGTTGTTATTACTGCTTGGTACTTCCTGTCAAAATGCTCGTGGTGAGCCAGGAGTGGCTGGGGCTACAGGAGGCCGTGGGCTCTGGCAAGATGCAGCGTCCATGTGACAGCACAAAGCCTGCCTGGAGCCACTGCAACAGCGTCAGCTGGCTATGAAGCTCAGTGTGTGTCAGCAATGGGGGAGGTTCTGGGGGTCCGCGTGCGGGGGTGGTGGCTATACCCCCTCGACACACAGGGGTCAGTGGCACTGGCTGGTGACCACTGCAGTAGAGTATAGGGGCACCAGTTTAATAATACTGCGTAGGGCCCCATAAATCCTAAGGACGGCCCTACCTGGAATGATGATGCAGGCCCAGCTCAGTAAGAGCAGCACAGGATTTTCTTGCTGGGCGAGGGGACAGAGGCAGCTCCTCTCCTGCTGCTGACTCCAAAAACACTTTCACTTTCCCCAGGCAGAAAGGAAGCACCCTGTCCCCTGCCTGTCCTTTCAGGGTTACTTCCTGGGTAAGGGGAAGGCCTTCCCCTCTGGGAGCAACAACACCCTTTAGGAGCTGTCTGTGGATATACCTCCTGCACTCCCACATCCTGCCAGCACAGTAACTCGGTTACAGTTGTAACCCTTCTGCCCATCTAAGTTGGGTTCTGTATCTAGGGGTTCTGTTTCAATAACACAATGCAAAACTGGCTTGAGCCCCCACCCAGTGACCTGGGACACTTACATACCACCCCCTTGGTGCCTCTAAGAGGCAATACTTCCCCTCTCCCAAGCATGGAGTCTGAGTGTAGCAGAAAATGTTTAATAACATGAGGTAAACAACATCAGCATTAAATTGGAAAAACACCACAAACAGGATTCATAACACAAACCATGAGCAAAAGACCCACCCCAGCAAATTGGACCATGTCCTTTCCCTTTGGTTCTTGAATCCAGCAACCCAAAAATCACCCAGAGTCCCCACCGACCTATGAGCCGCTCCAGCTGTCCCCACAAACAGCTCCGCTCACCATTCCTTGGGCCACTCTAACCAGCCCCACAAGCCTCTGTGCCACTTCGCCAGCCACTTAACACTATAGCCTCAGGCTCCCCCACTAGTTAACACAGCACTCAACAATCTTAGCTCTTAATAACTTTAGCTCTTTTGTGATTTCAGCTTATAATAGGGGAGCCCCAGTGCTGGTGCACCATTGGCCCAAAGTGGGTTCAGTGTAGCAGTCTGTGACTAGACTCCCAATAGAATCAATGTTAGCGCTGATATTCAACAGTGGAGAGAGAAAATGGTGCAATTGGTGTTTTAAGCCCTCAAAGGGGCCCCAGCCCCTCAGATACAAATACCTATGCCCCATCCTCTCTCAAACCACTGGGTTTTGTAACCCATGCCCCTTGTCAAGCAAGTGCTACTTAGGTAATGGTGAGTCCTTCTGTCATACAACAGTTCCACTGGCCTTGATTCACAGAATCAGGGTAACAAAACTTTATTCTTCCTGCCCCAATAACAGAGAAACTGGGGATCCCACACCAGCCAAAGTAACCACTTTAAGTTGCTGTTGTTTCATGCCAGGCGAGTGGGTATGCCTATGCAAACAAGATCAGCCCCTGGAGTTCTTTTCCACACTCACCATAATTCACCACCAGATGTCAGGGTAGAGCTCATCCTCACTCTGCTTACACAGTATTTTGTGATTCACACCATAATTTACAGATTATCATCATTTTTAAGTACAAAGCCTGTTTTAAACTGGGCTCTTCACTGTGTGATTCCCATAAAGCCAGACAGCTCTTATTATTTGCATTGTAGTAGCACCTAGAATGCCAGTCATGGACCAGGACCCCATTGTGCTAGGTGGTGTACAAACCCTGAACATAAAGACAGTCACCCCCCTGTGGAACAGCAGGAGGGTTTGAACCCTTAAATATCAGATTCCCCCATTTAGGCCCTTATTAGCTGAACAACAACGCCGTCCAAGTGCTCTACGTGGACACCCTGAAGAAAAAGCCAGACCAAGGTAAAGTCTTCGAAGTAACCAGCAAGTGGGACTCTAGTAACCACTTCCTCCCTACAGGCAGCTTCACCTGGTTCGCCAACTGGTGGTTCATTCACCGCGCCCGGCTGAATTGCGGCTCACTCAACAGTGCCATCTGCCACGGGAACCGGGACAAATGCTGCAGGAAGTGCGGGTATGTCAACGGAACCCTGCCCCATGTCCTATGCTGCTGCAAGCCCTATGCCAGAGCCTGGCAGCTACGCCACAACGCCGTCCAGGACCGTCTAGTGAAGGCCATCAACCCGCGTCTGGGAGAGATCACTGTCAACCGCGCCGTCCCCGGCACCGACAGCCCGCTGTGCCCAGACATCGTCGTCACGGACGAGGTGGGAAAAAGAGATCATCCTGGTCGACGTAATGATTCCGTTCGAGAACAGGACCCCGGCTTTCCACGAAGCCCGAGCCCGCAAGCTCAAAAAATATGCCCCCCTGGCTGACACCCTGCGGACTGAGGGCTACGAGGTGCACGTCGACGCTCTGCTCTTTGGGGCCCTGGGTGCCTGGGACCCGTGTAACGAACGCGTGCTGAGGACCTGTGGGGTGGGCCGTCATTACGCACGGCTCATGAGACGCCTAATGGTCTCGGACACTATCCGTTGGTCCCGGGACATCAACATCGAGCACATCACTGGCCACCGCCAATACCGAGAGTGAGCTGGGGAGTCCTCGTGCACCCACACACACCCCCTGCTGGACTTTATCCCCTGAGCCCTGAATCCACCAAACCTAACTGAATCCCACCACATGAGGGTCACCCCATCCCCATTACCCAGCCCACTTACTTATACCCATGACTGTCTCTACTTCCTATATGGGTGATAGACCCTCACCGCCTATCGACTGTTTCCTGATCCTGCCCACCGGTTACCCACCCCTCATTGGGGACATTGCAGTCTGTATATACTATGTGTGCTGCCCAGCCCCAAAACACCAACATACCCCTACACTCTGTATGTTACCCCCAATGACCAATAACTGATGCTTCAAACTTTCTGTATCATTTATTTTTTAAATATTCTCTAATAAAATTAGCCTTCTTTTAGACCAGCCAATGGAGAAGAACATAACAAATGCCTTCTCAATGAGTTACCCAAGTATTCACTTGTCAGCAGTAGGCTATTGGTGATCAGGAATCATGGGTTCTATCCCTAGCTCTGGGAGAGGAGTGTGGCTTATAGTGATTAGAAGTAGTCTTAACCCAAGCAGGGTTAGTCACTCTGAAAGACGCTGTGGTGCACTGGTCGATCAGAGTGAGGGTTGTTATCTTAGCGACCTGGGTCTTGCTCTGTCTCTCATTTTTGCCATGCTATTTTTTTTGTCATCAAATTAAAATTTGGCAGCTTCAGACTGGTACACAAATGTAATATTATCATTTTAAAGTACTTTTTAGAAACAAATATGCCATGCAAATATGCTATGGCCTAAAATTGGTACTCTTGGAATTTGTATTACAGAAGCAATGGTATATACAGATGTGGACCATATCTCTGACTGGATCTTTCTGCTAGAGGAGTATATATGTAACCCTTCTGCCTGTCAGAGTTGGCAGCAACAAGGGCCGGGTTCAGTATCTAGGGGTTCCTCTTCAATAACACAATGCAAAACTGGCTCGAGCCCCAACCCAGTGACCTGGAACAATTACATACCACCGCCCTGGGCACCTCTAAGAGGCAATACTTCCCCTCTTGCAAGCACAGAGTCTGAGTGTAGTAAAAGCCTTTTAATAAAGGAGGGAAACAATGCGGCATTATGCTGGGGAAACACCACAAACAGGATTCATAACACAAACCATGAGCAAAAGACCCACCCCCAAGTAAGTTTGGCAGTATCCTTTCCCCCTCAGGGTCTTAAGTCCAGCAACCCAAAAGTCACCCAACCCACAGTTGCTGTCCTTGGTCAGTGCAGCCCCAGAGTTCAGAAATTCATCTGCAGAGTTCACCTCCCCGCAGGGGTGGAATGCGGGGTAGTATGGAGGCACCTTACACTCTGCACTGCTCAAGCCCTCAATGGCCTATTGACACACCTCTCTGCAGGGTTCTGCTCCAGTTCTCTCCTCCAGCAGCCCAGCTGGCCTCTCCAGTAGCCACACCTCTCCACCAGCTACCCACACTGCTCCACTAGCTGCTTACCAATACATCTTCAGGCCCCACCCTACCCAACACAGTACTCAGTAATTTCAGCTGTTAGTAGGGGAGCCTCACCGCTAGTACACCTAGATAGTCTTCTTGCATTAAAACCACTAGCCCAACATAGGTCTAACACTTAGATCTACATATCAGTGACTTCTAATTGAATCAAATTTAGTTCTGCTATTACATAGTGGAGAAAGGCCAGGTAATAGTAGCATTTCCCACCCTCACACAAGCCCCACTATATAAAACCCAAATACTTTCCCTCCACCAAATAGGCTTTGGAACCCACACCCTTTGCCTGGTGAGTGCTGCTTAGTTGAGGGCGAGTCCCTCAGTCATAAAATGCTAAGTACAGTTCTACTGTCCTTGAGTTACATAACCAGGATAACAACACTTTATTACTCCTGCCTCAATAACAAAGAGACTGGGGATCCCAGCAGCAGCCAAAGTGACTATTTGGGCAAGCAGTCCCATCATGCTAGGCAGGGTGGGTGTGCCCATGCGAACAAAATCAGCCCCTGAAGGCCTTTTCCACAGCTCACCATCAGATGTCAGGGGATAGCTCATTCTGACTCTGCTTACATATAGAAAAGTGAGACATTCCCCAGTAAAAAAAATCACCAGAACACCTATATTTCAACAGTTTATCATAAATTTCCAGAGCTACAAATTATACAATCAATGCACCAAACAGTCCATCACTGGCTAAAGATTATAACCCAGGTTTCGTTTTATTAAAAGTCACTCAAAACTACAAGACATTCACCATCCTTTCCACTGTCAAAACATAAATGTCTTTAACACAATCCTAGCTCTGGTGCAACTACAGCTGTATCTTAATTCCAGCCCCCCTTTATATTTTGCTTCCATGGCAAATGGTGTCAGTTCCATGCACGAAGAAGACATGAGACTTTCTATTGCAGAGGGTGGGAAGAAGGATCTTGGGGTTAATGCCCAGGGCTTGATGGATTCTTTGGTTCTATTCCCAGCTGTGTTAGCGACTCTCTGTGTGAGCTTTGCTAAGTCCTCTCCTGTTTGGCCACCTCAGTTTGCCCCTTTTAAAGCCTGGGAAAACATTTGCCATCTCCATAAAGGTCTGCAAATCTAAAAGCAGACAAAGCAGACATGGGAATGGCAACAAACTAGTGTGTGTTTTGAACTGTACAGTAACAAAGCAGGATGTGCAGTGCCAGTACCAGAAAAACAACCACAAACTAAACAAGCCAGTGTACAGAAAAAACATTACTGGGGGGAAAAAAAAGTTACAACAGCACTGACATTGCCAAACACTCGGGGTAAACACCAACAGGAAAATGATTTAAAAAGTCAGTGCACTCACCTCACTGCCTCTGCTCCTGCTCCAGGGCACAGACACATGGATGGGGCACAGCCTCCTTTCTTCCAGCAGCATGTGTGTGTCCACCACTGTGACTGCCCCCGCTCCCCTCAGTCACATGTCACAATGTGGGGGGTTCTGATGTGAGGGGCACCCAGTGGGATTACCCCCCCATCCCCCGGCTCTGAATCGGCTCACTCACTCTGGTCGAGGAGAAACCCTTTGTGGTGCAGGGCCCAAACTCACAGACCTGCCCTTATCCCAGCAGTGGGCTTCATAAAATCTGGGGAGGAGGGATAGCTCAGTGGTTTGAGCATTGGCCTGCTAAATCCAGAGTTGTGAGTTCAATCCTTAAGGGGGCCATTTGGGGATCTGGGGCAAAAATCAGTACTTGGTCCTGCTAGCAAAGGCAGGGGGCTGGACTCAATTACCTTTCAAGGTCCCTTCCAGTTCTAGGAGATGGGATATTTCCATTAATTATTATTTATTTAAAAGAAACCAACCCCAAAGTGGATGACTTTGGGGGAGACATGGAGTTTCTGCTTTGTGGCAGAGTTGGGGGAAAAAGCAGAGAAATACAGGGAGGCCTCTCCCAGACAATGAAGTTACCTCCCCTGCCCCATAAAACAGCCTCACCGCACATGGGGGTTTCCCTCTGACCAGGGTGGTAATTTACACCTGGAAACAACTGGGGATTCTCATTCCACTTCGATATTGTTATTAACAAGAAACCCAGCACTGATGAGCAGCCCTACAATAACAATCCAGTGCGACCCCAGCCCCAGCACTCACAAACAACCCTAGAATAACAAACCAATATGACCACAGTCCCTGCACTCACAGCAAACTTACGATAACAAGCCAGTAGGAATGGTCCCCACAGCTCACAAAAGACCCTTTGATAACAAACCAGTATGCATGTAGCCCCAATATATGAGTAACCTCAGCACTTATGGACAACCCTACAATAACAATCCCACATGAAAAATGTCCCAGGACTCTTGGAGACACCTACTAAAATAAATGGAAATGCAACCCCAGCAGCTACAAACCTTCAAACAAACCACTTTGTGGGCAGTCCTGGCACTCAGCAATGATCTCACAACATCAGACGTTTTGTGTTCTCACAAGCAGAGCGGGGCAAAAATTTCTGGACTAATAGTTTACTTGCCAAAAAATGCAGTTTTGGCCAACCCCAGCCTATCCACAAATTTGATCCGAGTAGTTTTAGCAGGGAAAAGGTTTTTAGTGCTTTTTTCAGGCCAGCTTCAGAAGTGTGTGTTTAACCCCTAAATTCCAGCTAATAATTTGCTATTCCTTTGACCAAAGAGCATGAGAACGATTCTCCAGCCTGGGGATTAAGGCACTCTGGAGGTAGGAGATGCTGTCTCAAATCTTCTCTCTTCTTCATTGAGAGGAGGATTTTGAATCCATAGCTCCTGCTGCCCAGGTGAGTCCCTCAATCATAGACTCATAGACTCATAGACTTTAAGGTCAGAAGGGACCATTATGGTCATCTAGTCTGACCTCCCACATGATGCAGGCCACAAAAGCTGACCCACCCACTTTCCCTTAACTCAGATGTTGAAGTCCCCAAATCATGATTTAAAGACTTCAAGTCGCAGAGAATCCTCCAGCTTGCGACCCCTGCCCCATGCTGCAGAGGAAGGCGAAAAACCTCCAGGGCCTCTGCCAATCTACCCTGGAGGAAAATTCCTTCCCAACCCCAAATATGGCGATCAGTAGAACCCCGAGCATACAGGCAAGATTCTCCAGCCGGACCCTCATTTTACCAGCAATGGCACGTTATTGCCTAATTGACTAAAATCACGTTATCCCATCAAACCATTCCCTCCATAAACGTATCTAGCCTAATCTTGAAGCCAGAGAGGTCTTTTGCTCCCACTGTTTCCCTTGGAAGGCTGTTCCAAAATTTCACCCCTCTGATGGTTAGAAACCTTCGTCTAATTTCAAGCCTAAACTTCCCCATGGCCAGTTTATATCCATTTGTTCTCGTAGCCTATACAGTCGTTCTCATTCACTTACTCTTTGGCCCAAGTAATATTTAAGTAGTTATACAAAGTGAAACATCCTCCACAGGAGAGCAGCGCACCCCAGAATGGCCTGTGCTTGGGGGTGAGGATGCTCATGCTCAAGACCCTGCTCCGAACCCCAGGGCAAAGGTTGGGAGGGGCAGGCACTTTTAGGAAGCTGCCCTGAATGAAACATTTTCTACAACCCGAATCAGACTTTTCCGATTTACCGACAAATTCCAAACACGTCTGGCACCGACGCGAATCCCTGCTCTGATTTTTCAGTTTGCTGCTGGCCCAAAACATCAACTATTTACCCAGCTCCACCTACAGATGACCCTGCAATAACACACAGATGCAGCGACATCACAGAACCCATGAACCTACCACCAAGGTCTGCAAAGCACCCACCAGCAATGGATGAAACCCAGACACTGACTGTGGAGCAGACGCTCGGCTCTGGTATGTGCCCTGCAGCCTTGGGACAGAGGGAGGATGGGGAGTCACCTCCCCTCAACACAATGTGGGGTGTGGGTGAGGGTGGGAGTCTCTGCCGTATGGCTCCCGTCGACTTCCCCTGGCCTCTGTCATTTGTGTTTCCCAGCACATCCCATGTAACATGAAGGATCTCCTGACATAGCTGCCCCCTCCCTGTCAGTGGATCCCTGCCCCATGATGTGGGGAGCTGGGAAATATGGGGGCTTTAATTATGCTCTAAAGAGCAGGGTTATGTGCACGTGGGAGAGACCCTCGGAGCACCAGAGACAAAAAGGATGGCTCCCCTCGGCCCTCTCTGGGCTCCCACCCACCCCCACCCTGTTTCTATCTTGCTCCTCTCCCCTCCCCTTATCCTGTTTCCATCCCCTGTTCTCCTCCCCCATCTCCACCCCTTCCCTTCTCCTGCCTCCTCCACATTTCTACCCTCCCTTCCCACTGCCCAACCCCAGTCCCCTCCCTCCATCTGAGGGCTTTTCTTGACACCCCCCCCCAGCCTATTGAGATCCTCCCTCAGGTGACAGTTGGGCTCCCCCATCCCCCCCCCAGGTGGCAGTTGGCCGTTTCCCCCCTTGACGGTCCCATCGCTGACTCTGCTCGCCAGGCCCCTTCCCCCACAGGCGTTTCCCAAGTAGCTGCAGGCGGCTCTGGCCCATCCCCCGAGCTCGCCGCACCCAGGGCTGGAGGGTTCGGCCCGTCCCAGCAGGGCCCCACCAGGCTACAGCAAGTCCACGTAGCCCCTGACTGTTTGTTCCCCTAGTGACAACACCGCTCCCTGAAATGCAAACATGGGGGTTATGCTGGCATTGCTCAGCCACGGCCAGACGGTCGAGCGAGCACGGGGAAGAGACAGGCTCTGCCTGCTGAGGTGCCAGTGCTGGAGAGGCACCATGCAAAATTCCCATCTTTGTGAGCCGGCTTGGAGTCCAGCTGGCCCAGGGACTGTGGGGCCCCAGTTTGTTGGGTGTGTCTGGTTTTTATTAGCCAGACAAGGCGGGTGAGGTCAAACCTTCTATTGGAGCAACTTCTGCTGGTGAAAGAGACACTCTTTCCAGCTATACAGCTCTGCTATCCTGGGACCTACACGGGTACAACAACACTGCAGACAACAATATTTTTATGGTAAGACATGATGGGGTAGCGAGGGCCTCAAGAGGAAAGAGCCAGTGGCCACCCTGGCCAAAGGAAAGGCTGACTAGCAACGAAGGTGGGATTCAAGCCTATCCAAATGATCAGTCTTGGGTCTTTGGCCAGCTCTTTTCCTGCTGGGGGTTCTTTTGCATGAGCCTGTTATTTAGTCAGCCAAGACTAGGCACCCAATTGAATGTAGAGAAGAAAACATAGGGCTGCAGGGATCCCAAGTACCTAGTATGTCATGCAAGATGGCTGAATGGTTAGTGGTGTGGCCCACTAATCTACTGTGTGCTGCACATACATGTTTGAGTCCTTCTTTCATTGTTGGCCATCCCTTCTTCTTTTGGTGGAGACACCTACTTGTTCATTCTCCCAGGCCTCTTCCACCCAGTCCCCAAAAGAAGAAAAGCTCCCCACAAACTGGGTGCCAGAGCACTTCCTACGCCAGCGAAGACTCAAACCCATCTTACAAGAATGTGACTTATTCATGGAGCCTCTACACCACTGGTCATCTTACAGGTCCCCCCCACTCTTCTATGTCTTCTCTAGCCTGGTTTGGGTGCCCGGCCTTCACTGACCAAGGGACAGCTGGAGGCAAAGGGGCCATTTAGGCTGATAAAGTGACCAAGTGGTTAAGAAGTCAGATTGCTAATCTGTGGTGCTCTTCATGCCTGGGTTCAAAGGGTACCAAGACCACCTGGCAGATGTGCTTCTTTAGTTCTGCACCTCTGGATGTGGTGTTCTGTCCCATCTAGTGGCACGGAGACCACTTAGAGAGAGAGATTAATGAGTCTGCTCTACAGCCTTAGCTAAGAACCATGTGGCTTTTAGCTCATGCAGTACAGGCTCATGCATTTAATTCTAGAGGTCTCAAATTCAATCCTGATAACAGGAATCTGTTAGTGTTACAAGTGGGGGCTCATCTGGGATGTCAACTGGGAAGTCTCTGAAGCTTGGGATGCACTTCCTCAGCCAGGGGAAATATGTAACCCACACATGTCCTGGGTGTGGTGCTCTGTCCCAGCTAGTGGTACTGAGACCGCTTAGAGAGAGAGCTTAATGAGTCTGTTCTACAGCCTTGGCTAAGAGCCTTGTAGCTTTAGGCTCATGCAGTAGAGGCTCGTGTATAAGGCTAAGTTTTTGTCACGGATATTTTTAGTAAAAATCATGGACAGGTCATGGGAAATAAACAAAAATTCACGGTAGCCCATGACCTGTCCCTGACTTTCACTAAAAATATCCCTGACAAAAGGGATAGTTGGCTTCAGCACCCACTGCTGCTGGGGCTCCCAGGTGCCCCACCAATGCAGTGCGTGGGAGCTCCAGGATCCTCCTGCCCCTGGGGCTGTGCTGCTGCGGGGTCCCCTCACCTGGGCAGCTGGTAGCTGCAGGGTGTCCCAGCCACTGGCCCTGGCTGCAGCTGCGGCTGGGCAGCCCTGGGTCCACCAGCCGCCTACCATGGCTGGGCAGCGGCGGGGTCCCCCCACCAGGTTGGGGGCTGGGAGCGGCGACGGTGGGGCTGGCTGGGAGCTCCAGCCCTAGGGCAGAAAATGTCACAGCGGTCAATGGAAGTCACAGATTCTGTGACATAGTCATAGCCTTACTCATGCACTAAACTCCAGAGGTCCCAGGTTCAATCCCAACAACCAGGGTCTGTCAGCGTTACAAGTAGGAGCTGATGTAGGATTTCAACTGGGAAGTCTCTGAAGCTTGGGACACACTTCCTCAGCCAGGGGAAATATGTAACCCACACACCTCCTGGGTGTGTTGGTCTGTCCCATCTAGTGGCACTGAGACCACTTAGAGAGAAAGATTAATGAGTCTCCTACAGCCTTAGTTAAGGGCCACATGGCTTTTAGCTAACGCAGTAGAGGCTCATACATTTAGCTCCCGAGGTTCCAGGTTCAAACCCACCTGCCAACGACCAGAGTCTGTTACAATATCACCTATCTCTAAAAAGGGGAATAAATAGGACCCAGGGAGTTATAGACAAGCCAACCTAACTTTGATACCTGCAATGATGGTGAAACAAATTATTAAACAATCAGGTGATAAGCAAGGAGGATAACAGGGTTATAAGGAATAGCCAGCATGAATTTGTAAAGAAAAAGTGTCCCAAACCAACCTAACTTCCTTCTTTGACATGGTTACTGGCTAGGGATGTGGGAAGCCGTAGATGGGGTATAGCTTGATTTTAGTAAGGCTTTTGACACAGTAGGGAAAGTAGGTAAATGTGAAATTACTAGATGAAATTACTATAACGTGGGTGCACAACTGGTGGACAGAATATACTCAAGCATAGTTATCAATGGTTCACTGTCAAACTGGGAAGGCGTGTCTAGCAGGATCCCACATGAGTCAGTCCTGGGATAATGGAATGGAGAGGATGCTTATATGTAACCCTTCTGTCAGTTGGAGTCGGCAGCATAAGGGGCTGGGTTCAATATCTAGGGGTTCCTTTTCAACAGTAGAACACAGAACCGACTTGAGGCCCCTCATAGTAACCTGGGACAATTACACACCACCCCTTGGGTGCCTCTAAGAGGCAAAACTTCCCCACTCACAAGTACAGAGTCTGAGTGTAGAAAATAAACTTTTGATTAAAAGGGGGAAAGTAACCCGGCATTAACTTGGGAAAAGGCCGCAAGCAGGATTCATAAGCTTAAAACCATCTGAGCAAAACACCCACCCCAGAGTACATTGGGCAGTGTCCTTTTGCCTCAGGTTCTTAAATCCAGCGCCAAAAGTTGCTTTACCATGCCCCTCCCTTCACCCCACCCCACTCACAGTTCTTGTCCTTGGTCAGTGAAGACCCAGAGTTCATAGGTGCATCTGCGGAGTTCACCTCCCACCCTAGTGGGGTGGGGGGGGTACCTTGCTCACTCCACTGTCTGGGTGCTCACTTCTACATCAGCCGCCCAGCCAGCCGCCCCGCTGGACCCTTCACTCTGCTCTACCAGCCACCCTGGCAGCCACTTGCTGCTCAGCTCCTCACCTTCAAGGATGTTTTGCAGTTCCACCACTTAACATCGTTCTCAGTAATTTCAGCTGTTAGTGGTGGAGTCTCACTGCTAGCGCAGACTGGGCAGTCCATTGCATCAGACACACTGTCCCAAAGCAGGTCTAATGCTAGGCCTGGCTATCAGTGATTTCAGCTCTATTGGTCTGCAACAAGGCTCTCAAGCTCTGTTATTGCACAGTGGAGCGAGGAAGAGTGAAATAGTGTCTAGAACCCTTAGGCAAGGCTCACACCACCAGGTACAAGTACCTGTCCCCACAGTCCTGCTGCCCTTGAGTCACACAACAAGGACAACAACCCTTTAGTACCCCCGCCCCCAATAACAAAGTGACTTGTGATCCAACACCTGCCAAAAGTGTTCACTGGGACAAAGCAGCCCCATCATGCTGAGCACCTAGGCAGGGTCGGTGTGCCCATGCAAACAAGGTCGGCTCCTGAAGTCCTCTTCCCCAGATCGTCACTAGATGTCAGGGGAGAGCTCATTCAGACCTGCTTAGATCTAAAATCTGCAGATGACAAGAAGCTGGGAGGGGTTGAAAGCACTTTGGAGACAGGATTAGAATTCAAAATGACCTTGACAAATTGGAGAATTGGTCTGAAATCAAACGAGATGAAATTCAAGAAAGAAAAGTGCAAAGTACTTCTCTTAAGAAGGAAAAATCAAATGTACAACTACAAAATGGGGACTAACTAGCTAGGTTGAAATACTGCTGAGGAAGATCTGGGGGTCGCAGTGGATCACAAATTGAATATGAGTCAACTGTGTGCTGCAGTCGCAAAAAAAGGCTAATGCCATTCTGTGATGTATTAGCAGGAGAGTCATACATAAGACATGGGAGGTCATTGTCCTGCTTTTCTCGGAGCTGGTGGAATCTGAGCTGGAGTACTTTGTCCAGTTCTGGGTATCAAACTTTAGGAAAGATGTGGACAAATTGGAGAGTCCAGAGGAGAGCAACAAAAATGATCAAAGGTTTAGAAAACCTGACCTCTGAGAAAAGGTTAAAAAAGCTGGGCATGTTTAGTCTTGAGAAAAGAACCCTGAGGGGGGACCTGATAACAGTCTGCAAACCTGTTAAGGACTGTTATAAAGAGGATGGTAATCAATTGCTCTCAGTCCCACTGAAGGTAGGACAAGATGTAATGGGTATAATGTGCTCCAAGGGAGGTTTGGATTACATAGTAGGCAAAACTTTCTGCCAATAAGGGTAGCTAAGCTCTGGAACAGGCTTCCAAGGGAGATTGTAGAATCCCCTCATTGAAGGTTATAAAGAACAGGTTGGGCAACCCCCCCTGTCAGGAATGGCCTAGGTTTATTTGGTCCTGCCTCAGTGCTGGGGGCTGATGATTTCTTGAGGTTCCTTCAGCCCAACATTTCTGTGATTCTCTGATTACCAACATTCCCACACTTATCACCCAGTCCTTCAGGCTAATGAGCGCTAACCTCTAGGAGATCACAGGGGAGTCCTGTGGATATAGGGCGGAACAGAGCACTGGCAGATTCCACCTATGAACAGTGAGGGCTTCAACATGGTGCACCCTAGGGCAGGATGGAAAATGGAATTGTTTTGCCTGTGGAAAATGTTGATGAATTTTCATTGTAATTTTCAATGATAAAATTTTAACTTTTCATCAAAAAACTGATAACCTGAAAACCTGGGGAGTGTGGAGGGGGATATCAGGTTTTGGCAACTTAAAACTGAAAAATTGTAGCTGAAAACTTCCAAAAACCAAAATATTTTGAGGCTTTTGATTTTCCAACAAAAAATCAAAAATGTTCAGAGAAAGCAGAGACTGCCTCAAATAAATAAATAAGTAAAATAAACAAAACATTTAGTCAAAAATTTAGTTTTCTACCAAAAAAAGGTCTTAATGTAAAATTCCCAGCATACCCTGGTGCAGGCGTCACTGTGAATGTGTTGTTTCCTCAGTGTCATTAGTGTGCATTGTGCTGTACAGTCTGGTATCATATAGCGTGATCCCTGCCTGACAACCTGCTGTGCGTTATATTGTTAACTAGAGTGTTGAACGTCCCAGCATGATGCAGCATCCTTTGCCAAAGTCTATCCTGGGCATGTCTGTGGCCTGGCCTAGCTGCTTAGTCAGTCTGTCAGTGTCAGGCCGTGGGTATGCTCCATTCGGCTTCCTGAAACCTATGCCAAGTCCAATAGCTTCACCTCATCCCTCTTGCCCATTCAACTTAGCTGGCTCAGCCACCCCAGATCGAGCATCTTCTTCCCCTCCTTTGTCAGGCTTGAATCATCCTTTCTGGTACCTATTGCGCTTTTGGTCTCAGAGGGAGAGGCCCCACACCCAGACTTCGAGGGAGTTTAGATCCTAACTGTGTGGCCTGGGGCTGTCTCTATAATAAACCCAAACCGGAACCCCAAGTCCACACTCCCAGACTCTGGGGAAGGTCAGATTAGGAACCACAGCTGAAGCTAAACTCAGGACCCATCTCCAGTTGCTCTGCCCCAGTCCAGCATCTCCCCTCCCCCATGTCCCCTCTTGCACTGATCAGTGACAGTCATCTTAGTGTTTAGAAATGGGAGCCGGCTTGGAGTCTTTAAACCAAGAGGGGACGTCTCTTTCTACGAGACATGCTCTAGCTCAGCCAGAAGTTAGGAGCTCAATGCAGGGATCCCTGGGGGAGGCTCTCTGGCTTGGACTGTGCAGAGGCTCTGACTAGATGGTCCCATTGGTGCCTTCTGGCTTTTAAATGTACGACTATGAAAATAAACTGCCCTGGGAACCTCAGAGAACGGAGAGAGCGAGAATGAGGCAGGTTAATGTGTGTGGACAAAAATAACATTGTGAGAGCGGGTTATTCAATCCCACATCACAGCATGTGATACACCCCCGCCCCGCTGGGCTGCTAGCTCAGGTCAGGCCTGGGGAGAGCTCACTGCTGGGTGGGGGAAGTGGTGTTTGCACAGGAGACTCTGCAGATGCTCAGGGTTCTGTCAGCTCGTCCTGTGGTTACCTCCCTGCGCGGGTGCATGGAGCAGCTGGACTGTAGGTGCAGAGAGTCACTGAGCAGGGACCACTGCTCCTGGCACCTGAGATCAATTAAATCCCTTGCGGCAGATTTCCCAGCTTGTGTCTCTGACATTTTCCCTGTTTCCCAGTCCCATCCCCTCCAGGCTCTTCCGCTCTTTGGCTGACAGAACCCAGGGTCATTGGCCTTCCAGGCAAGTACCAGGCTTGTCATTGTCACCCAGGCTTTGGGAGGGCTGGGGACTGAGGGGAGGAAGGATGATCTAGTGTCTAGGGCAGGGGATGGGGGATCACAAGCCATTGCTTCAAACTCTCACTCAGCTGTGGATTCCTGTGTGTCCTGGGCTCAATCACTTCACCTGTTTCCGTGCCTCAGTTTCCCCATCTGTGAAATGAGGATGAACTTCCCTACCTCTCAATGGGTAATAAACCCCATTAATGATTGTGTGAGGCTCAGATACAGTGACATGGGGTGTACAAGGATGGGCAGAGCATTGATGAGAAAAGCTTTTATCCCAGGGCTTCTCTATACACAGGGAAATTTATCAGTATAATTAAACCACTATAGTTTGCTGGTAAAATTCCCATGGGGACACTCTTATTGTGGAATCAGAGCCTTTGTCAGATTTATTCATAGATTCTAATGCCACAAGGGACCCCTATGATCATCTAGTCTGACCTCCTATATAACCCAGGCCAGAAAACTCCGTCTGACGGGGTCCCTGGGGTTCAACATGTTCCCTGGGACCACTGACCCACCAACCTGAGCTGCTTCTCACACTGTGATGCTGATGTCAAGCTCCAAGGGCTTGGCTACACTTGCAGCTGTGCAGCGCTGTGAGTTAAACCTGACTTCGTACAGCTGAGTAGGGAAAGCGCTGCAGTCTGTCCACACTGACAGCTGCCCAGCGCACTGTCGTGGCCACATTTGCAGCATTTGCTGCGCCACTGGGAGCGGTGCATTATGGGCAGCTATCCCACAGAGCACCTTTTCCTATTCTGGTGCCATGAGTTGTGGGAAGGGGGCGTAGGTGCAGGACATTCTGGGTCCTGTTCCAACACCCTGTGATGCATCACTTCACATCCCAGAAATCCCTTTGTTTCCGTTCACCTTTGGAGCCATCTTTCAATGGTTTCTGTGCAGCGTGATCTGCCTGCGGGAAATGGAACCTGAACTGCTGAGGCGTATAATTTAATTTTTTAATTTAATTAATGGAGATATCCCATTTCCTAGAACTGGAAGGGACCTTGAAAGATCATCGAGTCCAGCCCCCTGCCTTCACTAGCAGGACCAAGTACTGATTTTGCCCCAGATCCCCAAGTGGCCCCCTCAAGGATTGAATTTACAACCTGGGGTTTAGCAGGCCAATGCTCAAACCACTGAGCTATCCCTTCCCCCTATAAGTATACTGACTTATCTCACCAGCACGTCACGTTTGGCTGTCAAACTATTCCTTAAGATCCAAAGTGACAGGGAGAGTGAGGAGTCCGACGATGCTATCGAGCCGCGTAACGCGTATGACACGAAATTGCTAGTGGCATTTGCGGATATGCTCAGCACTGTGGAACGCCACTTTTGGGCTCCGGAAACAAGCACTGAGTGGTGGGATCACATTGTCATGGAAGTCTGGGATGACGAGCAGTGGCTGCAGAACTTTCGGATGAGAAAAGCCACTTTCATGGGACTGTGCGAGGAGCTCGCCCCCACGGCGCAAGGACACGAGATTCAGAGCTGCCCTGCCAGTGGAGAAGCGGGTGGCTGCAATCTGGAAGCTGGCAACTCCAGACAGCTACCAGTCGGTCGCAAACCAGTTTGGAGTGGGAAAGTCAGCTGTTGGAATCGTGTTGATGCAAGTTTGCAGGGCCATTAATCGCATCCTGCTCAGAAGAACCGTGACTCTGGGTAACGTGCAGGACATAGTGGATGGCTTTGCACAAATGGGGTTCCCTAACTGTGGAGGTGCGGTAGGTGGGACGCACATTCCTATTCTGGCACCACCCCACCTAGCATCCGAGTACGTTAATCGGAAGGGGTATTTCTCTATGGTTCTCCAGGTGCTTGTGGATTACCGTGGGCGTTTCATTGACATTAACACAGGCTAGCCCAGAAAGGTCCATGACGCACGCATCTTTCGGAACAGTTGGCTGTTCAGGAACATGCAGGCCGGGACTTTTTCCCCAGAGCGGAAGATCATGGTGGGGGAAGTTGAAATGCCCATTGTGATCCTTGGAGATCCCACTTACCTGTTAATGCCGTGGCTCATGAAACCCTACACAGGGAGCCTTGACAGCAGCAAGGAATGGTTCAACTACAGGCTGAGCCGGTGCAGAATGAGTGTGGAGTGAGCCTTTGGACATTTAAAGGGCCGCTGGCAATCTCTGTATGGGAAGCTGGACTTGTCCGAAAACAGTATCCCTGCGGTTATATCCGTGTGCTGTACCCTCAATAATATTTGTGAAGGGAAGGGTGAAAGCTTCACTCTGGCATTGACCTCCAAGGTTCAACACCTGGAGGACGAATTTGCACAGCCAGAGAGCAGGGCTATTACGGGGCCCAGAGCGGGACTGCAAGGATTAGGGATGCCTTGAGGGAGCAATTTGAGGCTGAAAACCAGCAGTGATATCTGGTGCCCTGGACGGGAGTGAAGTGCAGTAGTTCCAATCTTTAGGAATCAGTGGTTGCTAAGCAGACAAGCAGACTTGCAGTGCCTGTTTATTTCCTGGGCTAAGGAGTCTTTTACTTTATGCAATAATAAAGAATGTTTTCAAAGCCAAAAGATCCATTTATTGAAAAGAAAATTTATTTATTGAAAAGAAACACAACTGCTGGGAATCAGAAAGGGCAAGGGGGTGAAGGGGATGAAATGGGGAACGGTTCAACCACAGATCCGTGTATGTCCTGTCTGGTGTGCTGTACAGTGGGTGCTGCACTTCAGGATAGCTATACTGCATGCTCATGGGGGTTGAGTGCAGAGGGTAAGGGTCGTGGTTTTCAGGGCTAGGTGGTGAAGATACTGGTGTCGGAGGCAGCTGGTGGTGTGAAGAACACGGAAGTTGAGGAAAGGGGGTTGGAGGTGACAGTGGGGCACAACGGAAAGAGTTTTGGGACAAGGGCTGTGGGGGGAGTGGCGTTTGCGTTTCCGGTACTGCTCCTTCTGCATGGCTACGAGCTCCTGGATAGCGTCTGCTGGCGCTCCAGGATGCTTATGAGCGGATCCGTGCTTTGCTGCCGGTGCTCCGTGCTTTGCCGCCGGTGCTCCGTGCTTTGCCGCCGGTGCGCTGTGTTTTTCTGGCGGATCCTGCTTTCTCTCTCCCTCCAGTTCTGTGCTTTCTCATTCTCTTTAATAGATTGCCGCATCACTTCTTGCAGCATGTTTTCTTTGCTTTTTCACAGTCTCTGACCAGGTGATAAGAGGGACAGCTGAGGTCTCAAGGTTGATGCAGCTGTATAGGCAAAATGCAACATTTAACAAAGGCAGCATTGTTTATACCAGACACAGTAATGATTTCCCCCGCACTTAAGGAGTATAAAACACACAGGGTCACACAAGAGCATAATTTTCCCGTCCCAAACAGAGCACACATATCCCATGGGAACCTCAAAATGGTGAGTAAGGGGGACTGATTGTTTCAGGGCTGGGCTGCACTGTCCTCTGGGTTTCGGTCCCTTGGGGAGAGCCAACAGCTTCAGGGGGCACCTACACTGAACACTGTCCCAACATTTTCCACAGGGGTGCGTCCTGGACGATATCTCGCTGCTGAGGGTGACCTGGGAAGCAAGGGAGGGTCTTCTACTGCAATGCGGCTTCCGCCCTGGCCCAACTCACACTTGGAGTATGGGCTGGATGAATGGACTGTAAGGTGGATAGAAAGCTGGCTAGATCGTCGGGCTCAACGGGTAGTGATCAATGGCTCCATGTCTAGTTGGCAGCCGGTTTCAAGTGGAGTGCCCAAGGGTCGGTCCTGGGGCCGGTTTTGTTTAATATCTTTATTAATGATCTGGAGGATGGTGTGGACTGCACTCTCAGCAAGTTTGCAGATGACACTAAACTAGGAGGCGTGGTAGATACACTAGAGGGTAGGGATCGGATACAGAGGGACCTGGACAAATTAGAGGATTGGGCCGAAAAAAACCTGATGAGGTTCAACAAGGACAAGTGCAGAGTCCTGCACTTAGGACGGAAGAATCCCATGCACTGCTACAGACTAGGGACCGAATGGCTAGGTAGCAGTTCTGCTGAAAAGGACCTAGGGGTCACAGTGGACGAGAAGCTGGATATGAGTCAACAGTGTGCTCTTGTTGCCAAGAAGGCTAACGGCATTTTGGGCTGTATAAGTAGGGGCATTGCCAGCAGATCGAGGAACGTGATCGTTCCCCTTTATTCGACATTGGTGAGGCCTCATCTGGAATACTGTGTCCAGTTTTGGGCCCCACACTACAAGAAGGATGTGGAAAAATTGGAAAGAGTCCAGCGGAGGGCAACAAAAATGATTAGGGGTCTGGAGCACATGACTTATGAGGAGAGGCTGAGAGAACTGGGATTGTTTAGTCTCCAGAAGAGAAGAATGAGGGGGGATTTGATAGCAGCCTTCAACTACCTGAAGGGGGGTTCCAAAGAGGATGGAGCTCGGCTGTTCTCAGTGGTGGCAGATGACAGAACAAGGAGCAATGGTCTCAAGTTGCGGTGGGGGAGGTCCAGGTTGGATATCAGGAAAAACTATTTCACTAGGAGGGTGGTGAAACACTGGAATGCGTTACCTAGGGAGGTGGTGGAGTCTCCTTCCTTGGAGGTTTTTAAGGCCCGGCTTGACAAAGCCCTGGCTGGGATGATTTAGCTGGGAATTGGTCCTGCTTTGAGCAGGGGGTTGGACTAGATGACCTCTTGAGGTCCCTTCCAACTCTGATATTCTATGATTCTATGATTCTATGATATGCAGCTTGCCTGTGTGCAGCAATGGTCCCCCCGCCCCTCGCGGCACAGTGGCGCGGACACGTTAGCCTGGCTGGGACAAGGACCACGGTGGCTCTCCCGATAAACCTGCGCAAGCACATTGCACATGTTCTGGATGACACATTCGAAGAGATTACTGAGGCCGATTACCGTGACGTGATAAACCACATCAATGCACTATTCCGCTTCTAGGCATGCATGCCCAACCCTCCTCTCCCAAAAGAGCCCGCACCAAAAAAATTCCTTCCCGAAAAAATAAACGCTTACCGGGAACCTGCTCTTCTGTTTGTCCTCCACCAAGTACCGGCCGCTGCGACTGGCTACTTTCCTCCTGGCTCAAGAAGAGCTCCTGGCTGCATGGCTCCAGGGATTCCGGGGTGTCTCCATCCGGCCCAACACCCTCACTCCCGTTTTCCTGCTCCTCCTCCTCCTCACCCCCCCACACCGGCTCTGAAGTGTTCATGGTGGTGCTCGGAGTGGAGGTGGGGTTCATCCAGCTCTTTGTAGAATCGGCAGGTTGCGGGGAGGTGGGGGGAGGGTGGCACCCAAGCGGCTGTTTTCTTCGCGGGCTTTGCGGTAGGCGCTCCGCAGCTCCTTCACCTTCACTGCAGGGCGTCCCAGTCATGGCCCCTTTCCATCATGTCCTTTGATACCTTCCTGAAGGTATCATAATTCCTACGGCTGGAGCGCAGCTGTGACTGGACAGCTTCCTCCCCCCCAAACACTGATAAGGTCCAGCAACTCACCATTGCTCCATGCTGGGGCTCGCTTGGTGTGTGGAGGCATGGTCACCTGGAAAGATTCGCTGATAGCACTCCACTGAGCAAACAGGAAGGGGATTTTTGAAATTCCCGGGGAATGTAAAGGGTCGGTCACATGGTTAGTTACCTGAAGCCAGGGCAGTAGAATTTGAACTGATGACCAGAATGGCTAGAAACAGGCATTGTGGGATACTGCCGAATTCTTCTGGAGGCCAGTCCCAGTGCATTGGGCAGCCACACTGGCGCTGCAGTGCTGCAGCGCCAGCACAATACACGCTATTCCTCTCGGGGATGTGGAGTACATGCAGCGCTGCAACCTTGCCAGTGTGGACGGGGAGTTAGTTACAGCGCTGGGGGCGGCTTTACAGCACTGTAACTTGCAAGTGTAGCCAAAGCCCAAGCCTCTGACAGGCGCTTCACTTACACAGCCATCCGCAGGCAGGGAAACACCCAGCTGTGTTACATGAATGATCTCCCAGCCACTCATGAACCATCAATAGGCAGGCTCCAGCCAACTCCCCCCATCTCCCCAGTCTTGCACCCCAGAACCGTACCCTCTTGCCCTGGTCAGAAGCCTGGCCAGTGTAAGTTCATTACCTAGCTCGCCCCCCCTTGATGTGGAGAGGACACACACCAGCCTTTGTAGTCTTAGATGAGATTTCCCAAGTACTTCAACCAAAACACACTGTTTTAGGTAAAATATAAAACAGATTTATTAACTACAGAAAGATAGATTTTAAGTGATTGTAAGTAGAAGTCATAGAGATCAAAGTAGGTTACTTAAGAAACAAAAATAAAGTTGAGGTCTAAATTTTAACTTAAACAGATTAATCAAGATTTGACTCAAGCAGTGCCCTACCCTAACAGATGGTACAAGCAGGTGACAGTGCCTCAATACATGGGCCCAAACTTCCCCAGTTCAAAGTCTTTGTCTTCCAGATGTTCTTCCAGGTGTTGAGATGGTGGGGTGGGGAGAGGACAAATGATGATGTCACTCTCCCTCTTTTATACTTTCTTCCAGCTGCTAGAAAGATCCTTGTTGTGATGTGGGTTAGTTCACCCTGATGGCCTACGTGCCTTCTCCGAGAAGTCTCTGAGATAGTGGATTGGGTCTTGATGAGCCATTAATGCCTGTCTGGTCAAAGATGGCTGCTCTTCTGTCCCTACTGAAAGGCTGGCTTTGGGCATCTCCCAAGCTCATAACATATTTCAATAGAACATATAGAAATACCTCATAACTTCACATACAGTGATAGCACATACAATTGAACAGGATGTTAATGTTCAACAAATCAAGCCTTTTAAAATTACACCCCACAAGGCATACTTTGTACAAAACATAGCATAGTTATATGATAGTGGTGAATATTGGGGTTCCAGGGGCTGCTTTGCGGTATAGAATGTCACACTCAGCCAAAATAATTCCAGTTTGAAGTAGAGCAGGTCTTTTAGAAAAACATCCACACTTGATTTAAAAACTGCCAGTATGGAGAATCCACGAGACCCCATGGTAAGTTTTTCCCAATGGTTAATTATCCTCATCATTAAAAAATTATGCCTTGTAGTTTATACCAGTTTCAAAACAAGCTAAGATAAACCAGAAAAAAAGTTATCTTACACCACAATCCAGGTGTGCACTGGGACTTACACTGGTATAACTGGAGCGGCATAAATTCACCCCTTGCCTGATACCAGTTAACTTCCCAGGAAGTACTACAGAGGCAGGAGTTGTATGGTTCATGGGGGCAGGTGCTGGGTCAAGTCCATCTGCTTTGGGAACATGTCAGGGTGCCCACAGCTTTCACACAGCTGCCTCTGTTACCTCAGCAGGAAATGATAAATGTTCACCCCAGCTGAGAACTGGACTGGCCGCTCAGCATCCGCGCAGTGTGGTTGTTCTAGAAGAGCTTTATCACAAAATCCCCATCACAACGGGCACTGATCGCCTTTGATTGCAGTCTCACCCAAGGGCCAAGGATAGAATGGGACATGGGGACGCAGCCCCTCACACCCCTGCAGCTGCTCTCACCACATATTTGGCACATGCATAATTGGCACAAGCACTTCTGGTCAAGCTTTCCGAAATAACCACTGGGAGACCTTAAGGGGTGACAGACACACTGTACTGAGGCCCCAACTGCTGGAAATCAGCCCTTTAAGAGGCCTAAATTGGGATTCCCAAATCACTAATAGTTTCTGAAAGTCTTGGTCTTTGTGCTTAACCATGTGATAAACCAAGCACGGAATTTAAAATTAATATTATATCTATCTATCCCCTCTGCTTCCTCTGTTTATGTCTCTATCCCCATACATAGCCATCTATCTATCGACAGTTGATCTATCTCTCTATCACAGGCTCTGTGCAGCTGACTCCTTTCAAGTCTCTGTTAAAGCACTAGTGTAGAGAGGAGCCCTGGTCATTTCTTCCCTGTATGCAGCCGTCTCTCTGCATCTTTTAGGGTCTGTGCAGTGAGGCAGCTGCAGGGTCTGTGCAGCAGGAGGAACTCACTCTGCAGATGCTCCTGCTTCTCAACTGCATTTGCAGCTCTGACTGGAGAGGCAGGGGGTAAATTCCCCTTCTTTACATCCTGCTATGCACTGTTCATGATCCTGTCATTAACCTCCCCTTCACCCTCCCATAGTGGAGAAGTTCCCTGTTCCTGTTCTTGTGGCTGGTCTGGGTTGGGGTCTCTCCAACTGAAAACTTCGGAGCCATTTCTCTGTCACAAGAGAACCGACCCTCTTACACAGGGGCCTGATCCCCAGGCCAGTGAAGTCAGTGGAGTCTTTCCATAGACACCAAGGGGCTTCGGATCAGGGCCTTTCTGGGCAGCATTGTCTGAGCTACAAGCAGGGCCCGGCTGCCATCCAAGGGTGCCAGCAGCTCAGCCTGAACTATAGCCCCGGGGATCACTCTGGGCTGAGCCACCACAATGCTGTGATCTAAAAAGGACAGATTTTTAAGTGAGAGTTTTTGTCAAACATTTTCTTTTTTCCAAAGTTCCCATTTTTTTCAAAGATGAAATTAAAACAGCTTTGGCGGGTTTGTAAAAACAAAATTAAAAAACAGTGAACATTTTTATTTAAACAACCCATTTTTTAGAGATTTTAAAAAAGTTTTCAGGGTTTTGATTTCTCCTTCCTACATTTTTACCATTTTGCCACCAAGAGAAAGGGGTAAACAGGGAAAAAATGTCAATACAAATATTTTTTTAACAAAAAGATGTAAAACAATTATTTAAAAAAAAATTCAAAAAATATTTACTCTTTTCCATCCTGCTGACTGCTGGGCACTGCTTCTAACAGGGAGTCTCACATTGGGCTCCTCTGATCCTCACCTGAGCATCTGAGCTCCCCCAAACATCCCCTGTCCAGCTGCTCTGCAGAGCTGACTCCATCCCAGGGGTGAAATGTGCCCAGCCACCATCCCACGACAATCAGTTTTTGCATCAATGACTATGGAAAGTTTCTCTGAAAAACTGCTCTGCTCCGTGCTCCTGACAGATTTCCCTCGAGGCCCTCAGCTGTTTGGCTTCCCGCAGGGGGTCTCGGTCCCCAGGCAGTGAGATGGGATGGGAGGTGTTTCCTCAGTGATATGTTTAAACTCAAACAAGCAAACCAGGCTCCTTCAGTTCTAAATCTTACAGCCCTAAATAGAGATGCTGCGGTCGGGACGGGGAAAGGGGGCGGTGTGGGGCAGGAAACGGGGAGCAATGACGAATATCAGACCTGAGGAGGTGACAGAACAGGTCAGAGAGAGGCTGCAGCATCTCTGCTGCCTGAGCCCTAAAGACCCCAGGAGACTGGGAGCAGGGAGAGCGATTGGCTGGAGTATCCAACCCTGGGGAGCAGAGGGGGGCAGATCAGAGCAGAGAGAGAAACCGGAGCTTCCCTTCTCCTGAAGTCAGACAGGGCAGAGGGGGCAGGTGGAAGCAGGGAGTGACTGTGCATTGTCCCCTCCCGACCTCGTCAGCAGTAGAAGCCGCAGGGCTCTATCCATCCGACCGCCTTGATGATCCTGTCTCTGTGCCTCTTGCTGTCCTGTGAGTATCTGGGAACCCTATGCTAATTCATAGCAGGGTGAGAATCACTGTTGTGATGTTCGAGGGAGTGGGACTGTCCCAAACCAGCACAGGGCCAGCGCTCGGTGCTGTGGATGGGCCGGGCTAGCAGTCAGCCCAGGCTGGGGTTACAGTCACAGTTTCATAGAGTTTAAAGCCAGGAGGGACCATTAGCCCATCCCGTCTGACCGCCTGATAGCCCAGAGCAGAGAACTTCCCCCAGCTCCCCTGCACTGAGCCCAGTCACTTGTGTGTGACTAAAGCATCTCCCGGAAAGGCCTCTGGCCTGGCTGTGACTCCCCCTCTTCCCTGGGGAGCTGGCACCGGGGGTTAATCCCCCGCACGGGGAGAAACTTCTGCCTCCTTTCTCACTGGAGTTTGCTGAGACTCAGTGTTACCGAGGGGCCAGAGACACTGAGCTGGGATCCTGGCTGGGCTCTGGTTCTGTTACTAATGACAGGGGGTTGGGATCGAGGGTTCTGCTTTGGGCCTTTCTCTCAAACGTCCCTATCAGGTCTGGGCCTGACCCTCGGTCTGGCCGTAGCATGTTCCCTGCTGCAGGCTCTGCTGGGGAAGTGAGGGACTCAGCTCAGTTAATGGGGCTGGGGATGAGCGTAGGCGCTGCTGGGCTGTTAGCAGAGCCCTGTTCAGAGACGCTCAGTGCTGATCCCCTGGGGGCATGGGAACCCTCTAGGCCGCCCACATGGGCCTCACCGGCCCAGAGGGAACCTGGGGGTCAGTGCTCTGCACAGTGCCTGGCACAGCCTCAGGGGGCAGGCGGGGTGTCCCTGGTGGGATGGGTGGGGCTGGAACCAGGCCCCAGGCTCCTCTGTGTTGAAGACAGAGGGGAGACCTGCGTGTGAATCCCATTCAGTGCATGGGGCTGGGGAAGGCGATGGGGCATGTAACAGACCCAGAGCCCACCCATCACTGCAGAGAGTGCTTTGTTACCTCAGGAGCAGGGACCATGGGGGGAGCACAGACCCCATCAGCTATTCAGGGTATCTCACAGCAGGCGAGATTCTAGCCTGGCACTGAACATGTCACCCTTCTGTTCCCAGCGCTGAGTCCCAGCAGCCAGGAGATCTGCTCAGCTCCCGGTGAGTACATCTGTCTGTCTGATCCCTCCCTGCCCCGATGCCTCTCTCCTGTGACCTGGGGCCAGTGTGAAATGCGATAGAGAGTCACATCTATGGCCCATCCCACCCCCGGGGCACTGGCCCTGGGAAGCAGAGAATGCCACGGCTCTGACCCCAAGGGATTTACCTTCCCATGGCACCAGCTCCCAGCCCCTTGCTGCCACAGGGCTGTCTCTGGAGCTCTGCCCCCCCAGATGCAGCCTGCACCTTGTCCTTAAATATCAGCAGCACAGTCAACACTCAACCTGGCCGGGCAGGGGGCTTTCAAGAGGGTACAGCCAGAAGGGACCATTAGCTCACCCAGATTGAGCTCCCGTATGACCCAGGCAAGGGAGCTGTGCCCAACGGCCCTGTGTCCAGCCCAGCAGGGGCTGGCTGAGCTGGGATGTGGTTTTTTGGTCGTGGCCGCGTTTCTTTGCTCACTGTCTGAGCAGCCGAGGCAGGGGATGCTGCCAGCCAGACACCAGCAGGAGGCACCACTGGGGTGGGGAAGGTGGCAGGCAGATACTGACCTACCCAGCGATAGCAGCAATTCCCTGCGCATTCAGAGCTGGGTCCCATTGTCCTGGCAATTCCCAGGAAAGGGGGATGCTCCAGGACCTTCCCTTAGCCTGGGCCTGGAATAGACCCCGTTTTCCCCTGTGCCAGCTGGTGGCTGCGGGGCGCAAGGGGCACAAGGACAGGAAGGAAGTTAGAGGAGATGTCGGAGCAGTTAGGCTCTGGACACAGCTCCTTGGCTGTCGCCTGGTGAGCTCACTGGGGCAGCTACTGTCCTTCACTGCATGTGCTGCGGGGGCAGACTGCAGGGTGTTGGATGTTGTCCGTGCCCTAGACAGCCCCCAGCAGCCAGGGGCTGGCCTCGCAAAAGAGTCACCTCTCTCCCGGCCATACAGCCCCACCTGGGCTGGAATCAGAGCCTCCATCCAAGAGGTGGCACATTGCACCTGCCATTTTCCTCCTATCCTATTGACGGCTGTGACCCATTCTCCTTCCCAGGTGCTCTCCCTGCCCCCACCCTCTACCTGAGCCAGACATCTACGAAGCCGGGGGACTCCGTGCAGCTCCAGTGCTCTGTGATCTCCCAGCTCCTGGCCACCCGCATCGTCTTCTGTCAGGACGGGGAGGAGGTTTCATCCCAGAGGGGCTTATTGGGGAAACTCACCTACAACTCTGACCACACAGTATCCGGGGTCAGCTCCGGGAATTACTCCTGCGGGTACGAGATCAAGGACAGTGACAACCAAGTGATCAGATCCCAGCTCAGCCCTCCCCAGCGCCTCATCATCACCGGTAAGGCCAATGTGTGCATGTGTGTTTGTGACCGTATCCCAGCTCAGCCGTGCCCAGCAACTCAGCATCCCGGAAAGGTGGTGGTGGGGGTGTGTGAATGGCAGACAAGGGCTTTTGAGAGGGAATGGCCAAAAGGGACCATTAGATCACCCAGGCTAAGCTCCCGTATGACCCGGGCCAGGGAGCCATGCCCAGCGATCCTGTGTCCAGTCCAGCAGGGGCTGGTGGAACCAGGTTGTGGCTTTTGGTCATGGCCACAGTTGTTTGCTGGCTGTCTGAGCAGCAGGGGCAGGGGATGCTGCCGGCCAAGGCACCAGCACGGGGCACAGCTGGGGAGGGGAAGGTGACAGGCAGATATTGACCTACCCAGCGGCAGCAGCAATTCGCGTGTGAGTTGAGAGCTGGGTCCCATCACCCTGGTGATTCTCAAGAAAGGGGGATCTTCTCCCTGCTGCTGCTCCAGGAACTTCTCTTAGCCTGGGCCTGGAATTGCTCCTGCTACCCCTGTGCCAGCTTGGGGCCTTGGGGCTGGGAGGGACACAAGGACAAGGAGGATGGTAGAGCAGATGCCGGAGGGCTTAGGGACTGGACACAGCTCCTTGGCTGTTGGCTGGTGAGCTGCCTTGGGTGGTGAGTGGCCTTCACTGCATGGGCTGTGCCAGCAGGCCAAGGTGTTGGCCAGGCCCTAGACAGCCCTCAATGGCCAGTGGCTGCTCTCACTGAGGGGTCGCTTCTCTCCCGGCCATACTGTCCCAGCTGGGTCAGCGGGGTGCCCGCGCCAGGGCCCCTTGTTCTAGGAGAGTGCACAGCACCCGACAATGGGAGCCCAGCCCGGCTGAGCCCTTAGGCTCTTATGCAACCCCAATGATCCCAGGTAATAAAGTGCCTGGGCCCTGGACAGAGCTCGTACCCCCGTCTGCCCAGCTGGGCTGGAATCAGAACCTCCATCCCAGACGTGGCACAGACACACCCGCTGTTTACCTTCTGCCCCATCAAGAACACGGCACCATCAACGCCCCACTGACAGCTCTGACCTATTCCCCTTCCCAGGGGCTCTCCCTGCCCCCACCCTCAACCTGAGCCAGACGTCCGCCCGGCCAGGAGACTGCGTGCGACTCCAGTGCTCCGTGTTCTCCTGGGCCCTGGCCACTCACATCGTATTCTTTAAGGATGGGGAGGAAGTTTCGTCCAAGAGGAGCTTATTGGGGAAACTCACCTATGACTATGACCATGTGGTGTCTGGGGGCAGCTCTGGGAATTACTCCTGTGGGTATGAGATCAAGGACAGCAAGAACCAGGTGACCAGATCCCAGCTCAGCCCTGCCAAGCACCTCAGTGTCACCGGTAAGGGGTGTGTGTGTCCGTGTGTGTGTGTCCATGTGTGTGTGTGTCCATATCCCATCTCAGCCCTGCCCAGCAACTCAGCATCACGGGACAGGGGGGTGAACAGACAATTAAAAAACAAGCCCCTGAAAATCCAAACACTAAAATTAATCAGTTTTCAAAATCTAAAATGAAAAATTTCTAACATAACATCTTTGTTCTAAATTTGTCACAGGGAACCTTCCACCCCCCATTTTCACCCTCTCAGCTCAGATGGCCCAGCCCAGGCACGTGGGGGATGGGGACATCATAGAAATGTCTCACCGGAAGGGACCTCGAGATGTCATTAAGTCCAACCCCCTGCACTGAGGCAGGGCCAAGTAAACCTAGACTGTCCCTGACAGGGGTTTGCCCAACCTGTTCTTAATAACCTCCAGTGAGGGTTACAACCTGCCTTGGAAGCTGTGCCAGTGATTAACTACCATTATCGCTAGAAAGTTTTCCCCACCATCTAACCTAAATTTCCCTTGCGGCAGATTAAGCCCATTACTTATTGTCCTTCCTTCAATGGGCACTGATCCCTGTGGGCATTGATCCCTGCCCTCTTTATGGGCCTGGAGTGGAGCCATGGTCTGTTCTGGTCTCTTATGCATTTATTGCCTAGGAAGTGACTCCAGCAGTGGTGGTATTAGGGGTCCCCCCTACCCAAGGACAATGATTTTGAAGCGTTTTTTTATTCAGGGGATTCTATTTGGGGAAAAGTGGGTCCTGGGCTGGGCAGCCCCCAGTCTGAGTGTGATTGCCGTGATGATGGATGTAGAGGAAACACACGATGACGCAACAGGCTGATGCACTCATCCAATGTGGTGCTCTCTCTCTCCCTACAGCTCTCCCAGGCTTTAACCAGCATTGCTGAGCTGGGCAACATCTTCAAGGGCAGGAAAATGGCCCTTTCAAAGGGCGAATCCCAAACCCTTCTGATGGGTGGGAATTTCCTCTGGAGTTCACAGACCCCCTCTGCTAAACTGGCAGTCAGTGAATTATTTCCTCCCTCTCCACTCACTGTATTTGTTGTTGCTGTGGCAGGAGGCACCAGACGCATCATCATGCCTGGGCTCACAATTCTTTCTCTCTGTGTAATTAGTTATTTATGTTCTGTGCTCCAGTCCTGGAACAGAGGTGTCACAAACAGCATGCAGGCAAACCCCTCTTTCAGGAATCTCAACCAAGCACCAGTGCCCAGTTCCCAGGCAGCAACCATGCCCCAGGAACTGACTTTAGCAGAGCCCAAACCTGGCTGTTTGCCGCAGCTGCCCCCAAAGTGTCTGCATCAGCAAACCAACCCTACACAGAATGTCTGCAAAGGCTGTGTGCACCCCTCCCACCACAAGGAAAATATAGTCAGACTTTGTGTAACAGTGCCACCTAGTGACTCCTGCCAGAATGATACCAATATTATCTGCAAAACCAACGAGGAGTCCTTGTAGCACCTTAGAGACTAACACATTTATTTGGGCATAAGCTTTCGTGAGCTAAAACCCACTTCATCAGATGCATGGAGTGAAAAAAACCTGTAAGCAGAATATATATTATAGCACATGAAAAGATGAGATTTGCCTTACCAAGTGTGTGTGGGGTCTGTGCTAACGAACCAATTCAATTAAGGTGGAAGTGGCCTATTCTCAACAGTTGACAAGGGGTGAATACCAAGGGAGGGAAAATTACTTTTGTAGTGCTAATGAGGCCAATGCAATCAAGGTGGCCCATTTCCAACAGTTGACAAGAAGGCATGAGTATCAGCAGAGGGAAAATTACCTTGGGCCACCTTGTTTGCATTGGCCTTGTTAGCACTACACAAGTAATTTTCCCTCCGTTGGTATTCACCCCTTCTTGTCAACTGTTGAGAATAGGCCACTTCCACCTTAATTGAATTGGCTTGTTAGCACTGACCCCCCACATTTGGTAAGGCAACTTCCATTTTTCAATGTGCTATACTATATATTCTGCTTACTGTTTTTTTCACTCCATGCATCTGATGAAGTGAGTTTTAGCCCACGCTTATGCCCAAATAAAATTGTTAGTCTCTAAGGTGCCACAAGGACTCCTCGTTGTTTTTGCTGACACAGACTAACACGGCTACCACTCTGAAACTAATGTCATCTGTGCCTCAAGAGCTGGTGGAAACATGGCATTTCTGTCCTGTGAGAAATTCTGACCTTTCACATTTTATTTTCATCCTGAATCAGGGGAAAAATGTCAGATATTTCATGAAACAGAAATTCAGCAACATTTTGATTCAGAAGCATCAAAGAGCCTTGTCGAAAGGTTTTGATTTTGACGAAACTGCATTTTCTGATGGAAAACTCTTCCACTGGGTATTTGTAGACCAGCACTGTACACATTTCTACATGCTGCACAGATCTCTGCCCCCAACCCAGGAAATCTCTGAACATGTGTGCAAGTCCAACCCTATCCAGTTAACCTATATATCAGCTTAACTTAACTCCTGAGGTCCCTTCCAACCCTGATATTCTATGATTCTATGAACTTTAAGTTCCTGCTTCAATCCCATTTCTGGAACTAAAATGGTTGTTTGTAGGTAAGTTTGTATCTGGGCTGTCAAGGCTGTTTCCCCACTCTGAACTTTAGGGTACAAATGTGGGGGCCTGCCTGAAACTTCTAAGCTTAACTACCAACTTAGATCTGGTCCACTGCCACCACTCCCAAATGTGCTAATTCCCTTCCCTGGGTAGCCTTGAGAGACTCTTCACCAATTCCCTGGTGAATACAGATCCAAACCCCTTGGATCTTAAAACAAGGAGAAATTAACCATCCCCATCCTTTCTCCCACCAACTCCTGGTGGATCAAGATCCAACCCCCTTGGATCTAAAAACAAGGAAAAATCAATCAGGTTCTTAAAAAGAAGGCTTTTAATTAAAGAAAAAGGTAAAAATCATCTCTGTAAAATCAGGATGGGAAAATAACTTTACAGGGTAATCAAACTTAAAGAGCCCAGAGGAATCCCCTCTAGCCTTAGGTTCAAAGTTACAGCAAACAGAGATAAACACTCTAGCAAAAAGGGACATTTACAAGTTGAGAAAACAAAGATAAAAACTAACACGCCTTGCCTGGCTGTTTACTTACAAGTTGGAAATATGAGAGACTTGTTCAGAAAGATTTGGAGAACCTGGATTGATGTCTGGTTCCTCTCAGTCCCAAGAGCGAACAACCCCCAAAACAAAGAGCACAAACAAAAGCCTTCCCCCCCCCAAGATTTGAAAGTATCTTGTCCCCTTATTGGTCCTTTGGGTCAGATGTCAGCCAGGTTACCTGAGCTTCTTAACCCTTTACAGGTAAAAGGATTTTGGAGTCTCTGGCCAGGAGGGATTTTATAGTATTGTACACAGGAGGGCTGTTACCCTTCCCTTTATAGTTATGACATGGGCGCTGGCCCGAATCATGACGTTTCCCTGAAGCAGGGCAGTTCCCATAGAGATGTTTCCTGCCTTGAGCAGCTCACCCTTAGAGCTGGGGGGAAATCCAGAGTTATTGCCACAAAAAATGTGAACTATTTCATAGAATCATAGAATATCAGAGTTGGAAGGGACCTCAAGAGGTCATCTAGTCCAACCCCCTGCTCAAAGCAGGACCAATTCCCAGCTAAATCATCCCAGCCAGGGCTTTGTCAAGCCGGGCCTTAAAAACCTCCAAGGAAGGAGACTCCACCACCTCCCTAGGTAACGCATTCCAGTGTTTCACCACCCTCCTAGTGAAATAGTTTTTCCTGATATCCAACCTGGACCTCCCCCACTGCAACTTGAGACCATTGCTCCTTGTTCTGTCATCTGCCACCACTGAGAACAGCCGAGCTCCATCCTCTTTGGAACCCCCCTTCAGGTAGTTGAAGGCTGCTATCAAATCCCCCCTCATTCTTCTCTTCTGGAGACTAAACAATCCCAGTTCCCTCAGCCTCTCCTCATAAGTCATGTGCTCCAGACCCCTAATCATTTTTGTTGCCCTCCGCTGGACTCTTTCCAATTTTTCCACATCCTTCTTGTAGTGTGGGGCCCAAAACTGGACACAGTATTCCAGATGAGGCCTCACCAATGTCGAATAAAGGGGAACGATCACGTTCCTCGATCTGCTGGCAATGCCCCTACTTATACAGCCCAAAATGCCGTTAGCCTTCTTGGCAACAAGAGCACACTGTTGACTCATATCCAGCTTCTCGTCCACTGTGACACCTAGGTCCTTTTCTGCAGAACCGCTACCTAGCCATTCGGTCCCTAGTCTGTAGCAGTGCATGGGATTCTTCCGTCCTAAGTGCAGGACTCTGCACTTGTCCTTGTTGAACCTCATCAGGTTTTTTTCGGCCCAGTCCTCTAATTTGTCTAACTTGTCAATGTTTTCATGAAAAATATTCATGGAACTCAAGAAACAAATTTCATTTGGCCTTATTTTGCCTAGACATTTTCCTGCTTTTGGGTTTTCAGAACACAATGAGACACAACTGTCAGTTACAAACAGAGAGAGTTTTGCTTTGTTTCCTTTCAAATGGACATTTTCCTTCCATTTCTGGATTTTGAAAACCAAAATGAAACAAAAATTTCAATTCAAAATTAAACAAAACATTGTCTTTAATTTCAAATTTATTTTTGTGAAAAGTCAAAGAAGGTCCTTGCATATGAATTGTTTGGGGGGGGGGGGGGAGGATTTTATTTAAATTAAATTGGTTTGGAATTAAAAAAATGTTGGGTCAAAATAAATTTGTGGAAAAAGTTCAACCAACTTCACTCACAAAGAACAGCCAATAATGTCGCTCTGCAGATAAGCGTGGGGTGAGCTCCCTGGGTATGTTCATGAGGACATGAGGGGTCACTTACCACGGGACTCAGCCAGCTCCAGCCAGTGGGGACTTGCCGGTGGCTGCTTGGAGAGGCCATTCACAGCGAGGTTCTTTCCTAGGGCCGGATCTGAAGCTCCTGTTGGGAATTACAATTCCTGCCATCCTGGTTCTCACTGTGGTGCTTTATCTGCTGGGAAAGAAAGGTGGGTCTGAGAGTGAGGTCAAGCCTTGTTATCAGATGTACAGGCAAACGTGGCAGAGTCAACCCCTTAGATCCCCTGTACCCAGTGTGTGTGGGGTGGGGGGAGAGAGATGATCAAAGACACAGTGAAATTGTGTTTTTGGGAGGCTGGTTGGGAGCAAAGATCAGAGATGATGAAATGAATTATCATTGTGATTAATTATTTGTATTGCAGTAGCACCCTGGAGCCCCAGTCAGGGATCAGAGCCCCACTGGGCTAGGTGCTGTACATTATTTATTAGGCATGCTACTGTAGTGCCCTGGAGCCATAATCAGGGATCAGGAACCCACTGCATCCAGTGTTGCACAGATCAGTAATGAAGGGGACAGCCCCTGCCCCAGAGATGGTCACAATCTAGGGCTCAGCCAGGGGCGTGTGTATGGATGGAATATCGACACACAGATCACTATCGCTGCAGTTCAGGAAGGCATCCCCTAGTCAGGAAGGGCCCATATGCCTGTGCTCATGTGTAAGTGATTTCATGAATCAGGATCTAACAACTCTGAAAATAGAGCTCTGGACACAGCTCTGCCTTGCCAACCTTTCCTCACACAGCGTCCCCAGCCCCAAGCTTTCACAGCACTCCAGTCACCCCAACAATCTCAAGATTGGCTTAAAACTCATGGGATTTCCAACAAGTCACCAGTGTGGGGTCTTTGTATTTGCCTGGGGGATTTGATTTTGGAGGGGTCCTTTGGGTCACATTTTCCAGCTTTTCTCCCCCAAAATGAGGGTTATAAATTTATTGTATTTTTTAACAAAAGTCGAGATTCTCACTGAACCCCCTGACTCTCAGACCTGGGGCTTTATGTAGAACATGAAATGCCATGAGACTGGAACTTAAATTGTGATACTTGGGACAGCGCTTCCAGGGGCAGTCAGTGGGGCTGGTGGAGGAGAGTGCTGGGCTGGGCCGTGGGGATGGGGTTCTGTGTCAATACAATAATGAATTGGGGCCGTGTCACTCAGTTTCAGTCTCTCTCTCTCTCTCTCTCTCTCTCTGCACATGAGAAATCGTGCCCACATCTCTGATTACATTGTCTCACTGCTTCCAGTTGCATCTCTGGCAAGGGATCAAAGGTAGGAGGAGATTATTTCCTCTCCTGTTTCGTTTCCATTCTGGGTCTCTTCTCTCATGGAAGGACTGGTAGGCATTCCAGCCTCACCACAGAACTCAGCCCTCCTGCTGTGAGGGGGGTTTCAGTCTGTTTGTTCTGGAGGAGTTTTTGAAAGGCCAGGGCAGAATGAACTCCCTGGTGGGGATGGGATCTGGGGGTTATGAGGAGACACTTTAAGGAAAGGGTTTGACAAAGTGCTGTGTTCCCATCGAATTCACCAGCAGCAGAGTGAGTGTGTTTGAAAATCGCCCCGAGGTGTTTGAAAGAATGAAAGTGACCCTGTTTTACACTCAAGGGGTGTTGAGGCTGGTTGGCCAGAAAGCAACACCGACTGACCCAGCCAGTTCCCTAGAACCGGGTCTGTCCTTCTGGGGCAGGCCTGGCTGGGAACCAAGGGTCTCCAGTCCATCCAGCTGCTGTGGGTAACACCCGTTAGCTCCATCGGCTGCAGCTGGTTTAGTGCCAGGCTCGGCACGTCCACACACGGACTCGCCCTGAAACACCCACAGTCGATTCACTCACAGTGGCTGTGATTTCGGTGTAGGTCTGTGCATGCGGCGGCTGTAGCGCTCCCCTGCCTGCTGGGGATTCAGAGTGTGCTGTACATGTGAACAACTCGCTGTGCAGAGGGGGCTCTGAGCCAATCGCCTCTGCAGCACAGCCGGGGAACCAACTCATTGGGCCCCAGGCCGCACCCAGTGCTGGCAGAGCTGCTAAGTGCTGCTGGCTCGCTGTCTGCCCATCACCCTGTCAGGGGGCTCTGAGGGACCCCTGCCAGTGCCCACCACACACAGAGACCCTGCAGGGACCCCTCAGACAGTGTCTAAGTGTCGCTCCCCATTGCTCTGCAGCCAGAACCTGCCACTCAGGGCTCCCCTCGACTCCCATCTCCCTATGACTTCCCAGTCACCTTCTTCAGTCCGCTGGGCCCGCTGCTGCCCTTCTGAGGGCTATGGGCCCCATACACTTGTTCTGAGCCCTGCCGGGCCCATGCCTGCCTCACAGCACCAGAGCTTGGAGCAGATTCATCAGCTGTGTGTTGCCCTGAGAGGAACTCCAGGAAATCTACATGGCCCCTATCCAGACAGGCGTGATATGGGGGCAGCCACCACTGGGCTGGGGTGGGGCAGAGAGAGCAGGTGGGTGTCCAGGGAGTCCATGGGGTGACCAGCTGGACACAGAGCGGGAAAGGCACGTGGGGAGACTAGAGGCAGTTTCCAGGCTCTACCAGTGTCCAGCCCAGCCTGGGTTCCCAGTGCAGTGACTCTGCCAATAAAACTGGTGTGGGTAGGGGGGACATGACACATAAACCCTTTGTGCTGAGATCCCCCTCCCTGACTTCCAGCAGTGTGTGGTCTCTGCCTGCTTCCTGGGTCCCCCAGCCTTTGGGCTCTGTAGCTGCCTGTCTCCAAATATTCCCTCTGTCCCTCCTCCTGCCATATGACCAGTCTCTCCCCCAAAACACACTCACCCTCCCTTCCTGGGGACCCTGGGAGTTGGTTAGCAGACCGGGCCAGAAGTGTGGTCTGTAGCAGTATTTCCACACTGTGCAAAGACATGGAAATCGAGCCTTAAGGATGAACATTCAGCCTTTTTACATTGTGAGCAGACCTGGGCCAAAAATGCAGTTTTATTTGAGTAAAAAACTTCAAATAAAATTTTTTTCCCCAAAGTTTTGCATAGACAAATATTTTTGGATAAAAAATTCAAAGTGAAACAAAACAAAACATCCATTTGAAAGAAAACAAAAAGAACAATTTCTTTAAGATATTTTTCATTGAAAATTTCATTAAATCAAACAGTTTTGCCAAACATTAGATTTTCATTAAACTATTGTTCAGGAAAAATATCTCTGTTGAAAAATGTCACCCAGTTGTGAAACAAGCGTTTTCTCTTCAACTTCTGTCCTGCGATGTCAAGGATTTTCGGTTCCCCCAATCTTAACTCCATACTGACACAGTGGGGTTTTGGGTGGTTGTTTGTTTGGCCATTTTGCTGAAGTGGAACAGGATGTTCAAGTCTCATCTTTATTAGACTTCCCTCCATAAATGATGAAGCTGCCATGTTCCCTGATTATCCAGAAGTAGGGCTTGCTGCCTTTCCCTGAGTGCGAGCTGAATGGAGATGTAAGGTCCTAGCAGCAGAACAGCCATGGGAAAAAATCCCCTCACAGCTGGATCTCTGAAAACAGACTCAGTGTCACCAAGGTGACAGAGAGAGAGCACACAGCATCACTGATAACCCCTGTCCATATTACTCCCCGCAGGGAACGAGCCCAGCGTGACACCAGCAACACTCCTGAAGATCATATTGAATGTAAGAGCTTTTGGAGAGTATTGGGGTTACTGAGGTCACCTGAACATGAGGGAGAAAGGCGGGGACTGGAAGTAAATGTGTTAATTGGTGGGGGATGGACAGATCCCAGGTCAGACTGTCTGGCCAACAGTTAGAACAACAAACTGCCTGTGATCAAAGTGAATGAGGAGACAGAGTTCTCGGGCTCCCGGGGCTCATGCATCTGAGTCCCTGAGGTTCCTTTGTCCCACCCTTTGCCCGTAATACCCAGTCCGGCATTGCATTGGCTTAGGGGACTGAGTCAAAATGTTACCACTTACCGTCCTTCATGGAAAGGGCACATCCTGGGGAAAGCTCCCATTGGAAAGTGTTCCACCCCCTTCACTGGGAGCTGGGTGCAAGAGTGCCTCATGGGAGCTGTAGTTCAGGTGTCACATGATCCTGGTCTCCTCTTTGAGACGGTCTCTCCCATGATGTACCACTTTCTCCCTTCTTGGTGACAGGAAGTAGTACATCACGGGAATCCCTGGTTGCCGTGCATCATGGGAGATGAAGCCCAGCCCGGCAGCCTAGCCTGTAGAGGACAATATGAGCACAATGCAACTGAACTACAAGTCCCATGCAGCAGCATGGTGGTATTTTCAATCAGAATATTTCTAGTTCTGGACAAAATATTTCAGTTTTGGGGCACTCGTTTTTTTAACAAAATCTTGAAATTTTCTGCCAAAAGCTGACTTTCTTGAAAACCCAGACAGTTTCCACAGAACATGCTCAACAACTGTATTAAATCTTTCTCCTACGGTATCCCCTAGCAACCCTGCTCAGGATCAGGCTCCATTGTGCTCAGTGCTGCCCACGGGGGAGCCCTGCCCTGACTGGGGGAGAGGTGGGAGCAGTGGGGTTATAATTCGTGCTCAGCGAGGTGCCTTCTCTTAAAGGCATTTACACCCAAGTGACCATGTGTAACTGTCATTCTCTCCCCAGATGCCTCCGTGAATTGGCTGGGAAGCTCCAGGGTGAGTCACAGCTTTTATTAACAACAAAGTGAAGTGATAGAAAAGAGTCATTTGTTGGCCTGTTCCAGCTCGGCAGTGACCCGTGGGCTTGGAACATGGATTTACTCAGGATTCCCAGGCTTCAGGTTGTGTCTGATACCCTGGTCTCACTGTTGGGGCCACAGATCTCCACCCAGGTCCCAGGAGCAGGTAGCTGCCTCCCATATCTGCTGTTACCCTGGCCAGTCAGGCCCTGCCTCCATGGACACACAGACACATATGCAGGCAAGAGGAAAACATCCTTCCTGATTCCACACCACAGTGATAGGGGAGACTCCCCCTGTCACGGAGTATTGGGGGACTCAGGGCCCTGCACCCCCGGCTTCCTGCGATTCACCATGACTCTCAGCCAGCCAGTAAAGCAGAAGGTTTATTTGGATGACAGGAATACAATCCAAGACAGGTCTTGCAGGCACAGACAACAGGGCCCCCCTCAGTTAGGTCCATCTTGGGGTCCCAGGGCATCCCAGCCCCCCTTGGGAGGTCAGAGCAATCTCTGCCTCCCAGCCATCTCACCAGCCAGCTTCCAACACTCTGCCTTCAGCGACCCCTCCCACAGCCTTTGTTCAGTTTCCCGGGCCAAAGTGTCACCTGGCCTCCAACCCCTTCCTGGGTTCTCATGTTACATGCTCAGGTATTCTCCTTCGGGCAGTCTCCCATCCCCCAATGCAGACTATCCTAGCCACACTCCCCTGTCAGCATTCACAGACCACAGTAAGAACAGTCCCAGTTCGTCACATCTCTCCCCCCTTCGAGACCGAACTGAGCAGGGTCACTTTAGCCAGTGACCCAGGGAAGTTCGAACCTACCCCAGTTCCCATGGATGCCCCCGCATCCCTCCCATTCCTTGGTGAGAATTACACCAGGCCCCTCCAGTTTCACGCCCCCCCTTAGGTCGGGGGTGCTTGATGGCACTCGCAGTTCGCATGTGGGAAGGTTTATGCGGCCTGTGCCCTTTTCCCACCCCAATACCCCTGGGGTTCCAACTGGGCTGTGGTCTTCTCCCAGCGCTCCAGTCTGGAGGTCTGTGCTTTGGGCTCTCTTGGTTCAGAGCCGCCCTTTTAACCTTGGCCACCCTCCGGAAAGGATCCTCTATGCTGGGCAAGGGTCCTAAAGCTGTTTTCCCCTTGTCCCGGGCCTTCCTCCCCCTCTGACAGGGGTCACAGGATCCGCAGTACTGTCGGACAGTAACAAAGACCCCAGGCCAGTAAAAGCTCCGTAGCAGCCTCTGCTGGGTACGCCAGGTTCCCTGGTGCCCTGAGAGGGGAATGTCATGGGCCCGGCACAGCAGCTGGCGGCGATACTTCTGGGGTACCACCAGCTGCCTCCTGATCCCCCCTGACTCCATTTTCCCTGGGGGAGCCCATTCTCGGTACAGGAACCCCTTCTCCCACAGGAACCTTTTCCAGCCACCTCGTCCCATGGTCTGTACCGCATTGAGGTCGGCCAGGTCCCTTATCTTCCGCAAGGAGGGGTCTCTCTGCAACTCGTCCTGGAACTCAGCAGCTGGGACAGGGATGGCCACCTGCTCTTTCTCGCCGGCTGGGTCTGAAGCTGCAGCCTCCCTGAGCCGTGTCCCTGGGCGTTCCCTCCCCACCAGGTTAGGGTCCTGCACCTCGGGCAAGGCACCCTCCCCAAGGCCAGGGCGCAGTGCCCCTCGCCGGCTCTGACTGCGGGTCACAACCAGTGTCCTTTGGGGGTTGCTTGGCCAGTCCTCCAGGTCCCCCCCATCAACACCTCAGTGGGCAAATACGGGTGTACCCCCACATCCTTGGGGCCCTCCTTGGCCCCCCACTTCAGGTGTACCCTTGCCACGGGCACTTTGACTGGTGTCCCGCCCACCCCCGTCAGGGTCAGGTAGGTGTTGGGCACCACCTGATCTGGGGCCACCACCTCGGGCCGGGCCAGCGTCACCTCTGCGCCCATATCCCAGTATCCATTGACCTTCCTCCCATCCACTTCCAGGGGAACAAGGTACTCTCTCCGGAGGGACAGCCCCGTGCCTACAGTATAAACCAAAAACCCTGAGTCTGGAGCATCCAGCACCCCAGAGGAGCTGGCCTGGAGCTCTCCTCCCTCCTTAGCAGGTGGTACTCTGCCAGCCCCCCTTCCCTGGGTATGCTGCCTCTCGCCGGGCTGGGTCTCTACCCAGTCAACCCTCTGTGGGTTCGGTCTGCTCAGTCTGTCCCTGAGCCTGGGGCATTGGGCCCGTATGTGGCCTTTCTGGCCACAGTGGTAGCAGCCCATGTCCCATGGGTCCCCTTGAGTGGGTCGGATGGTCCTGACGCCGGATGTTCTCCTTTGATGGGGTTTTTCTGTATTTTCCCACGGGGAGGTCCCATGGTGACTCTCTCTCTGCATTGTGGTGGGACTGTTCCTTTGGGACTCCTCCCTGTTATCCCCTGACTGGCTCTTTACAAACTCATCGGCCAGCCGGCCTGCATGTCGCGGGTTCTCTGGCTTTCTGTCCACCAACCACAGCCTCAGGTCAGATGGGCACAGCTCATACAGTTGCTCCAGTACCAGCAGTTTGACCAGGTCCTCCTTCGTCTGGGCCCCATCAGCCCACTTGCTGGCGTATCCTTACATGCGGACGGCTAGTTGCAGATATGAGATCTCAGGGGTTTTATCCTGACTCCGGAACCTTTCCCGGTACATCTCACGAGTCAGCCCAAACTCACGTAGCAGGGCCTTTTTGAATAGTTCATAGTCCTCTTTCTCTGCCTCTTCCAGTTGGCGGTACAATGCCACGGCTTTGGGGTCCAGTAAGGGGGTAAGGACCCGGAGTCTGTCCGCGGGATCAACCCGGTGCAGCTCGCAGGCCGTCTCAAAGGCATCCAGGAAGTCATCCATGTCCTCCCCCTCCTTGCGTGGGGCCAGGATGCACTTATCAAAGCTCCGTGCAGTCCTGGGTCCCCCCTCACTCACCGCAGCCGGGGGTTCGCTGCCCTTCAGTCTCGCCAGTTCCAGTTCATGCTGACGCTGTCTCTCTTCATGCTGTCTGTCTCTCTTCATGCTGTCTCTGTCGTTCATGATCCTCCAGCTCTCTCAGTTTTAGCTCTTTCTCTCATTCCAGCCAATTCCGCTCCACGGATGCCGAACGTCGCCGGGAGGATCCTCTGCTGGCCGGCGAGCTTTGCCGGGAGGATCCCCTGCTGGCCGGGGGGGTCACGGCGCCCTCGGTATTTGCTGGGCTCCTCCCCACCCTTCCCCTAGGCATAGGAAGGAGGGGTCTTGGGAAGCCCTCAGCAGCCGGCCGACCACTCCCAGCTGGGACAGACACTGGTGCCTGCGCTGCATTTGCCAGGCTGCTTCCCTGAGACACAGGGATCAGTTCATTCGCGCGATCTCCCGCCTCCAGCTGGGCAATGAGCTGTTCTTTGGTGAGCCTCCCACTGCGCAGCCCCCTCTGCTTGCACAGCTCCACCAGGTCGCTCTTAAGCCGCTTGGCATACATCTTCCTGCTGGCCACTCACCGGCCTGTGTGCTCACAGCTCCCCACAGTTCCCAGGGAGACCCCTAGTGTGCCAGCCCTTCTCGAGGTCACCACCTCTCTGCCAGAGTCGAGCTGCAGACCCTTCCGCCCCTGGGACCACTCGCTGCGATCCCCCCAGGGGACCCTGTTACTGCAAAAGTCCTTCTCGCTGGTCACACACTCCCAGGGGTAATAACCGTCTCTCTCTCACTCTTCAGCACGCCTGGTCCCCGTCAATCCCCCTTTGTTTTACTGCTCCCCAGTCACTTACTGCAGGAAGCACCGTCCACGGGGTGCAGTAGATCCCGCCGCTGCCACCAGTTGTCACGGAGTATTGGGGGACTCAGGGCCCTGCACCCCCAGCTTCCTGCGATTCACCATGACTCTCAGCCAGCCAGTAAAGCAGAAGGTTTATTTGGATGACAGGAATACAATCCAAGACAGGTCTTGCAGGCACAGACAACAGGGCCCCCCTCAGTTAGGTCCATCTTGGGGTCCCAGGGCATCCCAGCCCCCCTTGGGAGGTCAGAGCAATCTCTGCCTCCCAGCCATCTCACCAGCCAGCTTCCAACACTCTGCCTTCAGCAACCCCTCCCACAGCCTTTGTTCAGTTTCCCGGGCCAAAGTGTCACCTGGCCTCCAACCCCTTCCTGGGTTCTCATGTTACATGCTCAGGTATTCTCCTTTGGGCAGTCTCCCATCCCCCAATGCAGACTATCCTAGCCACACTCCCCTGTCAGCATTCACAGACCACAGTAAGAACAGTCCCAGTTCGTCACACCCCCATGGCCTCAAAATCTATTCAGCTACAGAGACGTTCCCACCAGCCTCTGCAGTCAGACAAACAACCAAGGCAGAGATGTTCAAGGTTTAAAAGTTCCCATTAAAACTCCTGGGAACTGGACATTCAAATCCCCCCCGGCAGGTTTGAAAACCTCCTCCACAATATTATCCATCTGGGAATCGGTGCTCATGAGAAGCCCCAGCACCACTCGCTGGAAACCCTCCCCACTACGGGCCTACCACAAGGGAAGGAAGACAGGCAAGGGGTGAAATCCTGGGAGGTTCCCATTGACGTCATTGGGGGCAGGATTTCCTCCAATGGGTCTCCATGCGATGTAGGTGTCAGTGGGGCATGCACGGTCTCACACTGTTAGCAGTGGCTGTGCGGTGGTGCACACACCCTGGGTATCATGTTAGTGGCAGGGAAAGCTGCTAACACCGAGCTTCCTTCCACCAATTGCTTCCGTATGATAATTATTTGTCCACACTCCAGCTGTCATTGGCAATGAACAATAACCCTGGATTTTTATTCCTCCTCTTATTATGCTGCATGGGAGGAGTTTGGGTCATGCAAGTCTTATTTTTTGTTATTACTTTTAATATATACCATTTGATTGAGCGTTTAAAGCAGTATCACAAAGGGAAGAGCTCTGCGCTGCTATCATGGAGGGGTATAGGGTCTCCTCAGAGTTAAGGTTACAGTTAGCATCCCGTTATCAGCCTGATTTTCATACCCTCCCTCACCTTCTACAAAACCAATCCAGTAAATATGAAATTTTCATTGCCAGATCTCACCACTGGAGAGGTCTTGTCCTAAATGTTTGGGGCAAAGAACATAAAGGATCTCAGAGAGATGGAGTCTCATTCACTTTCCAGAGATTCTCCTAGTATTGCTGTGGCTGCTCTTATATTATCAAAAACTGATTTATCCTTTAGAGCTTTTCATAAATTGCTCTAGGACAGGGTACTAGTTACAGAGATATTGATGACCCATATGAATTCACAAGTTGGTTAAATACTATTAAAATTATACATATTGGTCTCCCTTTTGATCCAAGCAGTTAGCCAATATTTGGAGTGTTGTGGATTGTTCTGTAGAGGAGAAAGTGATGACAGAGTCAGATGTGGGCGTTGATGCAACCCCATTTATTTACAATCAATCTACAAAGTCCTGTATCCCTGAACACAAGAGGAACCAAACAACAGGAGGCACTTTCTTTGATCCTAGCGCCAAATCTCTTTCCAGCCAGCACTCTGCCCAAAAACTCTCTCTCCCTCTCAGCTTTTTCTCAGGGTCCTGCTCCAAGTGCTCCTCTGGCTGTGTCTGGCTTTCTTGTTGCTTTCTCTTGTTCCTTCTGAGGTGTTTCTGTTCATTGTGTCACACACACACAGACACACAGCTGCAATCAAATCAACCGCTGCCCCTGCATTTGTTAGCAGACCCCGAGGAACATGGCCCTGCCATGCCCAGGCTTACTGTGGTACAGTCCTTGGGTGGTGGTTGCCCATTGCTTCAACAGAAACTAAACAAAGGGACATTTAATGGTTCCCTTATTTAGCCTGAATGTGCCGCGATTGCCCATAGATCAGAGACACGCTTGTTGGGAGCCACCTAATCTCCAGCATAACAATATTATAATAACTAGTACAAATAACCATTATAAATATCACCATTAATAACATCAGTGATTAAAATATGAAACTAGACAGGGAAAAATACTACACTGCCTGCAGCAAAGAAGAATTCTTATTTCAGATAATAACACCCCACTGTAGGGAGAACCTGGCACTACCTCGATGGGGCTGGCATGGAGAGAGGAAGAAGGGTTCCACTGTCCAACTGACAGGTGTCGGGGCAAAGCCCAGCTGTCCTAACCAGGGTACAGAAAAAGGCCAAACCAAGGCTGGGGAGGGGGAAATCTGAGCTGCCTGCCTCAGAGGGGTTTACACAGGAAGTTGAGTGGTTGGGGTTTCCCAGCCTAGATTCCCATTAGAACTGCTCCTGATGTTTGTACAGCAGTGATGTCAGAGGGGCATTTTCTGGCTTCATTTCTCTGGCTTTAGGCTGGCTTAGCAGAATAGTAACATTACTGTGATTTACTTTAAAGCATCCACGGCCCCAGAGAGAAGAGACACCGACATACGCGACCATCGGTCTGCAGCGGGACAGATGTCATTAATGCTCCAGTTGCTGAAATGCAGGACTCGTCAGTGCACAGCCGCATCACAGAACCTCCCAAAACCAGAGGCAACCATTAGGGCCGTGCTGCAAGGAAATTGGGGACTGTCTCTGAGGCCAAAGCTGGACAATGCACAGTGCCCAAAGTAGTGCAGGAAAAAATAAAATTGGGGAAAATAGTTAAACTCGGTATTCCTACCCTCTGACTCTTTGTATCGACAGCTCAACTCCTGAATCCACTCAGTGCTGTTCAGGGATTCCAATGCCAACTCAAAGTTTACAAAAATCACAAGGCAGGCCCGCCAAAATCCCCAACATGAGTTACTGAAGGACCTGTGTATACGTGAGACATCCAAGGGGGTGCGTGTCCTTCCAGTGCTGGGGAAACACCCCGGCACCCCACGCAGATTAGTCCCAGTCGCTGTTCTCTGGCCAGTCATCCTGTGACCCACCTGACTGGAGCCTTACACTGATGGGAGAGTGAAACCCAGGGAAACTAGCAACAGAAACCCAAATAATTAACAGTAGATGGGACCTTTCACTTAAACACTCTGCATTACTAGGATTTACCATTTCTATTGTGGTAGCACCTAGAGACTGACGGGGTCGGGGCCCCATTGTGCCAGGAGCTGTACAAACAGAGAGCAAATGACAGCCCTTACCCCAAAGAGCTTGTGTAACTTTTGGGTGGGCAAAACTACCGCCCCTCTCCTAGCGCTTTAACACAGTTTTTATACAAGAGCATGTGGAGAGCCACAATCTAGTTATCTGAAGTTCTTTCAGCAAGGGTGGCGTAGGGTTGACCTTTTTACAATTAAATTTTAAAAAGAATAAAAGGAATGAACTTAATTTTTTAGGAATTAACTTTATAAAATTTTATAAATCTAAAATAATAGCCAAATTTTTACTAAATTACAAGACTATTTTATAATTTACATATTACTTTAGTTACATATAAATATAAATAAAAAAATTTAAATTTAAAGCAGATAGTTTTCACAGTGAGAAGTATCTTAGAGTGCATTCACCTGAGTTTTAGTAGAGTCTCTGTTAATTAACTTTATATGTCAAGTATCAGAGGGGTAGCCATGTTAGTCTGGATCTGTAAAAAGCAACAAAGAGTCCTGTGGCACCTTATAGACTGGCAGATGTATTGGAGCATAAGCTTTCGTGGGTGAATACCCACTTCGTCAGACGCATGTAATGGAAATTTCCAGAGGCAGGTATAAATATGCAGGCAAGAATCAGTTTGTAGATAACAAGGTTAGTTCAATCAGGGAGGGTGAGGCCCTCTTCTAGCAGTTGAGGTGTGAACACTAAGGGAGGAGAAACTGCTTTTGTAGTTGGCTAGCCATTCACAGTCTTTGTTTAATCCTGAGCTAATGGTGTCAAATTTGCAAATGAACTGAAGCTCAGCAGTTTCTCTTTGAAGACTGGTCCTGAAGTTATTTTGCTGTAGGATGGCTACCTTAAAATCTGCTATTGCGTGGCCAGGAAGGTTGAAGTGCTCTCCTACAGGTTTTTGTATATTACCATTCCTAATATCTGACTTGTGTCCATTTATCCTTTTACGTAGGGACTGTCCAGTTTGGCCGATGTACATAGCAGAGGGGCATTGCTGGCACATGATGGCATATATAACATTGGTGGAGGTGCAGGTGAATGAACTGGTGATGTTGTAGCTGATCAGGTTAGGTCCTGTGATGGTGTTGCTGGTGTAGATATGTGGGCAGAGTTGGCATCGAGGTTTGTTACATGGATTGGTTCCTGAGTTAGAGTTGCTATGGTGCGGTGTGTGGTTGCTGGTGAGAATATGCTTAAGGTTGGCAGGTTGTCTGTGGGCGAGGACTGGCCTGCCACCCAAGGTCTGTGAAAGCGAGGGATCATTGTCCAGGATGGGTTGTAGATCACTGATGATGAGTTGGAGAGGACTGTAGGTGATAGCCAGTGGAGTTCTATTGGTTTGTTTCTTGGGCTTGTCTTGCAGCAGGAGGCTTCTGGATACACATCTGGCTCTGTTGATTTGTTTCCTTATTTCCTCGTGTGGGTATCATAGTTTCGAGAATGCTTGGTGAAGATCTTGTAGGTGTTGGTCTCTGTCTGAGGGGTTGGAGCAGATGCGGTTGTACCTCAGCGCTTGACTGTAGACGATGGATCGTGTGCTGTGTCCGGAATGGAAGCTGGAGGCATGAAGGTAGGCATAGTGGTTTGTGGGTTTTCGCTATAGGGTGGTGTTAACGTGACTGTCACTTATTTGTACTGTGGTGTCAAGGAAGTGGACCTCCTGTGTAGATTGGTCCAGGCTGAGGTTGATGGCAGGGTGGAAGCTGTTGAAATCGTGGTGGAATTCTTCCAGATTCTCGTTCCCATGGGTCCAGATCAGGGGTCTCAAACTCAAATGACCATGAGGGCCACATGAGGACTAGTACATTGGCCCGAGGGCCACATTTACTGACACCTCCCCCCCGCCACCCTCGGCCCTGCCTCCACACCACCCCTTCCATGAGGCCCCGCCCCTGCCCCGCCTCTTCCCACCCCTTCCCTGCCCCCATTCCAACCCCTTCCCTGAAATACCCACCCCAACTCCACCCCCTCCCTGCCCCCGGGGGTGCAGGAAGGCTGTGGTGGGGGCTCAGGGCAGGGAGTTGGGGTGTGGGGTGCAGGAGGGGTGAGGGGTGCAGTGGGGGGTTCAGGGCAGGGGGTGAGGGTGCAGGGTGTGGCAGGGGGCTCAGGGCAGGGGATTGGGGTGCAGGAGGGGGCTCAGGGCAGTGGGTTGGGGTGCAGGGTGCAGGAGGGGTGTGGGGTGCGGCGGGGGTGCAGGGCAGGGGTCAGGGTGCAGGGTGTGGCAGGGGGCTCAGGGCAGGGGGTTGGGGTGCAGGAGGGGTGCAGGGTGTGGCAGGGGTTCAGGGTAGGGGTTCAGGGTGCAGGGGGCTCAGGGTAGGGGGTCGGGGTGCAGGAGCGGTGTGGGGTGCAGCGGGGAGTTCAGGGCAGGGGTCAGGGTGCAGGGTGTGGCAGGGGGCTCAGGGCAGGGGGTTGGGGTGCAGGAGGAGTGCGGGGTACAGCGGGGGTTCAGGGTAGGGGTTCAGGGTGCAGGGGGCTCAGGACAGGGGGTCGGGGTCCAGCAGGGGGCTCAGGGCAGTGGGTTGGGGTGCGGGTTGCAGCAGGGGTCGGGGTGCAGGAGGGGTGTGGGGTGCAGCGGGGGTGCAGGGCAGGGGGTCAGGGTGCAGGAGGGGTGCGGGGTGCGGCAGGGGGCTCAGGGCAAGGGGTTCGGCTGCAGGAGGGTTTGGGGGGCGGGCTCCGGCCCGACGCGCACCGGGGGCAGGGCAGGCTCCCAGAGGCATAAGAGTGCTACTAAAGTGGGGATTCCAAGAGCCATTGTGTAGGCCATAAGGAGCTTCTGCGGTACAGTTAGATCGCAAACTTAAATTATCAGAGGCGCTGTTTTCGGTAACCATCCATCTTTGACAAAGGTCTGACCAATTTTGGGGAACTACTCTCCAGGGCAATCCAGCTGAATGGTGGGGAGTCTGGGCACTATCCAACAGTTGGAGAGATTGAACTCACGGGCAAAGGCAATTTTTAGGGCCTCGTATGTGTTGGTAGCCATGTCTGCAGGGATGGCTCCCCATCCTGCATGCGATGTGGGTGAAACAGTAGGTAACAGAAGGAGTGCTTCTGTGACAAAAAGGAATGTTGTGAGAGACCCTAAACCTGAACCCATATTGTGATTACAACAACCCAATTGCCCAGAAGATAAGAATTAGTGATACCAAACAAATCAAAAAAATAAAAGGACCAGGACCATAGGTTAGGTCGGCCTTCTGTGAATAGATAAAACCAATGCCCAGGGTTCTCGCGGGGAGTGTGCTGTGGCTGTTCAGAGAGATCACAAAGCATTCCCAGTGACCCTTACTGTCTTTTGAATAACGGCTTAAAAAAAAAAAAAAAAAAAAAATTAATGGAGATATCCCATCTCCTAGAACTGGAAGGGACCTTGAAAGGTCATTGAGTCCAGCCCCCTGCCTTCACTAGCAGGACCAAGTACTGATTTTGCCCCAGATCCCCAAGTGGCCCCCTCAAGGATTGAACTCACAACCCTGGGTTTAGCAGGCCAATGCTCAAACCACTGAGCTATCCCCCCCCCCCCCCAAATATATGGAGATATCCCATCTCCTAGAACTGGAAGGGACCTTGAAAGGTCATCGAGTCCAGCCCCCTGCCTTCACTAGCAGGACCAAGTACTGATTTTGCCCCAGATCCCTAAATCCCTAAATGGCCCCCTCAAGGATTGAACTCACAACCCTGGGTTTAGCAGACCAATGCTCAAACCACTGAGCTATCCCTCCCCAAATCATCGCTAGAAGCTTTCTCAGCAGGTTGGACAGTCCACTGTTCAGGAGTAGGTACTGCTTTCAGTCGAGAGTGATGAATCCAGTTCTTGTGCCCTTCGACCTTTGCTGCCGTGTGGGAAACAAGCAGGACGGTGTGGGGTCCCTTCCACTTCTCTTGGAGAGGCTCGTCCTTCCAGGTCTGCACGAGTACAGAATCGCCTGGCTGCAAGGAGTGAACCGGGGTATCCAGCAGAAAAGGCTGTGCGCCGACCCCTGGGCCCATTGGGCTTTTGTACGGGCAAAATGGGGGTGTTCAAAGCTGACTGGCATTCTCGTAGTACACCGTACTCTAGGAACCGATCTATAGTCTCTTGTAGTCCCTCTCTGGCTTCCCTCTTAATCAGATACTGTTTGATTCGCACTGGGCTTTTTCCTTGGAGGAGCTGAATATGAACAGGGGTTTGATGGGTTGCTTTCCCTGGGACCCCTGATGCCCAGACAAGGGGATACACCTGGCCTCCCACTGACTCCACTCTGGGGCTTGCATAGCTGAGGGTTCAACTGCAAGAGTCATTATCCAAGCATTCTCAGGGGGTAAGGTAAGGGTTATATCATCTTGAGTGAAATGCAGGGTGGCACCTAAGCGACAAAGCAGGTCCCGTCCTAGTAGTGGTGTTGGACAATCAGGGAGGTAAACCAGCTTGTGTGATGCAGTTCTGTTTCCCAAGGCACATTCCGATGGGGCATACACTGGGCACTTGGTTCCTTTCCCTGTGGCACCCATCACAGTGAGGGAGCCTGCCAAAGGCAGCTGCAGGGGTTGGTTTACGGCGGTTTGTGCAGCTCCAGAGTCTATTAAAAAGTCTACGTCCGAATCTCCCACCCGCACTTTTACTCGGGGTTCCAGGGGTAGGATGGTCCGTCTCCCCTGACACCCCTATTCTTGATCCTCCGCTGCCATCATAGGGGTACCTTCCCTTTCAGGGCACTCATTTTTCCAATGTCCCTCCTTTCGGCATATGGCACACTGGTTGCGACCCAAGCACCTTTCCTGGGGACCGGGGCGCCCACATCCACGACCTCTCACTCCCTGGCCCCTTCCACCTTTCTGTGGCCTTCCTCTGCTGCTGGCCTGCACCGCTGCTACCATCATTTTCACTTGCCTTTTTTCCTTCTCTCCCTCTCTAAGGGTATAAGCCCTATTTGCAGTCTCCAAAATCTGAGCCATAGACATTCCCATTAAATCCTCCTTCTTCTGCAATTTCCTTTTAATATCAGGGGCCGCACGGCTGGTGAAGATACCCTTTATAATTGCCTCAGTTGCCTGATCATCTGGGTTTGCACTAGTAATTTGCCTGATGGTATCCTGAATACGCTGCAGGAAAGCCACTGGACTTTCTTTTGAGTCCTGTATTAATTCATACGGCTTGGCCCAATTGTTATGTCTGACAGCTGAGTGCTGGAGGCCATGCATAAGCATAAGCAGTTCCTTATAGGAGTTAAGCAGCTTCAAATCCCCCTCCTCATTCAGATTCCACTAGGGGTCCACTGTGGGAACAGCGACCTCAGGCAGTGGCTTTCCTTCTCTATCCTCATTATACCTTTTCTGTGCCTCCTCCTTAGCTTTAGCTATAACCTGATTCCGCTCCACCTCAGACAACAGGGTTCTCATAAGTATATTGCAATCATCCCAGTCAGGCTTATGCCTAGCTAGACACCCTTCAAAGATTGAAATGAACTTGCTTGGATTCGTTGAAAATTCCCCTGCTTCTGCCTTAAAGGCAGCTCGGTGTACTGGGTTAAAAGGCACATGAGAGTACACTGGCACAATCTGGGCCACACGATCCTGTGTTCCTGGACGGGCTACCACATTCTCAGTAATCAACGGATACAATCCCACCGAGGGAGTACTCTCTGGAGCCTGTGGGGGTGTTGGAGCCGAAGGGGATACCGATTCTGCCATTACAACTGTGGGAGGGTTCTGGGGTTTAGCAGCAGTTACTACAGAGTTTGTCGGAGTCACATGGCACTTGAGCAAAATATCAGTCCTATTTCTTAATATCATAAACATATACGCATAGAGATGTTCTTTCCATTTACCTGTTCGCTGACAAAACAAAAGCAACTGAAGGATCGTGTTGTAATTAAGTGATCCTTCCGGTGGCCCCCTTTCCTGGTCCTCTAGCTGATATTGAGGCCAGTCAACTGTACAGAACCTTTTCAGTTTACTTTTAATCAACTGATCCAATCCAAACACGCCCCAATTTGCTAGAATGCATTCTAAGGGCGTACACTGTACCCTGCCGGCTGTACTCTGTCCCTGCCCCATACTCTAGGGAGACACTGGGTGTCCCCAGGTCAAAATAGGTAAAGTCCCCACTGGACTGTTCCTACCTTATCCAAGGGTCTGGTTCCTCACTGTCACCCACAGCTGCTTCTCCACTGTCCGTGTGCATTGCACCGTTGTGCCCTCCGGGGTCGACCAAACCATGTCTCCGCCGAGGCCCCCGATGAAATCACCAGTGCGTGCTGGGAGTCGGTCATCTCTGTAATCCGTCGGCCCACCAGGAGGGATCCGGGCAAGGCTAAATTTCAGCCTCGAGCCCACCCAGGGATGCCAAAACTGTTGCCGGCCCAAAGGGCCCGAGGGGGCAACAGCAGGGTTCATTGCCCGGTGTGCTTCGCACCAATGAACACACCAGGGTGGAGAAGCAATCCAAGTTTATTTGAGATCTCGAAAAGGCACTCCAGAGACCAGCATGTCTCAAATCAGAAGCGCAACAAGTACAAGCAAGTTTTCCTTTTTATATTCCAAGCTGTTTTGTATAAGTCTTTTGTTCTACTTTCCTCCACCCCTTTCTTCCCAACAGCATTAATAGCAGGCATTACATTGTGGCATGTGAGAAAAGTTCTCGTCCGCCTGTTTATCTGTGGCCTTGCTGGTTTAGACGCAGGCAAACTTCCCCCCCCCATTTTTCTCCCCCGTCCTTATCACTGCCGCTTGTGCTAGTGTGAGCGAAACTGCAGCTGTCTGCTAGAAAAGCTGACTTACATATTTTGCTTTTAGGCTGTTAGCATTAGGCTGGTTAAAGTTCACAAGACAGAGTTACTTTGGCTCACCTAGACCCAGAGCAGGAGAGCTTCATCAACACTTATGGTCTTCCACCCTCCTGAGTTACCTGGTAGCTATGCCTAGTGAACACCAACAAATCCTTCCCCCGTCACCTACCTCCCATGTGTCACCGGGCCCCACACCACCACTACCACCACCTGTCTCAGCCAAGGGTGACCCCAGGCCCCAGGCATGGGGGGGCTGTTCTCCTTCCCCCTCCCGCCCCACAGGGATCACATCGGTTCCTGGTCCCCAGGGTAAAACTCAGCTGAATTGGGACCAAAATGCCCCAAAGGGTCCCCGAACAGGGATGCAAATCAGGCCTGACCCAGCCATGCCATGCTCCCAGCTCACCAGGAGGTGGCGGCAGAGAGCACCATCGTGGGGCAGCCTCTGGCGGCCCTGCGGCCAGGCTGGGCTGCACTTCACCAGCAGGGGTAGAGGTGAGTGCCCAGCACGGCCATGCTCTGGGGCAGACACACCAGTCTCATTGGCCCTGCTGGTGCTGGCATTGTGCCAGCGGCTCCCGTTGTCTGGCTGCTTTGCGCTGATCCCTGGGCCCTGCCCGGAGCCCCTGCTGTGCAGGCCTCGGCCCCCAGCCTGCGGGGACGGCCTGTGCAGTGGGGCTTGGGGGTGTAGGCTGTCCGTACAGGCTGGGGGCTGGGGGCTGGGGCCTGGGCAGCAGGGCTCCAAGCAGGGTCACCCCCTGTGCAGTGGGATAGGACCAGGGATGAGGCCTTGGAGGAGCCCAGACACTGTGGTGATGGGTGCCACAGAAGCAGCATGGACAGACGGAAAGACAGACCTCCTGGGTCTGGCAGTGACTGTTCCTGCCCTATAACGCTTAATCGGTGAAGCGTTCCTGGGGTGGCAGGAAGTGGAGAATTAATACACAGGCCCATGGGGCGCATGCCTAGGGGCCCCAGCCAATTTGGGGGCTCCTGGCTCCAGCAGCGGGACCCAGACTCCAACCACAGGGCTTTGGGATCTGGCCCGGGATCCAACTGCAGGGCTTCAGGCTGCATGGCGGCAGGCTCTGGCCTTGGACTCCCCCTTCCCCACACCATCGCCCCTGGTCAACGCTGCCTTCTCTGGTCTCGGGCTCACCCCCATCATAGTCCTACCCCTTGACCCCTGCACCTCTTCCGGCACCGGGCTTCAGCTGCATGCTGTGTCTCCCGGCTGCAGAGCTTCGGGCCCCACGATCTGGATGCAGGGTTTGGGGATCTGGCCCCAGCTATGCGGCAGTGGTGCTGGTCCCGGGCTCACCCCACGCACCCCAGTCACCTCTGGCCCCTGCTGCCTGCTGTCCCAGGCTTCAGCCATGCGGAGGAGAGCTCTGTCCTTCAGCCACAGGGCCCTGGGCTCACCACCCCTCCTCCCAATAACCCCGGGCCCTGCTGCCACACCTTAACAGATGGTACAAGCAGGTTTCAGTTCCTCAGTACACCATGGCCCAAACTTCCCCAGTTCAAAGTCTTTGTCTTCCAGATGTTCTTCCAGGTGTGCAGATGGTGGGGCAGGGAGAGGACAAGTGATGATGTCACTCTCCCTCTTTTATACTTTCCTCCAGCTGCTAGAAAGATCCTTGCTGTGATCTGGGTTAGTTCACCCTGATGGCCTACGTGCCTTCTCTGAGAAGTCTCTGAGATAGTCGATTGGGTCTTGAAGAGCCATTATTGCCTGTCTGATCAATGATGGCTGCTCCTCTATCCCTACTGAAAGGCTGGCTTTGGGAATCTCCCAACCCCATAACCTCACATACAATGATAGCACATACAATCCAACAGGATATTAATGTTCAACAAATCAAGCCTTTTAAAATGACACCTCACAAGGCAAACTTTGTACAAAACTTAGCATAATTATATGATGGGATGAATATGGGTGTTCCAAGGGCTGCTTTGAGGTACAGAGTGTCACACTCCCCCAAAATAATTCCAGTTGGAAGTAGAGAGTCTCTTTGACAAAAACATTTACCCTTGATTTAAAAATTGCCAGTAATGGAGAATCCACCACAGCCCATGGTAAGATTTTCCCATGGTTAATTATCCTCACTGTTAAAAAATTATGCCCTATAGTTTATATCACTTTCAAAACCAGATAAGATAAACCAGAAAAAGGTTCTCTTATACCACAATCCGGGTGTGCACTGGGACTTACACTGATATAACTGGAGCGGCATAAATTCACCCCTTTGCTGATACCAGTTAGCAGGGCCATCCTTAGGCATACGCAGCACACGCAGCATACACGGCTGCATAGGGCACCCAGAAATTTGGTGCACCATTCCCATCGCTGGCTGCAGCTGGAATCCTCTCTTCTCTGGCCCCTCCACCGAGCTGGGCTGGCGAGCTTCTCCCCACCCTCAACCCCGCCCTCTCCTGTTAGGGGGCTTATTCCTTCACCCTCTCACTTCCCTGGTCCTCGCATGAACAGAAAGCAACAATACCTGAAGTCCAAAGGCACAAACAATTCGATGTTTATTGGGGTAAACTTTCAGCAAGCATGATTCCAGTTTCCTTCCTCAGTGTCCCCCTTCCCAGCTCTGACACCACAGAGCCATCCCTGTTCCCATGCCCTGTTCCCATTCCCCCCTTAGCAAAACATGATTCCAATTTCCCCACCCCCATTCCCTGTTCCCATTCCCCCCCTTATTTCCTGATTGACTGCAGACTATATAGTAAAACTTGAGTTCTGCTTAGCTATACCTTAACCAATCATTTTACTGAAATTTAACTAACCAATCCTAACATACTGTAACATGGTTATTTAACCAATTATATTCCACCACCTTAATTGGTTTACACCTAACAAAATTAATTATACAGTAGACAGAAACAATTACAGAACCAGACAGAGACCATGCAAATAAACATGCAAAACAATACAGAAGCGAGGATTTCACATCCCAGCTATTGATAAGTGAGTTCTTGCCAGACAGGATGCTATCAAACTAAGTTTCCTTTTACATGTTCTAGGCTCTTCCCTTTCTCTGGAGGTGATAGGAATATCAGGACAGGATTGTATTCCTAACAGCCCAATAGCACCTTATTTCCATATGACTAGTTTGGAATGTGAGGATGTGACCGTTTACTTCTCAGCCCATGGCTGCCTTTGCTGTTCAGCCAAAGGCCTTACTTAGCCTAAGAACAGAGCCTCAGACTGTCACAGTGAAAGAAGGCCCTTACACAGACAGACAGTGATTTTAATTCTTTCTTTTATACCTCTATAACTAGCTAAGTGATAAGAATACACCTAAATTCTTAAAGTATAGGCCTTTACAGACAGGCCTGAATATCTATATCCTAACATCTCCCTCATTCGCTGCCCAGGGGATCCCGCAGCCGCCCAAGCGGAGTCCCTTCCTGGACCCTGCCTGCCTGCGCCGCTTGGTCTCCGGTGGGGGCTGGGCTGGGGCCAGGACAGGAGGAGTGAAACTTCCATGTGAGTCAGCAGGTGGGGAGAGCCGGGCCAAGCGGGAGAGGGAGGGGGACACTTAAAGTGACAATGTGCTCACTGTCTCTCACGCTTCCCTAAAACACACACACACACACACACACACACACACACACACACACACACACACACACACACACACACACACACATTGTCTCTCTCACACACAGACTGGCTCTCACACCCACATACACTATGCCTCTCACAAGTCACAGTCCCCCAGTACAGATTGTCACACACACATACACAGTCTCACACTCCCCAACATACACTGTCACACAGTCCCCCAACACAGTCACACGCACATACACTGGCTCTCTCTTGGTCTCTCTCACACGCACTGGCTCTCTCTCACACACACATACACACACGTGCACACACACACTTGTATTATTGTTGTTGTTATTACTGCTTGATACTTCGTGTCAAAAGGCTCGTGGTGAGTCAGGAGTGGCTGGAGCTACAGGAGGCCATGGGCTCTGGCAAGATGCAGCCCCCATGTGACAGCTCAAAGCCTTCCTGGAGCCGCTGTCGCAGCATCTGCTGCGTAAGAACCTCAGTGTGTGTCAGCAATGGGGAGGTTCTGGGGGTCCACGGGCAGGGGTGGTGGCTGTGACCCTTGACACACTGGGGTCAGTGGTGTCGGCTGGGGACCACCTGCAGTAGAGTATAGGGGCACCAGTTAAATAATAGTGTGTAGGGACTCATAAATCCTAAGGACGGCCCTGCCAGTTAACTTCCAATGGGAAGTAATATAGCAGTGGGAGTTGTGTGGTTCGTGGGGGCAGATGCTTGGTCGAGTCCATCTGCTTTGGGAACATGTCAGGGTGCCCACAGCTTTCTGTACTGCCTCAGCAGGAAACTATAAATGTTCACCCTGCAGGGAATGCTGGGGCAGCTGAGAACCGGACTGTCTGCTCAGTGTCCACATGGTGTGATTCTGCCAGAGGAGCTTTATCACAAAATCCTCATCACAACTGGCACTGATCACCCTTGACTTCAGCCCCTTGCACCCCTACAGCTGGTCTCACACACAGATTTGGCACATGCATAATTGGCACAAGCACTTCTGGCCAAGTCTTCCAAAATGACCAGCGATTTTGGCAGCCCAAGCTGGGAGACCTTAAGGGGTGACAGACAGACTGCACTGAGGCCCACCTGCTAGAAATCAGCCCTTTCAGAGGCCTAAATTGGGATCCCAAAATCACTAATAGTTTCTGAAAGTTTTGGTTTCTGTTCTTAACCAAGCACAGCATTTAAAATTAATATTATATCTATCTATCCCCATATACATCCTCTGTTTATGTCTCTATCCCCATACATAGCCATCTATCTAGCTAGCTAGCTAGCTATCACAGGCTCTGTGCAGATGATCACTCAGGGCTAGAGCCACCACAATGCTGTGATCTAAAAATGACAGATTTTAAAGTGAGAGCTTTTGTCAAACATTATCTTTTTTTCCAAAGTTTCCATTTTTTTTCAAAGACAAAATTAAAACTGTTTTGGGGGTTGTGTAAAAACAAGTGGAAAATTAAAAAAAAAATGAACATTTTCATTTAAACAACCCACTTCGTTAGAGATTTTAAAAAAAGTTTTCAGGTTTTAGATCCCCCCCCCTCCATTTTTACCATTTTGTCACCAAGAGAAGGGGGAAAATGGCGGGGGAGGGGGGGAGGGAGGAGAATGTCAATACAAATATTTTTTAACAAAAAGTTGTGAAACCATTATTTTTCAAATTTTTCAAAAACTATTTACCCTTTTCCATCCTGCTGTCTTCTGGGCACTGCTTCTAACAGGGAGTTTCACACTGTGCTCCTCTGACCCTCACCTGAGCATCTGAGCTCCCCCAAACATCCCCTGTCCAGTTACTCTGCTGAGCTGACTTCATCCCAGGGGTGAAATGTGCCCAGCCACCATCCCACGACAATCCACTTCTGCATTAATTACTCTGCAAAGTAGCTCTGCAAAACTGCTCTGCCTTGTGCTCCTGACAGGTTTCCCTTCTCTGCTCCGGCCGCCAGGGAGAGCGGGGCCATGTCCGGGCTCGCCGCCCTCCCCCCGACGCTCTGGCCGCCGGGGAGAGCGGAGCCCCGGCCGGGCACTCCGCCCTCCTCCCAGGGCTCTGGCCGCCCTCCCCTGCCGCGCTGGGGCCTGGGGCGGCAAAAAAGCCAGAGCCGGCCCTGAGCAGGTGGAAGCAGGAAGCGGCTGCGAATTGTCCCCTCCCTACCCCTCAGCAGCAGAAGCTGCTGGGCTCTACCCATCCTACCACCCCGATGATCCTGTCTCTGTGCCTCTTGCTGCCCGGTGAGTATCCGGGATCCCTGTGCTAATTTGTAGCAGGTTGAGAGGAAACATAACTGAGAGAAACCCCTGGCCCTGACTGTCGGCAAATCCTCATTAGCAGCAGAGAGGGTTGCGCTGTTGCAATGTTTGAGGGAGTGGGACTGTCCCAAACCAGCACAGGGCCAGCGCTTGGTGCTGGGGATGGGCTGGGACTAGCAGTTGGCCCAGGCTGGGGTTACAGTCACAGCTTCACAGAGTTGAAGGCCAGGAGGGACCATTCACCCATCCAGTCTGACCCCCTGATAGCCCAGAGCACAGAACTTCCCCCAGCTCCCCTGCACTGAGCCAAGTCACTTGTGTTTGACTAAAGCATCCCCCAGAAAGGCCTCTGGCCTGGCTGTGACTCCCCCACTTCCCTGGGGAGCTGGCGCCAGGGGTTAATCCCCCACATAGGGAGAAACTGCTGCCTCCTTTCTCACTGGAGTTTGCCCAGACTCAGTGTCCAGCCCTCAGGTCTGGTTCTGCCTGTCTCTGCTGCACTGAGGAGCCTGTCAGCACCTGGGGTTTCTCCCTTGGTAGGAGCTTGAACACTGTGACCAGCCCAGCTGTCTGACCAACTCCACACACAGAGCTCCGCCAGCCTCTCCTGTGAGGCCTCTTCTCCAGCCCTCGCAGCATTTTCTGACTCTGCTTTGCACCCGCTGCACTTTTCCAACAGCCTTTTAAACTGGGGGCCCCAGAACTGGATGCAGGATCCAGTATCGGCCTCACCAAGGCCACACGCGGGGGAAATCTCCTCCCTGCTCTTGCTCCCTGCTCCCCTTGTTACATAGCCCAGGAGTGCATCAGCCCTGTTCCCCCACGGTGCCCTGGGAGCTCATGTCGAGTTACTTGTCCCCTGGGGCCCCTAAATCCTCCCCAGGGTCCCTGCTGTCCCGGCCCAGGCCCCAGGCTGCAGGTCTGGCCGGCGTTCCTTGTTGGGAGCTGTGACCTGGCATTTGGCTGTATTCAAACACCTGGCCTGTCACTGGGCTCAGCTCCCCACGCCAGGCACATGGAGTCAGGACGGGCTGGGCTCAGGTCAGGATGCTCATGGGGTGTCAGCTCAGCCTGGAGGCAGAGAGAGCAGAGAGGGCTGTTGCCTTCGGAAAGTGGGGGATTATTGGGGTCCAGCCCCAGGGCTCCCTGTTACTGAGAGGCCAGTGACACTGAGCTGGATCCAGGCTGTGCTCCGATTCTGTTACTGACGAGAGGGGGTTGGGATTGAGGGTTCTGCTTTGGGCCTGACTCTCAAACGTCCCTATCAGGCCTGGGCCCAACCCTCTGTCTGTCCGTAGGATGTTTCCTGCTGCAGGCTTTGCTGAGGAGGTAAGGGGCTGAGCTCAGTTAACGGGTCTGGGGATGAACGTAGGCACTGCTGGGCTGTTAGCAGAGCCCTGTACAGAGATGCTCAGCACTGATCTCCTGGGGGCATAGGAACCCTCCAGAGGGAACCTCGGGGGGTCAGGGCTCTGCACAATGCCTGGCACAGACTCATGGAGCAGTAGGGGGTGCCCCTGGTGGGACTGGTGGGGCAGGCACCGGGGCCTGTGCTCATGGGGAGTGCACAGACCCCATCAGCTATTCAGGGCATCTCACAGCAGGGGAGATTCTAGCCCAGCACTGAACACACGTCAACTTTCTGTTCCCAGCGCTGAGTCCCAGCAGCCAGGAGATCTGCTCAGCTCCCGGTGAGTCTGTCTGTCTGTCCCCAACCTACCCATGGCATTTACCCCTCCCCTGCCAGGGCATCCAGCCACCACCCCTTGGGCCACACCCTGCTCAGTGCGATGCCAGCAGTAATGGCATGGGAAGACGGACGGGGCTGTGTGAGATCTGAGCTGAGCGCGCAGGTCTCCCGGCCAACCCCTCCCTGCCCCGATGCCTCACTTCTGTGCTCTGGGGCCAGTGTGAAATGCAGGTAGAGAGTCACATCCACAGGCCACCCCACCGGCCCTGGGAACAGAGAACACCACGGCTCTGACCCCAAGGGATTTACCTTCCCATGGCACCAGCTCCCAGCCCCTCGCAGCCACATGGCTGTCTCTGAAGCCCCTCACCCAGATGCAGTCTGCACCTCATTCTTAAATATCAGCAGCACTGTCAACACTCTGCCTGGCCAGACCGGGGGCTTTCAAGAGAGTATGGCCAGAAGGGATCATTAGGTCACCCAGGCTGAGCTCCCGTAATACCTGGGCCAGGGAACCGCACCCAGCGACCCTGTGTCCAGCCCTGCAGGGGCTGGCTGAGCTGGGATGTGGTTTTTGGGTTGTGCCTGCGTTTCTTTGCTGGCTGACTGGCAGCAGGGGTAGGGGATGCTGCCAGCCAAGGCACCAGCAGGGGGCACCACCGGGGCAGGGAAAATGGCAGGCAGATATTTACCTGCCCAGCGATAGCAGCAATTCCCCTGCAAGTTCAGAGCTGGGTCCCATTGTCGTGGCAATTCCCAGGAAAGGGGGATCCTCTCCATGCTACTGCTCCAGGACCTTCCCTTAGCCTGGAATTGTCCCTGCTGCCCCCTGTGCCAGCTGTCGGCTGTGGGGCGGGAGGGGCACAAGGACAGGGAGGATGTTAGAGGAGATGTCGGAGCGGTTAGGCTCTGGACACAGCTCCTCGGCTGTCACCTGGGGAGCTCCCTGGGACAGCGACTGTCCTTCAATGCATGGGCTGCAGGGGCAGGCCACAGGGTGTTGGGTGTTGTCCGTGCCCTAGACAGCCCCCAGCAGCCAGGGGCTGGCCTCGCAGAAGGGTTGCCTCCTCCCGGCCTTCCTGCCCCAGCTGGGCTGGAATCAGAGCCTCCATCCAAGAGGTGGCACATTGCACCTGCCATTTTCCTCCTGTCCCATTGATGGCTGTAACCCATTCTCCTTCCCAGGTGCTCTCCCTGCCCCCACCCTCTACCTGAGCCAGACATCTACGAAGCCGGGGGACTCCGTGCGGCTCCAGTGCTCCATGATCTCCCAGCTCCTGGCCACCCGCATCGTCTTCTGTCAGGATGGGGAGGAGGTTTCGTTCCAGAGGAGCGTATTGGGGAAACTCACCTACGACTATGACCATGCAGTATCTGGGGACAGCTCCGGGAATTACTCCTGCGGGTACGAGATCAAGGACAATAACAACCAGGTGAACAGGTCCCAGCTCAGCCCTCCCCAGCGCCTTATCACCACCGGTAAGGCCAATGTGTGCGTGTGTGTTTGTGTGTGTGTGACCATATCTCAGCTCAGCCCTGCCCAGCAATTCAGCATCCCGGGAAGGTGAGTGGGGTTAATGGCAGAGCAAGGACAAAGGCTTTCAAGAGGGAATGGCCAAAAGGGACCATTAGATCACCCAGGTTGAGCTCCTGGATGACCCGGGCCAGGGAGCCACTCCCAGTGACCCTGTGTCTAGCCCTGCAGGGGCTGGTGGAGCCAGGATGTGGATTTTGGTCACGGCCACGGTTCTTTGCTGGCTGTCTGAGCAGCAGGGACAGGGGATGCTGCCAGCCAAGGCTCCAGCAGGGGGCCCCGCGGGGGTGGGGAAGGTAGGGGGCAGATATTGACCTGCCCAGCGGCAGCAGCAATTGCCCTGCGACTTCAGAACTGGGTCCCATCGCCCTGGTGATTTGCAAGAAAGGGGGATCTGGTCCCTGTCGCTGCTCCAGGACATTCCCTTAGCCTGGGCCTGGAATTACTACCAGTGCCCCCTGTGCCAGCTTGGAGCCTGGGAGGGGGGAGAGACACAAGGACGAGGAGGATGGTAGAGCAGACACCAGAGGAGTTAGGCTCTGGACGCAGCTCCTTGGCTCTCAGCTGGTGAGCTCGATGGTGCAGTGACTGGCCTTCGCCATGGGCTGCACAGGCAGGCCAAGGTTTTGGCCAGGACCTAGACAGCCCTCAATGGCCAGTGGCTGCCCTCACTGAGGGGTCGCCTCTCTACTGGCCATACTACCCCAGCTGGGTCAGCAGGGTGCCTGCGCCAGGGCCTCTTGTCCTAGGACAGTGCATAGCACCAGACAATGGGAGCGCAGCCCAGCCGAGCCCTTAGGCTCTTACGCAACCCAAATGACCCCAGGTAATAAAGCTCCTGGGCACCAGAGAGAGCTCATCCCCGTGTCTGCCCATCTGGGCCGGAATCAGAGCCTCCATCCCTGATGTGTCACAGACCCACACACTGCTACCTTCTGCCCCATCAACAATGCTGGGCACCACCCAACACCCCACTGACTGCTCTGACCCATTCCCCTTCCCAGGCGCTCTCCCTGCCCCCACCCTCTACCTGAACCAGACGTCCGCCCAGCCGGGAGACTCCGTGCGACTCCAGTGCTCCGTGTTCTCCTGGGCCCTGGCCACTCACATCATCTTCTTTAAGGATGGGGAGGAGGTTTCATCCCAGAGGAGCTTATTGGGGAACCTCACCTATGACTTTGACCATGTGGTGTCCGGGGGCAGCTCCGGAAATTACGCCTGTGCGTACAAGATCAAGGACAAAGACAACCAGGTGACCAGATCCCAGCTCAGCCCTGCCCAGCACCTCAGCATCACCGGTAAGGTGCGCGTGTGTGTCCATGTGTGTGTGTGTCCGTATCCCAGCTCAGCGCTGCCCAGCAACTCAGCATCAGGGCAAAGGGCAGTTGACAGACAATTAAATAACAAACCCCTGAAAATCCAAACACTGAAATTCATCAGTTTTCAAAATCTGAAATGAAAATTTCTAACATAACATCTTTGTTCTAAATTTGTCACAGGGAACCCTCCACCCCCCATTTTCACCCCTCTCAGCTCAGACGGCCCAGCCCAGGCAGGTGGGGGTCGGGGACGTCACAGCAAGGTCTCACTGGCAGGGACCTCAAAATGTCATTAAGTCCAACTCCCTGCGCTGAGGCAGGGCCAAGTAAACCTAGACCGTCCCTGACAGGGATTTGTCCAACCTGTTCTTAATAACCTCCAGTGAGGGGATTCAACAACCTGCCTTGGAAGCTGTGCCAGTGATTAACTACCTTTATCACTAGAAAGTTTTTCCCAACATCTAACCTACATTTCCCTTGCTTCAGATTAAGCCAATTACTTCCTGTCCTACCTTCAGTGGGCACTGAGACCAACTGATCCTCGTCCTCTTTATGGGCCTGGGGTGGGGCCATGGTCTGGCTCTGGTCTCTTATGCATTTATGGCCTAGGAAGTGACTCCAGCAGTGGTGGTATCAGGGGTTCCCCCTCCCCCTCCAAGGTCAATGATTTTGAACCATTTCTTTATTCAGGGGATTCTATTTGGGGAAAAGTGAGTCCTGGCCTAGGCAGCCCCCAGTCTGAGTGTGATCGCCGTGATGATGGATGTAGAGTAAACACAGGATGAGGCAACAGGCTGATGCACTGTCCAGTGTGGTGCTCTCTCTCCCCCTGCAGCTCTCCCAGGCTTTAACCAGCATTGCTGAGCTGGGCAACATCTTCCAGGGTAGGAAAATGGCCCTTTTAAAGGGGGAATCCCAAACCCTTCTGATGGGGAAGAGTTTCCTCTGGAGTTCACTGACCCCTTCTGCTAAACCGGCATTTAGGGAATTATTGTTGCTGTGGCAGGAGGCACCAGACACATCATCACCCCTGGGCTCACAAGTTCTTTCTCTCTGTGTAATTACTTATTTATGCTCTGTGCTCCAGTCCTGGAATAGAGATGTCATAAACAGCATGTGGGCAAACCCCTCTTTGAGGAATCTCAGCCTGGGAGCAACCGTGCCCCAGGAACTGACTTTAGCAGAGCTCAAACATGGCTGTTTGCGCCAGTTCCCCCCAAACCATCTGCATCATCAAACCAACCCCTACACAGTATGTCTGCAAAGGCTGTGTTCACCCCTCCAAACTGATAGGAAAAGATAGTCAGACTCTGGGTAACAGCACCACCTCGTGACTCCTGCCAGAATGACTCTAATGTTATCTGTGCCTCAAGAGCTGGTGGAAACACGGCATTTCTGTCCTGTGAGAAATTCTGACCTTTCACATTTTATTTTCATCCTGAATCAGGAGAAAGTCAAAATTTCAGATATTTCATGAAACAGAAATTCAGCAACATTTCAACTCAGAAGCATCTAAGAGCCTTGTCGAAAGGTTTTGATTTTGAGGAAATTGCATTTTCTGACTGAAAACTCTTCCCTTGTATATTTGTAGACCACCGCTGTACACGTCTCTAATCGCCATTCAGATCTCTGGCCCCAACCCACGAAATCTCTGAACATGTGTGCAAGTCCAGCCCTATCCAGTTAACCTATGTATCTGCTTAACTTTAAGTTCCTGCTGCAATCCCACTTCTGGAACGAAAATGGTTGTTTGAAGTTAAGTTTGTATCTGGGCAGTGTCCCGAATCGTGATGCTTCCCTGAAGCAGGGCAGTTCCCACAGGGATGTATCCTGCCTTGAGGAGCTCACCTTTAGAGTTGGGGGGAAATCCAGGGTTATTCCAACAAAAAATTGTGAACTATTTCATTCAAAACTTGTTATGGAAAATTTCAATATTTTAATGAAAAAATATCCATGAAACTCAACAAAAATTTTTCATTTGGTCTAGACATTGTCTTTCTTTTTGGGTTTTCAGAACAAAATGAGACACAACTGTCAGTTAGAAACACAGAGATTTTTGCTTTGTTTCCTTTCAAATGGACATTTTCCTTCCATTTCTGGATTTTGAAAACCAAAATGAAACAAAAATTTCCATTCAAAATTAAGCAAAACATTGTCTTTAATTTCAAAATTATTTTTGTGAAAAGATGAAGAAGATCCTTGCATGTGAACTCTTTGGGGGAAAGATTTTATTTAAATTAAATTGATTTGGGATTAAAAAATGTTGGGTCAAAAAAAATTTGTGAAAAAAGTTCAACCAACTTTTCTCACGAAGAACAGCCAATAACGTCGCTCTGCAGATAACCGTGGGGTGAGCTCCCCGGGTATGTTCCTGAGGACATGAGGGGTCACTTACCACAGGGCTCAGCCTGCTCCAGCCAGTGGGGACTTGCCGGTGGCTGCTTGGAGAGGCCATTCACATCGAAGTTCTTTCCTAGGGCAGGAAATAAAGCTCCTGTTGGGAATTACAATCCCTGCCGTCCTGGTTCTGGCTGTGGTGCTTTATCTGCGGGGAAAAAAAGGTGGGTCTGAGAGTGAGGCCAAGCCCTGTTATCAGATGTACAGGCAAACATGGCAGAGTCAACCCCTTAAATCCCCTGTACCCAGTGTGTGTGGGATGGGGGGAGAGAGATGATCAAAGACACAGTGAAATTGTGTTTTTGGGAGGCTTGCTGGGGAGAAAGATCAAAGAGATGATGAAAGGGATTATCATTGTGATTAATTATTTGTATTGCAGTAGCACCCTGGAGCCCCAGTCAGGGATCAGAGCCCCACTGGGCTAGGTGCTGTACATTATTTATTAGGTGTGTTACTGTAGTGCCCTGGAGCCATAATCAGGGATCAGGACCCCCCTGCATCCAGCATTGCACAGATCAGTAATGAAGGGGACAGCCCCTACCCCAGAGATGGTCACAATCTAGGACTCAGTCAGGGACATGTGTCTGGATGGAATATTGACACGCAGATCACTAACGCTGCAGTTCAGGAAGGCATCCCCTAGTCAGGAAGGAGCCTTACGCCTATACCCATGTGTAAGTGATTTCCTGAATCAGGACCTAACAATCCTGAAAATAGAGCTCTGGACACAGCTCTGCCCTGCCAACCTTTTCTCACACAGCGCCCCAGTTTCTCACACAGCGCTCCAGCTTTCACAGCACTCCAGTCACCCCAACAATCTCGAGATTGGCCTAAAACTCATGGGATTTTCAACAAGTCACCAGTGTGGGGTCTTTGTATTTGCCTGGGGGATTTGATCTTTGGGGGCCTTTGGGTCACATTTTCTGGCTTTTCTCCCCCAAAATGAGGGTTATAATTTTTTTTTTAATGAAAGCCAAGATTCTCACTGAATCCCCTGACTTTCAGACCTGGGGCTTTACGTAGAACATCAAATGCCATGAAACTGGCAGTTAAATAATCAGACTTGGCCACACCACTTCCAGGGGCAGTCAGTGGGGCTGGTGGAGGAAGGCGCTGGGCTGGGCCGTGGGGATGGAAAAAACAATGAGGAATTGGGGCCGTATCACTCAGTTTCCCTCTCTCTCTCTCTCTGCCCACGAGAAATCGAGCCCACATCACTGATCCCATTGTCTCACTGCATCCAGTTTCATCTCTGACAAGGGATCAAAGGTAGGAGGAGATTATTCCCTCTCCTGTCTCGTTTCCATCCTGGGTCTCTTCTCTCTGCCTCATGGAAGGGCCAGCGGCTGCTCCAGCCTCACCATGGAGCTCACCTCTGTGCTGTGTGTGTGGGGGGGGTTCAGTCTGGTTATTGTGCAGGAATTTTTGAAAAGGCCAGGGCAGGATGAACTCCCTGGTCAGGATGGGATCTGGGGGTTACGAGGAGATGCTTTAAGGAAGGGGTTTGCCAAAGAGGCATTTTCCCATCGAATTCACCTGCAGCAGAGTGAGCATGTTTGAAAATCGCCTCGAGGCATTTGAAAGAATAAGAGTAACCCTCTTTTATACTCTGGGACAAGGGCTGGTTGGCCACAAAGCGACACCGATCGACTCAGCCAGTTCCCTAGAACTGGGTCTGTTTTGGGGTAGGGCTGGGAGTGGCCAGGCCTGGCTGGGAACCAAGGGTCTCCAGTCCATCCAGCTGCTGTGGGTAACACCCAACGTTAGCTCCATCGGCTGCAGCTGGTTTAGTATCAGGCTCAGTGTGTCCACACACGGACTCGCCCCAAAACACCCACAGTGGGTTCCCTCACAGCGGCTGTGATTTCGGTGCAGGTGTGTGCACGGGGTGGCCGTCACGCTCCACTGCCTGCTGGGGAGAGCCGGGCAGCAGGGACGCCCATGGGGATTCAGAGAACGCGTAAGTGTGAACAACACACTGTATTGAGGGGGCTCTGAGTCGGTTGCCTCTGCAGCACAGCCGGGGGACCAGCTCATTGGGTCCCAGGCTGCCCCTAGTGCCAGGTGAGCTGCTAAGTACTGCTGGCTCTTTGTCTGCCCATCACCCAGTCAGGGGGCTCTGAGGGACACCTCTCCCATCCACCACACGCAGATAACCTGCAGGAACGCCTCATACAGTGTCTAAGGGTCGCTCCCCATTGCTCTGCAGCCAGCACCTCCACTCAGGGCTCCCCCTGACTCCTGCTCCCCTCCCGCTCTGACTTCCCAGTCACCTTCTTCAGCCCACTGGATCCACTGTTGCCCTTCTGAGGGCCACAGGGCCCATACACTTGTTCTGAGCCCTGCCTGGTCCATGCTGGCCTCACAGCACCGGAGCTTGGAGCAGATTCATCAGCTGTGCATTGCCCTGAGAGGGACTTCAGGAAATCGACACAGTGCCAACTCAGATGGCCATGATGTGGGGAGCAGCCAGCACTGGGCTGGGGTGGGGCAGAGTGAACCAGGTGAGAGTCCAGGGAGTCCATGGGGTGACCAGCTGGACACAGAGAGGGAAAGGTGCATGGGGAGACTAGAGGCAGTTTCCAGGTTCTGCCAGTGTCCGGCCTAGCCTGGGTCCCCAGTGCAGTGACTCTGCCAATAAAATTGGTGGGGGTAGGAGGGACATGACACACAGACCCTCAGTTCTGAGAGCTCCCACCCCGACTTCCAGCAGTGTATTGTCTTTTCCTACTTCCTGCGCCCCTACCTTTTGGGCTCTGTAGCTGTCTTTCCCCAAATATTCTCTCCATCCTTCCTTTTGCCATATGACCAGTCTCTCCCCCCAAACACCCCCACCCTGCCCTCCTGGGACATAGAAGCTGGTGTCAAGGCTCCTTCCCCACTCTGAACTTTAGGGTACAGATGTGGGGGCCTGCATGAAAACTTCTAAGCTTAACTACCAGCTTAGATCTGGTCCGCTGCCACCACTCCCAATGTGCTAATTCCCTTCCCTGGGTAGCTTTGAGAGACTCTTCACCAACTCCCTGGTGGATCAAGATCCAACCCCCTTGGATCTAAAAACAAGGAAAATCAATCAGGTTCTTAAAAAGAAGGCTTTTAATTAAAGAAAAAGGTAAAAATCATCTCTGTAAAATCAGGATGGAAAATAACTTTACAGGGTATCAAACTTAAGGAGCCCAGAGGAATCCCCTCTAGCCTTAGGTTCAAAGTTACAGCAAACAGAGGTAAACCCCCTAGTAAAAGGTACATTTACAAGTTGAGAAAACAAAGATAAAACTAGCATGCCTTGCCTGGCTGTACGTACAAGTTTGAAATATGAGAGACTTGTTCAGAAAGATTTGGAGAGCATGGATTGATGTCTGGTATCTTTTAGTCCCAAGAGCGAACTCCCCCCAAAAACAAAGAGCACAAACAAAAGCCTTCCCCCCACCAAGATTTGAAAGTATCTTGTCCCCTTATTGGTCCTTTGGGTCAGGTGTCAGCCAGGTTACCTGAGCTTCTTAACCCTTTACAGGTAAAAGGATTTTGGAGTCTCTGGCCAGGAGGGATTTTATAGTATTGTCCACAGGAAGGCTGTTACCCTTCCCTTTATAGTTACGACACGCCCCCCAAATCACAGCTAGTGTTGGACAGTCGTTTCCACACTGGCTGTGATTTCTTCCTGGAGCTCTAGGAGAAAACAGAGTTAATAAGACACATGCACCTTTAGACATACTACTGATTATATAAAAACTAACAATATGTTCCACATTCCAAGAACAATTTTTAACCAGTTGATTCTGGGAAACTTTCCCGGGAGAGTGCATCAGCCACTTTGTTAGAAGCTCCTGAAATTTGTTGTATTTCAAAATCAAAATCTTGGAGAGCTAAACTCCATGAAGAAGTTTTTTGTTATTCCCCTTGGCGGTATGAAGCCACTGTAGCGCAGCATGGTCTGTTTGTAGTTGGAAACGCTGTCCCCAAACGTATGGGCATAGCTTTTCCAGCGCGTACACAATGATGTAGCATTCCTTTTCACTGATTGACCAGTGGCTTTCCCTCTCAGACAGATTCTTGCTGAGAAACACGACAGGCTGGACTTCTTGATCTGGTCCTTTCTGCATTAAAACTGCTCCCACACCCCGCTCGGATGCATCTGTGGTTACTAGGAACGGTTTATCAAAGTCTGGGGCCCTTAGCACAGGGTCAGACATGAGCATTGCCTTAAGCTGGTTAAAGGCCTTTTGACACTCATCAGTCTACTGAACTGCATTTGGCTGTTTCTTTCTCGTTAGGTCTGTCAGCGGGGCGGCGATTTGGCTGTAGTGTGGTACAAATCGCCTATAATATCTGGCCAAGCCTAAGAAGGATTGGACCTGTTTCTTTGACTTTGGAACTGGCCACTTTTGCCTGTAGCATCCACTTTGGCCTGTAGGGGATTTATAGTTCCTCGACCCACCTGGTGCCCCAGGTATGTCACTCTGTTTTGGCCTATTTGACACTTTTTAGCCTTAACAGTTAGTCCTGCCTGCCTGATGCTCTCAAAGACTTTTTCCAGGTGCTCCAGGTGTTCTGCCCATGAATCAGAAAAAATGGCCATATCATCGAGGTAGGCAACTGCAGATTCTCCCAATCCCGCTAGGAGACCATCTACAAGTCTTTGGAAGGTGGCGGGTACATTTCGCAGCCCGAAAGGGAGCACATTAAATTCATACACCCCTGCCTGGGTGATGAAGGCTGACCTTTCCTTGGCGGGTTCATCTAGTGGTACTTGCCAGTACCCCTTGGTTTAGTCTAAAGTAGAGATGAATTGGGCATGTCCCAATTTCTCCAATAGCTCATCTGTGTGTGGCACTGGGTAGTTGTCAGGACGAGTTACAGCATTTAGCTTACGGTAGTCCACGCAAAAGCGTATTTCCCCATCTGGTTTGGGAACTAGAACCACTGGAGATGCCCATGCACTGTTAGAGGGGCGGATTATACCCATCTGTAGCATGTCCTGGATCTCCCTTTTTATAGCAGTTTGGGCATGACGTGACTCCTGGTAGAGTGGGGTTCTAATTGGGTGAGCATTACCTGTGTCAATGGAGTGGTATGCCCGTTCGGTCTGTCCTGGAGTGGCTGAGAACATTGGCGCAAAGCTAGTGCACAGCTCCTTGATCTGCTGTTGCTGCAGACGTCTAAGGGTCGCGGAGAGGTTCGCCTCTTCCACGCCACCATCACTTTTTCCTTCGTAGTAGACATCTTCATGCCACTCCGCGTCATCTGTTTCCTGGGCTGTAAACTGGAAAACCTTTAATTCTCTGGAATAAAAGGACTTAAGAGAATTAACATGGTATATCTTAGGCTTTATGTTGGAGGTGGGGGAGGCTATGAGATAGTTAATAGCTCCTAGGCGCTCCTGGACCATGAATGGTCCTTCCCACGATGCTTCCATTTTATGGGCCTGGAGCGCCTTTAAGACCATGACTAGGTCTCCTACTTTGAAGGACCGTTCTCTGGAATGTTTACCATACCAGGCCTTTTGCTCTTCCTGAGCATCCTTTAGGTTTTCTTTAGCAAGGGCTAAAGAGTGTCGGAGGGTGCTTTGTAGGTTGCTTACAAAGTCTAGAATGTTAATTCCTGTAGAAGGCGTAAACCCCTTCCATTGCTGCTTCACCAACTGTAATGGCCCCTTAACCTCGCGGCCATACACAAGTTCAAATGGTGAAAACCCTAAACTGGGATGTGGTACAGCCCTGTAGGCAAAAAGCAACTGCTGCAACACTAGGTCCCAATCATTGGAGTGTTCATTTACAAATTTACGTATCATGGCCCCCAAAGTTCCATTAAACCTCTCCACCAGGCCATTGGTTTCATGGTGGTAAGGGGTGGCAACCAAGTGATTCACCCCATGAGCTTCCCACAGGTTTTTCATGGTCCCTGCCAGGAAATTAGTTCCCAAATCTGTAAGGATGTCGGAGGGCCAACCTACCCTGGCAAAAATGTCTGCTAATGCCTGGGACACACTTTTAGCCCTGGTGTTGCTTAAGGGTACTGCTTTCGGCCATCGGGTAGCAAAATCCATGAAAGTCAGTATGTACTGCTTTCCTCTGGGTGTCTTCTTTGGGAAAGGACCCAGAATATCCACAGCTACTCGCTGAAATGAGACCTCAATTATGGGTAGTGGCTGGAGAGGGGCTTTGACCTGGTCTTGGGGCTTTCCCACTCGTTGGCACACCTCACAAGACCAGGCATAATTAGCAACGTCCTTGCCCATTCCCTCCCAGTGGAAGAACTTCCCCAACCGGTCTTTGGTTCTGTTCACCCCAGAATGGCCACTGGGATGATCATGGGCTAAGCTCAAGAGCTTTACCCGATACTTAGTGGGAACTACCAACTGTCTTTGAGGATGCCAGTCTTCCTGGTGCCCTCCAGAAAGAGTCTCCTTGTATAAAAGTCCTTGTTCTACAACAAACCGGGATCAGTTCTACAACAAACCGGGAGCTGAGAGGCAGTGGGGTGCTCCGTGCCGCCGCCCAAGCTTTCTGAAGGCTGTCATCTGCTTCCTGCTCGGCCTGGAACCGTTCCCTTGATGCTGGAGACATCAGTTCCTCCTTGGACTGTGGACTTGGGCTTGGTCCCTCTGGAAGAGATGCAGGTGCTGGGGCTGTTTCTGTTGACTGTGAACCGCTGTCCACTGGTTGTATTTCAGGCTCTGGCTGAGCCTCTTTGGTAGGGTTATCTGCTGCTTCTGCCAGTTCAGGTTTGCTGGTGCCCTCTGGTGTTGGAGTTGTAGACCGTTTGCAAACGCTGTGCTCAGTGCTGGCAATGGTTCTGGTGCTGGTTGTGTTGCCAGTTCTGGTTCTGGGACTGGCTTTGGCTGGGTCTCTGGGATTGGATCCACTATGGCTGTTGCAATCGTTGGCAGGGGATCCGGTTCCACCACCTCTGTCTGGGTCTCTGGTAACACAGACGGGGCCCTGGTGGACGGCTCAAGAACAGGGATGGGTGTGAAAGCTTGCTTAGCCTGGCTGTGGGTGACCATTCCCATCCTCTTGGCTAGCTTCACATGGTTGGCCAAGTCTTCCCCCAGCAGCATGGGGATGGGATAATTGTCATAGACTGCAAAAGTCCTCATTCCTGACCAGCCCTTGTACTGGACATGCAACTTGGCTGTAGGCAAGGTTACAGAGTGTGACATGAAGGGTTGAATTGTCACTGGAACCTCCGGGTTGATGAGTTTGGGGTCCACTAGGGATTGGTGGATAGTCGACACTTGTGCCCCAGTGTCCCTCCATGCGATAACCTTCTTTCCGCCCACTCTCAAGGTTTCCCTTCTCTCCGAGGGTATTTGAGAGGCATCTGGGCCTGGGGATCTTTGGTGTGATTGTGGTGTAATGAACTGTAATTGGTTGGGGTTCTTGGGGCAGTGGGCCTTTATATGTCCCAGTTCATTACATTTAAAACATCGCCCTGCTAAGGTATCACCGGGGCGATGTTGGTTGGTGAAGACTGGTGTGGTGGGGTGAGAAGGCGTCTGGGGTTTCCCTTGGGATGTAGGTGGGGCCTTGGGTTGTCCCTTCTGATATTCGCTCCAACTGCTACTAGTTTTTTTCTTTTTTGCCATCTTCACCCATTTGGCTCCAATCTCCCCCACCTCGGTTACAGTTTTGGGCTTCCCATCTAGGATGTACCTTTCTATTTCGTCAGGAACACCCTCTAAGAACTGCTCCATTTTCACTAGGAAAAACATTTGCTCCTGATACCCAGGCATCACAATTTTTCCCAATGTGGTAGGCATGTCGGGTAAATGACATGTCTGGTTTCCACCGTAGGGCATGAACCGCCGACGGGCATGCTCTGGTGTTAACCCCATTCTGATTCTGGCCTTGTTTTTAAAAAGTTCATAACTGTTCATGTGTTCCTTAGGCATTTCAGCCACCACCTCTGCTAAGGGTCCACTGAGCTGCGGCCTCAGCTCTGCCATGTACTGGTCTGTAGTGATGCTGTACCCCAGGCAGGCCCTTTCAAAATTTTCTAAGAAGGCCTCAGTATCATCGCCTGCCTTGTAGGTGGGGAATTTTCTGGGATGGGAAGCGGTACCTGAAGAGGGCTTGCTAGGGTTGGCTGGATTATTCTGCCTAGCCCTTCCTAATTCCAGTTCATGCTTCCTCTCTCTTTCTCTCTCCTCCATCTTTTTTTCTCTCTGCTTCATAGCTCTCTCATCAGCTTCTTTCTCAAGTTTTTTTAATTGGAGCAGTCTCTGATGTTTCCTTTCATTTTCTTCTGCTTCTAGTCTGTCCAGCTCTAGTTTAGTAGCGGTGTCACTGGTACTCATTTTCCTGCTTTGTTGGGCTGGGTCACACCCCCTCTGCAGTTCACTGAAACTGGGATGCACTCAGCTCAGGGCTGCTTAGTTAACAGAGACTAGCTATCCCCGAGAGGTAGAAAGAAAAAAAAAACAATTCAGCTTGTAAATTCCTTTTGACAGCTGTTTGCTCACTGCTTGAACCCTTCTCTTGACAAAGACCCTTGTTAAAAAAACGTAACACCTCTGTCTTCAGGCAAGGAGAGATCAGATATGCATCTACATTCAGCTCTGCTTTCCAAGCAGCTAGAAAGGAGAAAAAAATCTTACTGGCTTTTGTTTTTAAATGATCCCACCACTCTGCCACCATGTCAAGGCTCCTTCCCACTCTGAACTTTAGGGTACAGATGTGGGGGCCTGCATGAAAACTTCTAAGCTTAACTACCAGCTTAGATCTGGTCCGCTGCCACCACTCCCAATGTGCTAATTCCCTTCCCCGGGTAGCTTTGAGAGACTCTTCACCAACTCCCTGGTGAATACAGATCCAAACCCCTTGGATCTTAAAACAAGGAGAAATTAACCATCCCCCCTCCTCTCTCCCACCAACTCCTGGTAGATCAAGATCCAACCCCCTTGGATCTTAAAACAAGGAGAAATTAACCACCCCCCTCCTCTCTCCCACCAACTCCTGGTAGATCAAGATCCAACCCCCTTGGATCTAAAAACAAGGAAAATCAATCAGGTTCTTTAAAAGAAGGCTTTTAATTAAAGAAAAAGGTAAAAATCATCTCTGTAAAATCAGGATGGAAAATAACTTTACAGGGTATCAAACTTAAAGAGCCCAGAGGAATCCCCTCTAGCCTTAGGTTCAAAGTTACAGCAAACAGAGGTAAACCCCCTAGTAAAAGTTGAGAAAACAAAGATAAAACTAACACACCTTGTCTGGCTGTACTTACAAGTTTGAAATATGAGAGACTTGTTCAGAAAGATTTGGAGAGCATGGATTGATGTCTGGTATCTCTTAGTCCCAAGAGCGAACTCCCCCCAAAAACAAAGAGCAGAAACAAAAGCCTTCCCTCCACCAAGATTTGAAAGTATCTTGTCCCCTTATTGGTCCTTTGGGTCAGGTGTCAGCCAGGTTACCTGAGCTTCTTAACCCTTTACAGGTAAAAGGATTTTGGAGTCTCTGGCCAGGAGGGATTTTATAGTATTGTCCACAGGAAGGCTGTTACCCTTCCCTTTATAGTTATGACAGCATGTTAACAGATTAGGCAAAAAATGGGCTCTGAATCTGCATTTCCACATTGTGCAAAGACATTAGAGTTGAGCCTTAACGATGGACATTCAGCCTTTCTATACTGTGAGCAGACCTGGGCCAAAAATCCAGCTTTATTTGGGTAAAAAACTTCAAATAAAAAGTTTTGTTCAATATTTTTCACAGAAAATGCAGCAAGGAGTCCTGAGTCCTTTCACCCACGAAAACTCATGCTCCTATATGTCTGTTAGTCTATAAGGTGCCACAGGACTCCTTGCTGCTTTTACAGATCCAGACTAACACGGCTACCCCTTTGATACTTCACAGAAAATGTTTTTTTGACAAAAAAATTCAAAGTGAAACAAAACAAAATGTCCATTTGAAAGAAAACAAAATTAACATTTTTTTGAAGATTTTTTCCATTGAAAATTTCATTGGATTTAATGGTTTGGCCAAACATTAGATTTTGGTTAAATTATTGTTCATGAAAAAAATCTCTGTTGAAAAATGTCACCCAGATGTGAAAATGACAGTGTTCTCTTCAACTTCTACCCTAAGATGTCAGGGATTTTCATTTCCCCCCAATCTTAACTCTGTCCTGACCTAGTGGAGTTTTGGGTGGTTGGTTTTTTGGCCATTTTGCTGAAGTAGAACAGGATGTCAACAGCGTGCTCTTGTTGCCAAGAAGGCTAATGGCATTTTGGGCTGTATAAGTAGGGATATTGCCAGCAGATCGAGGGACATGATCGTTCCCCTTTATTCGACATTGGTGAGGCCTCATCTGGAGTACTGTGTCCAGTTTTGGGCCCCACATTACAAGAAGGATGTGGAAAAATTGGAAAAAGTCCAGCGGAGGGCAACAAAAATGATTAGGGGTCTGGAGCACATGACTTATGAGGAGAGGCTGAGGGAACTGGGATTGTTTAGTCTCCAGAAGAGAAGAATGAGGGGGCATTTGATAGCTGCTTTCAACTACCTGAGGGGGGGTTCCAAAGAGGATGGAGCTTGGCTGTTCTCAGTGGTGGCAGATGACAGAACAAGGAGCAATGGTCTCAAGTTGCAGTGGGGGAGGTCTAGGTTGGATATTAGGAAACACTATTTCACTAGGAGGGTGGTGAAGCACTGGAATGCGTTACCTAGGGAGGTGGTGGAATCTCCTTCCTTGGAGGTTTTTAAGGCCCGGCTTGTCAAAGCCATGTCTGGGATGATTTAGTTGGGAATTGGTCCTGCTTTGAGCAGGGGGTTGGACTAGATGACCTCCTGAGGTCCCTTCCAACCCTTATATTCTACGATTCTATGATTCTATGTTCAAGTCTCATCTTTATTAGACTTTCCCTCCATAAATGGTGAAGCCAGCATGTTCCCTGATTATCCAGAAGTAGGGCTTGCTGCCTTTCCCCTGAGTGTGAGCTGAATGGAGATGTAAGGTCCAAGCAGGAGAACCAGCCATGGGAAGAAATCTCCTCACAGCTGGACCTCTAAAAACAGAATCAGTGTCGCCAAGGTGACAGAGAGAGAGAACACGGTGTCACTAATACCCCCTGTCCTTATCACTCCCCACAGGGAAGGAGTCCAGCATGACACCAGCAACAGTCATGAAGATCATACTGAATGTAAGAGTTTTTGGAGAGTATTAGGGTTAACGGCTTCACCTGCACATGAGGGGAAAATGCTGGGGTTGGGGATAAATGTGTGAAGGTAGGGGATGGACAGATCCCAGATCAGACTGTCTGGCCAAGAGTTACAAAAATTAACTATCTGTGATCAAAGTGGATGAGGACAAAGAGTTCTTGGGGTCCCAGGGTTCATGCAGCTGAGTCCTTGAGGTTCCTTTGTCCCATCCCTTGCCCATAATACCCAGTTCTGCATTGCCATGACTTAGGGGACTGAGCCAAAGTGTTATCACTTCTCGTCCTTCATGGAAAGGACACATTCTGGGGAAAGCTCCCATTGGAAAGTGTTTCACCCCCTTCACTGGGAGCTGGGTGCAAGAGTGCCTCATGGGAGCTGTAGTTCATGTGCCACATGATCCTGGTCTCTTTGAGCCGGGCTCTCTGACTCTCCCATGATGCACCACTTTCTCCCCTCTTGGTGACAGGAAGTAATACATCATGGGAATCCCTGGTTGCAGTGCATCATGGGAGATGAAGCCCAGCCCGGCAGCCCACTCTGTAGGGGACAATATGAGCACGATGCAACCGAACTACAAGTCCCATGCAGCAGCATGGTGGTATTTTCAAGCAGAATATTTCTAGTTCTGGACAAAATATTTCAGTTTTGGGGCACTCGTTTTTTTAACAAAATCTTGAAATTTTCTGCCAAAAGCCAACTTTGTCTAAAACCCAAACAGACAGTTTCCACATAAAACATCCTCAACAACCATATTAAATCTTTCTCCTATGGTATCCCCTAGCGACCTGCTAAGGATCAGGCTCCATTGTGCTCAGTGGTGCCACTGGGAGGCCCCGCCCTGGCTGGGGGAGAAGTAGGAGCAGTGGGGTTATAGTTTGTGCCCAGCAAGGTGCCTTCCCTTAAGGGCATTTACACCCACGTGACAATGTGTAACTGTCATTCTCTCCCCAGGTGCCTCGGTGGATTGGCTGGGATGCTCCAGGGTGAGTCACAGCTTTTATTAACAACAAAGTGAAGTGATAGAAAAGAGTCATTTGTTGGCCTGTTCCAGCTCGGCAGTGACCCATGGGCTTGGAACATGGATTTACTCAGAATTCCCAGGATTCAGGTTGTGTCTGATACCCTGGTCTCACTCCTGGGACCACAGATCTTTACCCAGGTCCCAGGAGCAGGTAGCTGCCTCCCATATCTGCTGTTACCCTGGCCAGTTAGGCCCTGCCCCCATGGACACCCAGACACATATGCAGGCAAGAGGAAAACATCCTTCCTGATTCCACACCACAGTGATAGGGGAGAATCTCCCATGGCCTGAAAATCTATCTGGCTACAGAGGGGCTTTCCCCCACCAGCCTCTGCAGTCAAACAAACAACCAAGGCAGAGATGTTCAAGGTTTCAAAGTTCCCATTAAAACTCCTGGGAACTGGACATTCAAATCCCCCAGGTGGGTTTGAAAACCTCCTTCAGAATGTTACCCAAGTGGGAATTGGCTCCAGTGAGATGGATTCTATTAGTGAAGCCCCAGCACCACTCGCTGGTAACCCCCCACCACGGGCCTCCCACAGGGGAAGGAAGTCAGGTAAGGGGTGAAATCCTGGGAGGTTCCCATTGATTCCAGGGGAGGCACGATTTTCCCCAATGGGTTTGCATGCGATGTAGGTGTCAGTGGGGTGTGCATGGTCTCACATTGCTAGCAGCGGGTGTGTGGTGGTGCACACACCCTAGGTACCTTGTTAGTGGCAGGGAAAGCTGCTAACACAGAGCTTCCTTCCTCCAACTGCTTCCTTATGGTAATTATTTGTCCTATGCCAGCTGATATTGGCAATGAACAATAATCCTGGATTTTTATTCTTCCTCTTCTTATGCTGCATGGGAGGAGTTTGGGTCATGCAAGTCTTATTTTTTATTATTGCTTTTAATATATACCATTTGATTGAGCATTTAAAGCAGTGTCACAAAGGGAAGAGCTGTGTGCTCCTATAATGGAGTTTTATGAGTTGTTCGGTAGAGAGGAGAAAGTGATGACAGAGTCAGGTGTGGGCGTCGATGCAACCTCATTTATTTACAATGAATCTACAAAGTCCTGTATCCCTGAACACAACAGGAACCAAACAACAGGAGGCACTTTCTTTAATTCTAGCACCAAGTCTCTTTCCAGCCAGCACTCTGCCCAAAAACTCTCTCTCCCTCTCAGCTTTTTCTCAGGGTCCTGCTCCAAGTGCTCCTCTGGCTGTGTCTGGCTTTCTTGTTGCTTTCTCTGATTCCTTCTGAGGTGTTTCTGTTCATTGTGTCACACACGCACAGTCACAGAGCTGCAATCAAATCAACCCCTACCCCTGCATTTGTTTGCGGACCCCGAGGAACATGGCCCTGCCATGCCAGGGCTTGCCTGCTGTCCAGTCCTTGTGTGGTGGTTGCCCATTGCTTCAGCAGAAACTAAACAAAGGGGCATTTAATGGTTCCCTTATTTAGCTTGAATGGCAGGTGACTGTCACAGCCACCAGCTTCAGCAATGCGCTGCGATTTCCCATAGATCAGAGACACGCTTCTTGGGAGCCACCCAATCTCCAGCATAACAATATTATAATAACAAGTGCAAATAAACATTATAAATATCGCCATTAACAACATCAGTGATTAAAATATGAAACTGGACAGGAAAAAACTACACTGCCTGCAGCACAGAAGAATCCTTATATCAAACAATAATGCCCTAACACAGGGAGAATATGGCACTACCTTGATGGGACTGGCTGGCAAAGCGCAGCTGCCTGGGAGGCAGAAAAGGGCCAGACCAAGGCTGGGGAGGGGGAAATCTGAGCTGCCTGCCTCAGAGGGGTTGATGTAGGAAGTGGGGCCACTGGTGTTTCCCAGTCTGGATGCCCATTAGAACTGCTCCTGATGTACGTACAACAGGCATTTTCTGGCTTCATTTCTCTGGCTTTAAATTGGCTTAGCAGAAAAGTAACATTACTATGTTTTACCTTAAAGCATCTACAGCCCCAGAGAGAAGAGATACCCGTGAACATAGCTCTGCAGTGGAACAGATGTCATTAATGCTTCAGTTGATGAAATGCAGGACTTGTCAGTGTGCAGCCGCATCACAGAACCCCCCCAAAATCAGAGGCAACTGTGGGGGCTGTTCAACGAGGAAATGGAGTCACAGCTGGACAATGCACAGTGCCCAAAGTGGTGCAGGAAAAAATGTTTCTTCTCAATAAAATTGGGGAAAATAGCCAAACTCGATATTCCTACTTTCTGACTCCTTGTATCAACAGCTCAACACCTGAGTCCACTCAGTGCTGTTCAGGGATTCCATTGCAACTCAAAGTTTACAAAAATCACGAGGCAGGCCCCCCAAAATCTCAAAAGTGAGTATTGCTGAAGGCCCTGTGTATACGTGAGACATCCAAGGGGGTGCGTGTCCTTCCAGTGCTGGGAAACACTCCGGTACCCCACGCAGATTAGTCCCAGTCGCTGTTCTCTGGCCAGTCATCCTGTGATCCACCTGACTGGAGCCTTACACTGATGGGAGAGTGAAACCCAGGGAAAGTAACAACAGAAACCCAAATAATTAACAGTAAATGGGACCTTTCACTTAAACACTCTGCATTACTAGGATTTACCATTTCTATTGTGGTAGCACCTAGAGACCGACGGGGTCGGGGCCCCATTGTGCCAGGAGCTGTACAAACAGAGAACAAATGACAGCCCTTACCCCAAAGAGCTTGTGTAACTTTTGGGTGGGCAAAACTACCGCCCCTCTCCTAGTGCTTTAATACAGTTTTTATACAAGAGCATGTGGAGAGCCACAATCTAGTTATCTGAGGATTTTCAGCAAGGGTGGCATAGTGTTGACCTTTTTACAATTAAATTAAAAAGAATAAAAGGAATGAACTTAATTTTTTAGGAATTAACTTTATAAAATTTTATCATGATAAAAATAATAGCCAAATTTTTACTAAATTACAAGACTACTTTATAATTTACATATATTACTTTAGTTACATATAAATATAAATAAAAGAAAAATTAAATTTAAAGCAGATAATTTTCACAGTGAGAAGTATCTTAGAGTGCATTCACCTGAGTTTTAGTAGAGTCATTATTAATAAACTTTATACGGTTTGCTGAGTGAAAAGCACTGTATAAATATTTTCTTCTCTTGCTTACAGAAGTTTATAAGAGAAATTCATGGAGACTGTTTCTCCTCTGCTGGACTGTGGAATTAATTAATACTAATTAATTAGTTAATTAGCTAACTAAGTATAAAACTGAAAAACCCTGTTACAAACAAATACAAAAACCAAGAATAGCAAAATATAGATGACTTTTTCTTTATTATTACATTTAAATAAGATGAGAGTTGGTGAACCAGACCGGTTAAGAGAATTTGACGAATATTGAATAACATTTAAGGTATACAATTAAAATGAAAGAAGTTAGTTTTCCCTCCCTTTTTTGTTTTTATGTCTAACACAGCTCATGTTTCTTTGTTGGGAAGTTAACACTAGCACTAACCTGCTGCAAAATCATTCAGAGCTACAGGAAAACAACTTGCTTTTTGATCCTGCGGCTGAGCTTCTCCCAGCCCATGCAGGTCACATGGTTTTTAGTAAAGCAGCTGCCCTGACTACTGGCTTTCAGTGGAGTTTGTGAGTCCAGCTACAGGGAGCCTATTGAGCCTGCCTAGCCCTACTATGCCCAATTTCAAAACTTGTGGGTGTGCGATGCTAATTGTGCATCTGCCTAGTAATAAGACCCAGACACAACTTATTCCTCTTCCCCTCTTCTTTCTAGATCTTTTACAGAGCTGTCTTCCTGTTAGACACGTGAGTTACATTCCCAGTCTAACATCTGAATCCTAAGGCTCCACTGGAGACAGAAGAATGCCCAGGTCCGGTATGGAATAGCGAAGGAGGAACAGAGACCTCGTTCCCTGGCTCCTCATTTGTCACCTTGCCACTGACCCCCGACTATATTTTCCTGTTATTATTTATATAACAGGATCCTCCAGAGACACCAGGAGGAGCAGGACCAGGGTGCAGTGGACAGCCTATACTGGGGGGTGGGAGGGTAAAAGGCCGGCCCTGCAACATGGAAAGGGACACGGTGACGGCTATCTGCAAAGCAACGTGTGGGACTACAGCGCCAGCACTAAACACAGAGCAGCTGCTGTGTAGCAAGGGCCCTGTCTGACCTCCCAGAGGCATATATTGAAGGGGGAATCATGCTGCAAGGGGGCACGTTACCCTCACAGGAGGCCTAAGTGATGGAGGCTGTTGCAGAGGCTCCTCCCTTTGCCCAGCACAGCCCTGAGGGGTCAGAGGAGCAGGGAACTGCCCAGGTTTGCTCAGGCTGCTCTGGGACTCTGTGCAAAGGCCCCACAAACACCAGTGATAGACACAGCAGCCCAGACCCTGTTGCCCCTCTCCAGTGTGGCTGGCAGTTCACCATGGAGGTGACCCGCCCTGGGCAGAGGGGCTATGTGGGATGGATCACACTGAAAATGCCATACTCAGGGCATATTGCAAGAAATAGGGCAGACAATTCTCCAAACTGGTGGTTTATTCTATAATTCGATTCACCAAGCTAGTAACAAAATAGCTTCTGCAGTACCACGCTGGTTAATCAGAAGCCAAACACAGTCCCCCTTACGCATTCCAGCCCTCGGCTCCCATCCAGAAAAACAGGTCTAATATGGTGAGGGGTTATTGAAACCTAGTTCACCATATGTGAGGTTCTGACTAATACCAAAGGATCAGACACATGCCCTAGCTAGTAAAAGTCAACACAATGCCCCACATGTAGGGTGCTGACCTCAACTAGCTACATAGATATGGAGGTAAAAGCTACAGCGCTTTGTCTCCACTAGGATTTTATAGCAAGCGCACTATCTCAGGTTAGCAATCTCCATGTAAAACAGTGGTTCTCAAACTTTTGTACTGGTGATGCCTTTAACATGGCTAGCCTCTGAGTGCAAGCCCCCCTTATAAATTAAAAACACTTTTTTATATATTTAACTCTATTATAAATGCTGGAGGCGAAGCGGGTTTGGGGTGTAAGCTGACAGCTGCGACCACAGAGGTAATAACCTTGTGACCCCCTGAGGGGTCCTAACCCCCAGTTTGAGAAAAAACACATCTTTTTGCAATGGATACATAGCCAGAGTGATTTTTGTCTACCCCACTAGCCGGGCAGACAGAATAGTGAGGAGTACAGACTGGGTAATAAACTTACACTGGTCAGGCTTCTGATCAGGGCAAGATGGGACAGGTCTTGGTTGCAAGGCGGGGAACTGGGGGCAATTGGCTGGATCCTCTCTATTGTTGGTTCATGAGTGCCTGGGAAATCATTCATATCTCAGTTGGGTGGGTCCCTGCCTGTGGATGGCTGTATAAGTGCAGCACCTGCTAGAGGTTTGCAGCTTGTCACAGCATCACATTGTGAGAGGGAGGCGAGGTTGGTGGGACAGAGGGCTCAGAGGTCCTACAGTCCAGGTTGCTCCCCAAGAACACCATCACATAGGGGAGCAAACGGTCAGAGGCTCCGTGGGCCCTTTGCTCTGTGGGCTGGAGACTGGCTGTAGCCTGGTGGGGCCCTGTTGGGATGGGCCGAACCCTCCAGCCCTGGGTGCGGCGAGCTCGGGGGATGGGCCAGAGCCGCCTGCAGCGACTTGGGAAACTCCTGTGGGGGGAGGGGCCTGGCGAGCAGAGTCAGCGACGGGACCATCAAGGGGGGGAACGGCCAACTGCCACCTGGAGGGGATGGGGGGAGCCCAACTGTCACCTGAGGGGGATGATGGGGGGAATCAAACTGTCAAGCTAAGAGGCGAGAGGTGGGGGGACCCAACTGTCACCTGAATGGGATAGGAGAGGGAGGGTGAGAGGGGAGCCCAACAGTCACCTGAGGGAGAATCTCAATAGGCTGGGGAGGGGAGGTCAGGAAAAGCCCTCAGATAAGTGAGGTACAGTGGGCTGGAGGGAGGGAGGGAGGGAGGGAGGGGACGGGGATTGGGCAGAGGGAAGGGAGCGTAGAAATGGGATGAGGAGGAGAAGGGAAAGGGGTGGAGATGGGGGAGGAGAACAGGGGATGGAAACAGGATGAGGGGAGGGGAGAGGAGCAGGATAGAAACAGGGTGCGGGTGGGTGAGAGCCCAGACAGGGCCCAGGGGAGTCGCCCTTTTTGTCTCTGGGCGCCCGGGAGTCTCCCATACATGCACATAACCCTGCTCCTTAGAGCATAATTAATGCCCTCATCTTTCCCAACTCCCCTCATTGTGGGGCAGGGATCTGCTGATGGGGAGAGGTGGTCGTGGCAGGAGATCTCTCAGGTGCCCAGGGCTGGCTCCAGGCACCAGCTTAACAAGCAGGTGCTTGGGGCGGCCAATGGAGAGGGGCGGCACCTGCGGCAATTCGGGGGCGGCAGGTCCCTCACTCCCTCTAGGAGCGAAGGACCTGCCGCTGAACTGCTGCCGAAATGCTGGAGCCGGCCCTGCATGTGCCCCAGAGCAGAAACTCCTTGTCTCCCCCAAATTCATCCCTCGGGGGATTGGTTTATTTTATAAACCCCGCTGCTGGGATAAGGGCAGGTCTGTTGGTTTGGTCTCTGCTTCCCAAAGACCCCCTCTTTCCCCTAGGCCAAAGAGACTAAGCTACTGAACCCATCCATAGCCAGGTCGGGGGCAATCTCACTGGGTGCCCCTTCATGTCAGGACTACATTGTATCATGTGATGAGGGGAGTGGGGACAGTCGCAGCAGCAGACATACCTGCTGCTGGAGGAAAGGGGGCAGCGCCCCATCCCTGTGTCTGTGCCCTGGAGCAGAGGCCCTTGAACCCGAGATGTCAGAGAATGCCAGAGAGCAGTGGCCCAGACCCTGGAGGATGCAGCGAGCAGGAGCAGAAGCAGGGAGGTGAGTGCACTGGATTTTAAAATAATTTTTCTATTGATTTTTACCCTGTGTGTGTCTGGCAATGTCAGTGTTGGTTTACAATGCTTTTTTGCAATAATGCTGTTTATTCTGCACACAGGCTTGTTTATTTTGGGGTTGTCTTGTGGATGCTGAGGCTGCACATGCTGCTTTGTTGTTGTAGAGTCAGACACTGGCTCTGCTCACAGACTGCTTTGTTGTCATTTCCATGTCTGCTTTCAGATTTGTGCTGGTTGTTAACACCTGTATGAAGCACACAAATGTTATTTGCCCTGGCTTTAGAAGACACCCAGACAGGCGAAGACCTACCAAAGCTCACACTGTGAGTCAGTGGCACAGCTGGGAACAGAATCGAGGAATCTCCCAAGCCCCGGGCGTTAGCCTCAAGAGCCTTCTTCCCACCCTCCTCAATGGGGAATCTCATGTCATGTCAGTGCACAGAACTGACACTACTGGGCACAGAAACAAAACATAAATGGGGGCTGGAATCTGTCTGGATTAGGGTGCAGCGGAAGTTACACCATAGCTAGGGTTGTGTTAAAGACATTTGTGCTTTGACAGTGGAAAGAATGGTGAATATTGTGTGTTTTGAGTGACTTTTAATTAAACAAAACTTGAGTTAAAATCTTTAGCCAGTGATGGACTGTTTGGTGTACTGATTGTACAATTTGTAGTTCTGGAAAGTTTATGGTATGCTATTGAAAAATGGGTTTGGCCTCTGGGCTGGGGCAAGGGGTTGGGGTGCAGGAGGGCGTAAGGGAGTCGGCACTTACCTCGGGCAGCTCCCGAAAGCACAGCCTTCTGGCAGTGGCTCCTAGGCAGGAGCGCAAGGGGGTCTCCATGCACCGATGCCTGCAGGCACCACTCCCAGCCAATGGGAGCTGTGGAATCAACACTCGGGGTGGGGGCAGAGCGCGGTGACAGCCCCCCCAACGGGGCCCCAGGGACAGTGCCAGCTGCTTCCAGGAGCGGCGCAGAGCCAAGGCAGTCTGCCTTAGCCCCGCTGCGCTACCGGACTATTAGCACCCAAAACCTCCTGGATTGGCTCCAGTAGCTTCTGGGAGATAGGGCATGATTCCAGGAGACTTCTGGTGAAAGTGGGGGGGTTGGCAACCCTAGCGGAGACCGAGCCCACCGCCTTGGGTATGGGAAGAGGGGGCCACAGCTCAAGCTCCACCGCCCTGGGAGCGGGTGGAGTTCAGGCTTCAGCCCTGGGTCCTAGCAAGCCTAATGCTAGCCCTGGTGACCCCATTAAAAAGGAGTTGCGACCCACTTTGGGGTCCTGACCCACAGTTTGAGAACCACTGCATTAACCTATTTCTAACCACTACAAGCCCCACTCCTCTCCCAGAGCTAGAGGTAGAAGCCACAATTGCTAATCACCAATATCCTACTGTTGACAAGTGAATGCTTGTGTAAGAGCGTTTGTCATGTCCTTCTCCATTGGCTGGTCTAAAAGAAGGCTGGTAATTACTCATGTGGTTCAGATAACACCAGCCTAAACTGGAGATCTGACACTTAAGGGATCAAACCCTGCTGCTGATCCCCATTGGGGGGGGGGGAGTCGAGTGTCTTCATGTTCTGGGTTTGTACAGAGCCTAGCAGAATGGGGTCCTGGTCCATGACTGGGGTTCTAGGTGCTACTACAATGCAAATAATAAGAGCTGTCTGGCTTTATGGGAATCACACAGTGAAGAGCCCATTTTAAAACAGGTTTTGTACTTAAAAATGATGATAATCTGTAAATTATGGTGTGAATCACCAAAATACTGTAACCGAGTTACTGTGTTGGCAGGAATTGGAGGAGGGAGGGCACATCCAGTGATAGTTCCTAAAGGGTGTTGCTTCTCCCAGAGGGGAAGGGCCCTCCATCCAGGAAGTAACACTGGACAGGCAGGGGAGAGGGTGCTTCGTTTCCTGCCTGGGGAAAGTGAAAGTGTTTTTGGAGTCAGCAGCAGGAGGGGAGCTGCCTATGTCCCCAGCAAGGAACACCTGTGCTGGTGTTACTGAGCTTAGGGTTACCATACGTCCGGATTTTCCTGGACATGTCCGGCTTTTTGGGCTCCAAATCCCCGTCCGGGGGGAAAGCCCAAAAAGCCGGACATGTCTGGGAAAATCGGGACATGCCGGGCCGGCCGTGCGGGTGCTCGGGGGCTGGGCCGGGGGCCGGGGCTCAGGGGTCGGGCCGGGGGCTTGGGGGCCGGGCCGGGCCGGCGGAGCGGGGCCGGGCTGGGACGGGGGCTCCGGGGCCGGGCCGGCGGTGCGGTGCCTGGCCGGGGGCTCCAGGGCCGGGCCGGAGGCTCGGGGGCTCCGGCGGGGCCGGGCCGGGGACTCGGGGGCTCCGCCGGGGCCGGGCCGGGGGCTCGGGGGCTCGGCCGGGGGCTTGGCCGGGGCCGGGCCGGCGGGGCCGGGGGCTCGGGGGCGACGGCGGGGCCGGGCCGGGGACTCGGGGGCCGGGCCGGCGGTGCCAGGCCGGGCCGGGGGCTCGAGGGACGGGCCGGCAGTGCAGGGGGCCGGGCTGGGGACCGGCGGTGCGGTGCCGGGGGCCGGGGGTGCTCGGCTGGGGGCCGGGCCCGGGGCCGGCACCCCAGGGCCGGGGCCAGCCTGGGCCGCGCCTCCTCCCCCCACACTCCCCCTTACCTGCTTCAGGCTTCCCGCGACTCAAATGTTCGCGGGAAGCAGGGGAGGGGGCGGAGACTTTGGGGAGGGGGCGGAGTTGGGGCAGGGACGGGGCTGGGGGCGGTGCCGAGGCCCCGTGGAGTGTCCTCCTTTGGGAGGCACAAAATATGGTAACCCTAACTGAGCTCATATTTTGCATCATCATTCCAGGCACTCTGCCTGCTCGGTCTGCCTCACCAAGAAGGAAACCCACAGTCCTGCAACACTGGGGACAGCGCTGGGGACAGCACTGGGGGCAGCACTGGGGACAACGGTGGGATCAGCTGCTAGCAGGGAAGGAAAATGGCAGATGACAGCAGGGAAGAGGGAGACATGCAGCAGGGACCCCCAGGAGTGGGAAGACCAAAATGTCCAATTTTTGTTCCTGAACCATTTCCAGGGGCTGAGGGTGATGGGAGCGCCTGGATGGAGCTAAATCAAATTAAGTTTAATTCTGATTAACAGCATCCACACAAGGGTCTAATGTGGGTTAACTAATCCACTTCCAGAACTTTCCAGCTCCTGATCAGGGTCGGACAAAAATTTTACATTAAGACTTTTTAAATAAAAGACTAGATATTTGATTAAATGATTCTGTGTGTGTGTGTGTGTGTGTGTGTTGAAAAGTTAAAATTTTCTTGTTGAAAGCTTCAATGGAAATTCATCTAAGCTTTACACAGGTAAAAAAATCTTCCACCTGCCCTAGAGTGCACCATGTTTAAGTCCTCACTGGTGATAGGTAGAATCTTCCATCCTCCTGTCTCATGTTCAAGCCCCTTGTGCCTTTGACCCCATGGGCTGCTGTTTTTTTGTGTGTGGCACAGCCAGGGACAGGAGGGGCAGATTGGAAGTGAGAGGATGAGATGGGAGTGGGGAGCAGATTCAGGGGCAGGGGAGTATCAGTACTCAGTGCTGACCTGCAATGGGCCTCCCGAGTGATGGGAGGATAAACAGGAGCCCCCTAGGTGTACAAACTCCTCACTGCTCACCATGTCTCCGCAGGTAACAGAACACCCACCCTGGATCCTGGCCAGATAGGAGTAGGGTGAGTACCGGTTCCCCCTATCCCTGCAGCCAACCCACCCCTGGGGTGGCCGCCTACCCACCTTAGGCCAAGAGGCCTGCATTTCTCTGCCATCTGCTGGAGCCAGGAGGCCACGTGAAAGACTGTTTGTTTCTCCGCAATGCCTGAGGGTCAGAGCCCCTAGACTGTTTGCTGCCTTGCCCTGCTTGAGGGCCAGGGCCTCCTGGACTGCAGCCCTTGATTTGCTAACTCCTCTCTGCAACTGGGCTGTCCCCACAGTAGCCCAGTGAGGCGGAGTGGCCTCCCTCTGAGCTGGAGGGTGTGGGACGACCGCCAACACACTATAGGGTCGGTATTATGAATATAGGAATTTTGAGCCGTCTCTGGAAGCAGGGTGCAGAACTGTGCACAGCAGATCACCACAGATGTACTCTAGTTTGTTTTATTAATAAAAGTGATATTCCTTTCCCATTCACTGGTTTGTTGTTTAATGAAGCCCAAGATCATTATATCAGTGCTTGGTGAGGATGGGGGGGTTGAGTGGCCAGGGTTCTTTCCCCCTCTCACACACTCAGTCTCTGGTGGGTGCGGTTGGCAAGGCCCCCAGAGTAAGTAGGGTTGGCAGTAAACCTCCCACTGTGCTGCATGGGGCAGTTCCCCTCTCAGAGCTCTGTCTCCCGGCTCTCTGCATACTCAGGCAGGTGTTGCTGGGATCGTTAAACCCATGGCACGATTCTGAGCTTTTCTACTCAAACATGAAACCTGGAAACTTGTTTTCTTCTAAATGCAAGATAAGAGTCTGCTGGGGCACTGGGCACAGGCCTATAGCACCTAGGCTTTAACTGGGCCCTGGGCATGGGCCTATAGTGCCTAGGCCTTAACTCTGCCCCGGACACGGTCTTATATGGTCTAGGCCTTAATCCTGCCCTCTGGCAATTCATTTAATTCCTAAGTGACATTGGTGGGTCCCCATTGTTATGCTCCCATCACACTAAGAGGAGTTGGATATAAACATAAATCCTCTGGCTGGAAAGTTGCAGTGTAACATGGCTTTATTGCTTAGAATTCAGAACGATAACACACAAGCACCCAAAACAGAAAGAGACAAAGCAGGCTGCTCCCTAAGGCAGAGAGGCTCAGGTGACTCCACCTTGTTCTAGGCTGCTTTCCGTATCTGCCTGCTGCTAGACCCAGATCACACACTTCCCTACAGAACCCCCTGCCTGTTGTTTACAGTGACAGCTTACAATTCCAATACAGTTTTCAATGTACCATGCACATGATGGACGGGCTTAGAGGGAGCTGGAAGCGAAACAGAAACAGCTCCAAAGATGTGAAGGCCAGAAGAGCCCATTGTGTCCATCCAGGCTGACCCTGTGTACACAGGCCAGAGAATTGAGGACAGGATGCCTGAGGCTCTGAGGAGTGCCGAGACGGCCCCTGCTGACCCTCCCCCCCCCCCCGTGTATCTTGCTATAACGTCTACCGATGTGATCATCTTCCATTGATGTCAGGGGAGAAGGAGCGGGTATCTAGCAGTGCCCCCGGTGTCTGTGATAGCCACTGCCAGCCCCAGCTCTGTCATTTGGCAGTGTCACTTACAGAAGTTGGAGGCTTCTGGCCAAGCTGACCCTGTAGAAAGATGCCCAAATATCACCCAATCACCAGGGTGTGAGATGGGTCCCCTCTGGGCCTGATCCACACAGCACGTGAGTCTGTCACACTCTCAGCTGCACAGCCTGGCTCTTTAGTTCACACTGTAGAGCCTCATGCCTTGAACTGTGGAGAGCCCCGGGTCAGGCCTCTGCTGTGCTGTCCAAGGTGGTGGTAGGCACTGAGCAGACCCCTTCTGCAGGGGATACAGCTATGTGGGTACCAGTGGGGTTACGTTGGAAGTGGCCCTGCTCTGCTGCAGGCTTCCCCTGAACTGGAATTGGGGGGCACCTACACCAATGGATGGTCAGAGAACCGATGAGGGGAGGAAATGGGGGTGGATACACGGCATGTCCCGGGCGTGGAAATTCCTAGTACCAGGCTTGGGCAGGCAGCAGGGCAGTCTGGGAGAGGTGAAATCCTCTCCTGTCCCTGGGGAGCTGCTCTGTCTAGGAGCAGAGTGGGTCAGGTCAGACAATGGATGGGGCATGTTCCCTGCACTGCTGGCCCCCTCGCACAGTGTGGGGAGTTGTTAACCATCCCTGCTGTCTCCTTACAGGTCCCTGCCCGGGGTGTCCCCATGGCGACGCGTTGGCGGCTCTTTGTGTGCAGCCTGGGGATCCTCCTCTTGGTAAAAAAGTGTTCTCTCTCTGGTAAAAATGTTTGAATCACAATTATTTCCCTCCCTGTCCCCCATGTATGCTGCCCCCTGCAGGGCTGAGGTAGGGGGATCTGAGGCTCAGCAACTCCTCCCCTGGGACATCCTCAGGCCTGCACAGTAAAAGGGGTCAGGGCCAGGAGGCTGTGGGAAAGGGGTGACATTAGGGTGACCAGGGCGTGTTCTAGTGGCAGGATTATCGGATCTTGCAGCAAGTCGCCCAGCTCCTGTTACTCCTGAGAGAGGCTTCAAGAGCCCCCCGACACTGATACTTCCTGTCCTGCCACGGGACCCAAAGGCACCGTGCAGCTAGACCTGCCCCACTGGGGACTTGGATTCTCATGGCCTTACAACTACCCCACCCCTGTATGTGGACTCCTGCAAGGGAGTTTCACGCAACAGGGATGAGGATTTTGGGGACGAGGAAGATGATGATGAGGAGGAGGTTGAAGATAGCGCACAGCAGGCAAGCGGAGAAACCGTTCTCCCCAACAGCCAGGAACTGTTTATCACTCTGGAGACATTACCCTTCCAACCCGGGTTCCCGGACCTTGAAGGAGGAGAAGGCACCTCTGGTGAGTGTACCTTTGTAAATATAATACATGGTTTAATACATTGTAAATATAATACATGGCAAGCGTGTTTAATAATTAATTTTCCCTGAAGACTTGGGATGTATTCGCGGCCAGTAAAGCTACTGGAATGCAGTCAAGCAAGATCCATTCTTTATCTTTCCGTGTTATCGTCAGGAGAGTGATATCATTCATGATCACCTGGTTGAAATAGGGGAATTTTATTAAGGAGACATTCAGAGGTGGCTCTTCCTGCTGGGCTGTTTGCCTGTGGCTGAAAAGAAATCATCCCTGCTGTTAGCCACGCAGTGGGGGGAGGGGTGAAGCGATCATCCCAGAGAATTGGGTGTGTGGGGGGGGGTTAGTTGGTTTGTGCTGCACGTTAACCTGAAAACCGCAGCCCCTCCTTTTAAATGGCCAATCCATTTTAAATGGCCAACCTAACTCTCCCTTTTTTTCCTCCCACAGCTGCAAATGTTTCAACGCTACCCCTATCATCTCTGTCCCAAAGGCTAACGCAGATAAGAAGGCGAAAAAAATGCACTCATGATGAAATGTTCTCTGAGCTCATGCAGTCCTCCCGCACTGAAAGAGCTCAGCAGAATGCGTGAAGGCAAACAATGTCAGAGTCCAGGAAAGCATAAAATGAACATGAGGACAGGAGGGATGCGTGAGAGGAGAGGTGTCAGGAGCAAGAGGAGAGGTGGCGAGAGCAAGAGGAGTGGTGGCGGCAGCATGATGAGAGGAAGCAGGATGCAATGCTGAGGCTACTGGAGGATCAAACTGATATGCTCCGGCATATGGTTGAGGTGCAGGAAAGGCAGCAGGAGCACAGACTGCCGCTGCAGCCCCTGTGTAACCAACTGCCCTCCTCCCCAAGTTCCATAGCCTCCTCACCCAGACGCCCAAGAACGCAAGTGGGGGGAGGGCTCCGGGCACCCAACCACTCCACCCCAGAGGACTGCCCAAGCAACAGAAGGCTGGCATTCAATAAGTTTTGAAGTGCAGTGTGGCCGTGTCCTTCCCTCCTCCACCATCCCACCCGGTGCTTCCCTCCTCCACCACCCCTCCCGGGCTACCTTGGCAGTTATCCCCCTATTTCTGTGACTAATTAATAAAGAATGCATGAATTTGAAACAACAATGACTTTATTGCCTCTTCAAGTGGTGATCAAAGGGGGTAGGGGAGGGTGGTTGGCTTACAAGGAAATAGAGTGAATCAAGGAGAAACAAACAGAACTTTCACACCGTAGCCTGGCCAGTCATGAAACTGGTTTTCAAAGCTTCTCTGATGTGCAGCGCGCCCTGCTGTGCTCTTCTAACCGCCCTTGTGTCGGGCTGCGTATAATCAGCAGCCAGGCGATTTGCCTCAACCTCCCACCCCGCCATAAATGTCTCCCCCTTACTCTCACAGATTTTGTGGAGCACACAGCAAGCAGTAATCATGATGGGAATATTGGTTTCGCTGAGGTCTAACCGAGTCAGTAAACTGCACCAGCGAGCTTTTAAACATCCAAATGCACATTCTACCGCCATTCTACACTTGCTCAGCCTATAGTTGAACAGCTCCTGACTACTGTCCAGGGTGCCTGTGTATGGCTTCAAGGGGTAGGCTGAGTCACCAAGGATAACTATAGGCATTTCAACATCCACAACGGTTATTTTCTGGTCTTGAAAGTAAGTCCCTTGCTGCAGCCATTCACACAGACCAGAGTTCCTGAAGATGCGAGCGTCATGTACCTTTCTTGGCCATCCCACGTTGATGTTGGTGAAATGTCCTTTGTGATTCACCAGGTGCTTGCAGCACCATTGAAAAGTACCCCTTTCGGTTTATGTACTGGCTGCCTTGGTGCTCCGGTCCCAAGATAGGGATATGCGTTCCATCTATCGCCCCATCACAGTTAGGGAATCCCATTGCAGCAAAGCCATCCGCTATCACCTGCACATTTCCCAGAGTCACTACCCTTGATAGTAGCAGCTCCGTGATTGCGTTGACTACTTGGATCACAGCAGCCCCCAAAGTAGATTTGCCCACTCCAAATTGATTCCCAACTGACCGGTAGCTGTCTGGCATTACAAGCTTCCAGAAGGCTACTGCCACTTGCTTATGAACTGTGAGGGCTGCTCTCATCTTGGTATTCTTGTGCTTCGGGGCAGGGGAAAGCAAGTCACAAAGTTCCATGAAAGTGCCCTTACACATGCGAAAGTTTCGCAGCCACTGGGAATCATCCCAGACCTGCAACACTATGTGGTCCCACCAGCCTGTGCTTGTTTCCCAGGCCCAGAATCGGCATTCCACGGCATGAACTTGCCCCATTACCACCATGATGTCCAAATTGCCAGGGCCCATGCTTTGAGAGAAGTCTGTGTCCATGTCCTCAGCACTCTCGTCACCGCGCTGCTGTCTCCTCCTCGCCTGCTTTTGCAGGTTCTGGTGCTGCATATACTGCAGGATAATGTGCAAGGTGTTTACAATGCTTATAACTGCCATGGTGATCTGAGTGGGCTCCATGCTTGCCATGGTATGGCATCTGCAGAAGAGCAGGAGAGCAGAATGGCAGCGGAAGCGTGACGATGGTTTGTAGCCCTACTGCACCGTCTGCTGCCAGAGTAGGAGAGCCGAGTGGCAGCGGAAGCAGTCGTTCGGTCGTTCTATGATGATGGTTTGCAACCCTATTGTACCGTCAGCTGCCAGAGCAGGAGAGCAGAGTGGCAGTGGAACCGTGACGATGGTTTGCAGTCATACTGCACCGTCTGCTGCCAGCAGCACCCAGGACACAACAGCTGTGACTGAGCTGAGCGGTTTGCATGCTTGCCGTGGTGTGGCGTCTGCGCAGAAAAAAGGCACGAAATGATTGCCTGCCATTGCTCTCACAGAGGGAGGGGCGACTGACGACATGTACCCAAAACCACCCGCGACAATGTTTTTGCCCCATCAGGCAGTGGGAGCTCAACCCAGAATTCCAATGGGTGGCGGAGACTGCGGGAACTGTGGGATAGCTACCCACAGTGCAACGCTCCAAAAGTTGATGCTAGCCTCGGTACTGTGCCGCCGACTTAATGAGACTTAATGCACTTAATGGGGACACACACAATCGACTGTATACAATTTCTTCCTAAAAAAATCAACTTCTATAAATTTGACCTAATTTTGTAGGGTAGACATACCCTGGTTCTCATTGCTGCTGGAGCTTGTGTATGTCTTCAATACGCAGATAACAGGAATGTGTTATTTGCATGTTTAGAGCCCGGCCTAGAGAGCACTGGGGGGAGGGGGGTGGCATGAGAATGTCTTATTGTTCAGATATTGACCTTGGGTTGGTTTTAGGAAATAAACAAAACTAGCAAACACACTGGGGTCCACGGCCCCACCTCTATTAGCGTATTGCTCAGAGTTTCCCCTTCCTTCCCTTTCTCACTGCAATGTCTGAGTCTCTGTCTCACAGTGAAGCGAAAGGCCTCTCAGAAGAAATGCTCCAAAAAGGAGATTCTATTAAAACTTTATAGGTCTCCTGCTCTATCTCTTGCTCTGTCTGAGATGGATTATGTGTGCGCTCTGTGACAGGTTGGTATTATCTGTGGGCTCAGTGCAATGAAAGGGATGGAGCCACTAGGTCTCTGCCTAGTGATTCCTCATCTCCCCCACATTCTCACACACTCTGATGATAACAGGTTGTCAAATCTGTATTTTGAAGCAGAAGAACAAGGCTCAGTGCTTGTGAGATTCCCTGCACATAGGTGCAGCAGGGAGACAGGCTTGACATGACAAATTTGGGTCAGTTTCTGTTTACTAACTCTGGACAATTGCTTGGTGATTCTATTCTCCTTAAAGGAAATGACACTGCAAGATTAATGATGCTCTCTGAGATGATTCCATCCCTATGACTGTCAAGCCCTGGCACAAGTTCCCAAGGACAGTGGCGAATTCTCCATCTCTTGATGGCTTCATATCCAGACTGGGCAACTTTCTGCAAGCTGCTGTAGCCAAACCCAAGTTATTGGGCTTGGTGCTGGGGGAACTGGATGAGATTCTCTGGCCTGTGCTGTACAGATGATCCCTTCTGGCCTGAAACTCTATGAATCTATGACATTCACTCTTGAGCTGCGCTAATAGACCATGGAAGCACCATTTTTTAAAAAGTCCACACATCTAATTTATTCCACTGTGAAATTTTCAATATTTAAGAACAACATTGGTTTGCACTGTGGTGGTGCTGACCCGTTCTGCTGGGCACTGCGCACACATGCAGAGAAATACAGATGAAAAGAAGAGAGACCGGATACAACATGCCAGCACAGTGACTGGGGTTCTCATGACAGGGACAACTCGGAAGAGCCCTGAGGATCCCTCTCTTTCATCTCTTTTGCCCCCTGCCATACCCCTTGCAGCCACCATTCCTCCAGCTGAGGGGGGCTGGACAGGACTCCCCTAGCAATCAGTGCTTTTCTGTAACTAGCCAGAGGAGTCACTGTGGAGTAACTGACCCCACCCCATGGGCCTACTAGCCCTGCCCCCGTTTAACTCAAGGCGTGTTTTCAAAACTAATTAGTTAAACTGGTTCCAGTGTGTGTGTAGACCAGGGCCGGCTCCAGCTTTTTTGCTGTCCCAAGCAGCGAAAAAAGAAAAAGAAAAGAAAAACCCGATTGAGCTACTGCCGAAGTGCCGCCGAAGAGGAAGACAGGGAGCGAAGGACCCGCTGCCGAATTGCCGCCGAAGACTGAAGTGGGCTGATCGAGCTGCCGCCGAATGTGCCGGATGTGCCGCCCCAACAACAGACGGACTGACGCCCCTTTCTATTGGCTGCCCCAGGCTCCTGCTTCCTACGCTGGTGCCTGGAGCCGGCCTTGGTGTAGACAATCACTAATGAGTGAGAAACTCCCCGAAGTCTCCTGTGTATTGGTGCATATCACTAACCACCAGCCTTGCTCCTGTCAAACCTGCCGGCTCCTGCACTGGGTTTAGGAGTGTGGGTGTGGTATGTCTGTGACAAACCACAGTCATTAGGGAATGTGCAGCACCATGCAGTGTGTGTCTCTGGGTCTGACTCTTCTCGTGCCCATTTCAGATGCTGAGAGGAAGACCTTGGAATCAGGTACTTGGCCATACCCCTAGTAAACGTGTGTCTGTTTTCACACTGTGACGAGATAGAAAAATCACCACACATGCTGTATGGACTTCAGTCACCTTCATGATCATCCCCCCTGCCGTAGGAAGTAACAAACCCTGCAGCATTTGTTGCTCAGATTTCAGTATAATCCTTAGCACCAGAACGTGAAGTTAGTGCATATGGGATGGCAGGACTCAAGCAAGGTCTACACTGCCCAACGGTTCAGATTACAGGGGTGACTGTGAAAATAGCAGCGCACACCAAAATGCTGTGCTGTAAAAGGTTCCTAGTTCCTTTTAACATAGTCATATTTGAAGAGAACTACATTAGTGTGAAAGGGGAAATTATTAGTTTGCTGTTTATTTCACTGACAGGCCATATTGCATTTTGGATTGCCTCAGGTTGTCCTTTGGCATCCATATTGGTCCCCCTACTTTATCCCCATTTGGTGCCTTTTTGGTTTGTCACGGGAACAGGTTAGGAATGTAACCAACTAATCTGCCTAGCGACAAGAAGGCTGGAGACAGCAGTAGGAGCTGTGTGTATCTGGAGACACCAGTGAGCACTACTGATCTCTAGCGATAGCCATTGCCCATGCAGGGGTAGCTGATCCCTTGGCAAGGTAATCTCCATCCTGCTGTATTAGCCATCTAGCACCTGTATTGTGTTGGGGAGGGGTCCCCATACACACTCACAGGATAGTGGCAGGGCTGGCTCCAGGCACCAGCTTAACAAGCAGGTGCTTGGAAGGCCAAGGGAGAGGGGCGGCACCTGCGGCAATTCGGGGGCGGCAGGTCCCTCACTCCCTCTAGGAGTGAGGGATCTGCCGCTGAACTGCCACCGCCGATCGCGGCTTTTTTTTTTTTCCCCCAATTCCCCAATTTTTTTTTTTGCTTGGGGCAGCAGAAATGCTGGAGCTGGCCCTGGATAGTGGACCACTGGCTAGACGTCCTCACTTAGACACACAGCCAGGATGATGCAGGGAAAAAAGAGGAAGAAAGAAGACATATTACCTGAGAGGACATCAATCCAGGATCCAGCCTTCACCTGTTGTATCCGGTTCAGCGGACCGTGTCCACGCTTGGCCGTGCCTGAGAGGTGTCTCGTACCTGCCAATGAGAATGATACAGTTGTAATCTTAACATCTTTACTTTACCTGCCATTCTATCTTGGGGTCCGGGCTTCAGGCCCTGAGGTGACATTAGCAGCCAAAGTGTTATTTGTTTATCTGATAGTTGTATGGGTGTTTACCTTGTTTTAGTTGGGGTCCCAGTTTATTTTACTGTTTTAATTCTTGTTAATAAACTCTAATCTGTTTGGCCCATTTATTTGTATGTGGTTTTGTTAAGGGTACAAACACCCAGTGATAGATGTGAGTTGAGGGAAAAGGGCCTGAGCACCTGTGAGCTCCAGACAGTGGTCGGAGCCCTAACATAGGTACTGTTTAGTTTGCACCAGCAGCATGCACACAGGGCAGTTGCAGCGCAGGACTTTGATGCATGCTGCAAATCACACCCCTGTAGGCCGAACTATGGGACTGTGTGCACAATTCTGACCTGCAAAATTCCAGCTATCTCAGTGCTGGGCTGCCTGCATGCACACAGCTCTGCCAGTGCCCTTCAGTGCCCACCTGCAGCCCCCTGCTATCCCAGCCCTGAGCTCCTCAGTCCTGTCCTCTTCCTCACACCCTGCCCTCCCCACCAGTCTAGGCCTGAGCCACAAATGAACAGAGCCTCCTAACCCTACTATATTCTGTAGGACTCTGTGAGATGAACTCTGACGGGACCCACCACCCACATTGTTCCCATGAGATCCAGGATAGGACCAGATTCCACATCTCTACAACTCAACAGACACATGCTGGTTCCGCTTGAGTTAGCGCGCTAACCATGGCACTGTGGCTGGGGGTAGAATAGGCAGCAGCTCAGAGTAGCTGCCTGAATACATACCCAGGGAGTCTGAGTGGGTTTGAGTTGAGTGGCCAGCCCAAGATGCTGCACCTGCTACCGCCGGCTACCCTGCTGCTTTTAGTGCACTGGCTCAGACAGAGCTAGCAGTTGTCTGCCTGTCCAAACTGGGAAGCTCACTGCCAGCTGCAGTGTAGACATACCCAAAGTCTGGAATAGCCCCATGTGACTGTGCTTGGAAGAACCCACACTGAACCCATGATGGTCTCCTTTTCTTCTCTGCCCAGAGTGCCAGGAGCTGTGTCAGAGGTCGCAGGGGCCTCTTGTAGGACAAAGGGCAGGAGGGAGGATGACAGATTCCAAGGAGGCTGGTGCAGGGATAATTACAGCACGCCTGTTGTTATTTGGGATCAGCTCCTCATAGCCTAAGGGGACCTGGTGCTTTACAGACCCCATCCCAACAGAGCTGGCAGATTCCACTAGAAAAGCCGATTTTTCTTGAGCATCAGCAGCTCAGGGAATTTGCCAATACACACAAGTGAAGTCCAGACTGCTTAGGAATTTTGCATCCCACAATAGAGCAAGTAGGTCATCTATCTGAGGCATGGGGTCTGGGCCAGGCTGGGAATAGGGTTTACTTTCCTAAAGTCCACAAAAACCCTCATGGTTTAATACTTTTCAGGTGCCATCACAACAGGAGATGCTTTGGGGCTTTTGGTCTGAGCCAGGTGGGACTCACTCACTTTCCCACGCTCTGTGAGGGCAGCTCTGTCACTACTCAGACCCCCAGCTCTTGGGCTTCAGAGACAGGCTCTCCTGGAAAACCTAAGAGACAGAGAGAAGGAAGGGGGAGGGATAGCTCAGTGGTTTGAGCATTGGCCTGCTAAACCCAGGGTTGTGAGTTCAGTCGGGCCATTTAGGGATCTGGGGCAAAAATCTGTCCGGGGATTGGTCCTGCTTTGAGCAGGGGGTTGGACTAGATGACCTCCTAAGGTCCCTTCCAACCCTGATATTCTATGAAACACAGAGACATTGTCTGGGCCAGAAATATCACAATGTGAGGTTCTTCAATCCCACATCAAAGCATGTGATACACCCCTGCCCCGCTGGGCTGCTAGCAAAGGTCAGGCCAGGGAGAGCTCACTGCTGGCGGGAGAAGAGGTGTACTCTGCAGATGCTTGTGGCACCATTGGCTTGTCAGGTGCAGTCAGACTGTACATGCAGATAGTCACTGAGCAGGAGCTGCTGCTCATGGCACCGCCTGTCCTCTCCCTTCCCTCTTCAGAGAAGCAGCTCTCTAGTCCTGCAGTGTCTGGCTCCATCAATATCCCCTGCAGGGCTGAGGAGGAGATGGGTCTAATTCTTCCCCCGGGGTTTGGGCTGGGGGAGGGAAGCAAGCCCAGGGTCAGGAGCAGTGGTAGGGACAACCCCTGCAGTCTATTTCCCAGCCTGTGTCTCTGACACTTGCCCTGTGTTTTCAGGCCCATCCCAGCCAGGCTCTCCCCACACTGGGACACAAACAGCCCCTGTGCACTGGCTTCCAGGGCCAGAAGGGAGTTAGTTCAGCCAGTCTGACTCCTGGACCGCCCAGAGACTCCCCCAGCCCCCCTGCATTGAGCCAATAGCTCGTGTGGGACCAAAGCCTCTCCCAGGAAGGCCTCCAGCTTGGCTCTGACAGTCAGGTGATGGTTTCAGAGTAGCAGCTGTGTTAGTCTGTATCCGCAAAAAGAACAGGCGTACTTGTGGCACCTTAGAGACTAACAAATTTATTTGAGCAAAAGCTTTCGTGGTCTACAGCCCACTTCATCGGATGCATAGACTGGAACATACAGCAAGATGATATTTATACATACAGAGAACATGAAAAGGTGGAAGTAACCATTCCAACTGTAAGAGGCCGATCAATTGAGATGAGCTATCAATTGTCAGATGATGGAGAATCCCCCCTGCCCTGGGTGGTTTGTCCCAGGGTTAATCACCTGTCTGGACAGAAATTGAGGCCTGTGTCTCACTGGGACTTGTCTGGCATCAGCTGGGCCCAGGCTCTCCAAGGCTCAGCCTGTTCCCAGCATTAGAGGGAGGAGGGACGTGATGGCGAGGGTTTGTGGGAGGTGGGAGCTTTGGGTGAATAGCTCCAAGTCACTGGAGCCCTGGGCTGGGGCTCAGTTCTGATGTAGCATTGTCAGCCCTAGAGCTCAGATCCCGTCACCAAGGGAGGCTCTACAGGGGGGGACTGGCTGCCCCAAGCACCCCACGAGGGAGCGGCAGAGGGGGACGGAGCCCAGCTCCCCTAACGCCTGGGGACTGGACGGCGTCACCTCCCCAGAGTCAGCAGCGTGTGGCCCTGAGGTGACAGCTAAGGGCTCCTCAGGCAACACACGGCCACAGCCGCCATCCCGGCAGTGACCTCCCAGTGCCCGTGCAGGGCACGGCTCACACACAAGGACAGGTGGCTTGGGGGCTACCTGGCTCCGCTCTGCATGGAGAAGGAGCTGCCCTTTCTCACCTGCTCCGGGTCCTTCATCACCTGGGGCCAGATTCAGGAGCCCAGCAATGCAGACGGGCGTCTTGTGCGACTGACAGAGTGCCCAAGGGAGTGAAGTGCCTAACTGTCATTGGTTGCCAACTGGAGTCAGGAGCCCGGACTGCCCAGGAGCTCTAGTGAATCCCACTAGGCATCTGGCTGCAGTGCTAGGTTCCTAAATACCTTTGTCACGCTGGCCCCTGATGCAGAGAGGCAGCATGGCCTAGTGGTCAGAGCACTGGCCTGGCAATCAGGAAATCTGGCTTCTGTCCCTGGATCTGCCCTGCTGGGTGACCTTGGGCCAGTGTCCCCACCTTCCTGTGTCTCAGTTTCCCCCTCTGTTTCCCTCCTGTGTAAAACATTTTGAGATCTATGTATGATCTAGTTATGGTTATTGTTAAATGCTCCAGCCAGGCCCTGGGTTAACAGGGTGGGTTTGGCTGAGTCCTCTGTTACTAAATCAGGAGAGGGGTTTTATCAATGTATTTAATGTGTGTTTGATTCTCAGGCTTCCAGCGCTAAATAAAGACGCTGTGGCCAGTGGGGGGGGTATGGGACAGGAAACGGGGAGCAGTGACAATCAGACGTGAGGACAGGATAGGCAGAGCAGAGAGGGGCCGCAGTGTCCCTGCTGCCTCAGCCTTACGGCCCTGACGGGGACTCAGAGCAGTGACAGTGTCTGGGATCACAACCCTGAGGGGCAAAGGGGGCAGGTCGGAGCAGGGACTCACTGCAGACTGTCCCTTCCTATCCCCATCCGGAGCAGACATCGCTGGGCTGTTTCTGTCCCTCTCGGTTCCCACCACTGCCTCGATGATCCTGTCTCTGTGCCTCTTGCTGCCCGGTGAGTATCCGGGAACTCTGTGCTAATTTGTAGGGGGTTGGAAGGAAACAGAACCAAGAGCAGCCCCTGGCCCAGGGAGTCGGCAAATCCCCTTTAGCAGCAGAGAGGGTTGCGCTGTTTCAATGTTCGAGGGAATGGGACTGTCCCAAACCAGCACAGGGCCAGCACTTGGTGCTGGGGATGGGCCGGGGCTAGCAGTCAGCCCAGGCTGGGGTTACAGTCACAGCTTCATAGAGCTTAAGGCCAGGAGGGACCATTAGCCCATCCAGTCTGACTCCCGATAGCCAGAACAGAGAACTTCCCCCAGCTCCCCTGCACTGAGCCCAGTCACTTGTGTTTGACTAAAGCATCCCCCAGAAAAGCCTCCGGCCTGGCTGTGACTCCCCCACTTCCCTGGGGAACTGGCGCCGGAGGTTAATCCCCAGCACGATGAGAAACTGCTACCTCCTTTCTCACTGGAGTTTGCCCAGATTCAGTGTCCAGCCCTCGGGTCTGGTTCTGCCTGTCTCTGCTGCACTGAGGAGCCCGTCAGCACCTGGTTTTCTCCTCTGGAAGGAGCTTAGACATTGTGACCAGCCCAGCTGTCTGACCAGCTCCACACACGGAGCTCCGCTGGCCTCTCCTGTGAGGCCTCTTCTCCAGCCCTCGCAGCGTTTTTCTGGCTCTGTTCTGCACCCGCTGCACTTTTCCAACAGCCTTTTAAACTGGGGCCCCAAAACCAGGCACAGGATCCAGTATTGTCCTCACCAAGGCAACAGGCTGGGGGAAATCCCCTCCCTGCTCCTGCTCCCTGCTCCCCTCATTACACAGCCCAGGGACACATTGGCGCTGCTGCCCCCACAGTGTCCTGGGAGCTCGTCGAGTTACTTGTTCCCTGGGGCCCCTAAATCCTTCCCCGGGTCCCTGCTGTCCCGGCCCAGGCCCCAGGCTGCAGGTCTGGCCAGCGTTCCTTGCTGGGAGCTGTGACCTGGCATTTGACTGTATTCAAACCCCTGGTGTGTCACTGGGCCCAGCTCCCCATGCCAGGCACATGAAGTCAGGATAGGCTGGGCTCGGGGGAGCTGTTCATGGGTTGTCAGCTCAGCCTGGAGGCAGAGAGACCAGGGAGGGCTCTTGCCATTGGAGGGTGAGGGATTATCGGGGTCCAGCCCCAGGGCTCCATGATACCAGCAGGCCAGAGACACTGAGCTGGGGTCCAGGCTGGGCTCCGGTTCTGGATTCCCGCAGAATTCTTCATCTGGGGTTCTTTATCTGGGGCTAGGAGTCAGACTCATAAAGCTGGGTCCAAGTCACACAGTTTGGGTCCAATCCCAGATCTGTGTTTTGGGGGGGGGGGGAAGGGTTAGGATCAGGGGCTCTGCTTTGGGCCTGTCTCTCAAACATCTGCATCAGATCTGGGCCCTGTCCCTCTGTCTGTCCATAGCATGTTCCCTGCTGCAGGCTCTGCTGGGGAAGTGAGGGGCTGAGCTCAGTTAACGGGTCTGGGGATGAACGTAGGCATTGCCGGGCTGTTGGCAGAGCTCTGTACAGAGACGCTCAGTGCTGATCCCCTGCAGGCATGGGAACCCTCCAGGCTGTCCCCATGGGCCTCACCAGCCCAGAGAGGACCTGGGGGGTCAGGGCTCTGCACAGTGCCTGGCACAGCCTCATGGAGCAGGTGGGGGTGTCCTTGGTGGTATGAATTGGGCAGGAACCAGGACTTGGGGGGAACACAGACCCCATCAGCTATTCAGGGCATCTCACAGCAGGCGAGATTCTAGCCTGGCACTGAACACGTCACCCTTCTGTTCCCAGCGCTGAGTCCCAGCAGCCAGGAGATCTGCTCAGCTCCCGGTGAGTCCATCTGTCTGTCTGTCCCCAACCTACCCATAGCTTTTAGCCCTCTGTCTCCAGGCCTCCAGCCACCACCCATTGGGCCGCTCCCTGCTCAGCACAGTGTCAGTGGCAATGGCATGGGAAGGCGGACAGGGCTGTGTGAGATCTAAGCTGGGTGCCAGGTCTCCTGGCTGACCCCTCCCTGCCCCGATGCCTTGCAGCTCTGCACTGACCCAGGGCCAGTGTGACACATGGGTGAGAGAGTCACATCCACGGCCCATCCCACCCACCAGACACGGCCAGAAGGGATCATTAGCTCACCCAGGCTGAGCTCCCGTATGACCTGGGCAGGGAACCGCACCCAGCAACCCTTCATCCTGTCTAGCAGGGGCTGGCAGAACCGGGATGCGGCTTTTCAGTCATGGCCACGTTTCTTTTCTGGCTGCCTGGGCAGCAGGGCCAGGAGATGCTGCCGGCCAAGGCATCAGCCGGGGACACTGCCAGAGCGGGGAAGTTGGTGGCCAGAGAAAGCAGTGATTTCCCTGCAAGTTCAGAGCTGGGTCCCATCCCCCTGGCGATTCCCAGGAATGGGGAATCCGCTCCCTGCCACTGTTCCAGGAGCTTCCCTTAGCCTGGGCCTGGAATTGCCCTTGGATCCCCTGAACCAGCTGGGGAGTGGGAGGGGGGGCACAAGGACAAGGAGGATGTTAGAGCAGATGCCAGAAGGGTTAGGGACTGGACACAGTGTAACACCGACAAATGAGCTGACATGGGCCAGCTGCAGGTTTTTAATTGCAGCGTAGACATAACCTTAGAAGCTGCGAGCTGCTTCCATGGCAAACAACTTTCTTTGGCAAAATGGTCCCTGGGCTCCCCCTAAAATGGGAGCCACTGACAGGTCTGACCCATTCCCCTTCCCAGGTACTCTCCATGCCCCCACCCTCTACCTGAGCCTGATGTCCGCCAGGCCAGGGGACTCCATGTTGCTCCAGTGCTCCGTGTTCTCCCAGGCCCCCGCCACTCGCATCATCTTCTGCAAGGACGGGGGGGAGGTTTTGTTCCAGATGGGTTCAGAAGAGAAGATCACCTACATCTACAACCATACGGTGTCCAGTGGCAGCTCTGGGAATTATGCCTGTGGCTACGAGATCAAGGACAGCAACAACCGGGTGATCAAATCCCAGCTCAGCCCTGCTAAGCACCTCAGTGTGACATGTGAGTCAGGTGTGTCTGTGTCTCAGACCGTGAGGAAGGGAGGGAAAAGGCATTTCTCTCCCACAGGAAATTCTGATATTTTAAATTTTATTTGCATATGGAATCAGGACAAAAAGTCGAAATTTGATATATTTCATGGAACAAAAATTCAGCAACATTTTAATTCAGAAATATCAAAGATTCTTGTTGAAAAGTTTTTATTTTGGAGAAGCAGCATTTTCTCATGGAAAACTTTTCTGTTGGATATTTGTTGACCAGCTCCACACACATTTCTACACACCGTACTGATCTTTGGTTCCATCTCAGGAAAGCTCTCAACTGTGAGCTCAAGTCCAACCCTATTCAGTCCTGCACTTTTGTAGGGACTTATTTTTAAGCACCTGGTAAAATCCCATTCATGGAACTAAAGTGATTGTTTAAAGTTTTGTACCTGGGTGCTGTCCCTAATAATGATGCTTCCCTGAAGCAGGGCAGTTCCCACAGGGATGTTCCCTGCCTTGAGGAGCTCACCCTTAGAGCTGGGGGGAAATCCAGGTTTATTTCCACAAAAAATTGTGAACAAAACTATTTCATTCAAAACTCATTTTGGGAAATGTCAGTGTTTTGATGAAAAAATATTCATGAAACTCAATATTTTTGCTGTGATCTCATTTTGACTAGACATTTTCCTTTGATTTGGGTTTTCAAAGCAAAAATGAGACAAAAATGTCAGTTGGAAACACAAATAGTTTTGCTTCTTTTCCTTTCAGAGGGACATTCTCCTTCCATTTCTGGATTTGGAAACCCAAAATGAAACAAAACCGTCAATTCAAAACAAAACAAACCTGTCGTTCATTTCAAAATTATCTTTCTGGAATGACTAAGAAGATCATTGCACATACACTGTTTCCGGGAAACATTTTGATTCAATCAAACTGTTTTTGGATTAAAAAATGTTGGGTCAAAATGACTTGTGGAAAAACTTTACTCATAAAAAACAGTCAATTACATCACCCTGCGGATAACCGCGGGGTGAGCTCCCCAGGTATGTTCATGAAGACCTGAGGGGTCACTTACCACGGGACTCAGCCAGCTCCAGCCAGTAGGGACTTGCTGGTGGTTGCTTGGAGAGGCCATTCACATTGAGGTTCTTTCCTAGGGCTGGATCTAAAGCTCCTCTTGGGAATTACAATCCCTGCTGTCCTGGTTCTCGGTGTGGTGCTTTATCTGCTGGGAAAGAAAGGTGGGTATGACAGTGAGGCCAAGCAGTATTAGCAAATGTACAGACAGACGTGGCAGAGACAACCCCTTAGATACCCTGTACCCAGTGTGCTGAGATGGGACACACAGATCACTAAAGCTGCAGTTCAGGAAGGCATCCCCTAGTCAGGAAGGGCCCTTATGCCTGTGCACTGCACAAGTACTTTCCTGAATCAGGACCTAACAATTCTGAAACTAGAGCTCTGGTCACAGCTCTGCCCTGCCAACCTTTCCTCACACAGCGTCCCCAGCCCCAAGCTTTCAAAATACTCGAGTCACCCCAACAATCTCAAGACTGGCTTAAAAGTCATGGGATTTCCAACAAGTCACCAGTGTGGGGTCTTTGTATTTGCCTGGGGGATTTGATCTTTGGGGGCTTTTGGGTCATTTTCAGGCTTTTCTCCCCAACAGAGTTAAAATGTATTTGTAATGAAAGCCAACATTCTCACTGAACCTCCTGACTCTTAGACCTAGGATTTTACGGAGAACATAAAATGCTGTGAGATTGATTCTAAAATTGTGAGCTTTGGTCACACCGCTCCCAGGGGCAGTCAGTGGGCTAGTGCAGAAGAGCTCAAGGCTGGCCCATGGGGATGGGGCTCGGTGTAATACAAAGATTAATTGGGGCCATGTTGCTGAGTTTCCATCTTTCTCTGCCCACAAGGAAACGTGTCCATGCCTCTGATCACATTGTCTAACTGCCTTTCAGCCATGTCTCTCCCAAGGAATCAAAGGTAGGAGAAATTATTCCCTTCCTCCATCTCATTTCCATTCTGGGTCTCTTCTCTCTGCCTCAAAGAAGGGTCAGCGGCCGCTCCAGCATCTCAAAAGAGCTGAGCTCTCCTGCTGTGGGGGGTTTTCAGTCTGTTTGTTATCTGGAGGAGTTTTTGAAAGGCCAGGGAAGGATGAACTCCCTGGTTGGGGTGGTATTTGGGGTTTTAAGGAAGGGGTTTGCCAAAGCGGTGTGTTCCCATTGAATTCACCAGCAGCAGAGTGAGCGTGTTTGAAAATCTCCCCTGGGTGTGTGAAGGAATGAAAGTGACCCTGTTTTACACTCAGGGGAGATCAGGGTTGGTTGGCCAAAAAGTGGCATTGACCGACCCAGCCAGTTCCTTAGAACCAGGTCTGTCCTTCTGGGGCAGGGCTGGGAGTGGCCAGGCCTGGCTGGGAACCAAGGGTCTCCAGTCCATCCAGCTGAGGTGGGTAACACCCAACGTTAGCTCCATTGGCTGCAGCTCATTTAGTGCCAGGCTCCGCTGCCACACACGGACTCACCCCAAAACACCCACAGCGGGTTCCCTCACAGCGGCCGTGATTTCGGTGAAGGTCTGTGAATGGGGCAGCCATAGTGCTCCCCCTACCTGCTGGGGAGAGCCGGGCAGCAGGGACACCCATGGGGATTCAGAGTGCGCTGTACGTGTGAGCAATACGCTGTGCTGAGGGGGCTCTGAGCCGGTTGCCTCTGCAGCACGACCCAGGGGGACCAGCTCATTGGGCCCAGGCTGTCCCTAGTGCCAGGGGAGCTGCTAAGTGCTTCTGGCTTGCTGTCTGCCCATCACCCAGTCAGGGGGCTCTGAGGGACCCCTCCCAGTGCCCAGCACACACAGAGACCTTGCAGGGACACCCCAGAGAGTGTCTAAGGATCACTCTCCATTACGCTGCAACTAGCACCTGCCACTCACGGCTCCCCCTCAACTCCTGCTCTGATTCCCAACACCCTTTCTGCAGCCCAGTGGGCCCACTGCAGTTCTTCTGAGGGCCACGGGGCTCATATGTTTGTTTTAAGGCCTGCCTGGCCCATGCTGGCCTCACAGCCCCAGAGAACAAAGCAGATTCATCAGATGCACATTGCCCCTAGAGGGACTCCAGCAAATCTACCTGGTCACGGCCCAGAGGGACATGATGTGGGGAGCAGCCTGCCCTAGGCTGTGGGTGGGGCAGAAAGAGCCAGGTGGGAGTTCAGGAAGCCCCTGGGGTGACCAGCTGAACACAGAGAGGGAAAGGAGCTTGGGGAGACTAGAGGCAGATTCCAGGCTCTGCCAGTATCCGGCCCAGTCTGGGTTCCCAGTGCAGTGACTCTGCCAATAAAATTGGTGGGGGTAGGGGGGGGACACAACATGCAGACCCTCAGTACTGGGAGCCCCCACTCCGCAAACTCCCAGCTGTGTATGTTCTCTACCTGCCTCCTGTCCCCCCTTTAGGGCTTTAAACAGCTGCCTGTCTCCAAACATTCCTCCCTCCTTCCTCCAGCCATGTGACTAGCCTCTCCCCACAAACACCCCCACCTTCCTCTCCTGAGACATGGGAGCTGGGTAGCAGATTGCATCAGCAGTAAACTGGCTGGGGATCTGGAGCTGAATTTCCATTCTGTTCAAAGATATTGAAGTTGAGCCTTGATTATTATAACCCTTCTGCCAGCTGGAGTTAGCAGCGACGAGGGCTGGGTTCAATATCTAGGGGTTCCTTTTCAACAATACAACCAGAACTGGCTCAAGCCCCACACAGTGACCTGGGACAATTACACATCACCCCGGGTGCCTCTGAGAGGCAAAACTTCCCCGCTCACAAGCACAGAGTCTGAGTGTAGAAAAGAAACTTTTAATAAAAAGGGGGAAAGTAACCTGGCATTAACTTGGGAAAACACCACAAGTAGGATTCACAAACATAAAACCATGAGTAAACACACACACAGAGTACATTGGGCAGTGTCCTTTTGCCTCAGGTTCTTAAGTCTTTAACCTTTCCCTCCCTTCTCCCACCACCACACCCCACTTACAGTTGTTGTCCTTGGTCAGTGAAACCCTAGATCTCAAAGGTGCATCTGCAGAGCTCACCTCCCAACCGGAAGCTGGGGGTATATGGGGAAAACACCTTACTATTTCTGCTGTCTGGGTACTCAGTCTAGCACCAGTCATCCCACTAATCATTCAGTACCCTGCTGGCCAGCCTACACCATCTATAACATTTTGAGGTCCTACCACACCATACAGTACCAAGCTCTCACTGATTTCAACTATTAGTGATAGAGCCTCACTAGTAGTGCAGATTCTTGTATTAGAGACACTGTCCCCATCCCCTGCCTAGTGAGTACAGTTACGTAGAGGGTGAGTCCTTCAATCAGGGTATGCCAAGCACTATCCTGCTGCCCTTGATTCACACAACAAGGATAACAACACCTTGTTACCCCTGCCCCCAATAACAAGGTGACTTGTTATCCAGCAACAGCCCAAAGTGGCCATTTTGTCAAAGCAGCTCCATGAGGCTGTGCACCTAGGCAGAGTGGGCGTGTCTATGCAAACAAGATTGCTTCATGAAGTCTCCTTCCCCAGCTAATCACTGGATCTCAGGAGAGAGCACATGCAGACCCTGCTTACAAGATATATGTTTAGTTTTCAGCATTTACATATTGTGAGCAGATGTGGAAAAATTCAGTGAGAAAATTGCAAACAAACAATTTTATTCATAATGTTTCATAGAACACTTTGGGGTTTTTTGATAGAAAAAATCAAAGTGAACCAAATAAAACTGTTCATTTCATTCTGAAAATAAAACAAAAATGTCCATTCAACAACAAACAAAATTAACATTAACATTTTGTTTGTTTCAGACTTTTTTCATTGAAAATTTAATTAAAATGAAACTGTTTGGGCCAACCATGTCATTTTGTTTAAACTATTGTTCATGGGGGGAAAATCAGTAGAACATTTTTACCTAATTCTAACTGAGCGCAAATGACAACTTCTGTCCTGAGATGTCAGGGATTTTTGGTCCTCCTCCCCCCACCCACCCCAATTTTAACTCCAACCTGACCAAGTGGAGCTTTGGCTGTCTGTTTTGTTGGCTGTTTTGCTGAAATAGGACAGGACGTTAAATTCTCATCTTTATTAGACGTTCCCTACATAAATGGTAAAGCCACCATGTTCCCTGATTATCCAGAAGTAGGGTTTGCTGCCTTTCCACTGAGTGTGAGCAGAATCAAGATCTAAGGTCCTACCAGGAGGACCAGTCATCATGGGAAGATTGCTGGATTGCTGAAAACAGAGATTGAGCACATGGTGTGATTGATAAACCCTGTCCTTATTCCTCCCCACAGGGAACGAGTCCAGCGTGACACCAGTAACCCTTATGAAGATGATATTCACTGTAAGAGCTTTTGGAGAGTATTGGGGTTACCAGGGTCACCAGCACATGAGGGAGAAAGGCGGGGGTTGAGGGTAAATGTGTTAATTGGTGGGGGATGGACAGATTCCAGATTACACAGTCTGGCCAAGAGTTAGTCCAACACACTGCTGGTGATAAAAGTGAATGAGGAGAAAGAGTTTGCAGGATCCCAGGGATTGTGCATCTGAGTTCCTGAGGTTCCTTTGTCCCACCTTTTGTCTGTAATCCCCAGTCCTGCATTGCCATGCCTTAGGGGACTGAGCCAAAATGTTACCCCTTCCTGTCCCTCATGGAAAGGACACATCCGGGGAAAGCTCCCATTGGAAAGTGTTCCACCCCCTTCACTAGGAGCTGGGCTCGGTGCTTCCTTCCCTGTACTAACGTGGACCTATAGCCATCTCACAGCTAGTATGGCTGAAGTGGCCACCCTGTTTTCCCCTGATCTACAGCCTGAGGTGTTGGGAGTTGCCGAGGTTTTGCCAGGTTGCCTGCTGCACCTCCAGGTCCACGTAGAGGGGCTGGCATTGAACTTTGTCAACATATATGCCCAACATTGAGCCTGGAGCAGGGGCATTTTTTTCAGCAGGCGTCCACCTTCCTCGGCTCCTTGGATCCTCGCGAGTGCCTGGTCCTGGGTGGGGAATTCAACACCACCCTTGAAGAGCGGGACCGCTCAGGGACCAAGAGGTGCTCGGCCACCATGGATGTCCTCCAGGAGACTGAAGATCATCACTCCCTGGTGGACATCTGGCACGATTACCACCCAGACAATGAGTCCACTTTTACTTATGTCTGGGTGGAGGTAGATCGGTCACACCACTCCCAGTTGGATCGCATTTATTTATCTTGTCATCATCTCTCACGGGCCCACTCCTCCAGCATTCGGCCAGCCCCGTTCTCTGACCACCATTTCATCTGGTGGCCATGACAGCCTCTCTCATCTCAGAGACCAGGGCCAGCCTACTGGCATTTTAATAATAGCTTGCTGGAGGATGTGGGCTTCGTGGCATCTTTCTGGGAGTTTTGGCTGGCCTGGTGAGGGCAGAGGTGTGCCTTTCCCTTGGTGCAGAGGTGGTGGGATGTGGGGAAGGTGTGCGCCTGGCTCTTCTGCCATGACTACACCCAGGGCACCAACTGGCAGAGGAATGTGGCGATAGAGCAGTTGGAACTGGAGGTCTTAGAGCTGGAGAGGCATCTGGCCGCCAGCCCCAGGGATCTATCCCTCTGTGGAGCATGCCGGGAGAAGTGGGAGGAGTTCCGGGTTCTTGAGGACCATTGGGCCCGGGGTGCATTTGTTTGATCCCACATCCATCTCCTTCAGGATCGTGGCTCCTGCTTCTTCTACACCCTGGAGAAAAAGAGGGGGGGCTAAGAAGCATGTCACCTGCCTTTTGGCAGAGGACGGCTCCCCCTTCATGGAGCTGGAGGAGATGCGTGGAAGGGCCAGGACCTTCTACGCCACCTCTTTTTCCCAAACCTGACCGACGCCGACACTTGCAGAGTGCTCTGGACTGAACTCCCAACGGTCAGCGTGGGCGACCGGGACCTGCTGGAGCTACTTCTCACTCTGACTAAGGTTTTGGAAGCCCTTCCTCTCATGACCACTAATAAATTCCTGGGCATGGACAGGCTGGCCATGGAGTTCTACCGTGTGTTCTGGGACATCCTTGGCCCAGACCTAGTCACTGTCTGGACCAATCCTTCGGGAGCAGGATCCTCCCTCTGTCGTGCAGCCGAGCTGTGCTCACCTTGCTACCAAAGAAGGGGAACCTCTGCGACCTTTGGAAGTGACGTCCCATCTCACTCCTCAGCATGGACTACAAGGTCATGGCGAAGGCCATCTCGCTGCAGCTGGGGTCCGTGCTGGCAGACGTGGTCCACCCCAACCAGACCTACACCGTCCCGGGCTGCTCCATCTTCCACAATCTGTACTTGGTCTAGGATCTCTTGGAGCTTGGATGTAGGGATGGTCTGTCGTTCGCCCTCCTGTCCCTGGACTAAGAGAAGGTGTTCAACAGGATGGACCATGGGTATCTCCTGGGCACTCTGCAGGCGTTCAGCTTTGGGTCCCAGTTTGGGGGTTTTCTCCAGGTGCTGTATGCCTCTGCCAAGTGTTTGGTCAGGCTCAACTGAACCCTGACCAAACCGGTCAGCTTTGGGCAAGGGGTACATCAGGGGTGTCCGCTGTCAGGCCAGCTATATACTCTGGCGATCGAGCCCTTCCTCTGTCTCCTCCGCTGGAGGATGACGGGGTTGGTGCTTCGAGAGCTGGAGTTGCGGCTGGTTCTGTCGACGTACACCGATGACGTGCTCCTCGTATTCCAGGACTTGGGTGACCTGGTGTGGGTGGAGGCCTGCCAGGCTATCTACTCGGCGGCCTCCTCCACCCAGGTCAACTGGGTCAAGAGCTCTGGCATGATGGTCGGGGTTGGGTGGGAGCCAAGCTCCCTCCCACCCACCCTTCAAGCCATTCGGTGGAGCGTGGGTCCGCTGCTCTATCTCAGCGTTTATCTATCCACCACGCATCCTTCTCCACCAGAGAACTGGCAGGATTTGAAGGCCAGGGTGGGTGAGCGGCTGCAGAGATGGACGGGAATACTCCTGTGCCTTTCTCTGTGCGGGAGGGCACTGGTACTTAACTAACTAGTCCTGTCCATGCTCTGGCACTGGCTCAACACCCTGAGCCCCACCCCAGGGATCCTTGCCCGGCTCTAGAAGTTGGCTCTGGAGCTCTTCTGGCCAGGACTGCACTGGGTCTCTGCAGGGGTTCTGAGTCTTCCCCTGGAAGAGGGAGGACACTATCTGGTTTGCCTACGCAACCATGTCCATGTCTTCCGCCTCCAGGCCCCGCAGAGACTCCTTTACAGTCAGATAGGCCAGCATGGAGCATGTTGGCGCACACCTTTCTCTGCTGCCTTTGAGGGCTCCGATATGATTGGCAGCTCTTTTATGTCCATCTGAGAGGTCTTTCCATCAGACCCCTCTGGGCTGCCAGTTTTCTACCAGGATCACCTCCGGACCTGGAAGCTGGTTTCGGCAACCAGGTCCGAGGCGGCCGCCAAGGGGGCAGATCTCCTCACGGTGCCCCGACTATACAATCCCCAATTCCGTGTGCAGGTGGTGGAGTCCCACTCGGTGCACCAGAAGTTGGTCCTGGCATAAGTCACCAGAATCAGAGACCTCTGATGGGGAGACTGGGTGGATTGCCTGATGGTTGCTCAGTGTAAGGGGCTCTCCATCCTTCGTACTCCCCAGCGCGTACTTCAGAAGGTGGGGGCAGCCTTACTGCCTGCTTCTCAGGTTTACCTCGAACGGGTCCTCTGGGAGGGTACTCCCCACCCACCCTACACCCCAAGCCCTCCGGACCTTTTCATCGGGCCCCTGCCCTGTGAGCCGCCCGAGTTATCCCACCCACACACGCCAAGCTGGTTGCATGACATCTGTACACGCTTGTGCTGCATACTCTCCATTTCCTCACCCTCGATACGAAGGGACTTATTGCCGCCTATTGAGGGTCAGGAACCCCAGTGGGACAGTCTATACTCCACCTTAGTCCCATGGCCTGCCGGGGGTATTGGTTGGCAGCTCCTCCACAGAGCCACAAGCGCGGGCGTGTACCTGGCATTGCTCACCCCCATCCCCGACGCCTGACCCTTCTGAGGCGTGAGGGAGACTCTGGCGCACACCTATCTTGAGTGTGTCAGGTTGCAGCCCCTATTCCAGCTCCTCCTAGATCTCCTCTGACATTTTTCTCTGTACTTCTCCCCACACCTTCTCATATATGCACACCCTGTCCATGGCCCCACAAAGTCATGGGACCACCTCGCCAACCTTCTCCTAGCAATGGCCAAAGTGGCCACCTATAACACCAGGAAGAGGATGTTGGCTCAGGGGATTCCCTGTGACTGTGGGGCCTATTTCTGGTTCTCCCTCCATTAATGCATCTGGTCAGAGTTCCTCTGGGCAGTGTCCGCTGACTCCCTTGACATCTTTGAGGAGCAGTGGGCACTGTCCAGGGTTCTCCGCTCAGTGTCCTCTTCAGGTTCCCTTTTTTTGACCCTTTGACCTTCACACCTGTCCCTGTTATATTCTCTGTTATCCCCTGTAATTAATTGAGTTCGTGGACTTAGTGGATCCTCTCCAAAGGCTGGTGGAGGGTCCTTTATCAGTGGATGGGCTTGCAACCGCCCACTTCCCGGAACCCAACAGGACTAATGTGGACCAGGATGTGACAACACAACAATAAGTCCCAACAGACTGGGCAATTGGTGCCAACCTGATGGCTGTATTGTGATACCCCAGGCTGAAGGCTGAGATATGTATATGTGAGATATTCTTATCTTAGGGTATGTTAGTGTAGAAGTATAAATAGAGAAAACTGTAATTTAAAATCCCCTAAATGTCTAAGGTGTTTGGAAGCCCTGGGGAATTAATGTCACATCCAAGAGGGAGATTTAGCCTCCTGAGAAACACAGTCACACATAACCTTTTTCCCACTTAGAGTCTGGATTGCTAAATTTACATTTTTATTTAAAAAAATTGAATATTAACCCAGTGGATCATTAAATCCTTGGCCTGGTTAGAAAATAGGCTTTTTTCCTGTAGAAACCCAGACAGACAGTTTCCACTGAACATCTTCAACAGCTGTATTTAAAAGTCCTTCTGCCATGATATCACTTAACGACTCTACTCAGGATCAGGCTCTATTGTGCTCAGTGCTGCCCATGGGGGAGCCCTGTCCTGACTGGGGGAGAGGTGGGAACTGTGGGGTTATAATTTGTGCTCAGCGAGGTGCCTTCGCTTAAGGGTATTTACACCCAAGTGACAATGTGTAACTGTCATTCTCTCCCCAGACGCCTCGGTGGATTGGCTGGGAAGCTCCAGGGTGAGTCGCAGCTTTTACTAATAATAAAGTGAAGTGATAGAAAAGAGCGATTTGTTTGCCTGTTCCAGCTCGGCAGTGACCCGTGGGCTTGGAACATGGATTTACTCAGGATTCCCAAGCTTCAGGTTGTGTCTGTTACCCTGGTCTCACTGCTCGGGCCACAGATCTCCACCCAGGAGCAGGTAGCTGCCTCCCACATCTGCTGTTACCCTGGCCAGTCAGGCCCTGTCCCCCACAGACACATAGACACACATCCAGGCAAGAGGAAAACATCCTTCCCAAACTCCACACCGCAGCAATTAGGGAGAATCCCCCACAGCCTGAAAATCTATCCTGCTACAGAGGGGCTTTCCCCACCAGCCTCTGCAGTCAACCAACCAACTAAGGCAGAGATATTCAAGGTTTCAAGGTTCCCATTAAAACTCCTGGGAACTGGACGTTCAAATCCCCCAGGCAAGTTTGAAAACCTCTGAAATGTTACCCACATGGGAATCAGCTCTAGTGAGACAGATCCTATTAGTGAAGCCTCAGCACCACGCTCTGGTAACCCCCCCCCCCCACCCTAGGCCTCCCACAGGGGAAGGAAGACAGGCAAGGGGTGTCCTGGGAGGTTCCCATTGACTTCAGTGGGGGCAGGATTTCCCCCCATGGGTCTCCATGCGATGTAGGTGTCCGTGGGGCGTGCACGGTCTCACACTGCTAGCAGCAGCTGTGCAGTGGTGCACACACCTGGGTATTATGTTAGTGGCAGGGAAAGCTGCTAACACAGAGCTTCTGTCCCCCAACTGCTTCCTTATGATAATTATTTGTCCACACTCCTGCTGATATTGGCAATGAACAATAACCCTGGATTTTTTTCTTCCTCCCCTTATGATTCACGGGAGGAGTTTGGATCACTCAAGTTTTATTTTTTTATTATTACTTATAATACGTACCACTTTATTGAGAGTTTAGAGCAATGTCACAAAGGGAAGAGCCATGAGCAGCCATTATGGAGGGATAGCTGGTCTCCATAGAGATAAATTTATGAGTCAACAGTGTGCCCTTGTTGCCAAGAAGGCTAACGGCATTTTGGGCTGTATAAGTAGGGGCATTGCCAGCAGATCGAGGGACGTGATCATTCCCCTCTATTCGACATTGGGGAGGTCTCACCTGGAGCACTTTGTCCAGTTTTGGGCCCCACACTACAAGAAGGATGTGGAAAAATTGGAAAGAGTCCAGTGGAGGGCAACAAAAATGATTAGGGGGCTGGAGTTATGAGGAGAGGCTGAGGGAACTGGGATTGTTTAGTCTGCAGAAGAGAAGAATGAGGGGGATTTGATAGCTGCTTTCAACTACCTGAAAGGGGGTTCCAAAGAGAATCATAGAATCATAGAAAGCAACAGAGGGTCCTGTGGCACCTTTGAGACTAACAGAAGTACTGGGAGCATAAGCTTTCGTGGGTAAGAACCTCACTTCTTCAGATGCAAGTGCCACAGGACCCTCTGTTGCTTTTTACAGATTCAGACTAACACGGCTACCCCTCTGATAATAGAATCATAGAATATCAGGGTTGGAAGGGATCTCAAGAGGTCATCTAGTCCAACCCCCTGCTCAAAGCAGGACCAATTCCCAACTAAATCATCCCAGCCAGGGCTTTGTCAAGCCGGGCCTTAAAAACCTCCAAGAAAGGAGACTCCACCACCTCCCTAGGTAACGCATTCCAGTGCTTCACCACCCTCCTAGTGAAATAGTGTTTCCTAATATCCAACCTGGACCTCCCCCACTGCAACTTGAGACCTGGGATTGCTTCAAGTTAAAGATGCATGAGCTGTCGAAGGCCTGTATCCCAAAAAAGGGAAAAAGATTTAGACTGAGCTGGATGAGCGACCGACTCAGAGGGGCGATTAGGAAAAAACAGAAAGCGTACAAAGAGTGGAAGAGGGGAGGGATCAGTAAGGAAACTTACCTTAGTGAAGTCAGAGAATGTAGAGATAGAGTGAGAAAGGCCAAAGACCGTGTAGAGTTGGACCTAGCGAGAGGAATTAAAAGCAATAGTAAGAGGTTTTACAGCCATATAAATAGGAAGAAAGCAAAGAAAGAAGAAGTGGGACCACTGAAGACTATTGCCGGAGAGGAGATTAAAGATAATCTAGGCATGGCGCAATATCTCAATGAATATTTTGCATCGGTGTTTAATGAGGCCAATGAAGGTATTAGGGATACTAGCATCATTACAGAGGGGCATTCAGGATGGGGGATTACCGTATCCGAGGTAGAAACAAAACTTGAACACCTTAATGGGGCTAAGTCGAGAAGACGATCTTCATCTGAGAATATTGAAGGAATTGGCGCGGGAAATAGCAGGCCCATTAGCGATAATATTTAATGAATCTGTAAACTCAGGGGTGGTCCCATTAGACTGGAGAATAGCTAATGTGGTTCCTATTTTCAAGAAAGGGAAAAAAAGTGATCCGGGTAACTACAGGCCTGTTAGTTTAACATCTGTAGTGTGCAAGGTGCTAGAGAAAATTCTGAAAGAGAAAGTAGTTGAGGACCTTGAGGTTAATGGCAATTGCGATAAATTACAACATGGTTTTACGAAGGGCAGATCGTGCCAAACGAATCTGATCTCCTTCTTTGAGAAAGTAACGGACTTATTAGATAAGGGAAATGCAGTGGACCTAATATACCTGGATTTCAGTAAAGCGTTTGATATTGTACCCCATGAGGAATTATTGGTTAAACTGGAAAACATGGGGATCGATATGAAAATCCAGAGGTGGATAAGGAATTGGTTAATGGGGAGAATGCAGCGGGTCATATTAAAGGGTGAACTGTCAGGTTGGAGGGAGGTTACTAGTGGAGTGCCTCAAGGTTCGGTTTTGGGACCCATTTTATTTAATCTATTTATAACTGACCTCGGAACCGATTGCAGGAGTGGGCTGATAAAGTTTGCGGATGATACGAAGGTGGGAGGCATTGCAAATTCGGAGGAGGATAGGGATATTCTGCAGGGAGACTTGAATGAGCTTGTGAATTGGAGTATCAGAAATAGGATGAAATTTAATAGTGAAAAGTGTAAGGTGATGCATTTGGGGATGACTAATAACAATTTTAGTTACAAGATGGGGACGCATTGGTTAGAAGTAACGGAAGAGGAGAAGGACCTAGGGGTCCTTGTAGACCGCAGGATGACTATGAGTCGACAATGTGACGTGGCGGTGAAAAAAGCCAATGCGGTCTTGGGATGCATTAGGCGAGATATATCTAGTAGGGATAAGGAGGTCCTGCTTCCGTTGTATAAGGCGCTGGTGAGACCTCATTTGGAGTACTGTGTTCAGGTCTGGTCTCCCATGTTTAAAAAAGATGAACTCAAACTGGAACGGGTGCAGAGAAGGGCGACTAGGATGATCAGAGGAATGGAAAACCTGTCGTATAAAAGGAGACTAGAGGAGCTTGGGTTGTTTAGTCTGACAAAGCGAAGGCTGAGGGGGGATATGATTGCTATCTTTAAATATATCAGAGGGATAAATACAAGGGAGGGAGAGGAATTATTCCAGCTTAGTACTAATGTGGACACGAGAACGAATGGATATAAACTGGCCGTGGGGAAGTTCAGGCTTGAAATTAGACGAAGGTTTCTGACCGTCAGAGGGGTGAAATATTGGAACGGCCTTCCGAGGGAAACGCTGGGGGCGACGGACCTGTCTGGTTTTAAGATTAAGTTAGATAAGTTTATGGAGGGAATGGTTTAATGGTAAAACATAGTAGTCAAGGAATACCAAGCAATGGTAGGTAAATAGTATAATGGCTAACAGGGGTCAGGCTAGAGACTCTTGCCTATATGCTCGGGGTCTTATTGATCGCCATATTTGGGGTCGGGAAGGAATTTTCCTCCAGGGTACATTGGCTGAGCCTCTGGAGGTTTTTCGCCTTCCTCCGCAGCATGGGGCAGGGATCACTAGCAGGAGGGTCTCTGCCGATTGAAGTCACTAAAACACAGGATTGGGGACTTCAACAGCAGAGTCCAGGGAAGGGGTAGGGACGGTTTTATGGCCTGCAGCATGCATCGTAATGGTCCCTTCTGACCTTAAAGTCTATGAGTCATTGCTCCTTGTTCTGTCATCTGCCACCACTGAGAACAGCCAAGCGCCATCCTCTTTGGAACCCCCCTTCAGGTAGTTGAAGGCTGCTATCAAATGCCCCCTCATTCTTCTCTTCTGGAGACTAAACAATCCCAGTTCCCTCAGCCTCTCCTCATAAGTCATGTGCTCCAGACCCCTAATCATTTTTGTCGCCCTCCGTTGGACTCTTTCCAATTTTTCCACATCCTTCTTGTAGTGTGGGGCCCAAAACTGGACACAGTATTCTAGATGAGACCTCACCAATGTCGAATAAAGGGGAAAGATCACGTTCCTCGATCTGCTGGCAATGCCCCTACTTATACAGCCCAAAATGCCATTGGCCTTCTTGGCAACAAGAGCACACTGTTGACTCATATCCAGCTTCTCGTCCACTGTGACCCCTAGGTCCTTTTCTGCAGAACTGCTACCTAGCCATTCGGTCCCTAGTCTGTAGCAGTGCATGGGATTCTTCTGTCCTAAGTGCAGGACTCTGAACTTGTCCTTGTTGAACCTCATCAGGTTTTTTTTGGCCCAATCCTCTAATTTGTCTAGGTCCCGCTGTATCCGATCCCTACCCTCCAGTGTATCTACCACGCCCCCTAGTTTAGTGTCATCTGCAAATTGCTGAGAGTGCAGTCCACACCATCCTCCAGATCATTAATAAAGATATTAAACAAAACCGGCCCCAGGACCGACCCTTGGGGCACTCCGCTTGAAACCGGCTGCCAACTAGACATGGAGCCATTGATCACTACCCGTTGAGCCCGACGATCTAGCCAGCTTTCTATCCACCTTACAGTCCATTCATCCAGCCCATACTTCTTTAACTTGGCGGCAAGAATACTGTGGGAGACCGTATCAAAAGCTTTGCTAAAGTCAAGGAATAACACATCCACTGCTTTTCCCTCATCCACAGAGCCAGTTATCTCATCATAGAAGGCAATTAGGTTAGTCAGGCATGACTTCCCCTTCGTGAATCCATGCTGACTGTTCCTGATCACTTTCCTCTCCTCTAAATGTTTCATAATTGATTCCTTGAGGACCTGCTCCATGATTTTTCCAGGGACTGAGGTGAGGCTGACTGGTCTGTAGTTCCCCGGATCGTCCTTCTTCCCTTTTTTAAAGATGGGCACTACATTAGCCTTTTTCCAGTCATCTGGGACCTCCCCCGATTGCCATGAGTTTTCAAAAATAATGGCTAATGGCTCTGCAATCTCACCCGCCAACTGCTTTAGCACCCTCGGATGCAGCGTATCCGGCCCCATGGACTTGTGCATGTCCAGTTTTTCTAAATAGTCCCGAACCACTTCTTTCTCCACAGAGGGCTGGTCACCTTCTCCCCATATTGTGCTGCCCAGTGCAGCAATCTGGGAGCTGACCTTGTTCGTGAAGACAGAGGCAAACAAATCATTGAGTACATTAGCTTTTTCCACATCCTCGGTCACTAGGTTGCCTCCCTCATTCAGTAAGGGGCCCACACTTTCATTGATTTTCTTCTTGTTGCTAACATACCTGAAGAAACCCTTCTTGTTACTCTTAACATCTCTTGCTAACTGCAACTCCAAGTGTGATTTGGCCTTCCTGATTTCACTCCTGCATGCCTGAGCAATATTTTTATACTCCTCCCTGGTCATTTGTCCAATCTTCCACTTCTTGTAAGCTTCTTTTTTGCGTTTAAGATCAGCAAGGATTTCACTGTTTAGCCAAGCTGGTTGCCTGCCATATTTACTATTCTTTCTACACATCGGGATGGTTTGTTCCTGCAACCACAATAAGGATTCTTTAAAATACAACCAGCTCTCCTAGACCCCTTTGCCCTTCATGTTATTCTCCCAGGGGATCCTGCCCATCTGTTCCCTGAGGGAGTCAAAGTCTGCTTTTCTGAAGTCCAGGGTCCGTATTCTGCTGCTCTCCTTTCTTCTTTGTGTCAGGATCCTGAACTCAACCATCTCATGGTCACTGCCTCCCAGGTTCCCATCCACTTTTGCTTCCCCTACTAATTCTTCCCTGTTTGTGAGCAGCAGGTCAAGAAAAGCTCTGCCCCTAGTTGGTTCCTCCAGCACTTGCACCAGGAAATTGTCCCCTACACTTTCCAAAAACTTCCTGGATTGTCTGTGCACCGCTGTATTGCTCTCCCAGCAGATATCAGGGTGATTAAAGTCTCCCATGAGAACCAGGGCCTGCGATCTGGCAACTTCTGCTAGTTGCCAGAAGAAAGCCTCGTCCACCTCATCCCCCTGGTCTGGTGGTCTATAGCAGACTCCAACCACGACATCACCCTTGTTGCTCACACTTCTCAACTTTATCCAGAGACTCTCAGGTTTTTCTGCAGTTTCATACCGGAGCTCTGAGCAGTCATACTCCTCTCTTACATACAACGCAACTCCCCCACCTTTTCTGCCCTGCCTGTCCTTCCTGAACAGTTTATATCCATCCATGACAGTACTCTAGTTATGCGAGTTATCCGACCAAGTCTCTGTTATTCCAATCGCATCATAGTTCCCTGACTGTGCCAGGATTTCCAGTTCTCCCTGCTTGTTTCCCAGGCTTCTTGCATTTGTGTATAGGCACTTAAGATAACTCATCGATCGTCCCTCTTTCTCAGCATGAGACAGGAGTCCTCCCCTTTTGCACTCTCCTGCTTGTGCTTCCTCCCAGGATCCCCTTTCCCCACTTACCTCAGGGCTTTGGTCTCCTTCCCCCAGTGAAGAGGATGGATCTAGACTATTCTCAGTGGTACCAGATGACAGAACAAGGAGCAATGGTCTCAAGTTGCAATGGGGGAGGTTTAGGTTGGATATTAGGAAAAACTTTTTCACTAGGAGGGTGCTGAAGCACTGGAATGGGTTACCTAGGGAGGTGGTGGAATCTGCTTCCTTAGAGGTTTTTAAGGTCAGGCTTGACAAAGCCCTGACTGGGATGATTTAGTTGGGATTAGGTCCTGCTTTGAGTAGGGGGTTGGACTAGATGACTTCCTGAGGTCCCTTCCAACCCTGATATTCTATGATTCTATGAAAGTTAGTATCCCAATATCAGCCTGATTTTCACATACACTCTGTCCTCTCTTCTACAAAACCAATCCATTGATTATGGAATTTTCACCACTGGAGAGCTCTGTTCCTAAATGTTTGGGGCAAAGAACATAAATGATCTCTGAGAGATGGAGTCTCATTCACATTCCAGAGATTCTCCTTGTATTTCTGTGGCTGCTCTTATACGATCAAAAACTGATTTATCCCTTAGAGCTTTTCATAAATTTCTCTAGGACAGGGTACTAGTTACAGAGATATTTATGATTCATGTGAATTCACAAGTTGATTTATTGTTTTTTAAATTATACATATTGGTCTCCCTTTTGATCCAAGCAATTAGCCAATATTTGGAGTTTTGTGGTTTTCTCTGTTGACAGGAGAAAGTGATGACAGAGTCAGGTATGCACGTTGATGCAACCCCATTTATTTACAATGAATCAACAAAGTCCTGTTTCCCTGAACACAACAGGAACCAAACAATAAGAGGCACTTTCTTTGATCCCAGCTCCAAGTCTCTTTCCAGCCAGCACTCTGCCCAAAAACTCTTTCCCTCTCAGCTTTTTCTCAGGGTCCTGCACCAAGTGCTCTCTGGCTGTGTCTGGCTTTCTTGTTGCTTTCTCTGGTTGCTTCTGAGGTGTTTCTGCTGCTTGTGTCTTACACAAAGACACACCGGTGCAATGAAATCAACCCCTGCCCCTCAATTTCTTAGCAGACCCTGAGTAACTCACTTAGACCACATGGCTCTGCTATGCCCAGCCATGCCTGTGGTCCAGTCCTTGGGTGCTGGTTGCCTATTTCTTCAGCTGAAACTGAATAAAGGAACAGTTAATGCTTCCCTTATTTACTCTGAATCAAAGGTGGCTATCACAGCCACCCATTTCAGCAAGGTGCTGCAATTGTCCATAGATTAGAGAAGCACTTGTTGGGAGCAACTAATCTCCAGCATAATAATATTATTTTTAAAATTGCCTAGAATCATTATAAATATCGCCATTAATAACATCAGTGATTAAAATATGAAACTGGAGAGGAAAAAACTACACGGCCTGCAGCACAGAAGAATCCTTATTTCAGATAATAACACCCCACCACAGGGAGAACCTGGCACTACCTGGATGTGTCAGCTGGCATGGAGAGAGGGAGAAGGGCTCCACTGCCCAGCTGGCAGGTGTCAGGTCAAAGCCCAGCTGCCTGGGGGGCAGAAAAAGGCCAGACCAAGGCTGGGGAAGGGGAAATCTGAGCTGCCTGCCTCAGAGGAGTTGATGTAGGAAGTGGGGCCGTTGGTGTTTCCCAGCCCATTAGATGCCCATTAGAACTGCTCCTGATGTCCGTACAGCAGTGCTGTCAGAGGGGCATTTTCTGGCTTCATTTCTCTGGCTTTAGGCTGGCTTAGCAGAAAAGTAACATTACTGTGTTTTATCTTAAAGCAACCACCACCCCAGAGAGAAGAGACATCAACATACGCGGACATCACTCTGCAGCGGGACAGATGTCATTAATGCTCCACTTGCTGAAATGTAGGACTCGTCAGTGTGCAGCTGCATCACAGAACCTCCCAAAATCAGAGGCAACTGTAGGGGCCGTGCAGCAAGAAAATGGGGGACCTTCTCTGGGGCCACAGCTGGACAATGCACAGTGCCTGAAGTGATGCATGAAAAAATGTTTCTGCTGAACAAAATTGGGGAAAATAACCAAACTCTATATTCCTACGCCCTGACTCTTTATATCGACAGCAGGCCAGCCCTATGTTTTCTTCTCTACTTTCACTTGGATGCCTGGTCTTAGCTGACTAAATGACAGCTCAGGCAAAAGATGCTCCATTGGGTGAAGAGGTGGCAAAGAAGTTAAGGCTGATTCAGTGCATTTGCATGGGTGGGTCTGAATACCACCTTTGTTGCTAGCCAGCCTTTCCTTTGGCAATAGTGACCACTGGATCTTTCCTCTTCAGGCCCTCGCTACTCCAGCATACCTTACCACCAAAAGTGGTTGTTGGCAGTATGGTCGTAGCCATATTGGTGCCAGGATAGAAGAGCTGTGTAGATGGAAAGCATCTCTCTCACCAGCAGAAGTTGGTCTGATAGAAAGTTTGACCTCACCCGCCTTGTCTGGCTAATAAAAACCAGACACACCCAACAAACTGTGTACGGGGAGACTTTGCAAAGCAGTAAGGTGCCTGAAACAACTATGGATTCTTGTTAAAAGCAACCTATTAAGCAGGTTGTAAAGTGGCCATGCAGCTTGACCAAGGCAGGAGCGGGGGGGAGTTTGGGCTGCCTCAGAAAGGGCAGCTTGACCCCGCATCCTTCCTGATAAAAATTGTGTTGAAATTGCTGATACATGCATTTTAAAAGAGTAGGATATGCCCCAGGAATATCTATTGGGGTCTCAAGGCTGCACACTCTGGAAAAACCCACACCTGGTTAATCAATAATCAGAAGGAACCGATTGCTTGATCATTGAAACTGCTTACTTAACAAGGTTTCTTTAAGGGACATGTCATTCTATTACTAATGTATAAATAAGGGGAAAAGCTTGAGATAGTTGGACTCGTTTGGAGACTCTTTTGGACTCTTTTTGGACTCTCCCTCTGGATACATCTTGCGGTCCCCACCGGCAAACGGAAGATTTGGCCACCGGAAGCCTGCCGCTGTGTCATTCGAAAGCCACACTCAGCTTTGGTAATTATCAAGGGTTGAGGGTGTTTTACTAATCTTATTGTGGACCTGTGTAAGTGCTTGAGATAAGTAAAGTTTAGCTTTAAGTGAAAGCACTCTTGTGTTGTCCTGTTTGTGCCAGCCATCTATCGGTCGGACGGCCGCGTCTCCCCTGATTTATTTCCTGACACCACCTTGCACAGAGTAAAAGTTACCAAGAGCTTTGGGTTGAAAGAACCCCAGGTAACAACTGGGGCCCCAGCAGTCCCTAGGCCAGCTGGACTCCAGACCGGCTGACAAAGGTGGGAATTTTGCATGGTGCCTCTCCAGCGCTGGGACCTCAGCAGGCAGAGCCCGTCTTGTCCCCACGCTCACTCGGGCGTCTGGCTGCGGCTGAGCAATGCCAGCGTATTTGCATTTCAGGGCGCGGTGACATCACTAGGGGAGCAAACAATCAGGGGCTACGTGGCCCTTTGCTCTGTGGGCTGGAGACTTGCTGTAGCCTGGTGGGGCTCTGCTGGGACGGGCTGAACCCTCCAGCCCTCGGTGCGGCGAGCTCGAGGGATGGGCTGGAGCCGGCTGCAGCAACTTGGGAAATGCCTGTGGGGGGAGGGACCTGGCGAGCAGAGTCAGCGAGGGGACCGTGGGGGGGGGGGAATGGTCACTGTCACCTGAGATGGGGGAGTGGGGGGTGGGAGAAGCCCAACTGTTACCTGGTGGGGATGGGGGAGGCCAACTGTCACCTGAGGGAGGATGTCACTAGGTTGGGGGAGGGGTCAGGAAAAGCCCTCAGATAAGAGGGGGGCAGTGCAAGGAGGGAGGGGACGGGGGTTATGCAGAGGGAAGGAGGATAGAAATGGGGAGGTGGAGGAGAAGGGAAGGGGGTGGAGATGGGGGAGGAGAACAGGGGATGGAAACAGGATGAGAGGAGGGGAGAGAAGCAGGATAGAAACAGGGAGTGGGGGTGAGAGCCCAGACAGGGTCCAGGAGAGATTACCGTTCTGTCTCTGGATGACTGTGGATCTTCCCCCCAACACACACTCACATAACCCTGCTCCTTAGAGCATAATTAAAGTCCCCGTCTTTCCCAGTTCCCCGATCATGGGGAAGGGATCTGGTGATGGGGATGGGGCAACCAGGTCAGATGATCTCTTATGTCACATGGGATATGCTGGGACCCTCAAGTGACAGAGGTCAGAGGAAGCCTGTGGGAGCTGGATGGCAACACCCCCCCCCCCCAGACCCCAAGGTGCCTGCAAAGGAGTTGACCCTTACCCCAAGGCTGCAGGGCACATCCCAGAGCCGAGTGGCCACCCCAGGGTCTGTCTAGATTTCATCCATTTCTGATTGGTGTGTGTTGCTGACATTCATGCAGGATTTACAGTCTTCTGTGATGTTGCTGCATCTCTGTGTTACTGCAGGTCACTTATGGGTAGAGCAGAGCGAATAGTTGATGTTTCAGTCCATCAGCAAACTGAAAATCAGAGCATGTATTTGGGTCGGTTCCAAATGCCCTTGGAATTTGTCAGTAAATCAGGAAAGTCTGTTTTGGGTCATAGAAAACTTTTCATTCAGGCCATTCTGGGGTGGGCTGCTCTCCTGTTGAAGCTGTTCCACTTTGCATAACTACATAAATATTAATTGGGCCAAAGAGTGAGCTAGTGAAAACGACTCTGTAGGTTGGGGATTGAGAGGCTCACCTGGGTGGTAGGAGCTATGGATTCAAATCTCTCCTCTGAATCAGGAAGAGAGAAGATTTGAGTCAGCATCTCCTACCTCCTCAGTGCCTTAATCCCCAGGCTGGAGAGTCGTTCTCGTGCTCTTTGGCCCAAGGAATAGCAAATTATTAGCTGATATTTTGGGTCACACACTTCTGAAGCTGACCTGAAAAACGTACTAAAAACCTTTTCCCAGCTAAAAACTAATCATGTTAAATTTGTGAATAGTTTTGGGTTGACCAAAACTTAATTTTCCGGCGAGGAAAGTATTCATCCAGAAATTTTCTCCCAGCTCTGGTTTGGTTTGTTGTTGTGGGGTTGTTGGTGAGTGCCAGGACTACACACAAAAGTGTTTGTTTGAAGGTTTGTGACTGCTGGGGTTAAATTTTGATTTATTTTTGCATCCATGAGCCTGAGACATTTTCCATGTGGGATTGTTATTGTAGGGTTGTCCGTAAGTGTTGAGGCTATTCATATGCTGAAGCTGCATGCATACTTGTTTGTTATCACAGGGCCTTTTCATGAATTTCTGGCTTGTTATTGTAGAGTTACTTGTGAGTGCTGGTGTTATGGTCACTTTGGTTTGTTATTGTAGGGTTGCTCATGAATGTTGGGTTTATTGTTAATAATAACAAGAGTGAAGTGGAATGAGAATCCCCAGTTGTTTCCATGTGTAAGTTGCCACCCTTGTCAGAGTCTGAGGCTGTTCTATGGGCAAGGGAGGTGACTTCATTGGGAGAGACCTTCCTGTATTCCTCTGCTGTTTCCCCAACTCTGCCCGAGAACAGAAACTCCTTGTCTCTCCGAAAGTCATCTCTTAGGGGGTTGGCTTCTTTTATAAATCCCGCTGCAGGGATAAGGGCAGGTCTGTGGGCTTGGGTCCTGTCCCACAACGGGTCCCCCTGTTATCCTTTGACGAGAGTGAATGAGAAACTGAAGCCACTCATAGCTGGGGGGCACCAACCCCACACATTGTGTCATGTGACTGAGGAGTGTGGGGGCAGTCACAGAGATGGACACACATGTGCTGTTGGAGGAAAGAAGGCCGCGACCCATCCCTGTGTTTGTGCCCTGGAACGGGAGCAGAGGGCCTTGAACCTGAGATGTCAGGGAATGCCTGGGATTGGTAGCCCAGAACCCCGAGGATGCAGCGAGCAGGAGCAGAGGCATAGAGGTAAGCACACTGGATTTTTCAAAAATTTATCGCTTGGTTTGTACCCTCTGTGTGTTTGGTACCACTGAGAACAGTCTAGATCCATCCTCTTTGGAACCCCCTTTCAGGTAGTTGAAAGCAGCTATCAAATCCCCCCTCATTCTTCTCTTCTGCAGACTAAACAATCCCACTTCCCTCAGCCTCTCCTTACAAGTCATGTGTTCCAGCCCTCTAATCATTTCTGTTGCCCTCCGCTGGACTCTTTCCAATTTTTCCACATCCTTCTTGTAGTGTGGGGCCCCAAACTGGACACAGTACTCCAGATGAGTCCTCACCAATGCTGACTAGAGGGGAATGATCACGTCCCTCAATCTGCTGGCAATGCCCCTACTTATACAGCCCAAAATGCTGTTAGCCTTCTTAGCAACAAGGGCACACTGTTGACTCATATCCAGCTTCTCGTCCACTGTAACCCCTAGGTCCTTTTCTGCAGAACTGCTGCCTAGCCATTCGGTTCCTAGTCTGTAGCAGTGCATAGGATTCTTCCGTCCTAAGTGCAGGACTCTGCACTTGTCCTTGTTGAACCTCATCAGGTTTCTTTTGGCGCAATCCTCTAATTTGTCTAGGTCCCTCTGTATCCGATCCCTACCCTCCTGCGTATCTACCACACCTCCCAGTTTAGTGATCGTCTAGTCTGAACTTCTGCACAACACAGGCGACAGAATCTGACCCACCCACTCCTGTAACAAACCCTGACCTATGTCTGAGCTACTGAAGTCCTCAAATCATGGTTTAAAGATTTCAAGGTGCAGAGAATCCTCCAGCAAGTGACCCATACTCCACGCTGCAGAGAAAGTCAAAAAAAACCTAGGGCCTCTGCCAATCTGCCCTGGAGGAAAATTCCTTCCCAACCCCAAATATGGCGATCAGCTAAACCCTGAGCATGTGGGCAAGATTCACCAGCCAGCCGCCCGGGAAAGAATTCTCTGTAGTAACTCAGATCCCATCCCATCTAATATCCCATCACAGGCCATTGGGCATCTATCGCTAATAGTCAAAGATCAATTAATTGCCAAAATTAGGCTATCCCATCATATCATCCCCTCCATAAACTTAACAAGCTTAGTCTTGAAGCCAGATATGTCTTTTGCCCCCACTAGTCCCCTTGGAAGGTTGTTCCAGAACTTCATTTCGCTGATGGTTAGAAACTTTCATCAAATTTTAAGTCTAAACTTCCTGATGGCCAGTTTATATCCATTTCTTCTTGTGTCCACATTGGTACGGATCTTAAATAATTCCTTCCCTCCCTGGTATTTATCCCTCTGATATATTTATAGAGAGCAATCGTATCTCCCCTAAGCCTTCTTTTGGTTAGGCTAAACAAGCCAAGCTCTTTGAGTCTCCTTTCATCAGACAGGTTTTCCATTCCTCGGATCATCCTAGTAGCCCTTCTCTGTACCTGTTCCAGTTTGAATTCATCCTTCTTAAACGTGGGAGACCAGAACTGCACACAATATTCCAGATGAGGTCTCACCAGTGCCTTGTATAACGGTACTAACACCTCCTTATCTCTACTGGAAATACCTCTCCTGATGCTTCCCAAGACTGCATTAGCTTTTTTAACGGCCATATCACATTGGCGGCTCATAGTCATCTTGTGATCAACCAATACTCTGAGGTCCTTCTCCTCCTCTGTTACTTCCAACTGATGCATCCCCAGTTTATAACAAAAATTCTTGTTATTAATCCCTAAATGCATGACCTTGCACTTTTCACTATTACATTTCATCCTATTACTATTACTCCAGTTTACAAGGTCATCCAGATCTTCCTGTATGATATCCCTTCTCTGTATTGGCAATACCTCCCAGCTTTGTGTCATCCACAAACTTTATTAGCACATTCCTGCTTTTTGTGCCAAGGTCAGTAATAAAAAGATTAAATAAGATTGGCACCAAAACCGATCCCTGAGGAACTTCACTAGTAACCTCCCTACAACCTGACAGTTCATCTTTCAGTGTGACCCATTGTAGTCTCCCCTTTAACCAGTTCCTTATCCACCTTTCAATTTTCATATTGATCCCCATCTGTTATGGCAAGCTCAGATATACCAGCTCTGCGCACACACTGATTTGTTGTTATGTTCATGGTCTGCTTTCAGATTTGTATTGGTTCTTTACACTCATATGAAGCACACAAAAGTTATTTGCTTTGTCTTTGGAAGGGGCAAACTGAGGCAGCCAGACAGGGGAGACTTACCAAAGCTCACACGGTGAGTCAGTGGCGCAGCTGGGACTAGAACCTCGGATCCGCCAAGCCCTGAGGGTTGAGCCCAAGAGCTTTCTTCCCACTCTGAATGGGAAGTCTCATGTCTTGTCCGTGGACTAAATTGACACCATTGGCGATGGAAGCAAAACATAACCGGGGACTGGAATCTGTCTGGATTAGGGTACAGCCGTAGTTACACCAGAGCTAGGATTGTATTAAAGACATTTGTGTTTTTACAGTGGAAAGGATGGGGAATATTTTGGTTTTTTGAGTGAGTTTTAATAAAACAAAACCTGGGTTATAGTCTTTATTCAGTGATGGAATGTTTGGTGGATTGATTGTACAATGTGCAGTACTGGAAAGTTGATGATAAGCTGCTGAAAAATAGGTGTGTTGGCGATTTTTTCCCCTGTGGAATGTTTCTCTTTTTTTATACTCCTCTAGTGGAAAGATCCAGTCACAGACAAGGTTCAGACTTGTATATAGCCTAGTTTTTTATACTAGCAATTCTAAGAGTACCAGTTTTAGGTCAACGCATGGCATTTTTGTTTCTAAAAAGTACTTTACAATTATAACAATAAATTTGTGTGCCAGTCTGAAGCTGCAAAATTTTAATATGATGACAAAAAATGTAGCATGGCAAAAATGAGAGCCAGAGCAAGACCCAGGTTGTTAAGACAACAAACCCCACTCAAATTGACTAGTTCACCACACCGCCTTTCAGAGGGACTGATGCAGCTTGGGTTAACCTATTTCTAACCACTATAAGCCACACGCCTCTCCCAGAGCTGGGGTAGAAGCCGCGATTGCTAATCACCAATAGCCTACTGTTGACAAGTGAATGCTTGTGTAACTCATTGAGAAGTCATGTGTCATGTCCTTCTCCATTGGCTGATGTAAAAAGAGCCTAGTAATTACTCATGTGGTTCAGCTAGCATGGGCCTAAAGGAGGGAACTGATACTTAAGAGTTCAGACCCTGATGCTGATCTCAATGAGGGGGGTGAGTGTTTTTATGTTCAGGGCTTGTACACCACCTAGCACAATGGGGTTTTGGGCCGTGACTGGGGTTCTAGGTGCTACTACAATGCAAATAATAAGAGCAGTTTGGCTTTATGGGATTCACACAGTGAAGAGCCAATTTTTAAAACAAGTTTTGTACTTAAAAATGATGATGATCTGTAAATTATGGTGTGAATCACCAAAATACTGTAACCGAGTTGTCCCCCACCTCCACCTCCCAGTACCAGTGAGACTGTGAGGGATAGAGTGAGGGTAGGAGAGACCCCTTGACAGGGAGTGCTGGGCTCTTGGGAGATCTGAGGGGCGGTATCACCCCAGGGAGGCCGACAGTGATCCAGACCTGGGGTGTGATGCTGACAGTAGTTGGGGTGTATCTGGATCTAGAACGGGGGCATCTCTCATTTTATAGTGTCAGTGAAATGGCCTTTTTCCTGGAGATTCCTGTGGAAGGTTCTGAGAGAATGTTCCCATTCCTCAGCCCTGGTCACACTGTGGGAAGGGACCAGGGGAAACCCCTCAGCATCTGCCCCCCCCCCAGCGACTGGGATTCCCCCCAGAAATTAGGGATTATTGCAGCTGCTAGATGGGGAGATCTGTGATGGGGTTTACTCCCCACACCGGCCCTGCAAGAGCTGAACTGGGCCAAGTGGCCCAATCAGCCAATTAAGTTGTGAAGGGGGGAAATTTAGGTTCTGTGGAGGGAGCTAATTAGGAGGAAATTCACCAGTGGGGGGACAGGTGGGGCTTCCATAAAGCCAGGAGGCTGACAACAGTGTGGTAGGAAGGAGTCCAGGGGTAATAGCAGTAAAGTTAGTGTAGACACAGACCTTAACTGCTCGCTGTAGGGCTCTGGATGGGAACCCAGAGTAGAGGGCAGGCCTGGGTTCCCCTACTTATCACTGCAGAGTGGCAGTATGGGGCAGTGAATGGAATGACTGAGTCACTGTGGGAGTCACTACTCAGGGCCAGGTGTGAGGACTGCCTGACGCTGCTGGTGGAAAGCGACTTTGAGAGACTCCCCCCAGAAATGGAAATCACAGAGTGACCTGGCTGGAGGGCCGAATCACAAAATGGCTGTGCTGCGACTCCGTGAGTGGGAGGAGAGCAGCAATGGTAGAAAGCGGGTGCTGAATGAGATGGCGCTAATCCCCAGAATTGCCAGAAGGGGGCACTACCCTACGGTGAGTAAAACACTCTGTGACAAAATCTCACACCCCCAGCACAGCCCCCTTCCCCCAGTTATGGCGAAGGGGCAGGAAAGTGGGAGTGTGAGGAGCTGGGAGCAAGAGGAGCAAGGAGCTGAGAGGAAGAGGATGTGCTGCTGGAGGACTGAGGAGCACAAGCGTTATCAGACACCAGGAGGAAGGTCCTGTGAGGCCTGCAGGGGCAGGGTGCTGGGAGGGACGCCGAGCCCTGATTAGGGGGCGGGACTTGGCTGAGTAGGGGGCCCATAAAAGCGGCCGCCCAGCCAGGCAGCGGCACCGGAGGCAGCAAACAGGGCGGCTAACAGGGGAGTTTGAGAGGGAGTTTGCAGGGGGAGGCAGGAGGGCGCGGTGTGTTGTGTGCTCTGAGTCCCCAGGTGCCGTGGGCAGAGACTGCAGCAGCCATGAGCCAAGCAGCAGCAGACAGAATGCAGATGGCGGCATGTGGGAGCTGCGGTATGTATATAGTCCTAGCAGGGGACCTGGAACAAAGGTATGTTTGTATGAAGTGTCACCTTATAGTGTTACTGGAGGAAAAGAGTAAGGGACTGGAGATGCAGGTAGATACCCTGGTGGAGTTTAGGCGGGGGTTCGAGCAGCTGATGGAGGACAGGCAAGGCGGGGCTGAAGGGGAATGCTCTAGGGTGCAGGAGGAGGCAGTAGTAGATGACAGCGAGAGGGGAATGAAAGGGGGAGAACAAGGGAAGTGGAAGCATGTGACTGTGCATGGGGCAGGGATCTCTAGCAGGAGGGTTCTCTGCCAATTGAAGTCACTAAGACACAGGAATTGGGGACTTCATCAGCAGAGTCAAGGAAAGGGTAGGGACGGTTTTGTGGCCTGCAGCATGCAGGGGGTCAGACCAGATGATCATAATGGTCCCTTCTGACCTTAAAGTCTATGAGTCTATGAGTCTATGAAACAACACAGGGCCATATGCTACATGAGAAACATGGACATTATCCTGCTCCCACAGATGGGGATGTGAAAGGAAACAGCACATCTGAGATCAAAAATATCCAAACACACTTCCCCATCCTGAAGAGAAGAGGGATAAAACAGAGCAGGAGCCCTGGCAAACAGAAGAGGGAAAAGAAATGCTAAACCCCCAAGGTCTGAAGAGAAAAACGCTCAGCAGGTGACCAGTGCTGGGTTTACAATGGTGCCAGTGGCGCCATGGAGCTAGGCCCATGCTCAGAAGGGGCCCTAGCCTGCTCTGTGTGCACTGCGCCCTGAGACCCCGCCAGCCCACTGGCTCCCCCTACCCTGCCCACCACTTGCTCCTCTAGGCCTGCCCGCTGAGGGCTCCTCTTCCCCCCCGACCCTACCAGCCAACTTCTCTCTGCCCCCTGGTTGGACCCCAGTTGGACCCCCTGGTTGGACCCCAGTGCACTTCCAGCTCCAGGCAGTCTCTGCTTCCCACCACCTGTGGGGCCCCACCTGTCTCCCTGGAGTCTGGCCAGTCTCTGCCAGTTGGGGTGGGGGGTGACACTGTGGGGGGCTTGGCTGGGCCCCTCCAGGCAAGTAGGTCGTGAGGGAGCCCGGCTGGGGCAGGCCCTGGCCTGGCTGATTGCGCCACTCCCGAGGGGACGGAGTGATTCCTTGCCCCAGGACCAGCCCTGGTGGCTCAGCCTGGCAGACAGTCACCTCCCAGCAGGGCCGGTGAGTGTGGCCGGGAGGCAGAGCATGCAGGAGGTGGTGTCTGGAGGGGTGGTGGTGCTGGGCTGTCAGGGGGTAGGGAAGATCTGTGTGTTGGGGCACTAGGGAATGGGGGTTCTGTTTCGGGTGCTGGGCAGTTGTGGTGGGGCTGTGGGCAGCGGGGTGCTGGGCATTTGTGGCAGGGTTTGGTGAGGGCACTGGGCATAGTGGGCCCAGGGGGGCTCTGGCCATAGGGAATTGGAGGTGTTTTCCAGTGTTGGGGGGGAGGGGGGCTTTGTGGCATGGCATGGGCCCACCCCCCAGGGGAAGCGGCATGCTGGCAGCACAGGGCTGGGCGGGCATCTGGCAACTGCCAGTTTGTAAATAATGCCCTTGCACTGGGCTGGGTGGGGCAGGGCTACCCATTCCAGGCCCCTGGCCTGCCCCTCGCTCTGGGGACCGACCCCCCTGCACCATACTCCATTGCCCCCATGGGGGCCCACAAATATGTTTGGGGCCAGGCCCAGAAACGGTTAATCTGGCCCTGCACTTGACTCCTGAGGGGTCTCTGGAACTGAGTCTCTCATTGTAGGGATACCAGGGCCAGGAAATACAACAGGGCAATCAGACACAAATGCTGACACCTGAGAAAGAACCTCGCCCAACAGGGAATTTGGGGAAATGGCGACACCTCAGATGTTTCCTCCCCCTGAACTCAAAGGAAAACATCAGCGATTTGTGATAACGCTTTGACCCATCCGACCCCCAGTTACATCAGAATGTGCTAACATGATTGTTAAATGTTAAACTACACATTACACCACAAAAAAAGCCCACCCAGGAACCAATCCCTGTAGCAAACCTCGTTGCCTACTCTGTCCCCATATCTACTCTGGTGACACCATCAGAGGACCCAACCACATCAGCCACACCATCAAGGGCTCTGTCAAGGCTGTATCCCCACTTTGAACTTTAGGGTACAAATGTGGGGGCCTGCATGAAAACTTCTAAGCTTAACTACTAGCTTAGTTCTGGTCCGCTGCCACCATTCTCAAAAACTAATTCCCTTCCCTGGGTAGCCTTGAGAAACCTTTCACCAATTCCCTGGTGAATACAGATCCAAACCCCTTGGATCTTAAAACAAGGAGAAATTAACCATTCCCCCTCCTTCCTTTCACCAACTCCTGGTGAATACAGCTCCAACCCTCTTGGATCTAAAACAAGGAGAAATTTACCATTCCCCCTCCTTCCTTTCACCAACTCCTGGTGAATACAGCTCCAACCCCCTTGGATCTAAAACAAGGAGAAATTAACCATTCCCACTCCTTCCTTTCACCAACTCCTGGTGAATACAGATCCAACCCCCTTGGATCTAAAACAAGGAGAAATTAACCATTCCCCCTCCTTCCTTTCACCAACTCCTGGTGAATACAGATCCAACTCCCTTGGATCTAAAAACAAGGAAATCAGGTTCTTAAAAAGAAGGCTTTTAATTAAAGAAAAAGGTAAAAATCATCTCTGTAAAATCAGTATGGAAAATAACTTTACAGGGTAATCAAACTTAAAGAGCTCAGAGGACCTCCCTCTAGCCTCAGGTTCAAAGTATAGCAAACAAAGATAAACACTCTAGTAAAAGGTACATTTACAAGTTGAGAAAACAAAGTAAAACTAAGACGCCTTGCCTGGCTATTTACTTACAAGTTTGAAATAGGAGAGACTTGTTTAGAAAGATGTGGAGAACCTGGATTGATGTCTGGTCCCTCTCAGTCCCAAGAGCGAACGAACTCCCAAACAAAGAGCACAAACAAAAGCCTTCCGCCCCCCAAGATTTGAAAGTATCTTGTCCCCTTATTGGTCCTTTGGGTCAGATGCCAGCCAGGTTACCTGAGCTTCTTAACCCTTTACAGGGAAAAGGATTTTGGAGCCTCTGGCCAGGAGGGATTTTATAGTACTGTACACAGGACAGCTGTTACCCTTCCCTTTATAGTTATGACATGTCCCCCAAATCACAGATAGTGTTGGACATCCGGTTCCACACTGGCTGTGATTTCTTCCTGGAGCTCTTTGAGAAAACAGAGTTAATAGGACACATGTACCTTTAGACATACTACTGATTATATAAAAACTAACAATATGTTCCACATTCCAAGAACAATTTTTAACCAGTTGATTCTGGGAAAATTTCCCGGGAGAGTGCATCAGCCACTTTGTTAGAAGCTCCTGAAATGTGTTGTATTTCAAAATCAAAATCTTGGAGAGCTAAACTCCACCGAAGAAGTTTTTTGTTATTCCCCTTGGTGGTATGAAGCCACTGTAGCGCAGCATGGTCTGTTTGTAGTTGGAAACGCCGTCCCCAAACATATGGGCGTAGCTTTTCCAGCGCATACACAATGGCGTAGCATTCCTTTTCACTGATTGACCAGTGGCTTTCCCTCTCAGACAGTTTCTTGCTGAGAAACACAACAGGATGAAATTCTTGATCCGGTCCTTCCTGCATTAAAACTGCTCCTACGCCTCGCTTGGATGCATCTGTGGTTACTAGGAACAGTTTGTCAAAGTCTGGGGTCCTTAGCACAGGGTCAGACATGAGTGTTGCCTTAAGCTGGTTAAAGGCTTTTTGAAACTCATCAGTCCACTGAACTGCATTTGGCTGTTTCTTTCTGGTTAGGTCTGTCATTGGGACGGCAATTTGGCTGTAGTGTGGTACAAATCGCCTATAATATCCGGCCAAGCCTAAGAAGGATTGGACCTGTTTCTTTGACTTTGGAACCGGCCACTTTTGGATAGCATCCACTTTGGCCTGTAGGAGATTTATAGTTCCTCGACCCACCTGGTGCCCCAGGTAAGTCACTCTGTTTAGGCCTATTTGACACTTTTTAGCCTTAACAGTTAGTCCTGCCTACCGGATGCGCTCGAAGACTTTTTCCAGGTGCTCCAGGTGCTCTGTCCATGAATCAGAAAAAATGGCCACATCATCGAGGTAGGCAACTGCAGATTCTCCCAATCCCGCTAGGAGACCATCTACAAGTCTTTGGAAGGTGGCGGGTGCATTGAATTCATACACCCCTACCTGGGTGACGAAGGCTGACCTTTCCTTAGCGGGTTCAGCTAGTGGTACTTGCCAGTACCCCTTGGTTAAGTCTAAAGTAGAGATGAATTGGGCATGTCCCAATTTCTCCAATAGCTCATCTGTGCATGGCATTGGATAGTTGTCAGGACGAGTTACAGCATTTAGCTTACGGTAGTCCACACAAAAGCGTATTTCCCCATCTGGTTTGGGAACTAGAACCACTGGAGATGCCCATGCACTATTAGAGGGGCGGATTATACCCATCTGTAGCATGTCCTGGATCTCCCTTTGTATAGCAGTTTGGGCATGAGGTGACTCCCGGTAGGGTGGGGTTCTAATTGGGTGAGCATTACCTGTGTCAATGGAGTGGTATGCCCGTTCGGTCCGTCCTGGAGTGGCTGAGAAAATTGGTGCAAAGCTTGTGCACAGCTCCTTGATCTGCTGTCGCTGCAGACGTCCAAGGGTCACGGAGAGGTTCACCTCTTCCACGCCACCATCCCTTTTTCCTTCGTAGTAGACACCTTCAGGCCACTCCGCGTCATCTGTTTCCTGGGCTGTAAACTGGCAAACGTTTAATTCTCTGGAATAAAAGGGCTTAATAGAATTAACATGGTATACCTTAGGCTTTAGGTTGGAGGTGGGGGAGGCTATGAGATAGTTAACAGCTCCTAGGCGCTCCTGGACCGTGAATGGTCCTTCCCACGACGCTTCCATTTTATGGGCCTGGAGCGCCTTTAAGACCATGACTTGGTCTCCTACTTTGAAGGACCGTTCTCTGGAATGTTTATCATAGCAGGCCTTTTGCTCTTCCTGAGCATCCTTTAAGTTTTCTTTAGCAAGGGCTAAAGAGTGTCGGAGGGTGCTTTGTAGGTTGCTTACAAAGTCTAGAATGTTAGTTCCTGGAGAAGGCGAAAACCCCTCCCATTGCTGCTTCACCAACTGTAATGGCCCCTTAACCTTGCGGCCATACACAAGTTCAAATGGTGAAAACCCTAAACTGGGATGTGGTACAACCCTGTAGGCAAAAAGCAACTGCTGCAACACTAGATCCCAATCATTGGAGTGTTCATTTACGAATTTACGTATCATGACCCCCAAAGTTCCATTAAACCTCTCCACCAGGCCATTGGTTTCATGGTGGTAAGGGGTGGCAACCAAGTGATTCACCCCATGAGCTTCCCACAGGTTTTCCATGGTCCCTGCCAGGAAATTAGTTCCCGAATCTGTAAGGATGTCGGAGGGCCAACCTACCCTGGCAAAAATGTCTGTTAATGCCTGGCACACACTTTTAGCCCTGGTATTGCTTAGAGCTACTGTTTCTGGCCATCGGGTGGCAAAATTCATGAAAGTCAGTATGTACTGCTTTCCTCTGGGTGTCTTTTTCAGAAAAGGACCCAGAATATCCACAACTATTCGCTGAAAGGGAACCTCAATGATGGAGAGTGGCTGGAGAGGGGCTTTGACCTCGTGTTGGGGTTTTCCCACACTTTCACACACCTCACAAGACCGGACATAATTAGCAACGTCCTTGTCCATTCCCTCCCAGTGGAAGGACTTCCCCAACTGGTCTTTGGTTCTGTTCACCCCAGAATGGCCACTGGGATGATCATAGGCTAAGCTCAAGAGCTTTACCCGATACTTAGTGGGAACTACCAACTGTCTTTGAGGATGCCAGTCTTCCTGGTACCCACCAGAAAGAGTCTCCTTGTATAAAAGTCCTTGTTCTACAACAAACCGGGATCGATTAGAAGAGCTGGGAGGCGGTGGGGTGCTCCGCGCCGCCGCCCAAGCTTTCTGAAGGCTGTCATCTGCTTCCTGCTAGGCCTGGAACTGTTCCCTTGATGCTGGAGACATCAGTTCCTCCTTGGACTGTGGACTGGGGCTTGGTCCCTCTGGAAGCAATTCAGGTGCTGGGGCTGTTTCCATTGACTGTGAACCGCTGTCCGCTGGTGCACTATGTGGTATCTCAGGCTTTGGCTGAGCCTCTTGGGTAGGGTTATCTGCTGCTTCCGCCAGGTCAGGCTCGCTGGTGCCCTCTGGTGTTGAAGTTGTAGACGGGTTTGCAAGCGCTGGACTCAGTGCTGGCAATGGTTCTGGTGCCGGTTGCGTTGCCAGTTCCGGTTCTGGGACTGGCTTTGGCTGGGTCTCTGGGATTGGATCCACTACGGCTGTTGCAGTCGTTGGCAGGGGATCCGGTTCCACCACCTTTGTTTGGGTCTCTGGTAACACAGATGGGGCCCTGGTGGACGGCTCAGGAACAGGGATGGGGGTGAAAGCTTGCTTAGCCTGGCTGCGGGTGACTATTCCCACCCTCTTGGCTAGCTTCACATGGTTGGCCAGGTCTTCCCCCAGCAGCATGGGAATAGGATAATTGTCATAGACTGTAACTTTGACGGGAGAGGGTATCAGCCACTTTGTTAGAAGATCCTGAAATGTGTAGTATTGCAAAATCAAAATCTTGGAGAGCTAAACTCCACTGAAGAAGTTTTTTGTTATTGCCCATGATGGTATGAAGACACTTCAGCGCAGCATGGTTGGTTTGCAGGTGGAAACGCCGTCCCCAAACATATGGGCGTAGCTTTTCCAGAACATATACAATGATGTAGCATTCCTTTTTTGCTGATTGACCAGTGGCTTTCCCTCTCAGACAGTTTTTTTCTGAGAAACACAACAGGATGGAATTCTTGATCCGGTCCTTCCTGCATTAAAATTGCTCCCACTCCACGCTTGGACGCATCTGTGGTTACTAGGAATGGTTTGTCAAAGTCTGGGGCCCTTAGCACAGAGTCAGACATGAGCGTCGCTTTAAGATGGTTAAAGGCCTTCTGACACTCATCAGTCCACTGAACTGCATTTGGCTGTTTCTTTTTGGTTAGGTCTGTCAGTGGGGTGGCGATTTGGTTGTAGTGCAGTACAAATCGCCTGTAATATCCGGCCAAGCCTAAGAAGGATTGGACCTGTTTCTTTGTCTTTGGAACAGGCCACTTTTGGCTAGCAGTCACTTTGGCCTGTAGGGGGTTGATAGTTCCTTGACCCACCTGGTGTCTAAGGTAAGTCACTCTGTTTAGGCCTATTTGACACTTTTTCGCCTTAACAGTCAGTCCTGCCTCCCTTATGCGCTTGAAGACTTTTTGTAGATTCTCCAGGTGTTCTGCCCATGAATCAGAAAAAATGGCCACATCATCAAGGTAGGCGACTTCAGATTCTCCCAATCCCGCTGGGAGACCATCTACAAGTTTCTGGAAGGTGGCGGGTGCATTTTGCAGCTCGAAAGGGAGCACATTAAATTCATACAGCCCTGCATGGGTGATGAAGGCTGACCCTTTCTTGGCGGATTCATCTAGTGGTACTTGCCAGTACCCTTTGGTTAAGTCTAAGGTAAAGATGAACTGGGCACGTCCCAGTTTCTCCAATAGCTTATCTGTGCGTAGCATTGGATAGTTGTCTGGGCAAGTTACAGCATTTAGCTTACGGTAGTCCATGCAAAAGCATATCTCCCCATCTGGTTTGGGTACTAGAACCACTGGAGATGCCCATGCACTGTTAGAGGGGCAGATTATACCCATCTGTAGCATGTCCTGGATCTCCCATTCTATAGCAGTTTTGGCCTGAGGAGACACCCGGTAAGGTTGAGCTCTAATTGGGCAAGCATTACCTGTGTCAATGGAGTGGTATGCCCCTTCGGGTCCGTCCTGGGGTGGCTGAGAACGTCGGCGCGAAGCTAGTGCACAGCTCCTTGATCTGCTGTCGCTGCATACATCCAAGGGTCGCGGAGAGGTTCACCTCTTCCACGCCACCATCACTTTTCCCTTCATAGTAGACAGCTTCAGGCCACTCCGCGTCATCTGTTTCCTGGGCTGTAAACTGGCAAACCTTTAATTCTCTGGAATAAAAGGGCTTAATAGAATTAACATGGTATACCTTAGGCTTTAGGTTGGAGGTGGGGGAGGCTATGAGATAGTTAACAGCTCCTAGGCGCTCCTGGACCGTGAATGGTCCTTCCCACGACGCTTCCATTTTATGGGCCTGGAGCGCCTTTAAGACCATGACTTGGTCTCCTACTTTGAAGGACCGTTCTCTGGAATGTTTATCATAACAGGCCTTTTGCTCTTCCTGAGCATCCTTTAAGTTTTCTTTAGCAAGGGCTAAAGAGTGTCGGAGGGTGCTTTGTAGGTTGCTTACAAAGTCTAGAATGTTAGTTCCTGGAGAAGGCGAAAACCCCTCCCATTGCTGCTTCACCAACTGTAATGGCCCCTTAACCTTGCGGCCATACACAAGTTCAAATGGTGAAAACCCTAAACTGGGATGTGGTACAACCCTGTAGGCAAAAAGCAACTGCTGCAACACTAGATCCCAATCATTGGAGTGTTCATTTACGAATTTACGTATCATGACCCCCAAAGTTCCATTAAACCTCTCCACCAGGCCATTGGTTTCATGGTGGTAAGGGGTGGCAACCAAGTGATTCACCCCATGAGCTTCCCACAGGTTTTTCATGGTCCCTGCCAGGAAATTAGTTCCCGAATCTGTAAGGATGTCGGAGGGCCAACCTACCCTGGCAAAAATGTCTGTTAATGCCTGGCACACACTTTTAGCCCTGGTATTGCTTAGAGCTACTGTTTCTGGCCATCGGGTGGCAAAATTCATGAAAGTCAGTATGTACTGCTTTCCTCTGGGTGTCTTTTTCAGAAAAGGACCCAGAATATCCACAACTATTCGCTGAAAGGGAACCTCAATGATGGAGAGTGGCTGGAGAGGGGCTTTGACCTCGTGTTGGGGTTTTCCCACACTTTCACACACCTCACAAGACTGGACATAAGTAGAAATGTTCTTGCCCATTCCCTCCCAGTGGATGGACTTCCCCAAACGGTCTTTGGTTCTGTTCACCCCAGAATGGCCACTAGGATGATCGTGGGCTAAGTTCAAGAGCTTTACCCAGTACCTAGTTGGAACTACCAACTGTCTTTGAGGATACCAGTCTTCCTGGTGCCCACCAGAAAGAGTTTCCTTGTATAAAAGTCCTCTTTCTACAACAAACAACAGTTCCGAGACTGGCTCTGGCTGGGTCCCTGCGACTGGATCCACTATTGCTGTCTCAGATGTTGGCATGGGGTCTGGTTCCACCACCTCAATCTGGGTCTCTGATAATACAGACTGGGCCCTTGTAGAAGGCTCAGAAACAGAGCTAGGTGTGAAGGCTTGCTTAGCCTGGCTGCGGGTGACCATTCCCACCCTCTTGGCTAGCTTCACATGGTTGGCCAAGTCTTCCCCCAGCAGCACGGGAATGCGATAATCATCATAGACTGCAAAAGTCCACATTCCTGACCAGCCCTTGTACTGGACAGGCAACTTGGCTGTAGGCAAGTCAAAAGAGTTCGACTTGAAGGGTTGAATCATCACTTGGGCCTCTGTGTTGTTGAATTTGGGGTCCACTAGGGATTGATGGATAGCTGACACCTGTGCTCTAGTGTCTCTCCACGCAATAACTTTGTTCCTATCCACACTCACAGTTTCCCTTCACTCTGAGGGTATCTGGGAGGCATCTGGACCTTAGGACCTTTGGTGTAACCCCGGTGCAATGAACTGTAATCTGTTTGCGTTCTAGGGGCAGTTGGCCTTTACATGCCCCAGCTCATTACATTTAAAACATCATCCAGCTGACTGGTCACTGGAGCGAGGTGGGTTGCTGGAGAATGGTGTGGTGGGACAGTAAGGTGTCTGTGGTTTTCCTTGGGGTGTAGTTGGGGCCTTGGGCTGCCCTCAGTGTTATGGTGTGGTCTTGGGGTGTGCCTTCGGGCATCCGCCCAAACTGCAACCAGGGTTGTTCCTCCCTGCTACCTACACTCGTTTTGTTCTGATTTGTCCCGCCTCTCTGACAGTCTGGGACTGCTTGTATTGATCAGCATAAGAAGCGAGATTTTCTGCTGAGTCCATTTTCTTATCCCATAAACACTGTTTTACATCATCACTGGTCATAGTCAGGAACTGCTCCTGGACAACCAAATCACACATTCCTTCAAAGCTAGTTACACCCCTGCCTTTGATCCATTTATCTAACAGATCCTTCATCTGGTTTACATAAGCCACATTACTTAGTCCAGCCCCCTCTCAAAGACTCTAAATTTTACTCTGTAAATTTCAGATTGTTTACTCTGTAAATTTGAAATTGTTTCAAAACCAAATATTTAAATTTACCATAGAAGCATCCTCAATAGGCATCTTGTTGAATATGTCCAGAGCTCTTCCAGTCAATTTTGCTACCAGTGCGGTCATCTTGTGATCTTCAGGAATTTCATGGAGGGTGCACAGTCTCTCTAAGGTGATGAAATATTCAGCAATATCACTGGACATAGTCACTCCCATTTGTGGATTTTTGGGGAAGTGGCGTCAGCTGCTGAAGGGTTTTGTCATTTCAACTTCATCACCTCCAGGTCATGCTTCCTCTCTCTTTCCCTCTTCTCCTGAGCATGCTTCTGGACCTCCTTCTGGGCCTCCATAGCTCTCTTGTGGGCAGCCTCCTCCCTGGCTGTTTCTGCCTCCACAGCTAACTTGTGGGCAGTTTCCTCTGCATTAATTTCTAATTGTCTTAATTCCATCTATCTCTTATGTTCATTTTCTTTCTCTTTTGCTTCCAGTCTAGCTAACTCTAGTTTCTTTTGGACATCACTTTCCGTCATCCTAGCCTCCCTGCGCTTAGCTTAGCCTAACCTAACCCGAGAGCTAGAAAGAAAAAAAAACAGCTTGTGAATTCCCTTGCAGGACTTAACTACTCTGCCCTGAAGCAGAGGGGGAAAAAAACAACCTCCAGATGCTCTCAGCTAAAAGAAAAAAAAAAGTGTCCTTTAAAAAAAAACAAAAAACCTCCCTGGTTTTCAATCAGCCAAAATTAAAAATGATCCCACCACTCTGCTACCATGCTACCCTTAGTTGTAGGTTTATGACAGGGTCACTGCAGTCACTGCTGGTCACAGCTCCAGTGGGTGGAACCACAAGTATCGAGTCCAGTCAGACCTCCTGGGGCTCAGCATGGCCAGTACACAGAGGTTTGTAGCCCAGGGCTGGTGTGAGAGAGGGGAAGACCTAAGGGGTCACCCAGAGAGGGCACAGAGGAGCAGCCAGTCCCATAACAATGACATGAGGTTTGTGCAATAGCTTGGTTAGGGCTGCCAGGAAAGGGGGATTTTCCTGGGAGAATTTTTTCAGGAATAATCCTCACTTGAGATGTTCCCCTTGGACTCTCCATATCTCCGTGGAGGGAGGTGAGGTGAAGGGATAATGATTTTCCAACACTGGTTACTGGTTTCTAGCTGTCTCAGGAAGAAGGGGTGGCAGCGTTTTGTGTCCCCCACTTTCTCACACTTGGGAATTCTCCCTCAGGATCAATCCCAGCTGCCATCGGCAAATCCTGATTTCAGACAAACCAGATTTTCTATTGGGAAAATTGTAAACCAGGTTCTAACCCCAGCCACTAACTCCGAGGTCTGAGCGTCTTTTCACAGCTAACGAGAGAGCACGCCTATAGCCCCCTCCCCAATGGCACTGACCATCTCCCCTCCCATCCTTCCCCCTAGGGCACCCCTGGGGCAGCTGCTCCTGCCCCCAACTACAGCTTGGCCCAGCCCCCATTTCTGATAAGCTGGGATTGGTTCCCTGCTGCCTCTTTCACTAGACCAGGGCAGGAGCTGAAACAGGGAGAGCAGCAATGGGAAAATGTCCCCAGCTGCTGCCTGTGTGCGGGGAGCTGGTGGGCATATTTCCTGCCTGGCACGCTCTGCTCTGGGTACTCCCAGGCTGGTAGATGTTTTGCCAGGCACTGGAGAGGGATCACCCAAGCTGAGCTATTCTGAGCTCTCAGAGACTGCAGCTGAACCCTCAGCCTCTCCTGGTGTGCGACAGGGTCATTCCCAGAGCCCCAGGGATCCCATTTCTGCTTTATCCCCAGCTCCCTCCAGCCCCTTCCCTACCAGGCTGGATTAACCCTCCAAGGAGGGCTCCCTACAGGTCCCATCATTGCCATACAGCCCATATCCAAGGTCACCCGTATATGGACCAGGCACTCCAGGGCAGCTGCTCCAAAGGCTTTGCCCCAGGAATGCCCCTTCTGAAAAGTGGGGGGATGTCAGAAACAGGGGGTTCTTTGGGGTTTTTCATTTCCTTCAGAAAACACATTTTTGATATTTTAACAGGAAATTCCAGCCCAGAACAATGGCTGGTGTAGATTCAGGTTTTGAAAACTAAAACATCTGGAAATTTCAGTGTGTGTGTCCCCCTGCCCTTCCTTATTCCCACGTTCGGTGCTGAAGGCAGCAGCAGGAGAGACATTGAGGGGGCTGGGTTCTCTTTGTGTGACAGGCCCCCTCTGGCTCCTCAGCTGGTCACCACTGGGGTGGCTCCATGTCTCAGGGTGGCCATTGTAGGGAAGGGGGGATGCAGCATCTGAACCATCCAAGGAGGCTCTGCAGAACCTCGCCTGTCTCTGTGACTCAGCCAGTGGGAGCGCTGGGATCTCTGTATCCATCGATCTGGGGTCTGGCCAGCGCACAGCAAGGAGAGTGCGTGTCCCGCCTGGCCCATGTACACCTGCCCCAATCCATGTCTGCCCCCAGAACAGCAGTTCAAGGCTTCTCCCAGGTGTCACTGGGGATCACAGCATCCTCTCAGCTGGAAGTGAAAAGCTCTCACAGCCCATCAGATCAATGCCCGCTAACCCCTAGGAGGTCACAGGGTCCTCATGTTGTAGGGCAGGAGGGTGGATGGCAGATTCCCCAGGGTGCCAGTGCACTGTTACTCATCATTAGGGATCAGCTCCTCATGGTGGTGGGGCTGGTGCTTTACTGACCCTGGCCCGGCAGAGCTGGCAGGTTCCACTATGAAAGCAGATTTTTCTTGGGCATCAGCATTTTAGGGAATCTGCCAATACCCATGAGTCAAGTGCAGAGGGCTTAGGAATTTTACATCCCCATTACAGGGTTGCCAACAGTCCCGTATTACAAAGGATGTCCCTTATTGAAATAGAAAATTGCCTGTCCTCTGTTAAATCAGTGTGTGGTGCCTTTTATCCTGTATTTCAACAGCAGGGAGCTGGTACTCATGGGTGCATCTTTCCATTCCCCTCCCAACCCTGGCCTTTCAGTGCTGCACAAAGAAAGAAGACAGAGCTGCACTCAAGGGCCAGGGTTCGGAGGGAGTGGAAAGATGCACCTGTGACTACTGGCCCCCTGCTGGACAGGGCCCCCTGCTGACTCCAGTCCTTGAGCATGGCCCCGTTCACTTTCCCTGCACATGTTCTATCTGGCAGGGCAAGTGGACGGGGCTGTGTGCCCTGGAGCTGTGCTGAAGGGCCAGGATCAGGAAGGGGCTCGGTCTAGGAGGGGGTCAGTACTCCTGGGATGTAGCTATCCCGCTTGCACAGTCTGCCAACATCCCCAGCAGGGTGCACAGCCTGGCAGCAGGCAAAGACCAGCATCTGCAACTTCCAATTTGTCTCCTGGCGCCCACACAGAACCTGAACAGGAGTCACAGCAGGTCCCTGGGCTCTCTGCAGCATTCAGAGCTGGAAAGAAAGAAACCCTAGGAGGGAGGGAAGGGACTTGTCCCCAGAGGTTCAAGTCAAGACTGGGGACATCTGAGGTCTGTCCTGTATTTTTCAAATACAATGTTGTCAACCCTACAATAGATCCAGTAGGTCGCCTGTCCGGGGGGTGGGGTCTGGGTCTGGCCGGGGGATGGGTTTACTTTCCTAAAACACGCAAAACACCTCATGGTTTTATCCTTTTCAGGTGCCATCACAACTGAAGAAGCCCAGGGGCTTTTGGTCTGAGCCCGGTGGGACTCGCTCACTTTCCCGCGCTCTTTAAGGGCGGCTCTGTCACTGCTCAGACCCCCGGCTCTTGGGCTTCAGAGCCAGGCTCCCCTGGAGAACCTCAGAGATGGAGAGAAGGAGCCACAGAGACACCGGCTGTGCCAGAAATATCACAATGTGAGAGGTTCTTCAAGCCCACATCAGAGCATGTGATACACCCCCGCACTGCTGGGCTGCATGTTCGTGGTCAGGCTGGGGAGAGCTCACTGCTGGTCGGGGGAAGAGGCGTCTGCACAAGGGACTCTGCAGATGCTCAGGGCGCTGTCAGCTCATCCTGTGGTTCCCTCTCTGCACAGCTGCACAGAGCAGCCAGACTGGGTGCACAGAGACACTGAGCAGCAGCCAGTTGTTCTCTAGTCCCGCAGCGTCTGGCTCCATCAATATCCCCTGCAGGGCTGGGAGACGGGTCTAATTCTGCCCTGGCTGCCCAGGAGGTTGGGCCGGGGGAGGGAGGCAGGATTCAGCCCCGGATCCAGGCCCAGCAGATGGGGGACACTCTGTGAGATCAATGAAACCCGCTCAGGCTATTTCTCAGCCTGTGTTTCTGACACTTGCCCTGTGTTTTTGGATCATCCCAGCCAGGCACTCCCCACACTGGGACACAAACAGCCCTGTGCGTTGGCTTCCAGGGCCAGAAGGGACGTTAGCTCAGCCAATCTGACCTGGACAGCCCAGAGACTCCCCCAGCCCCCTGCATTGAGCCAATAGCTCGTGTGGACCAAAGCCTCTCCCAGGAAGGCCTCCAGCCTGGCTCTGATGCCGTCAGATGATGGAGAATCCCCCCTGCCCTAGGTGGTTTGTCCCAGTGGTTAATCACCTGCCTGGACAGAAATTGGCCTCTCGGTTCTCATTGGCAATTGTCTGGCATCAGCTGGGCCCAGGCTCCCCAAAGCTCAGCCTGTTCCCAGCGTTAGAGGGGGGAGGGCCGTGATGGGGAGGGTTAGTGGGAGGTGGGAGCTTTGGGTGAATAGCCCCAAGTCACTGGAGCCCTGGGCTGTGGGCTCAGCTCTGACGTAGCATTGTCAGCCCTAGAGCTCAGAGCCCATCGCCAAGGGGGGCTGGACAGGTGGGGACTGGCTGCCCCAAGCGCCCCGGTGAGGGAGCAGTGGGGGAATGGAGCCCAGCTCCCCTAATGCCTGGGGACTGGACAGCGCCACCTCCCCGGAGTCAGCAGTGTGTGACCCTGAGGTGGTGGCTGAGAGCTCCTCAGGTGACACACAGCCACAGCCGTCGTCCTGGTAGTGACCTCCCAGCGCTCGTGCAGGGCATGGCTCACACATGAGGGCAGGCGGTTTGGGGGCTGCCTGGCCCCGCTCTGCACGGAGAAGGAGCTGCCCTTTCTCACCTGCTCCGGGTCCTTCAGCACCTGGGGCCAGATTCAGGCGCCCAGCGATGCAGATGGACTCTTTGTGCAACTGACGGAGTGCCCAGGGGAGTGACGCATCTAACTCCCATTGGCTGCCAACAGGAGTCAGGTGCCTGGCCTGCCCAGGAGCTCTCGTGAATCCCACTACACGCCTGGCTGCAGCACTAGTTGCCTAAATACCTTTGTTACGCTGGTTCTTGGTGCAAAGAGAGGCAGAGTGGCCTAGTGGACAGAGCAATGGTTTGGAAATCAGATCTGACTCCTGTTCCTGGCACTGCCCTGCTGGGTGACCTTGGGCCATTCATGTCCCCACCTTCCTGTACCTCAGTTTCACCATTTGTTTCCCTCCTGCGTAAAACACTTTGAGATCTTTGGATGAGCTAGGAGGAATTATTGTTAAACCCTCCAGCCAGGACAGACCTGTGTTTAACAGGGTGGGTTTGGCTGAGTCCTCTGTTACTAAATTAGGAGAGGGTTTTTATTGACGTAGTTGATGTGTGTTTGATTCTCAAGCTTCTGGCGCTAAATAAAGACGCTGTGGCCAGGGGGTGTATGGGACAGGAAACGGGGAGCAGTGACGATCAGACATGAGGACAGGACGGGACAGAGCAGAGAGGGGCCGTGGCATCCCTGCTGCCTCAGCCATACGGCCCTGACGGGGACTCAGAGCAAGACAGTGTCTGGGTTCACAACCCAGCCTCGAGGGGGCTGGCAGAGACTCCGAGCAGGGAGAGGTTCCTTCTGCCCTGAGCCCAGAGGGGCACATCGGAGCAGGGAGCAACTGCAGATTGTCCCATACTGTCCCCGTCCGGAGCAGACATCGCTGGGCCATTTCCATCCCTCTTGGTTCCCAATGATCCTGTCTCTGTGCCTCTTGCTGCCCGGTGAGTATCCGGGAACCCTGTGCTAATTTGTAGGGGGTTGGGAGGACACAGAACTGAGAACAGTCCTTGGCCCAGGGAATCGGCAAATCCCCTTTAACGGCAGAGAGGGTTGTACTGTTGTGATGTTAGAGGGAGTGGGACTGTCCCAAACCAGCACAGGGCCAGCACTCGGTGCTGGGGATGGGTTGGGGCTAGCAGTCAGCCCAGGCTGGGGTTACAGTCACAGCTTCACAGAGTTTAAGGCCAGGAGGGACCATTCACGCATCCAGCTCCCCTGCACTGAGCCCAGTCACTTGTGTTTGACTAAAGCATCTCCCAGAAAGGCCTCCAGCCTGGCTTTGTTACCAACAGGCCAGAGACACTGAGCTGGGATCCAGGCTGGGCTCCGGTTGTGGATTCCCCCAGAATTCAGGGGTTCTGGGTTTGGGGCTCAGGGTCAGACTCATTATAGGGCCAGGTCCAAGTCACACAGCTTGGATCTCACCCAAGATCTGTGTTTTGGGAGGCAGGGTTGGGATCGGGGGCTCTGCTTTGCACCTGACTCTCTGTCTATAGCATGTTCCCTGCTGCAGGCTCTGCTGGTGAAGTGAGGGGCTGAGCTGAATTAATGGGGCCGGAGATGAATGTAGGCACTGCCAGGCTGATAACAGAGCCCTGTACAGAGATGCTCAGTCCCGTAGGGACATTGGAACACTCCAAGCCACCCCCATGGGCGTCACTGGCCCAGAGGGGACCCGGGGGTCAGGGCTCTGCACAGTGCCTGGCAGAGCCTTGCAAAGCAGGTGGGGGTGCCCCTGGTGGGACAGATGGGGCAGGAAGCAGGACTTGGGCTCATGGGGGGAGCAGAGACCCCCTCAGACATTCAGGGCATCTCACAGCAGGGGAGATTCTAGCTGGGCACTGAACACACGTCACCTTTCTGTTCCCAGTGCTGAGTCCCAGCAGCCAGGAGATCTGCTCAGCTCCCGGTGAGTCCATCTGTCTGTCTGTCCCCAATCTGCCCATGGCATTTACCCCTCCCCCTCCACAGCATCCAGCCACCACCCCTTGAGCTGCGTGCTGCTCAGAGCAGTGGCGGTACCAATGGCACAGGAAGGCAGATGGGCCTGTGTGGGATCCAAGTGGGGTGCGCAGGTCTCCTGGCCGATTCCTCTCTGTCCTGCTCCCTCTCTGCTCTGCTCTGACCTGGGACCACTGTGACACTCGGGTGAGAGAGTCACATCCACAGCCCATCCCAGCGCCGGGGCACTGGCCCTGGGAAGTTGAGAACACCACGGTTCTGATCCTAAGGGATTTACCTTTCTATGGCACTGACTCCCAGCCCCTCATGGTCGCAGGGCTGTCCCGGGAGCTCCTGTCCCACCCCCATGGATGCAGCCTTTGCCTCCTCCTTATATATCAGCAGAACCGTTAACAGTGAGCCCCAGCTGGGCAGGGAGCTTTCAAGAAGGTATGGCTGGAAGGGGCAATTAGGTCACCCAGGCTGAGCTCCTGTATGACCCGGGCCAGGGAGCCGCACCTAGCGACCCTCACTCCAGCCCAGCAGGGGCTGGTGGAGCAGGGATGTGTTTTTTTGGTCGTGGCTGCATTTCTTTGCTGGCTGCCTGGGCAGTAGGGGCAGGGGGGATGCTGCTGGCCAAGACAGCAGCAGGGGGCTCTGCGGGGGTGGGGAAGGTGGTGGGTAGATATTGACCTACCCAGCGGCAGCAGCAATTCCCCTGCGAGTTCAGAGCTGGATCCCATCACTCTGGTGATTCCCGGGAAAGGGGGATCCTCTCCCTGACGCTGCTCCAGGGCCTTCCCTTAGCCTGGGCCTGGAATTGCTCCCGGTGCCTCCTCTGCCAGCTGGGAACTGTGGAGTGGGAGGGGCACAAAGACAAGGAGGATGTTAGAGCAGACACTGGGGGGGTGGGGTTAGGGACTTGCTGTTAGCTCCTTGGCTGTTAGTGAGCTCCCTGGGGCAGCGACCGGCCTCCAGCCTCAGATCTGACATTATCCCCCCATTACCCAGCTGTGCTGAAATAAGAGCCTGCTCCAGAGACAGTGCGCAGACTCCCCATCCCTTCCGCAGGCAGAGGTTCTCCTGCTCTGCAATTGGACGCTGGCCCGTGCCACATATGCAGCTCCGAGCCCAAACCCCACGAGCCCAAATGAGCTGACATGGGTCAGCTGCACCTCCAGGTTTTTGATTGCAGGGTAGACAGACCCTTAGAAGCTGCGAGCTGCTTCCACGGTAACCAACTTCCTTTAGTAAAATGTTCCCTGGGCTCCCCCTAAAACGAGAGCCACTGACAGCCCCACTGACAGCTCTGACCCATTCCCCTTCCCAGGTGCTCTCCCTGCCCCCGCCCTCTACCTGAGCCAGACATCTGCCCAACCGGGGGGCTCTGTGCAGCTCCAGTGCTCTGTGATCTCACAGGCCCCGGCCACTCGCATCGTCTTCTGTAAGGACGGGGAGGAGATTTCATCCCAGAGGAGTTCGGGGGACAAGGTCATCTACAGCTATAACTATATGGTGTCCAGTGGCAGCTCCGGGAATTATGCCTGTGGCTACGAGATCAAGGACAGCGACAAACGGGTGACCAGATCCCAGCTCAGCTCTGCTAAACACCTCAACGTGCCCCGTGAGTCAGATGTGTGTGTGTGAGAGACAGAGAGAGACCGTATCCCAGCTCAGCCCTGGCCAATAATGAGGGAGGGAAAAGGCATTTCTCTCCTGCAGCAAATTCTGACATTTCAAATTTTATTTTCATTTGGAATCAGGACGAAAAGTCGAAATTTGATATATTTCATGGAACAGAAATTCAGCAACATTTTGATTCAGAAACATGGAAGCGCCTTGTTGAGATGTTTTTATTTTGCATAAACAGCATTTTCTGGTGGAAAACTGTTCCATTGGAGATTTGTTGACCGGCTCCACAGACATCTCTACATACCCTACAGATCTCTGGCCCCAACCCAGGAAACCATCGGGGGGAGGGATAGCTCAGTGGTTTGAGCATTGGCCTGCTAAACCCAGGGTTGTGAGTTCAATCCTTGAGGGGGCCACTTAGGGATCTAGGGCAAAATCTGTACTTGGTCCTGCTAGTGAAGGCAAGGGGCTGGACTCGATGACCTTTCAAGGTCCCTTCCAGTTCTAGGAGATATCTCCATTTAAAAAAAAAAAAAAAAAAACAGTGAACATGTGCTCAAGTCCAACCCTATCCTTCTATGTATGTGCTTATCTTTAAGCACCTACTAAAGTCCCATTGATGGAACTAAAGTGGTTGTTTGAAGTTAAGTTTGTAGCAGGGTGCTGTCCTGAATTGTGTTGCTTCCCTGAAGCAGGGCAGTTCCCACAGGGATGTTTCCTGCCTTGAGAAGCTCGCATTTAGAGCTGGGAGGAAACCCAGATTTATTGCCACAAAAATTTGTGAACAAAAGTATTTAATTCAAAACTTGCAATGGGAAATGTCAATGTTTTGATGAAAAAAATAGACATGAAACTCAAAACTTTTCCTTTGATCTCATTTTGATTAGACATTTTCCTTTGTTTTGGGTTTTCAGAACAAAAATGAGACAAAATGTCAGTTGGAAATACAGAAAGTTTTGCTTTGTTTTCCTTTAAAGGGACGTTTTCCTTCCATTTCTGGATTTGGAAAACCAAAATGAAACAAAACTGTCAGTTTAAAACAAAACAAAATGCTTTCTTTCATTTCAAAGTTATTTTTCTGGCAAGACTAAGATCATTGCATGTGCACATTCGGGGGGAAACATCTGATTCAATTAAACTGTGTTTGGAATAAAATCTGTTGGGTCAAAATAATTTTTGGAAAACTTTACTCACAAAGAACAGCCAATAACGTCGCCCTGCAGATAACTGTGGGGTGAGCTCCCCAGGTACGTTCATGAGGACATTAGCGGTCACTTACGGCTCAGCGGCTCAGCCAGCTCCAGCCAGTGGGGACTTGCCGGTGGTTGCTTGGAGAGGCCATTCACATCGAGGTTTTTTCCTAGGGCCGGATCTGAAGCTCCTGTTGGGAATTACAATCCCTGCTGTCCTGGTTCTGACTGTGGTGCTTTATCTGCTGGGAAAGAAAGGTGGGTATGACAGTGAGGCTAAGCAGTGTTAGCAAATGTACAGACAGGTGTGGCAGAGACACCCCCTTCGATCCCCTGTACCCAGTGTGTCTGGGATGGGGGGAGAGAGATGATCAAAGACACAGTGAAATTGATCATTCATTACTGGGAGGCTGGATGGGGAGAAAGATCAAAGAGATGATGCAAGAGATTAGAATTGTGATTAATTATATGTATTACAGTAGCACCCTGGAGCCCCAGACAGGGATCAGAGCCCTACTGTGCTAGGTGCTGTACATTATTTATTAGGTATGTTACTGTAGTGCCCTGGAGCCTCAGTCAGTGATTAGGGCCCCACTGTGCCAGGCACTGCACAGATCAGTAATGAAGGGGACAGTCCCTGCCCCACAGATGGTCACAATCTTGGACTCAGCCCAAGACGTGTGTTAATGGATGGAATATCAGCATGCAGGTAACTAAGGCTGCAGTTCAGGAAGGCATCCCCTAGTCAAGAAGGGCCCTTACGTCTGTGCCCGTGTGTAAGTGATTTCCTGAATCAGGGCCTAACAACTCTGAAAATAGAGCTCTGGACACAGCTCTGCCCTGCCAACCTTTCCTCACACAGTGGTCCCAGCCCCAAGCTTTCACACCACTTGAGTCACCACAAAAATCCTGAGACTGGCTTAAAACTCATGGGATTTCCAACAAGTCATCAGTATGAGTTCTTTGTATTTGCCTGGGGGATTTGATCTTTGTGGGTCTTTGGGTCATATTTTCAGGCTTTTCTCCCCAAACAAAAAGTTTATAACTTTTTTGTTTGTTTGTTTGTTTTAATGAAAGCCAAGACTCACTGAATCCCCTGACTCTCAGACCTGGGGCTTTACGCAGAACATCAAATGCTGTGAGACTGGCAGTTAAATCATCAGACTTGGCCACACCGCTCCCCGGGGCAGTCAGTGGGGCAGGTGGAAGAGAGCATTGGGCTGGGCCATGGGGATGGGTCTCTGCATCAGTACAATGAGGAATTAAGGCCGTGTCACTCAGTTTCCATCTCTCTCTGCCCATGCGGAAACGTGTCCATGTCTCTGATCACATTGTCTCATTGCTTCCAGTTGCATCTCTACCAAGGGATCAAAGGTAAGAGGGGATTATTCCCTCTCCTGTCTCATTTCCATTCTGGGTCCCTTCTCTCTGCCTCACAGAGCTCAGCTCGCCTGCTGGAAGTAGGGGGAGGAGTTTGTCTGTTTGCTGTGGAGGAGTTTTTGAAAAGACCAGGGAAGGATGAAATCCCTGGTTGCAGTGGGATCTGGGGGTTAGGAGGAGATGATTTAAGGAAGGGGGTTGCTAAAGTAGCATGTTCCCATCAAATTCACTGGCAGCAGAGGAGCGCATTTGAAAATCACCCTTGGGTGTGTGAAAGAATGAAAGTGACCCTGTTTTACACTCAGGGGTGTCGGGACTGGTTGGCCAAAAAGTGACACCGACCGACCCAGCCAGTTCCCTAGAACTGGGGCATGGCTCTTCTGGGGCATGGCTGGAAGTGGCCAGGCCTGTCTGGGAACCAAGAGTCTCCAGTTCATCTAGTTCTGAGTATATATGACAGTGTTCTCTGTAACTTCTGTCCCAAGATGTCAGGGATTTTTGGTCCCTGCCCCCCATTTTAACTACAACATGATTGAGTGGAGTTTCAGCTGGGTGTGTTGTTGGCTGTTTTGCTGAAGTAGGACAGGATGTTCAATTCTCATCTGTATTAGACATTCCCTTCGTAAATGGTAAAGCCACAACATTTCCTGATTATCCAGAAGTAGGGCTTGCTGTTTTTCCACTGAGTGTGAACTGAATCAAGATGTAAGTCCTAGCAGGAGATCCAGCCATCATGGAAAGAAATCTGCTCACAGCTGGATCGCTGAAAACAGAGATTGAACACACAGAGTCACTGATATGCACTGTCCTTATTCCTCCCCACAGGGAACGAGTCCAGCGTGGCACCAGCAACACTTGTGAAGATGATATTCACTGTAAGAGCTTTTGGAGAGTACTGGGGTTACCGGGGTCACCTGCACATGAGGGAGAAAGGCGGGGGTTGAGGGTAAATGTGTTAATTGGTGGGGGATGGACAGACTGTTTGGCCAAGAGTTACAACAACAAACTTTTGGACCCCAATTTTACATTTTTATTTTAAAAATTAAAAAGCAAATCCGGGCTCTGGTTGGAAAATAAGATTTTTTCCTGTGGAACTTTTAGACAACAATGAATTTTTTTTAGCATTCACCAAACTTTTCTGGGGGACATTTCAACTTTTCAGTGAGAATCAAAAATCAAAATCTTTGAGCTGAAAAAGAAAATATTTTGATTCTAAATAGTGCAAGAGTTCCTTCTTGGAGCTGTAATTCAGGTGCCTCATGCTCCTGGTCTCCTCTTTGAGCCAGGCTCTCTGGCTCTCCCATGATGCACCACTGTCTCCCCTCTTGGTGATGGGAAGTAGTACATGGTGGGACTCCTTCGTTCCAGTGCATCATGGGAGATGAAGCTCAGCCAGCCCAGTTCGGAGAGGAGAATATCCACACGATGCAACTGAACTTCAAGTCCCCTGTGGTACCATGGTGGTATTTTTAATCACAATATATCTGTTTTGGGGAATTTGTTTTTTGAAAACGAAAGCTGCTCTGTTTGTGACAAAAGAGATGTGTCGAAAACCCAGATAGACAGTTTCCACTGAACATCTTCAACAGCTGTATTTAAAAATTCTTCTGCTACAGTATCACGTAGTAACCCTGCTCAGGGTCAGGCTCTGTTGTGCTCAGTGGTGCCCATGGGGAAGCCCTGCCCTGGCTCGGGGAGAGGTGGGAGCGGTGGCGTTATCGTTTGTGCTCAGTGAGGTGCCTTCCATTAAAGGCATTTACAGCCAAGTGACAATGAGTAACTGTCATTCTCTCCCCAGATGCCTCGGTGGATTGGCTGGGTAGCTCCAGGGTGAGTCACAGCTTTTAATAATGACAAAATGAAGTGATAGAAAAGAGCGATTTGTTTGCCTGTTCCAGCTTGGCAATGACCCGTGACCTGGGAACATGGATTTACTTGGTATTCCCATGCTTCAGATTACATGTCTGGTAACCCTCCCTGATACATGCCTCCCAAAGGGGAAGGAAGACAGGCAAGGGGTGGAATCCTGGGAGTTTCCCATTGACTTCAGTGGGGGCAGGATTTCCCCCAGTGGGTCTTGTAGCACGGCAGGCCCTCACCGCCACGGCGTCTCCTGCTGGTCAGTCTGGGAATTAGCTCAGTCCAGGCTCGGAGTACCTCCTGCTGGCCGGTATCTCCCTACCGGTACCTGCTTCCTCATCAATCTCCACCACTGTACTTCAGGACCCATATCCCTCCCTGACCCTCATCCTGGGGTGCTGCCCTGCAGCAACACTCTGGGTCTCTCCTCCGAGGGAAACCCCTCCCCCTATGTCCACCTTGCCTCAGTGGCTATTGCCAGTCATCATCTAGCCCCTTTCTCTGGGGCAAACTACAGTCTGTAATGGCCACTCATCATCGGCAAGGGGGTTGGACCTGCTGCCTCTTTAGCCCCAGCTGTCTCCCTGCAGCCCCAGTACCTCCTTAGGCCTTCCTGCCTTCCTGAGCTCCCCAGCTCAGCCTGACCCTTCCCCAGCATTGCTCTGCCGATGGTACCCTGTCTCTCCCAGGCAGCGAGGTCCTTCTCACTCCAGGGCTGGAGTGAGACTCTCACCACTCCTTACTCACAGCCCGCTTATCAGGGCCAGCTGTGCCCTGATTGAGCTGGCCATACCTGTGGCCAACTCCCCAGCCAACCTCCCTCAGCTGCTCTCACTTCTTTTATCCCAGGAGCAGGATAACCACCCCGCTACAGGTCTCCATGTGATGTAGGTCTCAGAGGGATGTGCACGGGCCCCTACTGCTAGCAGTGGCTGTGTGGTGGGGCATGTTAGTGGCAGGGAAAGCTGCTAACACAGAGCTTCCTTCCACAAACTGCTTCCTTATGGTAATTATTTGTCAATACTCCAGCTGATATTGGCAATAAACAATGAATAACCCTGGATTTTTATTCCTCCTCCTGTAAAGGTGCATGGGAGGAGTTTGGGTCACTGAAGTTCTGTCCTTTTATTATTGTTTTTAATATGTATTATTTTATTGAGCGTTTAAATCACAAAGGGAAGAGCTGTGTGCTGCTTTCATGGGGGGATAGCTGGTCTCCTGAGAGTTAAGGTTGAAGTTACCATCCCGTGAAGTTATCAGCCTGATTTTGACACACACACCCTCTCTCCTGGGGCCATGAAATTTTTATTGCCACATCTTATCACTGGGGACATCTTGTTCTGAAAGCTTGGGGTCAGGAACGTAAACAATCTCAGAGAGATGGAGGCTCATTTACTTTCCAGAGACATTCCTAGTATTATATGATTTACCCCTTAGAACTTTTAGTACATGACTGTAGGACAGGGTACTACTTATAGAGATATTTATGACTCGTGTGAATTCAGAAGCTTATTTAACCCTATGAGAATTATACATATTTGTCCCCCTTTCACCCAAGCAGATAGCCAATGTTTGGGGTCTAGGTTGTTTTGTTGAGAGGAGAAAGGGATGAGAGAGTCAGGTATGTTCACTGATGTAACCCCATTTATTTACAGAATCCTGTTTCCTTGAACACAACAGGAACCAAAAACCAGGAGGCACTTTTCTTTGCTCCCGGCTCCAAGCGAACACTCTGCCCAAAATCTCTCTCTCAGCTTTTTCTCAGGGTCCTGCTCCAAGTGCTTCTCTGGCTGTGTCAGAGTTCCCTCCCCACTCTGAACTCTAGGGTACAGATGTGGGGACCCGCATAAAAGATCCCCTAAGCTTATTTCTACCAGCTTAGGTTATAAACTCCCCAAAGCACAAATTCTCCTTTGTACCTTGGATAAGATAACGCTGCCACCACCAAGTGATTAGACAAAACTCAGGAAACGGACCACTTGGAGTTCCTACTTCCCCCTAATATCCCCCCAAGCCCTACACTCCTTTTCCTGGGGAGGCTTGAGAATAAACAAAATGAGCACAGACCAACCTTGGGTTTTTTTAGGACACTAAAAAAACCAATCAGATTCTTAAAAAAACAGAACTTTATTAGAAAGAAAAAAGGTAAAAGAAGCACTTCTGTAAAATTAGAATAGAAGATAATCTCACAGGGGAATCAGATTCAAAACACAGAGGAATTCCCTCTGGGCAAAACTTTAAAGTTACAAAAAGAAAAACAGGAATACACCTCCCTCTCAGCACAGAGAAAATCACAAGCCAAAATAAAAGTAAGCTAATGCATTCCCTTGCTAGTACTTACTAATTCTAATGGAGTTGGATTGCTTGCTTTCTTGTTCTGTATCCGGCAAGCACACAGAACAGACAGCCAGAGAACAGACAAAATAAAGCCTCTCCTCCCCCCAGATTTGAAAGTATCTTGTCCCCTTATTGGTCCTTTTGGTCAGGAGTCAGCTAGGTTACCTGAGCTTCTTAACCCTTTACAGGTAAAAAGATTTTGTGCCTCTGGCCAGGAGGGATTTTATAGTACTGTTGTTACCCTTCCCTTTATATTTATGACAGGCTGTGTCTGTCTTTATTGTTGCTTTCTCTATTTGCTTCTGAGGTGTTTCTGCTTCTTCTGTCACACTCACCACCCATGCATTTCTTATCAGACCCCGAGGAACCCCGTTGGACCACATGGCCCTGCCATGCCAGGGCTTGCCTGCGGTCTAGTCCTTGGTTGGTGTTGCCCATTGCTTCAGCTGAAACTAAGCAAAGGGGCATTTAATGGTTTATTTATTTAGCCTGAATGGCAGGTAGTTATCACAGCCACCAGCTTCAGCAATGTGCTGTGATTGCCCATAGAGGAAAGAAACGCTTCTTGGGAGCCACCCAATCTCCAGCATAACAATATTATAATAACAAGTGCAAATAACCATTATAAATATCACCATTAATAACATCAGTGATTAAAATATGAAACTGGACAGGAGAAAACTAAACTGCCTGCAGCACAGAAGAATCCTTATATCAGACAATAACACTCCATCGAGGGAGAACCCAACACTACCTCGATGGGGCGGCTGGCATGGAGAGAGGGAGAACGGCTCCTCTGCCCAGCTGGCAGGTGTCAGGGCTAAGCCCAGCTGTCCTAACTGGGAGGCAGAAAAGGGCCAGACCAAGACTGGGGAGGGGGAAATCTGAGCTGCCTGCCTCAGAGGGCTTTATGTAGGAAGTGGGGCCGCTGGTGTTTCCCAGCCCATTAGATGCCCATTGGAACTGCTCCTGATGTACATTAGCAGTGCTTTTAGAGGAGCATTTTCTGGCTTCATTTCTCTGGCTTTAGGCTGGCTTAGCAGAAAAGTAACATTACTGTGTTTTATCTGAAAGGATCCACCGCCCCAGACAGAAGAGACATTGACATATGCGGACATCGCTTTGCAGCAGGACAGATGTCATTAATGCTCCAGTAGCTGAAATTCAGGATTCGTCAGTGCACAGCCGGATAACAAAACCTCCCAAAATGAGCAGCCATCATAGGGGTTGTGTGGCATTAAAGAGGGGGACCTTCTCTGGGGCCACAGCAGGACAATGCACAGTGCCCCAAGATGCTATAGGGCACTGTAATATTCTCAGGACACATGCAGCCTGTTTGTCTTTTGGAAAAAATGTTTCTTCTGAATAAAATTTGGGGAAAATACCCAAAATCTGTATTCCTACCCCCCGACTCTTCATATAGATAGCTCAGCTCCCAAGTCCTCTCAGCTCAGTGTAGTGATTCCACTGCCAACCAAAAGTATCCAAAAATCATGCGTCAGCCCCCGTCCCCTCCCAAATCCCAAGTCTGACTTAAAATTAATGAGGTTTTTAAAAAAATATGTTTTTTGCATCCTTTTGTTTGCCTTCTGGTGTTTGAACCTTTAGGGATCACATTTTAAAAAAATCTCTTGATTTTTAAGCCAATCAGTATTGAGTTCTTTTTAGGGAAAAATTAGAAAAGCCAAGGCACAAAACAAGATGGAACTAGCTAGAAACATAAAGGGTAAGAAGAAAACATTCTACAAATACGTTAGAAACAAGAGGAAGACCAAGGACAGGGTATGCCTGTTAGTCCTGGGGAAAGACAATAACAGAAAATGTGCGAATGGCAGACATGCAAACTGACTATTTTATTTCAGTTTTGACCAAAAACATTAGTAGCAATTGGACGTCTAACGTAGTGAATGCCAGTGAAAATGAGATAGGACCAGAGGTTTAAATAAGGAAAGAACAAGTTAAAAATTACTTAGACAAGTTAGATGTCTTTAGGTCACCAGGGCCTGATGAAATACATTCTACAGTAATCAAGGAGATGACTGAGGAGATATCTATTATCTGAGGAGATAGCAATTATCTTCGAAAAGTCATGGAAGACAGAAGAGATTCCAGATGACTGGAAAAGGGAAAATATAGTGCCCTCCTATAAAAAGGGAAATAAGGACAACCCAGGGAATTATAGACCAGTCAGCTTAAATTCAGTACCCAGAAAGAAAATGGAGCAAATAATTAAGTAATCAATTTGCAAACATCTAGAAGATAATAAGGTGATAACTAACAGTCAGCATGGACTTGTCAAGAACTAATTGTGTCAAATCAACTTAGTAGCTCTCTTTGACAGGGTAACAAACCTTGTGGACAGGGGAAAACAGTAGATGTGGTATATCTTAACTTTAATAAGGCTTTTGATACTGTCTTGCATGACCCCCTCATAAACAAACTAAGGAAATACAACCCAAATGGAGCTACTATGAGGTGGGTACATAACTGGTTGAAAAAACCATTCCCAGAGAGTAATTATCAAGTTCATAGTCAAGCGGGAAGGGCCTATCAACTGGGGTCCTGCAGAAATTAGTATTGGGTCCAGTTCTGTTCAATATCTTCATCGGTTATTTAGATAATGACATAGAGAATATTCTTATAAAGTTTGTGGATGATACCAAGCTGGGAGGGGTTGAAAGTGCTTTGGAGGATAGGATTAAAATTCAAAATTATCTGGACAAACTGGAGAAATTGTCTGAAGTAAATAGGATGAAATTCAATAAGGACAAATGCAAAATACTCCACTAAGGAAGGAACAATCAGTTGTGCACATATAAAATGGGAAATGACTGCCTAGGAAGGAGTACGGTAGAAAGAGATCTGGGGGTCATAGTGGATCACAAGCTAAATATGAGTCAAAAGTGTAACACTATTGCAAAGCAAACATCATTCTGGGATGTTGTAGTGGGGCAGCTGCCCCACTCCTGGATAACAGGGGATAAAAGCAACCCCGGAGAGGGCTGCAGCTGGGAAAAGCTAGGCTGATTGGGGAAGCAGCCACAGCTGGGGCCATGCCCAATCAGGCCCTATAAAAGGGCTGTGAGCCAGGGGCTCAAAGAAGTCTCAGTCTAGCCCTGGAGTGGGAAGAGCTAGCTGCCTCAGAGAAGGTATCTGAAGCAGCCAGTGCTGGGGAAGGGAGCTGGGGAGCTCCAGCCTGGTAAACCCCCAGGCTGCACGCCTTGTTAAGGGCCCAAAAGGTACTGGGGCTGCAGAGGGGAAGCCTGAGGATAGGCAGAGGCAGCTGTCCCTACCCCCTTACGAATGATGAGTGGCCATTACAGACTGCAGTCTGCCGTGAGTGGGGGCTAGATGATGACTGGCAGTAGCCACTGAGGCAAGGTGGGTTTACAGGGTTGAGGGTCCCCCTGAAAGGGGAGACCCAGAGTAAGGGGGTACTGCTGGGAGCAGAACCCTGAGGTAAAGAGGCACTGGGGTCCAGGAGGGACATGGGGCCAGTGGCAGGTGAGAAAACAGCCATGAGCAACACTCTCGCTGCAGAGTAATTGGGCAGTGTCCTTTGCCTCCATTTCACCCCTTGCAGTGTGAAAGCTCCCCTCAGGTGACAGTTGGGCTCCCCATCTCCCCCTCAGGTGACAGTTGGCTCCCCCATCCCCTCCATGAGGCAGTTGGGCTCCCCCCATTCCTCCCCAGGTGACAGTTGGCCGTTCCCCCCCTTGACGGTCCCATCGCTGACTCTGCTCGCCGGGCCCCTCCCCCCACAGGAGTTTCCCAAGTAGCTGTAGGCGGCTCCAGCCCATCCCCCGAGCTCGCCACACCCAGGGCTGGAGGGTTCGGCCCGTCCCAGCAGGGCCCCACCAGGCTCCAGCAAGTCTCCAGAGCAAAGGGCCCACAGAGCACCTGACTGTTTGCTCCCCAGTGACATCACTGCGCCCTGAAATGCAAACACGGGGGTTACGCTGGCATTGCTCAGACGCCCGAGCGAGCGTGGGGAAGAGACGGGCTCTGCCTGCTGAGGTGCCAGCGCTGGAGAGGCACCAGGCAAAATTCCCACCTTTGTGAGCCAGCCTGGAGTCCAGCTGGCCCAGGGACTGTGGGGCCCCTGGTTTGTTGGGTGTGTCTGGTTCTTTATTAGCCAGACAAGGCAGGTGAGGTCAAACCTTCTATTGCACCAACTTCTGCTGGTGAGAGAGACACGATTTCGAGTTACACGGCTCTGCTAACCTGGGACCTACATGGCTACAACAATTTTTATTTTTATGGTAAGGCATGCAGGGGTAGCGAAGGCCTGAAGAGGAAAAAGCCAGTGGCTACCATTGTCAAAGGAAAGGCTGGCTAGCAACAAAGGTGGATTCAAACCTACCTAAGCAGAATACACTGGATCAAGCTTAATTCCTCGGCCACCTCTTTACCTGCTAGGGTGTCTTTCACATGCACCTGTTAATTAATTAGCCAAGATCAGACACCCAAATGAATGTAGAGAAGAAAACACAGAGCTGGCCTGCAGGCATACCAAGCCCATAGCTACATCATGCAAGTTGGCCGAGTGGTTAGGGCTGTGGCCTATTAATCTATTCTATGCTGCACACAGGTGTTTGAATCCTTTTTTTGTTGTTGGCCATCCCTTCTTCTTTTGGTGGAGGCAGCTACTGGCTTGTTCTCCTATGCCTCTTTCACCCAGTCCCCAAAAGCAGAAAAGCACCCCACAAATTGGATGCCAGAGCACTTCCTACACTAGCTAGGACTTGAATCCAGTTTACAATAATGTGACTGATGCATGAAGCCTTTACACCACTGGTCTACTTGCAGGCCTCCCCTGCTATATCTTCTCTTACCTAGCTTGGGTGCCTGGTTTTGGCTGACTAAGGGACAACTGGTGGCAAAGGGGCCATTTTGGCTGATAAAGTGACCAAGTGGCTAAGGCGTTGGACTGCTAATCTGTGCCTCAGTTCAAAGGGTGAAAAGAGCAACTGGCAGATGTGCTTCATTTTTGTCTGCAAGTCTGGAGGAGGGCAAACATAGCACCTGTCTTTGGAATGGCGAACAAACAGGACCCAGGGAGTTATAGACATGCCCACCTACCTTTAATATCTGGAAAGATACTGGAACAAATTATTAAGCTATCATTTGGTAAAAACCTGGATGATAACTGCACAACTGGCTGAAAGACAGTACTCAAAGCATAGTTATTAATGGTATGCTGTCAAGCTGGGAGCGTGTATGTAGTGGGCTACTGCACAGGTCAGTCCTGGGACTGGTACTATTCAATATTTTCATTAATGACTTGGATAATGGAGTGGAGAGTATACTTATAAAATCTGCAGATGAGACTGAGCAGGGAAGGGTTGAAAGCACTTTGGAGGACAGGATTGGCATTTAAAATGACCTTAGAATCATAGAATATCAGAGTTGGAAGGGACCTCAAGAGGTCATCTAGTCCAACCCCCTGCTCAAAGCAGGACCAATTCCCAGCTAAATCATCCCAGCCAGGGCTTTGTCAAGCCGGGCCTTAAAAACCTCCAAGGAAGGAGACTCCACCACCTCCCTAGGTAACGCATTCCAGTGTTTCACCACCCTCCTAATGAAATAGTTTTTCCTGATATCCAACCTGGACCTCCCCCACTGCAACTTGAGACCATTGCTCCTTGTTCTGTCGTCTGCCACCACTGAGAACAGCCGAGCTCCATCCTCTTTGGAACCCCCCTTCAGGTAGTTGAAGGCTGCTATCAAATCCCCCCTCATTCTTCTCTTCTGGAGACTAAACAATCCCAGTTCCCTCAGCCTCTCCTCATAAGTCATGTGCTCCAGACCCCTAATCATTTTTGTTGCCCTCCGCTGGACTCTTTCCAATTTTTCTACATCCTTCTTGTAGTGTGGGGCCCAAAACTGGACACCTTGACAAATTGGAGAATTGCTCTGAAATCAAATTAGATGAAATTCAAGAAAGACAAGTGCAAAGTACTTCACTTAGGAAGGAAAAATCAAATGCGTAACTACAAAATGGGGAATAACTGGCTGGGTGGCAGTACTGCTGAAAAGGATCTGGGGGTCATAGTGCATCACAAATTGAATGTGAGTCACCAATGTGATGCAGTTGCAAAAAGGCTAATGTCATTCTGTGATGTATTAGCAGGAGTGTCATACGTAAGACATGTGAGATCACTGTCCCACTCTTCCTAGAGCTGGAGGACTGTGTCCGGTTCTGGGTATCACACTTTAGGAATGATGTGGACAAATTGGAGAGAGTCCGGAGGAGAGCAACAAAAATGATCAAAGGTTTAGAAATCCTGACATCTGAGAAAAGGTTAAAAAAAACTGCTCGTGTCTAGTCTTGAGAAAAGAAGACTGAGAGGGGCCCTGACAGTCTCCCGATATGTTAAGGGCTGTTAGAAAGTGGACAGAAATCAATTGTTCTCTGTCCCACTGAAGGTAGGACAAGCAGTAACGGGCTTAATCTGCGGCAAGGGAGGTTTAGGCTTGATAGTAGGAAAAACTTTCTCAGTTAAGCTCTGGAATAGGCTTCCAAGGGAGGATGTGGAATCCCCATCATCTGAGGTTATTAAGAACAGGTTGGACAACCTCCCTGTAAGAGATGGTCTAGGTTCACTTGCTCCTGCCTCAGTGCAGAGGGCTGGACTTGATGATTTCTTGAGATCCCTTCCAGCCTGACATTTCTATGATTCTATGATTACCAACATTCTCACACACCTCACACCGTCCTTCAGGCTAATGTGCATTAACCTCTAGGAGATCACAGGGGAGACATTTGGGCACAGGGCAGAACAAAGCATTGGCAGATTTCACCTGCAAACAGTGAGGGCTTAAACATGGTGCACTCTGGGGTGTTTTTTTTTTTTCTGGAACATTTAGATGAATTTCCATTGAAATTTTCAACAATAAATTTTTAACTTTTCATTGAAAAACTGATAATCTGAAAACTGGGGGTGGGGGGATATCAGGTTTTGGCAAATGAAAATGGAAAATTTTAGCTGAAAACGTCCAAGAAAAGAAATGTTTTGGGTCTTCAAATTCAAAAATGTTCAAAGAAAGCAGAGACTCCACAAATAAATAAATAAGTAAAATAAACAAAACATTTGGTCAAAAAATTAGTTTTCTACTGAAAATGGTCTTAATGTAAATTTTGCAGCTGGCTCTGGTGCAGTCATCATTGTGAATGGGTTGTTTCCTCAGTGCCATTGGTGTGCATGGTGCTGTACAGTTGGGTATCATACAGCACAGTCCCTGCCCTGACAACCTGCCATGGGTAATACTCTTGACTAGAGGGTTAAACCTCCCAGCATCCTTTGCTAATGTCTATCCTGGATATGTCTGTGGCCTGGTCCAGCTGCTCAGTCACTCTGTCAGCATCAGGCCTTGGGTATGCTCCAGATCTGGATACTCCATTCACCTTCCCGAAATCTCTGCCAAGACCAACAGCTTCACCTTGTCCCTCTTGCCCATTCAGTATTAGGTCTCTCAGCCACCCTCCTCAGTCACACTCTGAATCATTGTCTCTGGTACCTATTGTGCTTCCGGTCTCAGAGGGAGAGTCCCCAAACCCAGATTTTGGGGGAGTTTAGAGCCTCTTGTGTGGCCTGGGGCTGTCTCTATCATAGGCCCAAATCGGAACCCCAAGTCCACACCCCCAAACTCTGGGGAAGGTCAGATTAGGACTCACAGCTGGAACTAAACCTCATGGCCCATCTCCAATTGTTCTGCCCTAGTCCAGCATCTCTCTTCTCACTGGTCAGCCACAGCCATCTTAGTGTTTGTGAGCCGGTTTGGAGTCGTTAAACCGAGAGGGGACGTCTCTTTCTACCAGACATGCTCTAACTCAGCCAGAAGTTAGCAGCTCAATGCAGGGATATCTGTGGGAGGCTCTCTGGCCTGGGCTGTGCAGACGCTCTGACTAGATGGTCCCATTGGTCTCTTCTGGCCTTTAAATGCACAACTATGAAAATAAACTGCCCTAGAAGCCTCATGAGAAGAGACGGGAGAGAGAGAGAGACTGTGTGTGTATGTGTATGAGTGGGTTATTCAAGCCACATCACAGCGTGTGATACATCCCCGCCCTGCTGGGCTGCTAGCTCGGGGTCAGGTCTGGGGAGAGATCACTGCTGGGCCAGGAAAGAGGCATCTGCACAGATGATTCTGCAGAGTGTGCAGATGCTCAGGGCCCTGCCAGTTCATCCTGCGGTTCCCTCCCTGCACAACTGCACAGAGCAGCCAAACTGTGTGTGCAGAGACTCACTGAGCAGGGGCATGATCATGGCACAGTAACTCTCCTCTCCCTTCCCTTTTCTGAGCAGCACCTGGTCCCTCTCTAGACGAGCAGTGTCTGGCTCCATCAATAACCCCTGCAGAGCTGGGGAGACAGATCTAATTCTGCCCTGGGGTTTGGGCCAGGGGAAGGGAGGCAGGATCTAGCCCAGTAGGAATAGGGGGTGGGACTCTCTGTGAGATCAATTAAATCTCTTGCAGCAGATTTCCCAGCTTGTGTCTCTGATGTTTTCCCTGTCTCCCAGTACCATCCCATCCAGGCTCTTCCCCTCTTTCGCTGAAATAGCCCAGGGTCATTGGCCTTCCAGGCGGGTACCAGGTTGGTCATTGGCCCTTAGGCTTTTGGGAGGGCTGGGGGAATGTAGGATGATCTAGTGGCCAGGGGAGTGGACTGGGGATCAAGAGCTCTGGGTTCAATCTCTGACTCAGCTGTGGACTCCTGTGTGTCCTGGGCTCAGTCACTTAGTCTCTCTCTGTGCCTCAATTTTCCTATCTATCAAATGAGGATGAGCTGCCCTACCTCTCAGGTGTGTGTGAGGATAAAACCCATTAATGACCATGACAGGCTCAGATACTCCAGTGACAAGGGACGTAGAAGCAGAGGGGGAGCATTGATGGGAAGATCTGTTTATCTCAGGGATTCTCTATAGACAGGAAATTTGACCAGTATAATTAAACTGCTCTAGCTTTGCTAGTGTAACGCCCACGGGGACACTCTTATTGTGGAATCAGAGCCTTTGTCAGGTTTATTCATAGATTCTACGGCCAGAAGGGACCACTGTGATCATCTAGTCTGATCTCCTGTATAACACAGGCCAGAGAACTGCCCCAAAATAATTCCTGTTTGAACTAGAGCTTCTCTTTTAGAAAAACATCCACAACTGATTTAAAAAATGACTAATGGAGAATCCACCACACCTCGTGGTAAGTTTTTCCCATGGTTAATTATCCTTCTCACCTTATAGTTTATATTGCTTCCAAAACAATATAAGATAAACCAGAAAAAGGGTCTCTTATACCAGACCCAGGTGTGCACAGGGACTTATACTGTTATAAATACAGTGTTATAAATTCACCATGTAGCTGATATCAGATAACTTCCCCGGATGTACTATAGAGGCAGGGATTGTATGTTTCATGGGCAGGTGCTTGGTTGAGTCCATCTGCTTTGGGAACATGTCAGGGGGCCCACAGCTTTCACACAGCCGCCTCTATTGCCTCAGCAGGAAATGATCAATGTTCACCCTGCCGGGAAGGTTGGGGCAGCTGAGAACTGGACTGGCTGCTCAGCGTTCGCAAAGTGTGGTTGTGGCAGAGGAGTTTTATCACAAAATCCCCATCACAACTGGCGCTGATCACCCTTGACTGCAGTCGCACCCGAGGATGAAGGATAGAATGGGTCATCGGGACACAGCCCCTTGCACCCCTACAGCTGGTCTCACACACAGATTCGGCACATGCATAATTGGCACAAGCACTTCGGCCAAACCTTCCAAAATGGCCGGTAATTTTGGGAGTCAACTTGAGACAGCTTAAGGGGTGACAGACCAACTGTACTGTGGCCTCTCTTTCTGGAAATCAGGCCCTTTAAGGTGGCTTAACTTGGGCCCCCAAATTCACTAATCATTTTGAAAGTCTTGGCCTCTGTGCTTAAAGATGTGATAAACCAAGCACGGTACTTAACAATAATATTGTAGCTAGCTAGCTATCACAGGCTTTGTGCAACTGACTCCTTTGAAGTCTCAGTTAACCCACTAGTGTAGAGAGAAGCCCTGGTCATTTCTTAGCTGTTTACAGCTGCCTCTCTGTTCCTTTCAGGGTCTGTGGGTGTAGGTGCATCTGGAGAAACTCATTCTGCGGATGCTCTTGCTTCATGTATTAGCTGCGTTTGCAGGTCTGACTGAGGGTTGGGGTGAGTTCCCCTTCTTCATATCTCGCTATGCACTGTTCATGATCTCACCATCAACCTCCCCTTCACCAACACCCATAGTGGAGACTTTCCCTGTTCCTGCTCATTGGCTGAGCTACAAGCCGTGCACGGCTGCAATCCAAGAGTGCCAGCCGCTCAGAATGAACCACAGTCCCCAGGGATCACTCGGGAGTAGAGCTGCCAAAATTTTGTGATCTAAAAATGATCATTTTTAAAAACTGTAAACATTTTAAAAATGCTTTGTCAAACATTTTCATTTTTTCAAAAGTTTCCATTTATTCAAAGAAAAGTTTAAAATATTTTTGTTTTGTTTTTTAAAAGTAACAATTGGGAAAAAAATAAAAATTGAACGTTTTCATTTTTTCACATGATATTTTAAAAAAGATTTCACATTCTGGATTCCCTCTCCCTCCCTTTTTTCCATTTTCCCAAGAAAAGGGAAAAAATGAAAAAAAAATATGAAAAGTATTTTTCACAAAAAAATTTGAAAAAAAAGATGTAAAAACAATTGCAAAACATATTTACCCTTTTTCACTCTGCTGTCTTCTGGGCACTACTTCTAACAGGTAATCGCCAAGTGTGCTCCACTGACCATCCATATACATCTCAGTTCCCACAGCCATCCCCAAATATGTGAGCTCCCCCGAAACCTCCCCTGTCCAGTTGCTTTGCAGAGCTGACTCCATCCCAGCGGTGAAATGTGCCCAGCCACCATCCCAGGACAATCCACTACTGCATCAGTTACTAGGAAAAGTTGCTCCCCAAAACTGCTCTGCCTTGTGCTTCTGACAGATTTCCCTTGAGGCCCTCAACTGTTTGGCTTCCCACAGAGGTGTTAAAGTCTGTTCACAAGACTTCTCTTCCCCTGGTTCCCCCATTTGCTTAGTCACACTGATTCCGGCTCCCACCTGCTCAGAGGTCACTTCTGGATGCTTTTTCTCAACTGCCTTGTGTTCTTCCCTATTCCTCAGTGACCTCTCAGCAGGGACAGCAGACTCCTCAGGAGTCCAGAATGGGGATGGTGGTAGGGTGACCCGATAGCAAGTGTGAAAAATCAGGACAGGGGGTGGGGGGTAATAGGAGCCTATGTAAGAAAAAGCCCTAAATATTGGGACTGTCCCTATAAAATTGAGACATCTGGTCACCCTAGACAGGGGTGTCAGTCAGAGCAGGATGGGCAGAAGTGGCTGGAGCTGGGTGTGGAGCACAGGGCAGGTGGACACTAAGCAGGTGAGGAAGGCTGTGCAGTTCTGTGGTAGGTGTTCTCGGGGGGTGAAATTCACCCTTGTGTACTGCGTCCCACATGAGGCCCAGATCCCATAAGCCCAGAGACAATTACCCCCAGGGGTAGCTGGGTCCTTCTCACAAGGGACTGGAGACCAGGGTGGAGGCAAAAGGTTCAGACTCCTCCAATATACCAGGCCCCACAATCACCCAGTGAACTTTCACCCTGGCCCAGCTGTGCCTTTAGCCAGGGGGCTGTCTCAGTCCCAGGCAATGAGATGGGATGGGGGGTGTTTCCTTAAAGATATTTTTAGACTCACACAAGCAAACCAGGCTCCTTCAGTTCTCAATCCTCCAGCCCTAAATAGAGATGCTGCAGTCAGGGTGGGGAAGGGGGATGACACGGGGCAGGAAATGGGGAGCGGTGACAAATATCAGACCCGAGGAGGGGACAGATCAGATCAGAGAGAGGCTGCAGAGTTTCTGCTGCTTGAGCCCTAGAGACCCTAGGGGGTCTGGGAGCAGGGAGAGGGGCTGGCTGCAGCTTCCAACCATGAGGAGCAGATGGGGTAGATCAGAGCAGAGAGAGAGGAAAGAGATTCCCTTCTCCTGAAGTCAGACAGGGCAGAGGGCACAGGTGGGAACAGGGAGTGACTACGGATTGTCCCCTCCTGACCTTGTCAGGGACAGACGCAGCTGGGCTTTCCCCATCCTGATAGGTTCCCCCCACCGCCCCGATGATCCTGTCTCTGTGCCTCTTGCTTCCCGGTGAGTATGCGGGAACCCTATGCTAATTCATAGCATGTTGGGAGGAAACAGAACCAAGAGCAGACTGGCCCAGACTGTCGGCAAATCCTCTTTAGTGGGAGAGAAATGGGGAACCAGTGTAAACACTAAGTATGAGAGTTACTGGGCCAGTTCTGCAGCTTGTGTGAATGGCTGTTGCTTCACTGGAGTCAATAGGGGCAAATACCCAATTGGTGTAAATCAGTTTAGCTCCACTGGAGTCAATGCTGGTTCACACCAGCTGAGGATCTGGCCCTCTAGAGACCTGAAGGGAAAGTTGGTCCGAGCTCAGCCAAGGTCTGTGTGCACGAGGAATCTGCCATGTCCCAGATCTAACATCCTGCCTGGTTTGCTTCTTCACCGAAACACAATTCAGGAATGTTTTTCCTGTATATTAAAGGCAGTTTTTGTCCCTGAAGAGTGACTTCAGAGAAGAGGAAGATTTTATCTCCAGCACTAACCACATGGCACCTTTCTGTTCCCAGCGCTGAGTCCCAGCAGCCAGGAGATCTGCTCAGCTCCCGGTGAGTCCATCTGTCTGTCCGCAGACATACTCATGCCAGAGGGGTTTGTACTAACAGAAAATTCTCCCAGCTACAAAAGATTATTATTGATTATTACTATTACTATAGTCCCCAGATGCCCCTCCCAGGGCCCCTTTGCACCAGGTGCTGTACACCCCAATGTGAGGCTCTGGGCCCAGCCCCTGAAGAGCTGACAGTCTCAGCTCTGACATTATCCTTCTGTTACCCAGCTGTGCTGAAATAAGAGCCTGATTAAGAGACTTTGCGCAGACCCCACAGCCCTTGAGCAGGCAGAGCTCCTTCTGCCTTTCCCCCCGGAGAGGTGGCAGTGCTACAGAGCTTCCCACACTGTGGTCCACATGCGTGAGCTGTCACAGACATTGCTCGCACAGGGCTATGCATCCCAGACGGCATTCACATCCCACTCAGCACGGTCCCCACTTTCTCCTCCTGCGCTCAGTCACATCAGTAGCCATCCCTTCCCAGAGTTCCCTGGCACTGCTCGAGGGAGTTGTGGGTGATTGCACAGTGACCTCACAGTCACCCAGAGGGTTGTGGGAAAAGAGGCTAAACTGTCCAGACTGCCACAATCCCATGTGGAACATCCTTGGCTCCCGAGGGGCTATCCCACAACTCCTCTGCAGCCAGTGATCCACTAACCAGCTTCAATCTGCTTCCACAGCACCACTGACAGCCCCACTGACAGTTTTCACCCATTCCCCTTTCCAGGAGCTCTCCCTGCCCCAATCTGCTACCTGAACCAGACATCCCGCCAGAAGGGGGACTCCATGCTGCTCAAGTGCTCCATGTTCTCCCGGGCCCCAGGCATATGCATTGTCTTCTGCAAGGATGGGGAGGACATTTCGTCCCAGAGGGGCTTGTAGGAGAAGGTTACCTATGACTATGTCTATGCAGTGTCCAGGGGCAGCTCTGGGAATTACTTCTATGGGTTCGAGATCAAGGAGAGCAACAACCAGGTGACCGGATCCAAGCTCAGCCCTGCCAAGTACCTCAGTGTCACTGGTAAGGGGGGTGATTGGCAGAGAAAATACAATTGTCCATGAAATGGCAGAGAGAGAGTCTGGAGCCAGATAGCTGTGTGACGGGGTGATGGGCAGAAGTAGGTTGTTATCCTCTGTGTGTACTTGCCCCTATATGGAGACATGACACCCACTGTCTGCGCCCAGAGACAGCAGTGGGAGGTTGGCTGGCTCTGGGAGCAGATAGTGGTCAGAGGCAGCATAGCCAAGCACATAAATCTGGCACATTCCCTGTGAAAGGCAGTGAGACAAAGTGGATGAGAATGGGGTTTGCCGTTTTAGAGCCCTCTGCTCTATTCCCAGCTCTGCTCCCATGACTCTGTACAACCCTTTGTTGTCTATACAAGGGGTGAATGACAGCTGTCACCTATACTGTAGGGGCATGAGCTCTTAGCTGGTACTAGCGGCTGTGAAGAGCACAGAGAAGTTACTAAGGGTATGTCTACACTACGAAATTAGGTCTAATTTATAGAAGCCGGTTTTATAGAAATCGGTTGTATGCAGCCGATTGTGTGTGTCCCTACATAAAATGCTCTAAGTGCATTAAGTCGGTGGACCGCGCCCACAGTACCGAGGCTAGCGTCGACTTCCGGAGCGTTGCACTGTGGGTAGCTATCCCACAGTTCCCACAGTCTCCGCCACCCATTGGAATTCTGGGTTGAGATCCCAACGCCTGAATGATGCAAAACAGTGTCGCGGGGGGTTCTGGGTACATGTCGTCAGGCACCTCCCCCTCCGTCAGAGCAATGGCAGACAATCGATTCGCGCCTTTTTACCTGGGTTACCTGTGCAGACACCATACCACGCCAAGCATGGAGCCCGCTCAGCTCAGCTCAGTTCACCATCACCATATGTCCTCTGGGTGCTGGCAGACGTGGTACTGCATTGCTACACAGCAGCAGCTAATTGCCTTTTGGCAGTAGATGGTGCAGTATGACTGGTAGCCTTCATCGGCGATCTGGGTGCTGGCAGACGTGGGGCTGGCAGACGTGGGGCTGCATTGCACACAGCAGCAGCCCCTTGCCTTTTGGTAGAAGATGGTATATTACGACTGGTATCCGTCGTCATCGTACTGCAGTGGCTGTCAATCATGGGCACATGGGCAGACATGCTCAGTCCTATCGAACTGTCTTGATGATGATGACTATCAGTCGTAATATGCTATTTTCTGCCAAGCGCCCAGTATTTTCTGCCAAGCACCCAGAAGATGCCGAGGGCTATCAGTCATGCTGCACCGTCGTCTGCCAGCTTAAGATGTAAAAAATAGATTTGTTCTGTATTCATTTGCTTCCCCCTCCCTCTGTGAAATCAACGGCCTGCTAAACCCAGGCTTTTGAGTTCAATCTTTGAGGGGGGGCCATTCTGTGTGACAGTTGTTTGTGTTTCTCCCTGATGCACAGCCACCTTTGTTGATTTTAATTCCCTGTACCTGTACGCAATGTCATCTCTCGCCCCTCCCTCCCTCCCTCCGTCAGATACTAATTTCGCGCCTTTTTTCAGACCAGATGCCATAGCTAGCACTGGGATCATGGAGCCCACTCAGATCACCGTGGCAATTATGAGCACTATGAACACCACGCGCATTGTCCTGGAGCATATGCAGAGCCAGGACATGCCAAAGCAAAACCAGGACCAGCCGAGGAGGCGATTGCAGCGTGGCGACGAGAGTGATGAGGAAATTGACATGGACATAGACCTCTCACAAGGCACAGGCCTCAGCAATGTGGAAATCATGGTGTTACTGGGGCAGGTTCATGCCGTGGAACGCTGATTCTGGGCCCCGGAAACAAGCACAGACTGGTGGAACTGCATCGTGCTGCAGGTGTGGGACGATTCCCAGTGGCTGTGAAACTTTCGCATGCGTAAGGGCACTTTCATGGAACTTTGTGACTTGCTTTCCCCTGCCCTGAAGCGCCAGAATACCAGGATGAGAGCATCCCTCACAGTTGAGAAGCGAGTGGCGATAGCCCTGTGGAAGCTTGCAACGCCAGACAGCTACCGGTCAGTCGGGAATCAATTTGGAGTGGGCAAATCTACTGTGGGGGCTGCTGTGATCCAATTTGCCAGGGCAATGAAAGACCTGGTGATATCAAGGGTAGTGACTCTGGGAAACGTGCAGGCCATAGTGGATGGCTTTGCTGCAATGGGATTCCCAAACTGTGGTGGGCCAATAGACGGAACCCATATCCCTATCTTGGCACCGGAGCACCAAGCCACCGAGTGCATAAACCGCAAGGGGTACTTTTCAATGCTGCTGCAAGCCCTGGTGGATCACAAGGGACGTTTCACCAACATCAACGTGGGATGGCCGGGAAAGGTACATGATGCTCGGGTCTTCAGGCACTCTGGTCTGTTTCGAAAGCTGGAGGAAGGGACTTTCTTCCCGGACCAGAAACTAACCGTTGGGGATGTTGAAATGCCTATCGTGATCCTTGGGGACCCAGCCTACCCCTTAATGCCATGGCTCATGAAGCCGTACACAGGCAGCCTGGACAGTAGTCAGGACCTGTTCAACTACAGGCTGAGCAAGTGCAGAATGGTGGTGGAATGTGCATTTGGACGTTTAAAAGCGCGCTGGCGCAGCTTACTGACTCACTCAGACCTCAGCGAAAAGAATATCCCCATTGTTATTGCTGCTTGCTGTGCGCTCCACAATATCTGTGGGAGTAAGGGGGAGACATTTATGGCGGGGTGGGAGGATGAGGCAAATCGCCTGGCCGCTGATTACACACAGCCAGACACCAGGGCGGTTAGAAGAGCACAGCAGGGCATGGTGCGCATCAGAGAAGCTTTGAAAATGAGTTTTGTGGCTGGCCAGGCCACGGTGTGAAACTTCTGTTTGTTTCTCCTTGATGAACCCTCCGCCCCCCCCACCCGGTTCACTCTACTTCCCTGGAAAACAACCACCCCACCCTCCCCTCCCCCCTTCCAGCACTGCTAGCAGAGGCAATAAAGTCATTGTTACTTCACATTCATGCATTCTTTATTAATTCATCACACAACTAGGGGGATAATTGCCAAGGTAGCCCGGGATGGGTGGGGGAGGAGGGAAGGAAAAGGACACACTGCAGTTTTAAACTTTAACTCTTATTGAAGGCCAGCCTTCTGATGCTTGAGTAGTCATCTGGGGTGGAGTGGCTGGGTGGCCGGAGGCCCCCCCACCGTGTTCTTGGACGTCTGGGTGAGGAGGCTATGGAACTTGGGGAGGAGAGCGGCTGTTGGTTACACAGGGGCTGTAGCGGCGGTCTCTGCTCCTGCTGCCTTTCCTGCAGCTCAACCATCCGCTGGAGCATATCAGTTTGATGCTCCAGCAGCCGGAGCATCGACTCTTGCCTTCTGTCTGCAAGCTGACGCCACCTATCATCTTCAGCCCGCCACTTGCTCTGTTCATCCCGCAATTCAGCCCGCCACCTCTCCTCTCGTTCATACTGTGCTTTTCTGTAGTCTGACATTGACTGCCTCCACGCATTCTGCTGTGCTCTGTCAGCATGGGAGGACATCTGGAGCTCCGCGAACATATCATCCCGCGTCCTCCGTTTTCTCCTTCTAATCTTCACTAGCCTCTGTGAAGGGGAAACATTTGCAGCTGGTGGAGGAGAAGGGAGAGGTGGTTAAAAAAGACACATTTTAGAGAACAATGGGTACACTCTTTCACGTTAAATTTTGCTGTTCACATTACAAAGCAAATGTGCTTTCGTTACAAGGTTGCATTTTTCCTCTTATATTGAGGGCCTGCCGGTTTGGTGTGAGAGATCACTCATGCAGTGCCAGGCAACAGATTTTGGCTTGCAGGCTTACCACAGTCTTTTGGCTTTTTTAACCTTCTTAACATGTGGGAATGGTTTCAAACAGCAGCGCCCTCATTTCCCATATTAAGCACCCATTGGGTTGGCCATTTAAAATGGGTTTGCAATGTAAAAGGAGGGGCTGCGGTTTCTGGGTTAACATGCAGCACAAACCTAACTAACCCCCCTCCTCCCCACACCCAATTCTCGGGGATGATCACTTCACCCCTCCTCCCCACCGCATGGCTAACAGCGGGGAACATTTCTTTTCAGCAGAGCAGGAAGGGGCACCTCTGAATAAAATGTCCCCTTAATAAAATCGCCCCATTTCAACCAGGTGACCGTGAATGATATCACTCTCCTGAGGATAACAAAGAGCGATAAGGAATGGATGTTGTCTGCATGCCAGCAAACACCGGGACCATACGTTGCCATGCTTTGTTATGAAATGATTCCAGACTATGTGCTACTGGCTCGGCGTGGTAAAGTGTCCTACCATGGCGGACGGGATAAGGCAGCCCTCCCCAAAAACCTTTTGCAAAGGCTTTGGGAGTACATGAAGGAGAGCTTTCTGGAGATGTCCCTGGAGGATTTCCGCTCCATCCCCATACATGTTAACAGACTTTTCCAGTAGCTGTACCGGACGCGATTGCCAGGGCAAATTAATCATTAATCATTAAACACGCTTGCTTTTAAACCATGTGTAATATTTACAAAGGTACACTCACCAGAGGTCCCCTGTGTGCCCTCAGGGTCTGGGAGCATGCCTTGGGTGAGTTTGGGGGTTACTGGTTCCAGGTCCAGGGTGATAAACATATCCTGGCTGTTGGGGAAACCGGTTTCTCCGCTTCCTTGCTGCTGTGAGCTATCTACATTATCTTCATCCTCATCTTCCTCGTACCCCAAACCCGCTTCCCTGTGTGTTTCTCCAGTGACGGAGTCATAGCACACGGTTGGGGGAGTGGTGGCTGCACCCCCTAGAATGGCATGCAGCTCCGCGTAGAAGCGGCATGTTTGCGGCTCTGCCCCGGACCTTCCGTTTGCTTCTCTGGCTTTGTGGTAGGCTTGCCGTAGCTCCTTAATTTTCATGCGGCACTGCTGTGCGTCCCTCTTATGGCCTCTGTCCTTCATGGCCTTGGAGACCTTTTCTAATATTTTGCCATTTCGTTTACTGCTACGGAGTTCAGCTAGCACTGATTCATCTCCCCATACGGCGAGCAGATCCCGTACCTCCCGTTCTGTCCATGCTGGAGCTCTTTTGCGATCCTGGGACTCCATCACCGTTACCTGTGCTGATGAGCTCTGCATGGTCACCTGTGCTCTCCAGGCTGAGCAAACAGGAAATGAAATTCAAAAGTTCGCGGGGCTTTTCCTGTCTACCTGCTCAGTGCATCTGAGTTGAGAGTGCTGTCCAGAGCGGTCAAAATGAAGCACTGTGGGATAGCTCCCGGAGGCCAATAACGTCAAATTCCGTCCACATTACCCCAATTCTGAGCCGCTAAGGCCGATTTTATCGCTAATCCCCTCGTCAGAGGTGGAGTAAAGAAACCGGTTTAAAGCGCCCTTTAAGTCGAAAGAAAGGGCTTCGTCGTGTGGACGTGTCCAGGCTTAATTCGATTTAACCTTGCTAAAGTCGACCTAAACTCGTAGTGTAGACCAGGCCTAACACTCAGTAGAAGAGCTGGGCCTAGAGCACAGGGTCTCCTGGCTTGTAGCTGAGTGCCACCCCCAGGCTCCAGGAAACTTTGTGGGGCGTCCATGCCCCCCCCCCCACAACTTCTACACAGGGTGACAAGGCTGCTGAATGCCAGTGGAGCACATGACACTTGGCAGGTCTGAAGGAGCCAGGGTGAGTCCTTTTGGGGAGGTTCCCATTTGGGGAACAGTCATGTCCCATTTGACTGGTGTAGGGGGTAGGGCTCAGCCATCGCAGCCACGTTTCTCACACACTGAGTGTCACCTGGAGACACTGACAGGCCCAGATTCTCCTTGTCCCCATTACACAGGCCAGGCGAGCAGCAGTGGAGAGGAGTCAGACCCCACAGCTCATGGAGATGCTCTTGGTCCAGACCCTGGGGATCTTAGCCCGGCTCTGTCCCCTCAGCTCTCCCCTCGCTGCATAGAGACTTTGGGCCAATCTCACCCCTGGGGTAACTCCTCTGCCTGCAGCACTTACACCAGGGGGAGACCAGCTCACTGTAGTGAAACCCGGCCTGTGCAGAGGGGCCAGCCCCAGGGCCAGGCAGCACTTAACTCCCCTGAACCCTCAGCATTGGGCATGAGCAGGGTCTAGGCCTGGTGCTGTCCCAGGCACAGGGGTGGCTGGGGAATGTCGCCCATGCACACAGCCTATCACACAACCCGCTCTGCCCACCAGGCGAGCCCCGGGCTATCTGAAGTGTGCAGGGGACTCCAGCACATTCAGATCCCCGAGGGTGCTCCACAGACAAGCGCGTCTGATTGGGGGTCAGGGAAATCCTGGCTCAGGGCTTCCTGGGGCATTTTCACCCCCGCAGAGCTTCGACCTCAGTGACAGGTGCCAGGGAAAAATGAAATGAGGGATTGTTAAATGGACAGTGACATCCTCGCTGAGTCTGTAGTGGGGAAACTCAGTGTGACATTCAGAGCAAGAGAGAGAGTCCAGGGACCAGCTCCTCAGCTGGTGCAAACTGGCGGAGCCCTATAGACCCCAGCAGAGGGACACCAATTTACACCCACTGGGGATCTGGCACATGGGCTCCAGCAGGGTGATGCTGTTTTACACCCGCTGAGGATCTGGCCCCAGTGGCTGGCAGAACCGCTCTGTCTGTCGCTGGGAGGTGTATCCCTGTGGAGGCTGCAGGCGTCTCTCCCACATGGTGTGATTCTCTTTGCCCTTGTCCCACAGGCAGCGCGAGCAGCTGCGGAGAAGCAGAGGAGCTGACCCGCACAGGTAACGGGCTATTGCTCTGTCACACCCTGATTATCAGAGCCCGGCTCTGTGCCCCCAGCTCTGGCCTCAGGGCATAAAGTCTGGGCCAATCTCACCCTGGGTTGGGTAACTCCTCAGCCTGCAGCACAGTCACCCTTGCTATGAACTGGGCTCTGTTGGTGCAATTCCCCCAGGGCAGAGGGACAGCACAGCCCCGGCATCGCTTACATCCCACTTCCACCCTCGCTTGAGCATACAGCTCATGCCAAGGCCTCTTGCTGCCCCTCTTCCCAGGGCAGGGTCGCCTCCATGGTGAACTGCCAGCCACACTGGAAGGGGGTGCGATAGCATCCCCGCTCCACCCCCTCCCTCCTGGAAAGTCCTAAGCACTGCCAAACAGCTGTTAGGCAGTGGGGGGGGGGAGGGAGGGAGGGGGAGAAGCACTAGAAGGGAGGGGAACATGGCTCACTCTGAGTGGGGGCGGGAGAAGGAGGCGAGGAGGAGGGAGCTTGGCTGCAGGTGGGTGTGGAGCACCCGCTATTTTTTCCCCATGGGTGCTCCAGCCCCGGAACACCCATGGAGTCAGCGCCTGTGCTCTCATGTGTCTCCTCTGCCCAGCAACTTCCCCACCCTGTGCCCAGCCCGGGGCTGCCGCGCTGTCCCTTCCCCACGTTACCCGCGGGGCTCTGTCTTTCTCCCACTGCATTTCCTCCTTGGCACATTTGGCCGGCCTCCCTGGGAGCCGGGCCCGGATGGGGAGCGGGAGGGAGCCACTTTTTGCGTGGCTCAAGCTGGCCACTCCGTGTCGCTGACTCTCTGCAGTACAGCAGCTGCCTGACAGAGCCTGGCTGGGAGGTGGTGGGCCACCCCATGCCTGGGCCAAGCTGCCAGGGACAGGGGCCGAGCGATCCAGAAACATGCTGGGAGGGAGAGGGGCTCACTCAGCCCCGATCCCCGGCAGCTGGGCCCAGGCAGGGGGTGGGGTGGGGTGGCGCTGCCACCGCCTCCCCAGGCAGGCTCTTGCAGGCAGCCATCACGCTGCACAGAGCAGTGACCTGGAGCGGCCAGCATGAGAAGTGGTTGGTTCCGCCCCTTCCACTCCCCGCCCCGGCCCAGCTGCCAGGGTCAGGGGTGAGCGTGCCGGGGGGCAGGCACAGCGGGAGAAGGACAGAGCCCATCTCCCTCCCCCCGGCAGGCCAATCTAGGGGGCACTTGTTCCTGTATGCCCCCTCTCATGCGGCACCATGGTGGTATTTTTCATCACAATATTTCTGGGATTTCTGGGGTCGGTCAAAATATTTGACTTTTGGGGCATTTGTTTTTTTGAGAAAATATTGAAATTTTCTGCCAACAGCTGACCCTGTTTATGACAAAATAGCTCTGGTGAAACCCAGCCAGACAGTTTCCACTGAACATCCTCAACAGCCACATTAAATCCTTCTGCTTCGGTATCCCCTAGCAACCTGCTCAGGATCAGGCTCCATTGTGCTCAGTGCTGCCCAGGGGGAGCCCTGCCCTGGCTGGGGGAGAGGTAGGAGCCTCATGGGGGGTTATAATTTGTGCTCAGTGAAGTGCCTTCCCTTAAGGGCATTTACAGCCACTTGACAATGTGTAACTGTCATTCTCTCCCCAGATGCCTCTTGGCTGGGAAGCTACAGTTTTTATTAATGACAAAGTGAAGTGATAGAAAAGAGCGATCCGTTTGCCTGTTCCAGCTCAGCAGCGACCTGTGGGCTTAGAACATGGATTTACTCAGGATTCCCAGGCTTCTGGTTGTGTCTGTTTCCCTGGTCTCACTGCTGCTGCCCCAGATCTCCACCCAGGAGCAGGTAGCTGCCTCCCACATCTGCTGTTAGCCTGGTCAGTCAGACCCTACCCCCCACGGACACACAGACACGCATCCAGGTAAGAGGAAAACATCCTTCCCAAACTCCACACTGCAGCAATAGGGGAGAATCCCCCATGGCCTGAAAATTGATCCAGCTAAAGGGGGGCTTTCCCCCACCAGTCTCTGCAGTCAGACAAACAAACAAGGCACAGATGTTCAAGGTTTCAAAGTTCCTATTAAAACTCCGGGGAACTGGACTGTGAAATCCCCCAGGCAGGTTTGAAAACCTCCTCCGAGATGTTACCCAAGTGGGAATCGGCTCTAGTGAGATGGATCGTATTAGCAAAGCCCCAGCACCACTCGCTGGTAACGCTCTCCATCATGGGCCTCCCTAAGGGGAAGGAAGACAGGCAAGGGGTGAAATCCTGGGAGTTTCCCATTGACTTCAGTGGGGACAGGATTTCCCCCCATGGGTCTCCATGCGATGTAGGTGTCAGGGGGGCGTCCACAGGCTCACACTGCTAGCAGTGGTTGTGCAGTGATGCACACACCCTGGGTACCATGTTAGTGGCAGTGAAAGCTGCAAAGACAGAGCTTCCTTCCTCCATTTGCTTCCTTACGATAATTATTTATCAATACTCCAGCTGGTATTGGTGTAACCCTTCTGCCAGGTGGAGTCAGCAGCAACAAGGGTCGGGTTCAATATCTAGGGGTTCCTTTTCAACAATACAACACAGAACCAGCTCAAGCCCCACCCAGTAACCTGGGAAAATTACACACCACCCTGGGGGCCTCTGAGAGGCAAGCACAGAGTCTGAGTGTAGAAAAGAAACTTTTAATGAAAAGGGGGAAAGTAACCCGGCATTAGCTTGGGAAAATGCTGCAAGCAGGATTCATAAACATAAAACCATGAGCAAAACACCTGTCCCAGGGTACAGTGGGTAGTGTCCTTTGCCTCAGGTTCTTGAGTCCAACAACCAAAAGTTCCTTTAACGTGCCCCCTCCCTTCACCACACCCCACTAAACAAAAAGGGCATTTGATGGTTCCTTATTTAGCCTGAATGGATGATGGCTATCACAGCCACCAGCTGCAACAAGGTGCTGTGATTGCCAATAGAGCAAAGGCACACTTGTTGGGAGCCACCCAATCAGCATAACAGTATAATAAAAAGTGCATAGAACCATTATTAACCATTATACATATTGGCCCCCCTTTTGACCGAAGGAGTTAGCCAGTATTTGAGGTCTTGTGCACTGTTTGGTTGAGAGGAGAAAGTGATGACAGAGTCAGGTATGTTCATTGATGCAACCCCATTTATTTACATAGAATCCACAAAGTCCCATGTGTACCTGAGCACAACAGGAACCAGACAACAGGAGGCACTTTCTGTGCTCCTGACTCCAAGTGTCTTTCCAGCCAGCGCTCTGCCCCAAAGCCCCTGCATTTGTTATCAGACCACAAGAAACCCCCTTGGACAGCATGGCCCTGTAATACCCAGACTTGCCTGCAGTCTAGTTCTTGGGTGGTGGTTTCCCATTGCTTCAGCTGGAACTAAACAAAAGGGCATTTCATGGTTCCCATATTTAGCCTGAACGGAAGGTGCTTATCACAGCCACCAAATTCAACAATGTGCTGCAATTGTCCATAGATTAATGACACACTTGTTGGGAGCCAGCCAGTCTCCTGGATAAGAATAGTATACTAAACATCTCATAGAACCATTATAAATATCACCTTTAATAACATCAGTACACAGAAGATTCCTTATTTCAGATAATAACACCCCATCGAGGGAGAACCCGGCACTACCTCGATGGGGCGGCTGGCATGGAGAAAGGGAGAAGGCTCGTCTGCCCAGCTGGCAGGTGTCAGGGCAAAGTCCATCTGCCCTAACTGGGTGGGGCAGAAAAGGGCCGGACCAAGACTGCGGAGTGGGGGGGGTTATGTGAGGAAGTGGAGCCGTTGGTTTTTCCGAGCCTAAACGCCCATTACAACTGTTCCTCATGTATGTACAGCAGTGCTGTCAGAGGGGCATTTTCTGGCTTCATTTCTCTGGCTTTAGGCTGGCTTAGCAGAAAAGTAACATTACTGTGATTTTATCTTAATGCATCCACCACCCCAGAGAGAAGAGATGCCGACATAGACGACCATCGCTCTGCAGCGGGACAGATGTCTTTAATGCTCCACTTGCTGAAATGCAGGACTCGTCAGTGCGCAGCCGCATCACAGAACCTCCCAAAATCAAAGGCAACTGTAGGGGCTGTGCAGCAAGGACATGGGGGACCTTCTCTGGGGCCACAGCTAGACAATGCACAGCACCCAATGTGCTGTTGGGGAACTGGAATATTCTCAGGGCACATGGATCCTGTTTGCCTTTTGGGAAAAAACAATTCTTCTGAATAAAATTGGGAAAAATACCCAAACTCTATATTCCTACCCCCTGACTCTTTATCTTGACAACTCAGCTCCCAAGTTGTCTCAGCTCTGCTAAGAGATTCCATTGCCAACCCAAAGTATACAAAAATCATGAAAGAGGCCCCCAAAATCCCCATATTGCCTTAAGAATTCATGACATTTTCATAGAATATCAGGGTTGGAAGGGACCTCAGGAGGTCATCTAGTCCAACCCTCTTCTTAAAGCAGGGCCCATCCCCAGACAGATTTTTGCCCCTGATCCCTAAATGGCCCTCTCAAGGATTGAACTCACAATGCTGGGTTTAGCAGGCCAATGCTCAAACCACTGAGCTATTCCTCCCTCCCCCCCATTTTTTTGGGTCCTTTGATTTGCCTTTGGTGTTTGAGCCTTTAGGGGTCACATTTTCCAGCATTTTGTCACAACCAGGAGGGCTAGAAACTTAATTTTTTAAACAAAAGCCAAAATTCTCACCTAATCTGAACACCCCAGGAGCTGGGGCTCTAAGAAACATAGCAAATATCTTGTGACTCGCTGTTAAATGATGAAAACTGACAACAGTGTTAGGGCCACCTTTGAATTTGCAGGTTCTGTAGGGTGACCAGATCACAGAGATGAAATATCGGGACGCCGGGGGGGGCGGAGCAAAAAAAAAAAGTAAAAAAAAAAAAAAAAAAAAACATTTTGCAGGGGCCGGGGGAATTAGCAGCCCCGGGCACATACGGCGCATCCCGCTGCCGCACCAGGAAGGAGCCGCTGGAGTGCAGCCGAGCGGGAGAGGCGTGGGAGAGCGGCTCGGGGCCGCACGAGTGGGCCATGTAAAGTTTATCAGCTCGGGGGGGGACCCCGGCCGGCTCCTCACCCCTGTAGGGAGGTAGTGTCCCCGCCCCGCACCAGCATGTGCCGCCGGCCGCTGCAGGCCAGGTAAGGAGCCGAGTCCCCCCCTCCCTCCTCGTCCTGGCTCCTCCACTGAGCGGCATTCCTCCTCCCTCCCAGGCTTGCAACTGTAATGGCAGGGCAAGCCTGGAGGGAGGGGGTGGTGGCGCGGCTTCCACTTCCTGGAGCTGGTGAGTACGAGCTCCGGCACTGGGCCGGCAAGGGGGGCTGGCAAGGGGCTGCTCCCCCAGGAGGGAGACAGGGGGGCTCAGCCGAGGAGCCAGGATGAAGGGTGAGGGGGGGACTCAGCTCCTTACCTGGCCTGCGGCGGGACATGCTGGCGCGGGCCGGGGACGCTACCTCTCTACAGGGGCGAGGAGCTGGCCGGGGTTCCCCTCGAGCCGATAAACTTTACATGACCCACTCACGCGACCCCAAGCCGCTCTCCCACACCACTGCCGGGGTCCGGAGCCCCCCCCATCTCCCTCCTGGGGGAGCAGCCCCCTTACCCCACCAGCTCCAGGAACTGGAAGCTGCGCCACCACCACCCCCTCCCTCCAGGCTTGCACCGCCATTACAGCTGCAAGCCTGGGAGGGAGGAGGAATGCCATGTGCTTGGGGAAGAGGCGGGGCCAGGGCAAGGATTTGGGGAGGGATCCAATGGGAGAATGAGGGGGCGGAGTCGGGGTGGGAGAGTCCCTCCGGGAGGGCAAAATTGCTTGTTTGTTCCATGTTCCGACCGCACATCGGTCGGGACAAGGGACAAACAAGCAAATATCAGGACAGTCCCGATAAAATCGGGACGTCTGGTCACCCTAATGGTTCTGTGACCCCCATCTGTTAAATGCCATGTTGGCTTGTAGAGACATTATGAAATTTAAATATCAACAAAAAGGATTTGTCACGAGCCATGGCTTTGTGAAACTGTGTTTGTTCCCCTCAGCCAGATACTGCAGCCATGAGGTTGCAAGAGAACATCATGAGAGCATTTAGCTCCATGGAAAGCCGTTACAGCATGAAGCTATTACATTATTTTGGTACATGTGATCCAAGGACCTCTGGAGCCCAACTAGCAGAGGGCCCAGGGGTACAGAAATGTTACAAGGATCCCCAAGGTCTGGGATTTACATTTAAGTTAAGTACATAAGAGCAGCCATACTGGATCAGAGTCCATGTAGCCCAGTATCCTGTCTCCTGACAGTGTCCAATTCCAGGTGCCTCAGAGGGATTGACCAGAACAGGAAATCATTGAGTGATCCATCCCCCGTTGTCCAGTCCCAGCTTCTGGCAAACAGAGCATGGGGTTGCATTCCTGACTAATAAACATTGCTAGACCTATCCTCCAGGAACTTATCTAGTTCTTTTTTGAACCCCGTGCTGTTAGCTCTTTTGGCTGGTACTGCACACTGAGCAGATGTTTTCAGAGAACTATCCACAATAACTCCAAGATTTCTTTCTTGAGTGGTAGCAGCTAATTTGGACCTCTTCATTTTATATGTATAGTTGGGATTATTATTTTAAATGTGCATTACTTTGCATTTATCAACACTGAATTTCATCCCTCATGGGGGGAGGGATAGCTCAGTGGTTTGAGCATTGGCCTGCTAAACCCAGGGTTGTGAGTTCAATCTTTGAGGGGGCCACTTAGGGATCTGGGACAAAATCAGTACTTGGTCTTGCTAGTGAGGGCAGGGGGCTGGACTCAATGACCTTTCAAGGTTCCTTCCAGTTCTAGAGATAGGATATCTCCATTAATTTATTTATACTGATGAGGTTCAACAAGGACAAGTGCAGAGTCCTGCACTTAGGATGGAAGAATCCTATGCACTGCTACAGACTAGGGACCGAATGGCTAGGTAGCAGTACTGCAGAAAAGGACCTAGGGGTCACAGTGGACGAGAAGCTGGATATGAGTCAACAGTGTGCTCTTGTGCCAAGAAGGCTAACAGCATTTTGGGCTGCATAAGTAGGGGCATTGCCAGCAGATCGAGGAACATGATTGTTCCCCTTTATTCGACATTGGTGAGGCCTCATTTGGAGTACTGTGTCCAGTTTTGGGCCCCACACTACAAGAAGGATGTGGAAATATTGGAAAGAGTCCAGCAGAGGGCAACAAAAATGATTAGGGGTCTGGAGCACATGACTTGAAGGAGAGGCTGAGGGAACTGGGATTGTTTAGTCTGCAGAAGAGAAGAATGAGGGGGGATTTGATAGCAGTCTTCAACTACCTGAAGGGAGGTTCCAAAGAGGATGGAGCTCGGCTGTTCCCAGTGGTGGCAGATGACAGAACAAGGAGCAATGGTCTCAAGTTGCAGTGGGGGAGGTCTAGGTTGGATATTAGGAAACACTATTTCACTAGGAGGGTGGTGAAGCACTGGACTGCATTACCTAGGGAGGTGGTGGAATCTCCTTCCCTGGAGGTTTTTAAGGCCTGGCTTGACAAAGCCCTGGCTGGGATGATTTAGTTGGGAATCGGTCCTGCTTTGAGCAGGGGGTTGGACTAGATGACCTCCTGAGGTCCCTTCCAACCCTGATATTCTATGATTCTATGATTCATCTGCCATTTTGTTGCCCAGTGACCCAGTATAGTGAGGTCCCTTTGTAACTCTTTGCAGTACCTACGGTATAGGTGACACCTGTCATTCACACCTTGTATGGACAATGAAGGTTTGCACAGTCACTTGAGGCAGAGCTAGGAATAAAGCAGAGGTCTCTATTATGGCAAGCCCCAGTCTCATACACATTGTCTCGCTGCCTGTCAGAGGGAATGTGCCAAATTTATGTGCTTGGCTCTGCTGCCTCTAACTCCAACCACTATCTGCTCCCAGAGCCAGCCAATCTCCCACTGCTGCAGATAGTGGGTGTTGTGTCTCCATATAGGGGCTGGTGCACACAGAGGATAATAATCGACTTCTTCTGCCTGTCACCCCGTCGCTCAGCTATCTGTCTCTGGATTCTCTCTCTGCCACTGCATGGACGATTGTACTCGCTCTGCCATTCATCCCCCATACCAGTGACTCTGAGGTGCTGGGCAGGGCTGAGCTGGGATCCGTTCACCTGGTTACCGCTGTCCTTGATTTCGTACCCGCAGAATAATTCCTGGAGCTGTCGCTGGACACCTCATCGACATAGTCATAGGTAACCTTCTCCTCCAAGCACCTCTGGGATGAAATCTCCTCCCTGTCCTTACAGAAGATGACATGGGTGGCTGGGGTCCAGGAGAACATGGAACACTGGAGCAGCACGGAGTCTCCCTACCAGACAGAAGTCTGGCTCAGGTAGAAGATTGGGGTAGGGAGAGCTCCTGGCAAGGGGAATGGGTGAAAGCCATTAATGGGGCTGTCGGTGGCGCCTATTTCAGGGGGAGCCAAGGGAGCAGTTTGCCAAAGGAATTTGGTTGCCGTGGGAGCAGCTTGCAGCTGTTAGGTGGTTCACTGGCCATGGACATGTTACGGAACAGCCCCCTGGGGAGCGTGGGATGTCACATGGGGACTGTGTCAGTCTGGAGAGTTTGGCCTCTCTTCCTACAATCCCCTGGGTGCCTGCGAGGTCACTGTGCAATCACCCACAGTCCCCTGGAGCAGTGTCAGGGAATTCTGGGAAAGCACGGCTGCTAATGTGACTGAGTGCAAGATGGGTGTAGTGGGGACCATGCTGAGTGGGGTGTGAACGCCATGTGGGGTGCATGGCTCTGTCTGAGCGATGGTTGGGATAGCCCATGTGAATAGAGCGCAGTGCAGGTAGCTACTTAGCATTGACACCCCTCCGTGGGGGCAGGGCAGAAGGAGCTCTGCCTGTTGAAGGGCTGCAGGGTCTGCGCAATGTCTCTGGAGCAGGCTCTTATTTCAGCACAGCTGGGTACCGGGGGGATAATGTCAGATCTGAGACTGTCAGCTCTTCGGGGGCAGGGACCAGAGCTTCACATATGGGTGTGCAGCACCTGGCGCCATGGGGCTCTGATTCCTGACAGGGGCATCTGGGGACCACAGTAATAATAATAATAATTAAAAATAATCTTCTGTAGCTGGAAGCCCTTTCTGTCAATGCAAACCCCTCTGGCATGATAGTTAACTAGAGGGTGAGTGTGTGTGGGGACAGACAGACGGACTCACCGGGAGCTGAGCAGATCTCCTGGCTGCTGGGACTCAGCGCTGGGAACAGAAAGGTGACGTGTGGTTAGTGCTGGAGATAAAATCTCCCCCTTTTCTAAGGTCCCTCTCGAGGGACAAAAACTCCCATTAATAGACAGGAAAATAAATGATTGATTCCTGTTTTGGTGAAGCAGTAAACTAGGCAGGACATTAGATCTGGGGCATGTCAGGTTCCTCGCGCACACAGACCTTGGCTGAGCTTGGACCAACTTTCCCTTCAGCTCTCTAGAGGGCCAGATCCTCAGCTGGCGTAAACAGGCATTGACTCTAACGGATCTACACTGATTTACACCAGCTGGGGATCTGGCCCAGTAACTCTCATACTCAGTGTTTACACTGGTTCCCCTTTCTCTCCCACTGAAGAGGATTTGCCAACAGTCTGGGCCTGGGGCTGCTCTCCGTTCTTTTCCTTCCAACCTGCTACAAATTAGCACAGGATTCCCACATACTCACAGGGAAGCAAGAGCCACAGAGACAGGATCATCAGGGCAGTGGAAGTAACTGATCAGGATGGAAACAGCCCAGCAGCTTCTGCTCCAGGACAATCTACAGTCACTCCCTGCTCCAACTTGCCCCCTCTTCCCTGTTTGACTTCAGCAGAAGGGAAGCTCCGGTCTCTTTCTCTCTGCTCCGATTTGCCCTCATCTGCTCCCCAGGGATGGATACTCCAGCCAGCCCCTCTCCCTGCTCCCAGGCCCCCTGGGGTCTACAGGGCTCAGGCAGCAGAAACACTGCAGCCTCTCTCTGACCTGCTCTGTCCCCTTCTCTGGTCTGATATTCGTCACTGCTCCCTGTTTCCTGCTTCATGCTGCCCCCTTCCGTGCTCCGGCCACAGCATCTCTATTTTAGGCTGGAAGATTGAGAACTGAAGGGGCCTGGTTTGCTTGTTTAAGTCTAAACATATCACTGAGGAAACAATTCCGGTCCCATCTCACTGCCTGGGGACCGAGACAGCCCCCTGGCTAAAGTCTCAGCTGGGCCAGGGTCAAAGGTCACTGAGTAGTTGAGGGCCTGGGATGTTGGATGAGCCTGAACCTTTTGTCTCCACCCTGGTCTCCAGTCCCTAGTGAGAAGGACCCAGCTCCTCCAGGGGGAAATTCACCCTCTGGGCTTAAGGGGACATAGTTGGGGTCTGAACCTCATGTTGGAGCCTCCGCAGGGGGGTAAATTTACCCCCCCCCAGAGGACACCTACCACAGGACTGCACTGGCTTCCTCACCAGCTTAGTCTCCTCCACCCTTGTCCTCCAGCCCCAGCTCCAGCCACTTCTGCCCATCCTGCCCTCACTGTCCCCTCTCCCCATTCTGAGTTCCTGACTTGTCTGCTGTCCCTGCTGCGAGACGGGCACCAGGGCACTGCCGGATGGGGAAGAACACAAGGTAGTTGAGAAAGAGCATCCAGAAGTGACCTCTGAGCAGGTGGGGAGCCAGAATCAGTGTGACTAAACAAGTGGAGGAACCAGTGTTCATCTTTTTATATTTTTTTAATAAAATCCCACAAACAGTTTTAAGTTTTTCTTTGAAAAAATGTAAACTTTGGAAATAATGAAAATGTTTGACAAAAACACTTTCAGAAAAAGGTCATTTTTAGATCACAACATTTTGGTGGCTCAGCCCTCAGTGATCCTGTCACTCAGTGACCCTGTCATTCAGGCTGAGCTGCTGGCACCCTTGGATTGCAGCCGGGCCCTTCTTGTGGCTCAGACAATGCTGCCCAGAAAGGGCCTGATCCCAGGCCCATTGGTGTGAATGGAAAGACTCCACTGGCCTTGTGATCAGGCCCCTGTGTAAGAGGGTCGGTTCTCTTGTGACGGAGAAATGGCTCCGCAGCTTTCACTTGAAGTGACCCCAACCCAGACCTGCTGTAGGAACAGGAAAAGTCTCCACCATGGAAGGGTGAAGGGGAGGTTGATGACAGCGGCACACAATTTTGCACCGTTTCTACTGGGGAATGACTTTTTTGATGTGTCAGAACCTGTCCCAGAGTTTGTTAGCAGCAAGAAGGAATCTTGTGCTGAAAGCCCCAGAGGGGATGGTGAAGTCACAGGTGCCACTGGGGAAATAGGAGAGTGTCTCTTTAATTCCTCTGTAGCAGTGCAAAATGGGCCACTGCAGGCAGGGATGGTCGAGACCAGTTCCTGTAGCTCTGGGGCTCAAGGCAGGTCCCTGCGGGAAGGGGTGGATAGAGCCAGCTCCTGTCCTGTGATCATCTCCCTGCGGGAGGGGGATGTTCCATCTTGTAACGGGGAGACCATCCCAGCTGCTGACTGCCAAAAAGTAGCAGTTCAGCAGGGGACAGGCCCTGCCCCAGGGTGCACAGGGACATATATCCCAGAGATGGAAGTTGGGGTCCTGATGACCGCTGCGGTGGGAACAGACCCCAAGGGCTCTGTAGCTGGAAGCAAGCCCAACCTGAGTGAAAATGGGGGGTGGGATTTTGCTGGCCAGTGAAGGGTCTGTTATAACTGGTAGCTGTGAGCCCACAGCTGAATCAGGGTCACCTTCCCTTTTGGAGGACACAGGGTGTCTGCCACAGGGGGGAGCCCAAAGAGGGAAGTCCAGATGGAAGGTGGGGGGGGACAGGAGGTTCTGCCCACCTTTTGTAGAAAGGCATATCCCCAGGAGAAGGGTGAAGGATCTGCATCTGAAATGCCAGACCCCTCACCTGTGGGTCAGGTTTTAAGGGAAGACTGGGGGTTAAATCTCCTGGAGGGGAGAGTCCACCCAGCTGACCTTTTGGGAACAGAGAATGGGGTGACCAATGGGATCTTATCAATCCAAAGCACTCCACTGAAAGATGTTGTTCTTGCTACTCTTGTAATGGATAACACTATCTCTCCAAGGCAGGGGGAGGAAAAACTTTACATTTGGAAAGCGTCACAAGCTGGTGGGGTCCAACACAAAGAGATTCCAGAGGGAGGGCCCGACGGCAGGCATGGTAGCAGTGCCCCCTTTCCTTGCCGAAACCCAAAACACATACCTGAATTGAGAGCTTTCTCCAAAGAGATGGGAGAATCTGTATCTGAACAGCTACCATGGTACACAAAGGGATTTGGAAATGCAACAGACACTGAACAAGCCAAACTGTGTCTGTCTGTCATAAATTGGCTGTTAATCTTGTGTCTTTTGCTACTTCATCTATGGGTCAAGACAAAGGAGTTGATGCTAATGATAAACCCTGTGAAAATGTGTGACATACCTGATTTTTGGGAAAAACTTTTGTACATTCTAAAAACTAACACAACTACTTTGGGTTTGTTTAGTCTCCAGAAGAGAAGAATGAGGGGGGATTTGATAGCAGCCTTCAACTACCTGAAGGGGGGTTCCAAAGAGGATGGAGCTCGGCTGTTCTCAGTGGTGGCAGATGACAGAACAAGGAGCAATGGTCTCAAGTTGCAGTGGGAGAGGTCCAGGTTGGATATTAGGAAAAACTATTTCATTAGGAGGGTGGTGAAACACTGGAATGCGTTACCTAGGGAGGTGGTGGAGTCTCCTTCCTTGGAGGTTTTTAAGGCCCGGCTTGACAAAGCCCTGGCTGGGATGATTTAGTTGGGAATTGGTCCTGCTTTGAGCAGGGGGTTGGACTAGATGACCTCCTGAGGTCCCTTCCAACCCTGATATTCTATGATATTCTATGATTCTATGATTCTAAGGTGTGGGCCATTAATGGTGGTTTAGAATCTTGATGGCTCCCATTGACTAGGGTAATTGGTTGTAAATGGTTTATTTACCTGTGAATTAGTTTGTTCTGTCTGTTATTATGTGAAACCACTTAAATTCTACTTTTTATACTTAATAAAATCACTTTTGTTTATTAATAAACCCATAGTAAGTGATTAATACATGGAGGTGCAAACAGCCGTGCATATCTCTCTAGCAGTGTATAGAGGGTGAACAATTAACAAATTTACTCTGTATAAGCTTTATACAGCTTTATAAGCTTTATACAGAGTAAAAGAGATTTATTTGGGGTTTGGATCCCATTCAGAGAAGGGTGTCTGAGTGCTGGAGGCAGGTATCTTGCTGAGTTGTTAGTGTTAAAGTGTGCAGCTTTGGGGGCGTGGCCCATACCCTGGGTCTGCGTTGCAGAAGGCTAGCATGTCTGGCCCAAGCTGGTAGGGAAAACAGGCTCAGAGGTAATTTCAGCACATCAGGGGACAGTCCCAAGGGGATCTCTGTGACTGAACCATCAAACCTTGTATATCCCGTGTCATTGTATCTGAGCCCCTCATAATCATTTATGGATTTTATCCTCACAGAAACCTAAGAGATAGGGAAGTATCATTCTCATTTCACAGATGGAGAAACTGAGGCACAGATAGAGAGAGACTAAGTGACTGAGCCCAGGACACACAGGAGTCCACAGCTGAGTCAGGGAGTGAACCCAGGGCTCTTGATCCCCAATGCACCAAATCATCCTTCCTCCTCAACCTTGACCAATCTTGCATCTGCCTGGAAGGCCAATGACCCTGGGCTATTTCAGCCAAAGAGGGGAAGAGCCTGGATGGGACAGGACTGGGAAACAGGGAAAGCATCAGAGACACAAGCTGAGAAATCTGCCACAGGGGATTTAATTGATCTCATAGAGGGTCCCATCCCCTATTCCTTCTGCACTAGATCATGCCTCCCATCCCCAGGCCCAAACTCCAGGGCAAACTTAGACTAATCTCCCCATGACCTGCAGGGGATATTGATGGAGCCAGACACTGTCGGACTACAGAACGATCAGCTGCTGCTCAGAAAGGGGAGAGCAGAGTCTGTGCTGTGAGCAGTGGCTCCTGCTCAGCGACTCTACACACAGTCCAGCTGCTCTGTGTAGCCGTGCAGTGAGAGACTTGCAGGACAAACTGACAGTGCCCAGACTCTACAGACTCTGCGGTGCAGACACCTCTTCCCCCACCCAGCAGTGAGCTCTCCCCAGGCTTGACCTTGAGCTAGCAGCCCAGCATGGTGGGGGTGTATCACATGCTGTGATGTGGGATTGAATAACTCGCTTTCACAGTGTTATTTTTGTCCTCGAGCAGTAACCTGCCTCATTCTCTCTCCATTTAGTCTGTTCTCATGAGGCTATCAGGGCAGTTTATTTTCATAGATGTACATTTAAAGGTCAGAGCGTCCGCACAGCCCAGACCAGAGAGCCTCCCGCAGGGATCCCTGCATTGAGCTGCTAACATCTGGCTGAGTTAGAGCCTGTCTTGTAGAAAGAGACATCCCCTCTCGATTTAAAGAGTATAAACTGGCTCACATTTCTAAACACTAAGATGGTTGTGGTTGATCAGTGAAAGAGGGGACCAGGAGAGAGGGAGATGCTGGGCTGAGATAGAACAACTGGAGATGGACCATGAGGACGCAGCTGTGGGTTCTACTCTGACCTTACTTAGAGTTTGGGAGTGTGGACTTGGGGTTCCGGTTTGGGACTATGATAGAGACAGCCGCAGGCCACAGAGTTAGGATCTAAACTCTCCCACTGTCTGGGTGTGAGGTCTCTCCCTCTGAGACCAAAAGCACAATAGGTACCAGAGATGATGATTCAGAACCTGACAAATGAGGGGAAGAAGATGCTCAGTCTGGGGTGGTGGGCCACCTAACAGTGAACGGACAAGAGGAACAAGATGGAGCTGTTGGTCTTTGTATTAATTTAAGGAAGCTCAGTGGCACATCCAGATCTGGTGCATACTCAAGACCTGCCACTGACAGACTGACTGAGCACAATGGCCAGATACAGACATACCAAGGACTTTGGCAAAGGATGCTGGGAGGATCAACATTCTAGTCAAGAGTGTAACACACAGCAGGATGTCAGGGTAGGGACCATGTTGTATATTGCCTGACTGTACAGCATCATGTACACCAGTGGCACTGAGGAAACAACACATTCACAGTGATGACTGCACCAGGGCTGGCTGGGAATTTTACATTAAGACTTTTTTTTATATAGAAAACTAAACTTTTCACTAAATGTTTTGTTATTTTATGTATTTATTTATTTAGTGAAGTTTCTGCTTTCTTTGAAATTTTTTTCATTGGAAAACCAACGCCCCCCCAATATTGGAATGTGTGGGAATGTTGGTAATCATAGAATTATAGAAATGTCAGGCTGGAAGGAAACTCAAGAAGTCATCAAGTTCAGCCCTCTGCACTGAGGCAGGACCAAGTGAACCTAGACCATTCCTGACCTGGAGTTTGTTAGGCCTGTTCGTAATAACCTCCGATGAGGGGATTTGACAATGTCCCTTTTCCAGAGCTTAACTGCCATTATCTTTAGAAAGTGTTTGCTACTATTTAACCTAAACCTCCCTTGTAGCAGATTAAGCCCCTTACTTCTTGGCCTAATTTCAGTGAGACTGAGAACAGTTCATCACCGTCCTCTTTATAACAGCCCTAAACATATCTGGAGACTGTTATCAGGTTCCCCCTCAGTCTTCTTTTCTCAAGACTAAACATACCCTGTTTTTTTAACCTTTCCACATAGGTCAGCTTTTCTAGACCTTTGATCATTTTTGTTGCTCTCCTCTGGACTCTCTCCAATTTGTCCACATCATTCCTAAAGAGTGACACCAAGAATTAGACACAGTCCTCCAGCTCAGATCTCACCAGTTCTGAGGAAAGCAAGACGATGACCTCCCAAGTCTTACCTATGACTTTCCTGTTAATACACCACAGAATGATATCAGCCTTTTTCACAACTGAATCACATTGTTGACTCATATTCAATTTGTGATCCACTATGACCCCCAGATCCTTTTCAGCAGTACTAACACCCAGCCAGTTATTCACCATTTCATAGTCCTGCATTTGATTATTCAGCACTCCCAGAGACCACCCACACTGCCAAATACATCTACCTCTCTCAATTCACTGGGCTTTGGAACCCATGTCCCTTGCCTAGCGAGTGCTACTTAGCTGAGGGCGAGTCCCTCAGTCCTAAAATGCCAAGTACAGTTCTACTGTCCTTGATTCACATAAACAAGATAACAACACTTTGTTACTCCTGCCCCAATAACAAAGAGACTGGGTATCCCACAGCAGCCAAAGTGACCACTTGGGCAAGCAGTCCCATCTTGCTAGGCAGGGTGGGTGTGCCCATGCAAATGAGATCAGCCTCTGAAGTCCTTTTCCAAAGCTCACCACTAGATGTCAGGGGAGAGCTCATTCTGACTTTCATTACATAAGAGTTCCCTTCTTGTAAAGTGGATTTAAGTCCCACCTGGTGTAAGAAATGCTGTGACACTCAATTTGTGAGGAGTTTTCTTCTTTTGACAACTGTAAGACTTAGCTGGGCGAAGAGGCACAGAAGAGCAAGCCAGTGGCTGTCTCCACCAAAAGAAGAAGGGGTGGCCGACAACCAAAGGGGAATTCGAACATGTGTGTAGCGCACAATAGATTAGTAGTTTATTGCCTAACTCACTCAGCCATCTTGTGTGATGTTGTTATGAACTTGGTATCCCTCCAGGCCAGCCCTATTTTTTCTTCTCTACGTTCACATGGGTGCCTGCTCTTGGGTGTATTTGGCATGGGTGGGTTTGAATCCCACCTTTGTTGCTAGCCAGCCTTTCCTTTGGCAGTGGTGAGCACTAGCTCTTTCCTCTCCAGGCCAGGGGGATGGATTCTTCCTAAAGGAGAGGGAGCCATGAGGTCCCAACCCCTCCATGGCCACATCCCTGCCCTTCCTCTTTCCCCTGAGGCCCAGCCCCTGGCCCCTCCACCTGCCCGCAATGGGGGGGCCTGAGAGCAGCCCCTGGCCCGTGTCCCCATCCCCATTCCCCCACCCAGGGCAGATGGAGAGTCCGTGGCTCCCCACAGCTGCCCATGCAGTTCTTACCCTGACCCAGCTCCAGCTTCTGGCTTGGCCTGGGGGCGGGGGGTTTCGGGGGCTGAAGAGCCACATCCAGACCATGGTAAGAGCTGCCAGGGCAGCTGGACTCTCCATCTGCCCTGGGTAGGTGGCCCAGGGGGCGGGAACACGAGCCAGGGGCTGCTCTCAGTTCCCCTGACCCCAGGCATGTGGCACATCTGCTCTTACCTGGGCCAGGATACAGCTTCTGGCCTGGCCAGGTGTGGGACCTTAGGGGGAAGAGGAGGGGAAGGGGGCCAGGCCTGTGGTGACAAGAGGACCAGCCAGGCCTGTCCACTTTCAAAAATAATAAGTCACCAGGACCAGATCATATTCACCCAAGAGTTCTGAAAGAACTCAAATGTGAAATTGCAGGACTACTAACTGTAGTCTATAACCTATCATTTAAACCAGCTTCTGTACCAAATGACTGGAGGATAGCTAATGTGATGCCAATTTTTAAAAAGGGCTCCAGAGGTGACCCTGGCAACTACAGGCTGGCGGTAAGCCTGACTTCAGTACTAGGCAAACTGGCTGAAACTATAGTAAAGAACCGAATTATCAGACACATAGATGAACATAATTTGTTGGGGAATAGTCAACATGGTTTTAGTAAAGGGAAATCATGCCTCACTAATCTGCTAGAATTCTTTGAGGGGGTCAACAAGCATTTGGACAAGGGGGATCCAGTGGATATAGTATATTTAGATTTTCAGAAAGCCTTTGACAAGGTCCCTCACCAAGGCTCTTATGCAAAGTAAGCAGTCATGGGATAAGAGGGAAGGTTCTCTCATGGACTGGTAACTGGTTGAAAGATAGGAAACAAAGGATAAGAATAAATGGTCAGTTTTCAGAATGGATAGAGGTAAATAGTGGTGTCCCCAAGGGGTCTGTACTGGGCCCAGTCTTTTTCAACATATTCATAAATGATCTGGAAAAAGGGGTGAACAGTGGGGTGGCAAAATTGGCAGATGATACAAAACTACTCAAGATAGTTCAGTCCCAGGCAGACTGCGAAGAGCTACAAAAGGATCTCTCAAAACTGGGTGACTGGGCAACAAAATGGCAGATGAAATTCAATGTTGATAAATTCAAAGAAATGTACATCAGAAAACATTATTTCAACTACACAAATAAAATGATGGGGTCTAAGTTAGCTGCTAGGAAGAGATCTTGGGGTCATCATGGATAATGCTCTGAAAACATCTGTTTGATGTGCAGCTGGAGTCAAAAATGCTAATAAAATGTTAGGGACAATTAGGAAAGACATAGATAATAAGACAGAAAATATCATAATGCCACTATATGAACCCCATCTCAAAAAAAAGAAGAAGATATATTAAACTTGGAAAACCTACAGAGAAGGGCAACAAAAATTATTAGGGGTTTGGAGCAGCTTCCATATGAGGAGAGATTAAAATGACTGGAACTTTCAGCTTGGAAAAAAGATGATTAGAAGGGATGTAATAGAAGTCTATAAAATTGGGATTGATGTTGAGAAAGTGAATAGGGAAGTGTTATTTACACCTTCACATAACATAAGAGCCAGGGGGTCACCCAGTGCCATTAATAGGAAGCAGATTTAAAACAAACAAAAGGAAGTATTTCTTCACACAACACACAGTCAACCTGTGGAACTCCTTGCCAGGGGATGCTGTGAAGGCAAAAACTATAACAGCATTAAAAAAAAGAGTTAGATAAGTTCCTGGAGGATAGGTCCATCAATGGCTATTATCCAGGATGGCCAGGGATGCAACCCCATGCTCTGACTGCCAGAAGCAGGGAGTGGACAACAGGGGATGGATCACTTGATGATTGCCTGTTCTGTTCATTCCCTCTAAGGCACCTGGCATTGGCCACTGTTGGAAGACAGGATACTGGGCTAGATGGACCATTAGTCTGATCCAGTATGGCCGCTCTTATGGTCTTCACCTAAATGTAAATCCCAGACCTAGGGGATCCTTGTAACCCTTGTGTACCCCGGACCTTCTGCTAGTCAGCCTCCAGAGGTGGCTGGATCACACACACTACAGTAATGTAATAGCTTCACGAAGTAACTGCTTTCCAGGGAGCTAAATGCTCATGTTGTTCTCTTGCAAGGACATGGCTGCAGTGTCTGGCTGAGGGGAACAAACACAGTTTCACGAAGCTACAGTTTGTGACAAATACTTTGTGGTTGATATTTAAATTTTATAACATCCCTACAAACCAACAAGGCATTTAACAGACAGGGTCACAGAAACTACAAATTTTCCCAATTTTATTCAGAAAAAACATTTTTTCCAAAAGGAAAACAGGCTGCATGTGCCCTGAGAACATTCCAGTGTCCTACAGCACTTTGGGTCACTGTACATTGTGCAGCTGTGGCCCCGGAGAAGGATCCCCACTGCCTAGCTGCATGGCCCCTACAGCTGCCTTCTGATTTTGGGAGGTTCTGTGATGCGGCTGCACACTGACGAGTCCTGCATTTCAGCAAGTGGAGCATTAATGACATCTGTCCTGCTGCACAGTGATGTTCGCATATATTGGTGTCTCTTCTCTCTGGGGTGGTGGATGCTTTAAGATGAAACACAGTAATGTTACTTTTCTGCTAAGTCAGCCTAAAGCCAGAGAAATGAAGCCAGAAATGTCTGTCTGACAGCACTGCTGTACATACATCGGGGCACAGTGACAATGAGCATATAGACTTGGAAACATCAATGGCCCCACTTCCTACATAAACCCCACCCCACCTCCGCAGCCTTGGTCTGGCCTTTTCTACCCTCCAGTTAGGACAGCCCTGACACCTGCCAGCTGGGCAGAGGACCCCTTCTCCCTCTCTCCATGCCAGCCCCATCGAGCCAGTGCCAGGTTCTCCCTGTGGTGGAGTGTTATTCTTCTGCGCTCAGGCAGTGTAGCTTTGTCCATCCAGTTTCATATCTGAATCACTGATGTTATTAAGGGCGATATTTATAACAGTTCTATGCAATTTTTTGCTGGAGAGAGGCTGGGAAACAGCACTCTGTTGAGTAAGTAAGTGGGGTTGCATCAACCAACAAACCTGACTCTGTCATCACTTTCTCCTCTCAACAGAACAACCCACAAGACTCCAAATACTGGCAAGTTGCATAGGTCAAAAGGGGGACCAATACATACAATTTTGAGAGGGTTCAATCAACTTTTGAATTAATTTAAAATGAGTCATAAATTGCTCTGTAAGTAGTACCCTGTCCTAGAGTCATTTACTAGAAGTCTAAAGAGATAAATCAGTGTTGGTTAGTATAAGAGCAGCCAGCGTAATACTAGGAAAATCTCTGGAAAGTGAAGGAGATTCCATCTCTCTGAGATCCTTTATGGTATTTGGCTCAAGCGTTCAGGACAAAATTTCCCCAGTGATGAGACTTGAGAATGAAACTTTGATATCCACAGGACTGGTTTTGTAGAAGGTGAGGGTGTGAAAGAAAATCAGGCTGATAACGGGATGCTAACTTCAACCTTAACTCTGAGAAGACCAGCTATCCCTCCATGATAACAGCACACAGGTCCTCCCTTTGTGACATTGCTTTAAATGCTCGATAAAATGTTACATATTAAAAATAATAATAAAAGGACAGAACTTCAGTGACCCAAATTCCTCCCACGCAGTATAAGAGGATAGGGAATAAACCCAGGTTATTGTTCATTGCCAATATAAGCAGATCTGAATGAGCTCTCCCCTGGCAGCTAGTGATGAGCTGGGGAAGGGAAAAGGTTTCAGAACCAGATTGTATTTATATGAACACACCCACTCTGCGCAGGTCTGAGCAGACAGAGCCCTGTTGTCAAGGTAACCAACTTTGCCTGATGTTGGGTTACAAATCACTGCAGTACTGAATGCAGGGGTGATTAAATGTTGTTTTCCTTATTGTATGAGTAAAGGGTGGCAGAACTGTGCTTATCCTGTTCTGACTGAGGGGGTCACCCTCAACTAACTGAACTCACTATGCAGAAGGTTCAGGTTCAAGGCCCCCATGAAGAAGAAGAAGAGCAGATGGAGTCACATGTTCCTGCCTGGTAGGTGGGGTACTCTGCCCAAGAGTGCTAGACATGGTTTGATATACCCCCTCCCTGTGTTCAAAGATGGAGTTAATCAAGGCTCCATTAACAGTCTGTTGTTTTGTTCTTAGAATATCAGGGTTGGAAGGGACCTCAGAAGGTCATCTAGTCCAACTCCCTGCTCAAAGCAGGACCAATCCCCAGACAGATTTTTACCCCAGTTCCCTAAATGGCCCCCTCAAGGACTGAACTCTCAAGCCTGGGTTTAGCAGGCCAATGCTCAAACTACTGAGCTATCCCTCCCCCTAGATTATCAGTGATTCTCTAGAGCTGAAATCTTCTGTTGTGGGACAGCTTTTCTGCCGAGCCTGCTTCAGCAGTGAGGTTCCTTTACTAAGCACTGACAAACATCACTGAGAGCTGGGTAGAGGATCAAGAGACAGACCTGCAGACATCACAATAGAGAAGCAGGTGGCAGCAGTAGGTGATGTACATTGGTGATGTCTGGTGGAGCAGTGAGCAGGTGGCCAGTGGAGTCAGGCAGCTAGTGGAGCAGCGAGCGGCCGACACTGTGGCTGGCAGAGCAGAGTGGTACCACAGCAAGTGCCCAGATGGTGGAGCAAGAAAGGTGCTTTCCCTCCACCACCTAAGGTGTGAGGTGAACTCCCACAGATGCATATCTGAACTCTGGGTCTTCACTGAACAAGGACAACCACTGAGAGTGGGGTGGGGTGAAGGGAGGGGCACATTAAAGGAACTTTTGGTTGTTGGACTCAAGTACCTGAGGCAAAAGACACTGCCCAATGTACCCTGGGACAGGTGTTTTGTTCATGGTTTTATGTTTATGAGTCCTGCTTGTAGCATTTTCCCAAGTTACTCCCCCGCTTTTCATTAAAAGTTTCTTTTCTACTGTGACAAAGCTTTGTCACTTCCAGGTGGATTGTGCTAGCCTCAGAGGGTCACTGTGACCCTCAATGTAGCCCTTCTCTCTCTAGAGGCAAGGTGTACCGAGCCACTTTCATTATAGGCCAGCAAGGGCATTGGTGGGAGAACTCCCACAGTCTCTGTTAGCCCCTCAGGCTTAGTAGGAACAGGTTAGCCTCCTGTCCTACAGGGGTCTGTCTTCCCTCTCAGGGCATGTCTCTGTAGTGCATCAGAGAGGGTTGTGGGTAGGGTGACCAGATGTCCCAAAATTATAGGGACAGTCCTGATATTTGGGGCTTTTTCTTATATGGGCTCTTATTACCCCTGTCCCGATTTTTCACACTTGCTGTCTGGTCACCCTAGTTGGGGGAACCCGGGTCCTCCCTCTGTTCCAGGTTCCAGCCCAGGGACCCTGGTGGGAGCATCTGTTAGCAGCTTTCCCTTCACCACAAGAGCTGCTACACTTCGCTGAGGCCCCACCCCCTCAACACCTCCTTCACCCGTACCTCAGGGCTCCCTTCCCTATGGCTTGTTGGTGTTTTTATTACCCAGTCCTCCAGCAGCACTTCCTCTCTTCTGGCTCCTCTCCCTGACATTGACTGCAGGGAGAGCTTTTAAACAATATGAGTGGGGCCTTAATTGCAGTCAGGTGTCCACATCAGCCTGGAGTAGTTTTTATTTTGGTTATTCAGGGAACAGAAAACTGCTTATCCAGTGCCTTCTACTGCTCTACTGTACCCAACTGGCCTGGGTCTGTCACAATACACTCAGACTCTGTGCTGCGAGAGGGGATGTTTGCCTCTCAGAGGCACCCAAGGCTGGTGTGTAATTGTCCAAGGGGGCTTGAGCTGGTTCTGTGTTGTATTGTTACCTAGACAAATTAGAGGATTGGGCCAAAAAAAACCTGATGAGGTTCAACAAGGACAAGTGCAGAGTCCTGCACTTAGGACGGAAGAATCCCATGCACTGCTACGGACTAGGGACCAAATGGCTAGGTAGCAGTTCTGCAGAAAAGGACCTAGGACGAGAAGCTGGATATGAGTCAACAGTGTGCTCTTGTTGCCAAGAAGGCTAACGGCATTTTGGGCTGTATAAGTAGGGGCATTGCCAGCAGATCGAGGAACGTGATCTTTCCCCTTTATTCGACATTGGTGAGGCCTCATCTGGAATACTGTGTCCAGTTTTGGGCCCCACACTACAAGAAGGATGTGGAAAAATTGGAAAGAGTCCAGCGGAGGGCAACAAAAATGATTAGGGGTCTGGAGCACATGACTTATGAGGAGAGGCTGAGAGAACTGGGATTGTTTAGTCTCCAGAAGAGAAGAATGAGGGGGGATTTGATAGCAGCCTTCAACTACCTGAAGGGGGGGTGGGGTCCAAAGAGGATGGAGCTCGGCTGTTCTCAGTGGTGGCAGATGACAGAACAAGGAGCAATGGTCTCAAGTTGCAGTGGGGGAGGTCCAGGTTGGATATTAGGAAACACTATTTCACTAGGAGGGTGGTGAAGCACTGGAATGCGTTACCTAGGGAGGTGGTGGAGTCTCCTTCCTTGGAGGTTTTTAAGGCCCGGCTTGACAAAGCCCTGGCTGGGATGATTTAGTTGGGAATTGGTCCTGCTTTGAGCAGGGGGTTGGACTAGATGACCTCCTGAGGTCCCTTCCAACCCTGATATTCTATGATTCTATGATTCTAATCGACACCAACCATTGTCCTGGGCTGGAATCTCCAGTCAAAATGTTGAAAATATGTTCTTCAAAGTAAAGGAAAACCCCCAAAGATTTCCCCCCCCATTTCTGACAACCCCCCACTTTTCAGCAGAGACATTTCTGGGGCAAAGCCTTTGGAGCAGCTCAACCCATTGTAGCCCAGTGGGCTAGCTTCCCTATATTATATTCACTGCTTTGCATTATATTCAGCACTAATGCAAAAAATCTACAGGCCTGTAAGACATTAGCATCAGCAAGTTATTATAAGGCTTGAGGCCTTTGGAGTTTGCACAAACAGCCCAATGGAAAACCCCAAGTATTTGAGGAGCTGAAAATAGAGTTTAAGGGGAAGTTCTGACCACAGGTACATGATTCAACCACAGAAGTGTCCTGGCAATGAACTGACATACGTAACAGGTACATGAGATACATCTAGAGCTAGCCTGCTTGCTTGCTTATATATCTTTTCTTACAAGTTTCTGATTTTCTTATGGATTTGATTATTACCCATAAGAAAATGGCTGAGGGAACTGGGATTGTTTAGTCTCCAGAAGAGAAGAATGAGGGGGGATTTGATAGCAGCCTACAACTACCTGAAGGGGGGGTCCAAAGAGGATGGAGCTCGGCTATTCTCAGTGGTGGCAGATGACAGAACAAGGAGCAATGGTCTCAAGTTGCAGTGGGGGAGGTCCAGGTTGGATATTAGGAAAAACTATTTCACTAGGAGGGTGGTGAAACACTGGAATGCGTTACCTAGGGAGATGGTGGAGTCTCCTTCCTTGGAGGTTTTTAAGGCCTGGCTTGACAAAGCCCTGGCTGGGATGATTTAGTTGGGAATTGGTCCTGCTTTGAGCAGGGGGTTGGACTAGATGACCTCTTGAGGTCCCTTCCAACCCTGATATTCTATGATTCTATGATTACTTTTATTATAATAGGTTTATATTAGAGTATAGTTTGGCTATAACACAAGGGACCTACAGGCTACATTCTGTATGTAACCCTTCTGCCAGGTGGACCCAGCAGCAGCCAGGGCTGGATTCAATATCTAGGGGTTCCTTTCTATCAATCCAACACAGAACCGGTAGGAGCCCCCAGTCAGTAACCTGGGAAATGTACGCACCACCCCTGGGTGCCTCTGAGAAGCAATACTTCCCCACTCACAAGCACAGAGTCTGAGTGTAGAAAAGACACTTTTAATAAAAGGAGGGAAGTAACTTGGCATTAAATTGGGAAAACACCGCAAACATAAACCACGAGTAATAGTCCCACCCCAAGTAGGTTGGGCAGTGTCCTTTTCCCCTCAGGTTCTTAAGTCCAGCAACCCAAAAGTCCCCTTCACATGCCCAGCCCTTCTCTGCACCCCGCTCACAGTTGTTGTCTTGAGTTAGTGCATACCCAGAGTTCAGAGATGCATCCACAGAGTTCACCTCCCACCCTAGGTGGTAAGAGATAAAGAGGCACCTTACTCATTCCACTAGCCACTTGCTGTCCACCAGTTCACTGGTTTCTGCCGCCACCCTGCTGGCCACTAATCATGCCTCTCCAGTGCCACCCTGCTGGCCACTCATCATGCCCCTCTGCCACCACCCTGCTGGCCATCAGTCACCTCTCCACTATGCCCTCTGCACATCAGTCTCTTCTGCAGGCTGGACAGAAACACTGCCCCAACTCAAGTGATTTCAGCTCCCAGTGATTTTAACTCTTAGCAGATAGGGCAGAAACACAGCTCTACTGCATTTAAATTAAAAAAGTTTAGCTCTAATCTTTGAACAGTGGCGGAAGAAACAGGTCAACCCAGTGCCCCCTCTTGGCCAGAATCCCTGCCTTCCCCCTTCTCACTCTCATGCGCTCTGACAGTCGAGTCCATGCTTAGCAAGCTCCTTTCTGCTAAATGTGAGCCCTTTCCTCTGGACCAGATTAAGTACAGTCCTGCTTTTCTGTATTCCCACAATAATTACAAACATTGGCAATCATATTTCACTATCTTTGCATTTAATACTAACATAGCTGGTTGTTGGGTCACAAATTAAGCTGATTACAATGAGCAAAATCCTGCTCCATCTGCTGAATATCTAGCAAATCTAAGCAAAGCAGGAGCAAACTGTATTTACATAGACACACCCAGGGTCTTTCCCCACTTCCAGCTAGCTATCAGGGAAGAATTCATGTATGTTCAGCTAAGGCAAAGTTCACATACACGTTTTCACCTAGATAGATGGTGATGAGCTAAAGCATAAGGTCCATGTATGGCTACAACCTTTAACATAGAGGATGTGTTAAAGCTGTTTGGCATAGGGGGATTCCTAAGTTCATACCCTTTTAAACTTAACAGGTACCCCACAACTTGGAACTTGGAAAGAACCAGTTAGGCCAGAAATACACCTCTACCCCGATATAACGCGACCTGATATAACACGAATTCGGATATAACGTGGTAAAGCAGCGCTCCGGTGGGGCGGGGCTGCACACTCAGGTGGATCAAAGCAAGTTCGATATAACGCGGTTTCACCTATAACGCGGTAAGATTTTTTGGCTCCCGAGGACAGCGTTATATCGGGGTAGAGGTTTAACAAATGTGATACCTAATCACAAGAGGCCATGGTAACAAATTGATATATACAATAAGGAGAGATGTAGCCCTTGGGAGGTGCCAGAAGGATGGCCACTGGTGATGATGAGGAAGGTGATGGTTTTGAGGAAGATGATGATTAACACTTCAGGGTGTTCTGCAAGACATGGTGTGAGTATATGGATGTGCAGATGTACATTCTGTAGTATCTCTACATACCTTACTGAGTTGGGGTGTTAGTGACTGTGCTAAATGTTTTAATAAACTATATTTGTAAATATAAGAGTTCCTATAGTGTGAGTGTTGAGTCCCTAAAGGGAGTTTCTGGGCCATGTATGGATGACTTTGGATACAGGCCATATATTGAAGATGGCCCTGGAGGGAGCCCTTCTTGGAGGGTGGATCCATCCTCGAAGGGGATGGAAGGAGATGGAGGTACAGCGGAAATGGGGCTTGGAGGCTTCCTGGGGCTCTAGAATGGCCCTGCCACCTCCTTCCAAATGCACCTAGCTTGTATTGGTTTCACTGTGCCCTGCTGGTGGCACTGGGAGTGGCTGGGGTTTTGGCTGCAGTCCCTAGTTGGTCAGAACAGCCCAGCTCAGATTATCCCTGGTGGGCTGAGAGTGGCCAGAGCAGAGTGTGCCAGGCTGGACAGACAAACAGACAAGGCATATTTCCTGCTCCAGCTGGTGTGTGTTTCATACTGTAACAGTCCTCTGGGCTCCACCTCGACCAGCTATAGGGCGGTAAAATGCCCACAGCTCCAAAGCCGCTTTATCATTGTGGGCCTGGGGAAGGGGGGCTGTGCCGGACTGATCTGCCCTCTGCAGATACAGTGAGTTCAGGGTGTTTGCAACCTGGATCCAGGGTGATGGGAACTGGGGAGAGAAACCAAAATAACTCCATTAGCCGGGTCAGTCTCCATTATCCCACAGGAGATTCCAGCCAGCACAGCCGGAGTGAAGGACAGAGTATTAAGGGTTGGGGTGACTAGTGGGACTGGCCCCGCTAGCCTGGATCCAGCCGTGGGCTCTGGGGAGTTCCAGGGCTGTGTCTGGGCCTGGCCCCTGAGCTGGTGGGAGGTGGGGGAAGCTGGAGCAGGGGGTTGGGCTCCTTGCTCTTCTCACTGCCCCCAACACAGGATCTGTCCCTGAGAGGCGTTAGGGTTTTGGGTGGCCATGGAAGGTGTCCAGGGGTGAAGACTCTGCAGGCTGTGGAGGGAGGGCTGAGTGGAGCTGTTGGGGGAGCTGATGGGGTAGGGATGGATCATTGCTGAAGGGCCAGTGGGAGGCATCAGGACTGAGTGGGGATTGTGAGGGGGCTGCCCAGGGGTGAGATTTACAACTCAGGCCAGCGTGTTCAGGACCATTCACAGCATCCAATTCCATGGCTCTGCAGCTATTGCACACCCTGCCCCGCCTGCCCCATGGGAACCCCACACCTCTGACAGCTCAGCTACATAACGCCAATACCACTAACCCCAGCACGGTGTCTGCTCAGCCCCACTTGTCCATGTAGCTCCAAGCCCTCCTGAAATCTGCAAGGGAAGAGGAACAAACATGGTCAGGGGCCAGACCAATGCAGGGAACTCGCGCCACAGGAGATGCTGTTCAGGGAGAGGGGTCACTGGCAAATAGGAACCGAGCAATGTGAAATGTGACATGAAAACACATTCTCTTACCTCACTCTGTGAGCACCATGCCTGAAATGGAAAGAGACAAGTTATTCCCTGTCATTTAGGCAGATGGCTCAGTTCTGGGGGCTTCTCTGTGATCATTGTGATCATTTTACATGTAGTTCATGGGCCCTCGCTGACGAAGGAGAAATGTACTGGCTGTGTGAAGTGAGAGACAGGCCCTTTCACCCAGAGACCAGAGATCTCTGCTAATAGCAACAACCGGCTCTCAAGGAAGCCTTCAGTATCAGGCACTGCAGCAAATGTTGCTCTCAGAGACGCTGCTGTAAATCCACAATAACTCTATTTGTTTCACTGGAGCAAATCTGTATTTACACCAGTGTCACCCAGAGCAGAATCCAGGCCTGTGAGAAGCTGGCTGTGGTGGCCCCCAGCAGATTGGGGGAATTTGAAGGGACACTAGTAGGATAAAAATCAGATTGGGATTTGGAAAGAATCTAACCTTGATGGAAAACGTGTGACTAGATCTATACAGCTCTGACATTCTCAACCCTTCTGTCTAAGGAGAATTACTAACAGTTCTTTGGAGCATCCTTTGGATACTTAACAGTCCTTTGGAGCATCAAAGCTACACACTCCAGGTATAACTAGGGGGTGGACGTGCCAATGATTGGAGCTCTGATCTGGCCTTGGCAACAAAGCATGGAAACGTGAGCCTGAGTAAGGTCTCTGCTCATCTCTATGTTCACGTAACAGGCCCAGAAGAGCCTGCACTGCAGCAGCCATCTATAGAAAGTGGCCCCCTTCTCCTGCATCAGAACAATGTGACTGGCATTGGATTGTCACAGGCAAGGTGACATCTGTCTGTCTATCCAGACATGAGAGCAGGAGACCCCGTGTCTGCTGCAGAGAGCTCTCAGTGCTGCCATGGTACCGGGGTAATTCTAATGTGACTCAGATTTTGGCCCAAATTGTTCATTCATCCCGGTCCTCCAATGTTGGTGTTTCTCTGCCCAGGGGCTCCAAAGGGAGATGGATGAACTTACCGAGCCTCTCACACAGCTCTTGACAGTCTGGGGAGAGGAGAAAAGACCATCATGGGTTCTGCACAAGTCATTCAATGTGGGATTGTTCCAAACTGGGTGCATCTAGACTGCAGCTGGGAGTGAGCGTCCCTCTTTGGGCAGACAGACTTGTGTTAGGTCTGCTCGGGTTAATGCGCTAAAAGTAGCAGGGTAGCCGGGGGTAGCACATGCAGCGGCTTGTACTAGCCAATGCAGGACGAACCCACTCAGACCCCCAGGTACTCAGGAGGCTACGCTGAGCCGCTGCCCCTGCAATTCCAGCCACACTGCTATCGTTAGCGTAGTAGCTCAAGCAAAGCTAGCGTGTGTCTGGCTCTGGCTACCCCCGCTAGGCAGCTCGCTCCCAGCTGCAGTGCAGACGTACCCATGAGCCAAGGGTCTCAGAACTGACAGCACATGTCAGACAAAACTGTTGTTAATGGACAACAGACAGCCCCTAAACAGAGCCCACAAATTGCCCCTGGGGGCAGCAACCCAAGTGATGACACTGCAGAGAATGAGAGAAGGGAGCTTCACACCAGAACCTGTATCACATAGACAGACCTGCCTAGCTACAGCCTGTCACTCGGCCTCAGACCTCTTATTTCTGTGCTGGGCAATCCCTTTGCGGTGCTGATCTGCAAAAGTGTGTAACTCTAGGGTCAGTGGGTGGCAGGAGCTTAGCTAGGTAAGGGTCCATGGAGCTGTGTGGTACTGGAGTTACTGTCCACCCCTAGAGATGTGGGGTAAGGTCCCATCCTGGCTTCTAGTGGAACAATGTGCATGATGGGGCGCATCACAATGTACCTCACAAAACCCACACAGAGCATAGAAGGGTTTGGAGGCTCTGTTCATTCAAGGCCCAGGCCTAGACATGGTGGGAGGAAAACAGTACAGGCCTGAGGAGCTAAGAGATGGGATAACTGGGAAGCTGTGGATGGGGACTGAGGGATTCCAGCAGAGCTGGGGCTGGGGGAGGAAGCCCAGGGCTGGAATAGCAGGGAGCTGCAGGTAGTGGTGGTATTTGTCTCATGGGGATCCCCTGCAAAGATCAGTTCTGGGGCTTCTGCCAGTGACCTGGCATGTGTGGTGTGTGCGAGGTCACACTGTGCAGAGGACACCATTCAGAGCTCTGGGCAGCACTGAGAAAGCCAGAGCAGTTGACGCCTTGCGAGTGAGATCTGGCTTTCAGGGGGCCCGTCGCTCCCTTGCGGTTTTCTGCAAATGTATGACCTGCAGGTGCCTAATGTCACCACTAGCTGCAGGTCAGAACTGAGGGGCACTGGCATAGCTGTGTGCATGAGGGGAGCCAGCATTGGGATTTTGCAGTTCAGAATTGAGATAAATCCACAGCATTGCATGGAGGAAGTTTGCACAACCCCTGACTGAGTCCCACCATTCCCTGTGCACTAAATTCACTCTGTTGTTAAGGATGATACTGAAATGTGAGCTGCAAACACTGCAGTGTCTGTATTTTTCCGGGGCAGGGAGAGATGGTCATTAAAGTGACTGAAGTCTATACATTCTCTGTGGTGATTTTCTATCTCGTTACAGTGTGAAAGCACGGACAGGCATTATCTAGGGGTTTAGCAAGTATAGTACCTGATTCAAAGGCCTTCTCGTTGTGTGAAATGGGAAAGAGAAAAGCATTAGACACAGAGATGCGCTGTGATGTTGTGTGCCCCACATCGACTGGTGTTACTTAGAGCCACACCCCAGCCCCAGGGCAGGAGCCAGGAGCTTTGATAGGAGTGGGGCTGGTGGTTAGTGATACTCACCACAGCAGACCTGGGATTTGCAAAGCATCTAACCTTGATGGAAATATGGGTCTGGATCCTGATACAGCTCTGACATTCTCAGCCCTTCTGTGTAAGGGGAATTCCCTTTCTGTGTTACTAACAGCCCTTTAGAGCATTACAATTAACTGTTCCAGGTATAACTAGGAGGTGGATGCATAGGCACTGACTTCCCACATAGCCAGGGGGTGCTTGACAGCCCCCTCTGCCCAAGCCACACCCCCACTTCACCTCTTCCCCCAAGCCCGTGCCCCCACCCTGCCTCTTCCCGCACCTGCTCCGCCTCTGCTCCACCCCTTCCCCCAAGCCCCTACCCCCACTCTGCCCCCATCCCACCTCTTCCTTGCCTCTTTCCACTGCTCCTCCTCCCTCTCGGAGCCTCTTGCTCACTGCAAAACAGTTGATTGCAGCAGGCGAGAGGTGCTGGGGGAGCGGGTGGCAGAGAGGGGAGGTTGGCAGCTGGTGGGTGGGGAGCACCCGCTAATTTTTCTCCCTGGTGCTCCAGCCCCAGAGCACCCACAGAGTCAGCGCCTAGGGGTGGATGTGCAGATGGCTGGAGCATGGAAACGTGAGCCTGAGTCAGGTCTCTCGCTCATCTCCACGTTCTGGGACCTGATCCACAAGAGACTGCACTCCTCTGGCCTCTGGCGTCTGGCCTCTCCTGCTCCATCAGAACAATGTGATTGGCATTGGATTGTCACAGGCAAAGTGACACCTGTCTGTCTAACCAGACATGAGAGCAGATAACCCGGTGTCTGCTGCAGCTCACAGTGCTGCGGTGGGGCTGGGGTAATTAGTGTGACTCAGATTGTGGCCTGAACCATTCTGAGATGTGACTGTGCACTGACTAGTGCTGCATTTCAGCAAGGGAGCATTAATGACATCTGTCCCGCTGCAGAGCGATGGTCACATATGTCGGTGTCTATTTTCTCTGGGGCAGTGGATGCTTTCAGATAAAACACAATAATGTTACATTTTTGCTAAGCAGCATAAAGCCAGAAAATGTCCGTCTGACAGCACTCCTGTACGTACATCAGAAGCTGTTCTAATGGGCATCTAGGCTGGGAGACACCAGTGGCCCCACTTCCTACATCAACCCCTCTGAGGCAGGCAGCTCAGATTTCCCCGTCCCCAGGCTTGGTCTGGCCCTTTTCTGCCCCTGAGTTAGGACAGCTGGGCTTTGCCCTGACACCTGCCAGCTGGGCAGAGAAGCCCTTCTCCCTTTCTCCATGCCAGCCCCATCGAGGCAGTGCCAGGTTCTCCCTGCAATGGAGTGACAGTTGGGCTCCTCCCCACCCCCCCTTAGGGGACAGTTACCCTCCCCATCCCCCCTAGAGTGCCAGCTGGGCTCCCGCCCTCCCCCCAGGTGGCAGTTGGCCGTTCCCCCCCTTGACGGTCCCGTCGCTGACTCTGCTCGCCAGGCCCCTCCCCGCACAGGCGTTTCCCAAGTCGCTGCAGGTAGCTCCGGCCCATTCCCCGAGCTCGCCACACTCAGGGCTGGAGTGTTCGGCCTGTCCCAGCAGGGCCCCACCAGGCTACAGCAAGTCTCCAGCCCATGGAGCAAAGTGCTCATGGAGTCCCTGACTGTTTGCTCCCTTAGTGATGTCACCACACCCTGAAATGCAAACATGGGGGTTACGCTGGCATTGCTCAGCTGCAGCCAGATGCCCGAGCGAGCATGGGGAAGAGACAGGCTCTGCCTGCTGAAGCGCCAGCACTGGAAAGGCACCATGCAAAATTCCCACCTTTGTGAGCCGGCCTGGAGTCCAGCTGGCCCAGGGACTGTGGGGCCCCAGGTTGTTGGGTGTGTCTGGTTCTTTATTAGCCTTGACAAGGCGGGTGAGGTCAACCTTCTATTGGACCAACTTCTGCTGGTGAGAGACACGCTTTCCATCTACACAGCTCTGCTGTCCTGGGACCTACACGGCTACAACAACACTGCAAACAACAATGTTTCTATCATAAGACATGCTGGGGTAGCGAGGACCTGAAGAGGGAAGAGCCAGTGGCCACCACTTCCAAAGGAAAGGCTGGCTAGCAACAAAAGTGGGATTCAAACTTGTCCAAGCAGAACACAAGGGATCAGCCTTAACTCCTCAGGTACCTCTTTATCTGCTGCTGGGGGGCCTTTCACATGAGCCTGTTATTTAATCAGCCGAGACCAGGCACCCAAGTGAATGTAAAGGAGAAAACACAGAGCTGGCCTGCAGGCATACCAAATTTCTAGCTACATTGTGCAAGATGGCTGAGAGTTTATGGCTGTGGCTTATTAATCTATTGTATGCCACATATGTGGGTTTGAATATTTTTGTTGTTGGCCATACATTCTTCTTTTAGTGGAGGCACCTACTTGTTCATTCTCCCAGGCCTCTTCCACCCAGTCCCCAAAAGAAGAGACGCTCCCCACAAATTGGGTGCCACAGCACTTCCTATGCCAGCTAGGACTCAAACCTGGGTTATAAGAATGTGACTGATGTACAAAACCTCTACACCACTGAACTGCTTCCAGGCCTCCTCTACTATGTCGTCTCTAGTCTGGATTGAGTGTCTAGTGTTGGCTGACCAAGGGACAGCTGGTGGCAAAGAGGCCATTTTGACTGATAAAGTGACCAAGTGGGTAAGGCACTGCATGGCTAATCTGTTGTGCTCTACATTTCTGGGTTCAAAACATACCAAAAGCAATTGGCAGAGGTGCTTCTTTTCATTCTGCACCTGGAGGAGGGCAAACATAGCACCTTCCTTTGGGAAAGGGAACAAACAGGCCCCAGGAATAATAGACAAGCCAACTTAACTTTGATATCTGGAAAGATGCTGGAACAAATGATTAAACTATTAGTTGGTAAACACCTGGACGATAACTGGTTTAGTACTCAAAGTGCAGTTATCAATGGTATGTTGTCAGAGTAGGAGGGCCTATGTAGCGGGAACCCACACAGGTCACTCCTAGGCTGGACCTGATGATTTCATGAGGTCCCTTCCAGCCTGACATTTCTATGATTCTATGGTTACCAACAGTCCCACACTCCTCACACCGTCCTTCAGGCTAACGTGCATTAACCTGTAAGAGATCAAGGGGGAATCTTGTGGGCACAGGGCAGAATGGAGCATTGGCAGATTCCACCAGCGAAGAGTGAGGATGGTGCACTCTGGGGTGGGTAGAACATGGAATTTTTTCCCTGTGTAAATTTACATGAATTTCTATTGACATTTTCAGCAATAAAATTTTAACGTTTCATTGAAAAACTGATAACCTGAAAAGTGGGTTGGGGGGTGGGGGGAATCAGGTTTTGGCAACTGAAAATGGAAAAAAAAATGCTGAAAACTTACAAAAAAAGAAAAGAAAAATTTTGGGTCTTTTGATTTTCCAGCAAAAAATCAAAAATGTTCAAAGAAATCAGAGACTCCACAAATAAATAAATAAATACATAAAATAAACAAAACATTTAGTCAAAAATGTAGTTTTCTATTGAACATGGTCTTAATGTAAAATTGTCAGCTGACCCTGGTGTAGTTGTCACTGTGAATGTGTTGTTTCCTCAGTGCCACTGGTGCACATGGTGCTGTACAGTCGGGTATGATACAATCCCATCCCTGCCAAGACAACTTGCCATAGGTTATACTCTTGCTTAGATCATTAAACGTCACTGCATACTTTGCTAAAGTCTATCCTGGGTATGTCTGTGGTCTGGGCTAGCTGCTCAGTCAGTCTGTCAGTGTTAGGTCTTGGGTACTCACCAGATTTGGATGCTCCATTCAGCTTCTTGAAATCTCTGCCAAGACCAACAGCTCCACCTCTTCCCCATTCACCACTAGGTGGCCCAACCACCCCAATAGAGCATCTTCTTTCCCTCCTCAGTCAGACTGTGAATAATCCTTTCTGGTACCTACTGCGCTTTTGGTCTCAGAGGGAGAGTCCCCACACCTAGGCTTTGATGGAACTTAGATCCTAACCGTGTGGCCTTGGGCTGTCTCTATCATAGATCCAAACCAGAACCCCAACTCCACACCCCAAACTCTGCGGAAGGTTAGTTTAGGACCTGCAGCTAGAGCTAAACCTCAGGGCCTATCTCCAGTTGCTCTGTCCCAGTGTAGCATCTCCCTTATCCTTGGTCCCCTCTTTCATTAATTAGTCACAGCTATCCTAGTGTTTAGAAATGTGAGCCAGTTTAGAGTCTTTGAACCGAGAGGGGACACCTTTTTCTACCAGACAGGCTCATGCTCAGCCAGAAGTTAGCAGCTCAATGCAGGGATCTCTGGCCTGGGCAGTGCAGACGTTCTGACTATTGGTTCCTTCTGGCCTTTAAATGCACAACTATGAAAATAAACTCCCCTGGAAACCTCATGAGAGCAGATTAAATGGAGCGAGAGAGAGAAGGAGGCAGGTTAATGTGTGAGAACAAAAATAAATTTGTGTGAGCGGGTTATTCAATCCCACATCACAGCGTGTGACACATCCCAGCTTTGCTGGACTGCTAGCTTGGGGTCAGGCTGGGGAGAGCTCACTGCTGTGTGGGGGAAGAGGTATCTGCACAGGAGACTCTACAGATGCTTAGGGCCCTGTCGATTCATGCTGTGGTTCGGTCCCTGCACAGCTGCACAGAGCAGCCAGACTGTGTGCAGAGACTCACTGAGCAGGGGCCATGCTCACAGCACAGACTTTCCTCCCCATTCCCTCTTCTGAGCAGCAGCTGGTCCCTCTAGACCAGCAGTGTCTGGTTCCATCAATAATCCCTGCAGGGCTGGGGAGACAGGTCTAATTCTGCCCTGGGGTTTGGGGAAGGGAGGCAGGATCTAGCCCACAGCAATATGGGGTGGGACTCTCTGTGAGATTAACTAAATCCCCTGCAGCAGATTTCCCAGCTTGTGTCTCTGACATTTTTCCCGATTCCCAGTCTATTCCCCTCCAGGCACTTCCCCACTTTGGCTGAAATAGCCCAGGGTCATTGGCCTTCCAGGCAGGTACCCAGTTGGTCATTGTCACCCAGGCTCTTAGGAGGGCTTGGGGAAAGTAGGATGCTCTAATGGCCAGAGCAGTGGTCTGGTGCTCAAGAACCCTGGGCTCAGTCTCTGACTCAGCTGTGGACTCCTGTGTGCTGTAGCCCATAGGATTATTTTGCTAGCGATTGTATCCTACTAATCCAGCCAGTAGTATCAATTAATATGTTTCTTTTTCTGAAATTAATCCATTTTATTCTTATATTTTATCAGTGTTAATTCCTTGGAATTTAGGATGTGTTGAGGCATGTGTTTCCTAATAATAAGTTTTGCAGAAATGCTGAAATGCAAGCAGCCTACCAGCCTGTAAATCCGGTAAGATCTGCTCTATAGCAAAAAGTATACTCAGTCATGAATATGTCAGCATGAAAGCTGGCAATCTTTGGCACAGATAACAATGGTCCCTGAACTTTGGGGAACCAAAGGGAAGAACTATCCACATCACATCACAGGTTTATCTAGCATCTACAACCGGTTGGTAACCGCAAGGTACACCACAACTTGGAGGTCATCAAGAGAGCCTAAATTGGCAGTTTTGGAGTGAGATAATTCTTATTAATACACTTAGAAAGTAAGTGTCATAGATCAGTGGTTTCAGCATTGGCCTACTAAATCCAAAATTGTGAGTTCAATCCTTGAGGGGGCCATTTAGGGATCTGAGGCAAAAATCAGTACTTGGTCCTCCTAGTGAAGGCAGGGGACTGGACTCAATGATCTTCAAGGTCCCTTCCAGTTCTATGAGATAGGTGTATCTTTATTTATAGGAGAAGGGTACCCTTAAATTTCTTAGGGTACAGAAATAAGATTTGGGTATAGTAGGTTGGGCCTGAATTACATAGGTCAGGATCCTATAAAATACCTTGTAAGAGAGCTCTTCAGTTCTAGGTTCTTCTAACTCCTGAAGCTTCAGTTTCTTGGAGTGCTTTTTCCAGTTCTCCTGTACTCTAGAGACTATCTATCTATCAATCTATCTATCTTCTATTACACTATCAGCTCAGCTTGTGCAGTATAGTATAACTACTCAACATTCCTAACTATTGGGAAAGCCACCACCATCGCGTAATCGGGCATGCCAGGAGTGAGACTGGTCCTTCATCTCCTATTACCGGGTCCTCAAGGAAGGGTGTGAGTATGTTAGGTTAAGGTACTTATAATAAAAATGTTACCACCAGGAATTTTGGAATGCTTTTACTGTTTTGCAGTTATAAGTTTCATTGCATGTCTTATTTTTATGTTAATTTCAATAAAGGTTTTATCAATTTGGTATTGTCCTCAGTGTATGTGCTCTTGCCAAGCACCCGACGAGTCCTCTCCTGATATAGAACTCTCTGAGTTCTTGAACTCTGTAGTCTGAATTGGATAAGAACCTATAAATCTTCTGGTTGGATGCGATTTGTGGCGAGCCATAACAACTAACCCATCAAATTCAGGTCGACTGGGATCAGTCACTCAGTCTCTCTCTGTGCCTCAATTTCCCCATCTGTGTAGTGAGGATGAGCTGCCCTATGCCTAAGGAGTGTGTGAGGATAAAACCCATTAATGATTGTGAGGGGCAAACTGTTCTAGCTTTGCTGGTGTAACACCCATGGGGACACTCTTATTGTGGAATCAGAGCCTTTGTCAGGTTTATTCATAGATTCTAAGGCCAGAAGGGACCACTGTGATCATCTAGCCTGACCTCCTGTCATAGGCGCAGACTTCCTTTCTAGCCCGGGGGTGGCTCAACCCCATCCCCGCCCAGGCTCTTCCCCCACTCCACCCCTTCCCTCAAGCCCCTGCCCCTTCCTCACCTCTTTCTGCCTCCTCCCACAAGCACACCCCATCCCCGCTCCTCCCCTAGTTGTTTGTGGCGGGTGGGAGGCCTGTGAGGGAGGGGGAGGAGTTGATCCGTGGGGCTGCAGGCAGGCGAGAGGTGCTGTGGGGAGGGAGGGAGAGGGGGGAGGTTGTCTGCCTGTGGGTGCTGAGCACCTGCTGATTTTTCTCCACCCAGCCCCAGAGCACCCACGGAGTCGGGGCCTATGCCCCCTGTATTACACAGGCCAGAGAACTGCCCCCAAATCGTTCCTCTTTCAACTAGAGCTTCTCTTTGAGAAAAACATCCATCCTTGATTTAAAAACTGCCAATGATGGAGAATCCACCAAAGCCTGTGGTAAATATAATTATCCTCACTGTTAAAAATGAGGCCCAGACCCATCTATGTTCCCCGTAACCCCAGAGGGAATTTCCCCCTGGGGGAACTGAGTCCTTCCCACCAGGGACTGGAGACTAGGGTGGAGGCAAAAGGTTCAGGCTCATCCAACATCCCAGGCCCCCAATCACCCAGTGACCTTTCACCCTGGCCCAGCTGTGCCTTTAACTAGGGCGCTGTCTCAGTCCCCAGGCAGTGAGAGGGGATGGGGAGTGTTTCCTTAATGATGTTTTTAGACTCAAACAAGCAAACCAGGCCCCTTCGGCTCTCAATCTTCCAGCCCTAAATAGAGATGCTGCGGTCGAGATGGGGAAGGGGGGCGGCGCAGGGCAGGAAATAGGGAGCGGTGACGAATATCCTCCCGAGGAGGAGACAGAACAGGTCAGAGAGAGGCTGCAGCATTTCTACTGCCTAGCCCTACAGACCCCTGGAGGCCTAGGAGCAGGGAGACGGGCTGGCTAGAGCATCCAACTTGGGGGAGCAGACGGGGGCAGATCAGAGCAGAGACAGCAGCTGGAGATCCCCTTCTGCTGAAGTCAGAAAGGGCAGAGGGCACAGGTGGGAGCAGGGATTGATTGCAGATTGTCCCCTCCTGACCCTGTCAGGGACAGATGCAGCTGGGTTGTTTCCATCTTGATTGGTTCCCCACACCACCTTGATGATCCTGTCTCTGTGCCTGTTCCTGCCTGGTGAGTATGCAGGAATCCTGTGCTAATTTGTAGCAAGTTGGGAGGAAAGAGAACTGAGAGCAGCCCCTGGCCCAGACTGTCGGCAAATCCTCCTTAGTCGGAGAGAAATGGGAGCCAGTGTAAACACTGAGGGTACGTCTACACTACCCGCCGGATCGGTGGATAGCGATCGATCTATCGGGGATCGATTTATCATGTGTAGTGTAGACGCGATAAATGGATCCCCGATCACTCTCCTGTCGACTGCTGAACTCCAGCTCCGCGAGAGGCAGAAGCAAAGTCGACAGGGGAGCCGCGGCTGAGGATCCCGCGCTGCGAGAACGTGAAGTAAGTAATTTTAAATCGATCTAAGATACGTCAACTTCAGCTACGCTATTCTCAGAGCTGAATTTGTGTATCTTAGATCGATCCACGCCCCCCATCCCCAGTGTAGACCAGCCCTTAGTGTGAGAGTTACTGGGCCAGATCCCCAGCTGCTATGAATGGGTGTCACTCCACTGGAGTCAATGGGGGCACATCCCCAGCTGGTGTAAATCAGTGTAGCTCCACAAGTGTCAATGCCTGCTTACACCAGCGGAGGACCTGGCCCTATGGAGAGCTGAAGGGAAAGGTGGTTCTCAGCTCAGCCAAGGTCTGTGTGCGCGAGGAACCTGCCATGCCCCAGATCTAACGTCCTGCCTGGTTTTCTTCTTCAGCAACACAGAAATCAGGAAATTATTTCCATGTCTATTAAAGGCAGTTTTTGTCCCTGAAGAGGGACCTCAGACAAGGGGGAGATTTTATCTCCAGCACTAACCACATGGCACCTTTCTGTTCCCAGCTCTGAGTCCCAGCAGCCAGGAGATCTGCTCAGCTCCCGGTGAGTCTGTCTGTCTGTCCCCAGACACACTCACCCCTCTATCTATCTATCATGCCAGAATGGGTTTGCATTGATAGAAAAGGCTTCCAATTACAGAAGATTATTATTAATTATTATTATTCCTGTGGCCGCCAGATGCCCATCTCAGGGATCAGGGCCCCATCGCACCAGTTTCTGCACCCCCCTATGTGAAGCTCTGGACCTTGCCCCCAAAGAGCTGACAGTCTCAGATCTGACATTATCCCCCCGGTACCCAGCTGTGCTGAAATATGAGCCTGCTCCAGAGACATTATGCACGGAGGGGTGTCAATGCTACAGAGCGACCTGCGCTGTGCTCCATGCACGTAGGCTATCCTGGCTGTCACTCGCACAGAGCCGTGCATCCCATATATCGTTCATACCCCTCTCAGCAAGGGCCCCATTACCCCTTCCTGAGCTCAGTTACATTAGCAGTCTTGCCTTCCCAGGGTTCCCTGGCATGGCTCCAGGGAATTGTGGGTGATTGCACAGTGATCTCGCAGGTGCACAGGGGGATTGTGGAAAGAGAGGCCAAACTCTCCAGACTCCCACAATTCCCATGTGGAACATCCTCAGCTCCCCGGGGCTATATCCTATAACTCCTCCACAGCCTTGAACCACCTACCACCTTCAATCTGCTTCCACGGCAACCAAATTCCTTTGGCAAACTGCTCCCTGGGCTCCTCTGGAAACAGGCACCACTGACAGCCCTATTGATGGCTTTCATCCATTCCCCTTCCCAGGAGCTCTCCCTGCCCCAATCTTCTATCTGAAACAGACATTCCCCCGGGAGGGGGACGCCGTGCTGCTCCAGTGCTCTGTGTTCTCCCGGGCCCCAGCCACCCGCATCATCTTCTGCAAGGACGGGGAGGAGATTTCGTCCCAGAGGGGCTTGGAGGAGAAGATCACCTACAGCTATCTCCATGCGGTGTCCAGGGGCAGCTCTGGGAATTACTCCTGCGGATACGAGATCAAGGAGAGCAACAACTGGGTGAACAGATCCCAGCTCAGCCCTGCCAAGTACCTCAGTGTCACTGGTCATGGGGGTGATGAGCAGAGTAAGTACAATTGTCCATGCAATGGTAGAGAGAGAATCCACAGACAGATAGCTGTGCAACAATGGTGATGGGCAGAAGAAGTAAGATTTTTATTCTCTGTATGTATCAGCCCCTATATGGAGACTAGTGGGAGGTTGGATGGCTCTGGGAGCAGATACTGGTTATAGAGTTAGAGGCAGCGTAGCCAAGCATATAAATCTGGCACGTTCCCTGTGAAAGGCAGTGAGACAAAGTGGATGAGAATGGGGTTTGCCATTTTAGAGCCCTCTACCCTATTCCCAGTCTGCTCAAGTGACCTTGTGCAACTCTTCCTTGTCTATACAAGGGATGAATGATGGTGTCACCTATACCGTAGGGGCCATGAGCTCTCAGCTAGTACTAGGGGCTGGGAAGAGCACAGAGAAGTTACTAACACTCAGTGGAAGAGCTTGTCCTAGAGCACAAGGTCTCCTGGCTTGTAGCTGAGTGCCACTCTCAGGCTCCAGGAAACTTTGTGGGGAGTCCATGATCCCCCCCACAATTCTTCAAAGGGCTGCCAAATGCCCATGAAGCGTGTGACACCTGGCATGTCTGAAGGAGCCAGGATGAGCCCCTTTGGGGAGGTTTCCATTCAAGGAACAGTCATGTCCCATTTGACTGGTGTAGGGGGCTGGGCTCAGCCATCGCAGCCATGTTTCTCACACACTGAGTGTCACCTGGAGGCACTGACAAGCCCAGATTCTCCTTGTCCCCATTGCACAGACTAGGCGAGCAGCAGTGGAGAGGAGTCAGACCCCACAGCTCACAGACGGCTCTTGGGCAAGACCCCAGGGATCTGAGCCCATCTCTATCCCCCCAGCTCTCCCCTTGCTGCATAGAGACTTTGGGTCAAACTCATCCCTGGGGAAACTCCTCTGCCTGCAGCAGTTACCTCAGGGGGAGACCCAGCTCTCTGCAGTTAAACCCAGCCTGTGCAGAGGGGCCAGCCCCAGGACCAGGCAGCACTTAACTCCCCTGAACCCTCAGCACTGGGTGTGAGCAGGGCCTAGGCACAGCGGTGGCTGGGGAATGTCGCCCATGCACACAGCCTCATCACACAACCCACTCTGCCCACGAGGCGAGCCCCAGGCTGTCTGAAGGGGGAAGGGACATTCAGACATTCCAGGGACATTCCAGGACATTCAGGTCCCCGATGGTGCTCCACAGAGAAGCGCGTCTGATTGGGGAGCAGGGAAATCTTGGCTCAGGGCTTCTTGGGGCATTTTCACCCCTGCGGAGCTTCGACCTCAGTGCCAGGTGCCAGGGATCAGTGAAATGATGGTTTGTTAAATGAACAGTGACGTCCTCGCTGAGTCTGCAGTGGGGAAACTCAGTGTGAAACTCAGAGCAAGCAAAAGAGTCCAGGGACCAGCTCCTCAGCTGGTGTAACCTGGCGGAGCCCTATAGACCCCAATGGAGGGACGCCAATTTACATCTGCTAGGGATCTGGCCCAGTGACTCCAGCAGGGTGATGCTGATTTACACCCGCGGGGGATCTGGCCCCAGTAGCTGGTAGAACCGCTCTGTTTGTCGCTGGGAGGCACGTTTCTGTGGAGCCTGCAGACATCTCTCCCACACGGTGCGATTCTCTTTGCCCTTGTCCCATAGGCAGCACGAACAGCAGCGGAGGAGGGGAGGAACCGACTCGCACAGGTAACGGGCTATTGCTCTGTCACACCCTCATTATCAGAGCCCGGCTCTGTGCCCCCAGCTCTGACATCAGGGCATAAAGTCCAGGGTGGGTAACTCCTTGGCCTGCAGCATAGTCACCCTGGATGGGCTGGTCTCTGCTGGTGCAATTCCCCCAGGGCAGAGGGGCAGCAGAGCCCCACGGCATCGCTTATGTCCCACTTCTACCCTCTTCTGAGCACAGAGCTGGTGCCAAGGCCTCATGCTGCCCCTCTGCCCGGGACAGGGTCATCTCCACAGTGAACTGCCGCTACACTGGAGGGGGGTGATAAGGTCTGGGCTGCTGCGTCTGTCGCTGGCTCTTGTGAAGCCTTTGCACCGAGTACCAGTGCAGCCTGAGCAAACCTGGGCCATTCCCTGTTCCTCCGACCCCTCATGGCGACATGAAGGGTCACTTTCCATAGAACTCAGCTGTTATATCCTTGGGGGCAACAGTTTTAGGAAGAAATCACTGGAGACACAGAGAGCTGTAAACCTTGTAGCAGCCATTTATTTCCACACTCAGAACTGGCTGGGCTATTCCCTAATAATCTAACTCATTTGCCATAGCACACAAGGTTCTATTACCACGACAACCAAATACACAACATCAGCCAGCTCCAGCCAGTGGGGACTCGCCGGTGGCTGCTTGGAGAGGCCATTCACATCGAAGTTCTTTCCTAGGGCTGGATCTAAAACTCCCGTTGGGAATTACAATCCCTGCTGTTGTGGTTCTGGCTGTGGTACTTTATCTTCTGGGAAAGAAAGGTGGGTATGACAGTGAGGCCAAGCAGTGTTAGCAAATGTACAGACAGACGTGGCAGAGACAACCCCTTCGATCCCCTGTACCCAGTGTGTCTGGGAAGGGGGGAGAGATGATGAAAGACACAGTGAAATTGTGTTTTTGGGAGGCTGGCTGGAGAGAAAGATCAAAGAGATGATGAAAGGGATTATCATTGTGATTAATTATTTCTATTGCAGTAGCACCCTGGAGCCCCAGTCAGAGATCAGAGCCCCACTGTGCTAGGTGCTGTACATTATTTATTAGGTATGTTACTGTAGTGTCCTGGAGCCCTAGTCAGGGATCAGGAGCCCACTGCTCCAGCTGCTGCACAGATCAGTAATGAAGGGGACAGTCCCTGCCCCACAGATGGTTATAGTCTAGTACTCAGCCAGAGGTGTGTGTCTGGATGGAATATCGACAAACAGGTAACTAAGGCTGCAGTTCAGGAAGGCATCCCCTAGTCAGGAAGGGCCCTTACGCCTGTGCCTGTGTGTAAGTGCTTTCCTGAATCAGGGCCTAACAACTCTGGAAATAGAGCTCTGGACACAGCTCTGCACTGCCAACCATTCCTCACACAGCGTCCCCAGCCCCAAGCTTTCACAGCATTTGAGTCACCATGTCAGGGTTCCTTCCCCACTCCAAACTCTGGGGTACAGCTGTGGGGACCTGCATGAAAGACTCCCTAAGCTTATTTTTACCAGCTTAGGTTAAAAACTTTCCCAAGGCAAAAATTACACCTTGTCCTTGAACAGTATTCTACCACCACCAAGTGAGTTAGACAAAGATTCAGGAAAAGGACCACTAAGAGTTCCTGTTTCCCCAAAATATCCCCCCAAGCCCTTCACCCCCTTTTCTGGGGAGGCTTGAGAATACTCTACCAACCAGATAGGTAACAAGGTGAGCACAGACCAGACCCTTGGGTTTTAGGACACTAAAACCCAATCAGATTAAAAAAAACCCAGACTTTATTATAAAGAAAGAAAAAGTAAAAGAAGCACCTCAGTAAAATCAGGATGGAAGATAACTTTTCAGGGCAATCAGATTCAAAACACAGAGGATTTCCCCTTTAGGTAAAACTTTAAGGTTAAAAAAACACGGATAAACCTCCCTCTTAGCAAAGGGAAAATTCACAAGCTAAAACAAAAGATAATCTAACACATTTTTTTGCTATTACTTACTATTTCTGCAATACTAGATTCTTAGTCCAGATATGGCTTAGGGAGATGTATTTGCCCTGCCCTGGTTCCTTTGCTGACTCTGAGAGACACAGACAGAAACCTTCCCCCACAGATTTGAAAGTATTTTCTCCCCTTATTGGTCCTTTTGGTCAGGTGCCATCCAGGTTATCTGAGCTTCTTAACCCTTTACAGGTAAAAGATGAATTGACCTTTTACAGGGTAAAGAGGGATTTTATGCTACCCTTAGCTGTATGTTTATGACACACCCCAACAATCTCGACATTGGCATAAACTCATGGGATTTCTAATAAGTCACCAGTGTGGGGGTCTTTATATTTGCCTGGGGGATTTGATCTTTGAGAGGGTGTCTCAAATCACACTTTCAGGCTTTTCTCCCCAAACACGAGGGTTATAAATTTACTTTTTTTTTTAATGGAAGCCGGGTTTCTCACTAACTCCCCTGACTATGAGAGCTGGGGCTTTATGTAGAACATCAAATGCTGTGAGACCAGAACTAAAATTGTGAGACTTGGGGTCAGGCTCGCAGGGGCAGTCAGTGGGACTGGTGGAGGAGAGCACTGGGCTGGGCCATGGGGACGGGGCTCTGCGTCAGTGTGATGATGAATTGGGGCCGTGTCACTCAGTTTCCATCTCTCTCTCTCTGTCCATGAGGAAATGTGTCCACGTATCTGATCACATTATCTCACTGCCTTCCAGTTGCATCTCTACTGATGGACCAAAGGTAGGAGGAGATTATTCCCTCTCCCATCTCGTTTTCTTTCTGGGTCTCTTCTCTCTGCCTCACGGAAGGGCTGGCGGTCACTCCAGCATCTAGGCTGTGCTCAGATTTTCTGTGATGGGAGAGGGGGCGGTTTAGGTCTGTTTTGTTCTGGAGGAATTTTTGAAAAGGCCAGAGCAGGATGAACTCACTGCTCAGGATGGGATCTGGGGTCATGAGGAGACAGTTTAAAGAAAGGCTTTGCGAGCAACGTCTTCTCATCGAATTCACCAGCAGCAGAGTGAGCATGTGCGAAAGTTGTCCTGTGTGTGTGAAAGAATGAAAGTGACCCTTTTACGCTTGGGGTGTCACAGCTGGTTGCCCACAAAGCAGCACCAACCGACCCAGCCAGTTCCTTAGAACTGGGTGCAATGGGCTTGGTCACAGAGACCCCCTGGGGACTGTCACCTGATGTGCTGAGACCAGGGGCGGCTCCAGGCACCAGCGCACCAAGCGCATGCCTGGGGCGGCAAGCCGTGGGGGTGGGGAGGGCGGCCTGCCTGTCGCTGTGAGGGCGGCAGTCAGGCAGCCTTTGGCGGCATGCCTGTGGGAGGTCCGCCGGTCCCACGGCTTTGGCGGCGGGGATGCTGAAGCCGCGGGACCGGCAGACCTCCCTGAGGCATGCCACCGAAGGCTGCCTGACTGCCGTGCTTGGGGCGGCAAAATACATAGAGCTGCCTCTGGCTGAGACTACCTCAGAGCCCGTTTTCCTGCCAGCTTGGGACTTCAGAACCCTGTCTTGTTGAGCCAGATATGCTAACCTGCTGCAACACAGATCCAGGGTCTGAACCACATCCCCAAAGCTGTAGACTTAACTGAAAACAGCTTAGCATGTACTCCTGTCTCCAGCACCCAGACACACCCAATTCCCAATGGGGTCCAAACCCCAAATAAATCCGTTTTACTCTGTATAAAGCTTATACAGGGTAAACTCATAAATTGTCTGCCCTCTATAACACTGATAGAGAGAGATGCACAGCTGTTTGCTCCCCCAGGTATTAATTACTTACTCTGGTTAATTAATAAACAAAAGTGATTTTATTAAGTATAACAAGTAGGATTTAAGTGGTTCCAATAATAACAGACAGAACAAACTAAGTTACCAAGCAAGTCTAAGCCTAATACAGTAGGAAACTGATAACAGGTAAATCTCGCCCTCAGAGGTGTCCCAATAATCTTCTTTCACAGACTAGATTCCTTCCTAGTCTGGATCCAGTCCTTTTCAGACCAACATTGTGGCTTATGGCCTGGGTCCAGCAATCACTCACACCCCGATAGTTACAGTCCTTTGTTCTAGTTTCTTTCAGGCATCTCTTTGGGATGGAGAGGCCATCTCTTGAACCAGCTGAAGACAAAATGGAGAGGCTTCCAGGGCCTTTTATATTCTCCCTCTTGTGGGCGGAAAGCCCTTTGTTCTTCTGTGCAAAATCACAGCAACAAGATGGAGTTTGTAGCCACCTGGGCAAGTCATATGTCCATGAATGATTCAGCTTTTTGCAGGCCAGCGCCATTGTTTACATGTTAGTTTGAATGTTCCTAGGAAAGCTCAGATGTGGATTGGCAGCTTCCAAAGTCCATTGTCAGTTGTTTCTTGATTGGGCACTTACTGAGAATAGTCCTTTCTCAAGAAGCTGACCAAATGCTTCACTGAGACTACTTAGAATTAAACACATTGAGATACAAGTACATAGCAAATATTCATAACTTCAAATACAAAAATGATACACACATACAGACAGCATAATTATAACCAGCAAATTACAACCTTTCTGTAAGTCTCAGAGGGATAGCTGTGTTAGTCTGGATCTGTAAAACGCAACAAAGAATCCTGTGGCACCTTATAGACTAACGGACATATTGGAGCATAAGCTTTCGTGGGTGAATGCCCACTTCGTCAGATGCATGTAATGGAAGTTTCCAGAGGCAGGTATAAATATGCAGGCCAGAATCAGTCTAGAGATAACGAGGTCAGTTCAATCAGGGAGGATGAGGCCCTCTTCTAGCAGTTGAGGTGTGTACACTAAGGAAAGAGAAACTGCTTTTGTAGTTGGCTAGCCATTTGCAGTCTTTCTTTAATCCTGAACTGATGGTGTCAAATTTGCAAATGAACTGAAGCTCAGCAGTTTCTCTTTGAAGTCTGGTCCTGAAGCTTTTTTTTTGCTGCAGGATGTCTACCTTTAAATCTGCTATTGTGTGTCCAGGGAGATTGAAGTGTTCTCCTACAGGTTTTTGTATACTGCCATTCCTAATATCTGACTTATGTCCATTTATCCTTTTACATAGGGACTGTCCAGTTTGGCCGATGTATATAGCAGAAGGGCATTGCTGGCACATGATGGCATATATAACATTGGTGGACATGCAGGTGAATGAACTGGTGATGTTGTGGCTGATCTGGTTAGGTCCTGTGATGGTGTCGCTGGTGTAGATATGGGGGCAGAGTTGGCATCGGGGTTTGTTTCATGGATTGGTTCCTGAGTTTGAGTTACTATGGTGCAGTGTGTGGTTGCTGGTGAGAATATGTTTAAGGTTGGCAGGCAGGGCCGGCTTTAGCAAGAGCGGGGCCCGATTCCTGGGGGCGTGGCTTGCCGCAAGCCCCGCCCCCAGGAATCGGGCCCCGCTCCGGCCGGAGCTCCAGCTGGGCTCGTGGGGCTTGGGTCTGGCCTGGAGCCGCTCAGCCAGGGCCGGGCTGGAGCTGAGCCGGGGGGCCGGGCCCGAGCCGGGCCAGACCCGGGTCTGAGCCGCGGGGGCTGGGCCCAAGCCACTCAGCCAGGGACGGGCTGGAGTTGAGTCGGGGGACCGGGCCGGAGCCGAGCCGGGCCGGGCCGGAGCCGAGCTGGGGGGCCGGACACGGGCCAGGCCCGAACCGGGCCGTGGGGCCTGGGCTGGAGCCGAGCAGGCCGGACCGGCGCTCCGGGGCCGGAGCTGCTGGGGCCGGAGGTGCTCGGCCGGGGCTGGACTGGGCCGCGCCGCGCCTCCCCGGAGCCCTTCTCACACCCCCCCACCACCCAGCTTACCTGGTGCTGCCTGCCCGCCCCTGCTTCTTTTCAGACTTCCCGCGAACCTCTGATTCGCGGGAAGCAGGGGCGGGGGAGGAGCAGGGGGTGGAGCGAGCAGGGGAGGAGAGGAGGGGGAAGTGGGCTGGGGGCGGGGTGGAGAGCTGCGGCGCGGGGCCCTCTTGGCGCGGGGCCCAATTCAGCCAAATCAGCTGAATCGGCCTAAAGCCGGCCCTGTTGGCAGGTTGTCTGTGGGCGAGGACTGGCCTGGCTCCCAAGACCTGTAAAAGTGAGAGATCATTGTCCAGGATGGGTTGTAGATCACTGATGATGCATTGGAGAGGTTTTAGCTGAGGACTGTAGGTGATGGCCAGTGGAGTTCAGTTGGTTTCTTTCTTGGGCTTGTCTTGCAGCAGGAGGCTTCTGGGTACACGTCTGGATCTGTTGATCTGTTTCCTTATTTCTTCATGCGGGTATCATAGTTTCGAGAATGCTTGGTGAAGATCTTGTAGGTGTTGGTCTCTGTCTGAGGGGTTGGAGCAAATGCGGTTGTACCTCAGCGCTTGGCTGTAGGCAATGGATCCTGTGGTGTTTCCAGGATGAAAGCTGGAGGCATGAAGGTAGTCATAGCAGTCGGTGGGTTTTCAGTATAGGGTGGTGTTAACGTGACCAGATCAGCCACAACATCACTGATTCATTCACCTGCACGTCCACCAATGTAATAGACGCCATCATGTGCCAGCAATGCCCCTCTGCTATGTACTTCGGCCAAACTGGACAGTCCCTATGTAAAAGGATAAATGGACATAAGTCAGATATTAGGAATGGCAGTATACAAAAACCTGTAGGAGAACACTTCAGTCTCCCTGGACACACAATAGTAAATTTAAAGGTAGCCATTCTGCAGCAAAAAAACTTCAGGACCAGATTTCAAAGAGAAACTGCTGAGCTTCAGTTCATTTGCAAATTTGACATCATCAGCTCAGGATTAAACAAAGACTGTGAATGGCTAGCCAACTACAAAAGCAGTTTCTCTTCCCTTGGTGTTCACACCTCAACTGCTAGAAGAGGGCCTCATCCTCCCTGATTGAACTGACCTCGTTATCTCTAGACTGATTCTGGCCTGCATATTTATACCTGCCTCTGGAAACTTCCACTACATGCATCTGACGAAGTGAGCATTCACCCACGAAAGCTTATGCTCCAATACATCCGTTAGTCTATAAGGTGCCATGTGACTCTTTGTAACCTTCCTGTAGACACCATACTTGACTTCCTTTGTACAAGATTTGGTGCAACTATAGGACCTTGGCTGCAACAATTATCTATACGGTCACAGTTCATGTCAATAACGTCACACTGGGTCTTTTCTTCTGGGGCAGGGCTGGGAGTGGCCAGGCTTGGCTGGGAACCAAGGGTCTCCAGTCCATCCAGCTGCAGTGGGTAACACCCAACGTTAGCTCCATTGACTACAGCTCATTTAGTGCCAGGCTTGGCATGTCCACACACAGACTCACCCCAAAATACCCACAGCGGGTTCCCTCACAGCGTCCATGGTTTCAGTGCAGGTCTGTGTGTGGGGTGGCCGTAGTGCTCCCCTGCCAATGGGGAGAGCTGGGCAGCAGGGACACCCATGGGGATTCAGAGTGCACCATACATGTGAACAATGCGCTGTGTACAAGGGGCTCTGAGCTGATCACCTCTGCAGCACTGACCAGGGGACCAGCTCATTGGGGCTCCCAGGGAGCTGCTAAGTGCTGCTGGCTCGCTGTCTGCCCATGACCACATCAGGGGGTTCTCTGGCACCCCTCTCCTCCCTCCACACATAGAGATCCTGCAGGGACCCCTCAGATCATGTCTAAGGGTCACTACCCATTGCTAGGCAGCCAGCACCTGCCACTCAGGGCTCCCCCTGACTACTGCTCCCTTACCCTTCTGTCCCTTTGCAGCCTGAAAAGCCTGGTGCAGCCCTTTTGAGGGCCACATGGCCCATATGCTTGTTCTAAACCCTGCCTGGCTGACGGCCTCATGGCCCCAGAGCTTGGAGCCGATTCATCAGCTGAAAATTGCCCCAAGAGGGACTCCAGGAAATCTACACGGCCCCGGCCAAGATGCGCATAATGGTGGGGAGCAGCCAGGGAGTCCATGGGGTGACCAGCTGGACACAGAGAGGGAAAGGCATGTGTGGAGGATAGAGGCATTTTCTAGGCTCTGCCAGTATCCGGCCCAGCCTGGGTTCCCAGTGCAGCGACTCTGCCAATAAAGCTACTGGGGGCAGGGGACAGGGAGGACACAGCACATAGACCCTCAGTACAGGGAGCCCCTCCCCGACACTCAGCTGTGTATGTTCCCTGCCTGCCTCCTGCGCCTCTCCCAACTGTATGTCTCTGAGAAACTGCCTCTCCCAAACATTCCCTCCCTCCCTCCTCCTGCCATATGACCAGCCTCTTTCCCCAAACACCCCCAACCTGCCCTCCTGGGATATGGGAGCTGGTTAGCAGACAGGGCGAGAAGTAAAGAGGCTGGGGACGTTAAGTTGAATTTCCACCCTGGGCAAAGACTTTACAATTGAACCTTAATGATGAATGTTCAGATTTCCAGCACTGACACATTGTGAGCAGATGTGGGCCAAAAATCCAGTTTTATTTGGGTGAAATATATGCAAAGAAACTGAGTGTGAGCTGAATGGAGATGTACAGTCCTAGCCGGATCTTTGAAAACAGAGAGAAAACACACGGCATCACTGATACCCCATGTGCTTATTACTCCCTGCAGGGAACGAGTCCAGCACAGCACCAGCAACACTCCTGAAGATCATATTGAATGTAAGAGCTTTTGGAGAGTATTGGGGTTACTAGGGTCACGTAAACATGAGGAAGAAATGCGGGGGCTGGGAGTAAATGTGTTAATTGGTAGGGGATGGACAGATCCCAGATCAGACTTTCTGGCCAGTCAAGAGTTAGAAAAACAAACTGCATGTGATCAAAGTGAATGAGGAGAAAGAGTTCTTGGGGCGCCAGGGCTTGTGCATCTGAGTCTCTGAGGTTCCTTTGTCCCACCCTTTGCCCGTAATACCCAGTCCGGCATTGCATTGGCTTACAGGACTGAGCCAAAGTGTTACCACTTCCCGTCCTTCATGGAAAGGGCACATCCTGGGGAAGGCTCCCATTGGAAAGTGTTCCACCCCCTTCACTGGGAGCTGGCTCTGCCCAGTGCTGACCAGTCCTTCCTGCTGTGTGCAAATGTGGACCAGGATGTGACAACACAGCAATAAGTCCCAACAGACTGTGCCTTGTCTGGCAATTGGTGCCCATCTGTTGGCTATATTGTGAGGCCCAAGGTTGAGATACGTACATGGGGGATATTCTTATCTCAGGGAGTGTGAGGTTGGAAGTTTAAAGAGAGAAAACTCTTGTTTAAAAAAACCCTAAATATGCAAGGTGTTTGGAAGCCCTGAGGAGTGTCACATCCCAGAGGGAGATTTAGCCCCCTGAGAAGCACAGTCACACACAACTCTGTTCTACTTAATTATAAATTAATCCAGTGGATCACTAAATCCTCAACCTGGTTGAAAAATAGTTTTTTTTTCCTGTGGAACATTTAGATAAAAATGATTTTTCTTTAGTTTTTCTCATAATTTTCTGTGGGAAATTTCAACTTTTCAGTGAAATATCTAAAATTGAAATATTTCAACTGAAAAAGAAAATATTTTGATTCAAGTTGGTGCAAGAGTGCCTTGTGGGAGCTGTAGTTCAGGGGCTTCCTGCTCCTGGTCTCCTTTTTGAGCTGGGATCTCTGGCTCTCCCAGGATGTACCACTTTCTCCCCAATTGGTGATGGTAGGCAGTACATCATGGGAGTCCCTGGCTGTGGTGCATCATGGGAGATGAAATCCAGCCATACAGCCCTGCCTGTAGAGGAGAATATCAGCACAAGCACAGACAACTTGGGCCTCCCCATGTTGGGGGGGGGCACAATCTAAAGGGGAAGACACGTGACCTCCCCCTCACATGTCTCCTCTGCCCAGCGACTTCCTCGCCCTGTGCCCAGCCCGGGGCCACCACACTCTCCCTTCCCCACGTTACCTGCAGGGCTCTGTCTTTCTCCTGCTGCGCCTCCTCCCTGACACGATTGGCCGGGTTCCCTGGCAGCCGGGCCCCGATGGGGAGCGGGAGGGAGCCACTTCTTGTGTGGCTCAAGCTGGCCACTCCATGTTGCTGACTCTTTGCAATGCAGCAGCTGCCTGACAGAGCCTGGCTGGGAGGCGGTGGGCCACCCCCCCACCTGGGCCCAGCTGCTGGGGTCTGGGGATGAGTGATCCAGAAACATGTTGGGAGGTAGAGGGGCTCACTCGGCCCCGATCCCTGGCAGCTGGGCCCAGGTATGGGGAGGTGGGGAGGAAGGTGCTGCCACCACCTCCCCAGCCAGGCTCTTGCAGGCAGCCATCATGCTGCACAGAGCAGTGACCTGGAGCGGCCAGCATGAGAAGTGCTTGGTCCCGCCCCTTCCACTTCCCTCCCAGACCTAGCTGCCAGGGACAGGGGTGAGCGTGCCGGGGGGGGGGGGGGGGGAGCAGGGGCAGCGGGAGAAGCACAAAGCCCCTCTCCCTCCCTCTTGGCAGGCCAATCTTGAGGGGGCTCTTGACCCTATATGCCCCCCCCCCACACTTGTCACCTCTGCTGCACAAGTCCATTGAACTACAAGTCCCATGCAGCACCATGATTGTATTTTTAATCATAATATTTCTGGAGTTGGTCAAAATATTTCAGTTTTTTTAGAAGATATTGAAATGTTCTGCCATAAACTGATTCTGTTTGTGACAAAATAGCTCTGTGGTGTGGAAACTCAGACAGACAGTTTCCACTGAACATCTTCAACAGCCACATTAAATCCTTCTGTTTCGGTATCCCCTAGCGACTTGCTCAGGATCAGGCCCCATTGTGCTCAGTGCTGCACAAGGGGGAGCCCTGCCCTGGCTGGGGGAGAGGTGGGAGCCCCACAGGGGGTTATAGTTTGTGCTCAGCGAGGTGCCTTCCCTTAAGGGCATTTTCACCCAAGTGACAATGTGTAACTGTCATTCTCTCCCCAGATGCCTCCGTGAATTGGTTGGGAAGCTCCAGGGTAAGTCTCAGCTTTTATTAATGGCAAAGTGAAGTGATAGAAAAGAGCGATTCGTTTGCCTGTTCCAGCTCGGCAGAGACCGGGAACATGGATTTACTCAGGATTCCCAGGGTTCAGGTTGTATCTGCTACCCTGGTCTCTCTGCTGAAGCCACCGATCTCCAGCCATGTCCCAGGAGCAGGTAGCTGCCTCCCACATCTACTGTTAGCCCGGCCAGTCAGGCCCTGCCCCCCACAGACATGCATTCAGGAAAGAGGAAAATATCCTTCCCAAACTCCACATCACAGCAATAGGGGAGGATCGCCCACAGCCTGAAAATCTATCCAGCTAGAGGGCCTTTCCCCCACAAGCCTCTGCAGTCAGACAAACAACCAAGGCAGAGATGTTCAATATTTCAAAGTTCCCAAATTCTCTGGGAATTCTCCAAAATGTTAACCATGTGGCAATCAGCTCCAGTGAGAAGGATCCTATTAGTGAAGCCCCAGCACCACTCGTTGGTTAACCCCCCCACCACGGGCCTCCCAAAGGGGAAGGAAGACAGGCAAGGGGTGAAATCCTGGGAGTTTCCAATTGATTTCAATGAGGGCCGAATTTCCCCCAATGGGTTTGTATGGGATTTAGGTGTCAGTGGGGTGTGCACGGTCTCATACTGCTAGCAGCGGCTGTGCAGTGGTGCACACACCCTGGGTACCATGTTAGTGGCAGGGAAAGCTGCTAACACAGAGATTCCTTCCCCCAATTGCTTCTTTATGATAATGATTTATCACTACTCCAGCTGATATTGGTGAAACCTTTCTGTCAAGTGGAGTCAGCAGCAACCAGGGCCAGGTTCAATATCTAGGGGTTCCTTTCAACACTACAACACAGAACCAGCTTGAGCCCCAACCTAGTTATGTGGGAAAATTACACACCACCACTGCATGCCTCTGAGAGGCAAAACTTCCCCTCTCACAAGCACAGAGTCTGAGTGTAGAAAAGAAACTTTTAATAAAAGGAGGGAAGTCACCGGACATTAACTTGGCAAAATGCCGCAAGCAGGATTCATAAACATAAAATCATGAGCCAAACACCCACCCAGAGTACATTGGGCAGTGACCTTTTGCCTCTGGTTCTAGAGTCCAACAACCAAAAGTTCCTTTAACATGTCCCTCCCTTCTCCCTCCACCGCACCCCACTCACTCTTCTTGTCTTTGGTCAGTGAAGACCCCGAGTTCAAGGGTGCATGTGTTCATCTCCCACCTTGCTTGCTCTGCTATGTAGGCACTTGCTTTGGGGCTACTCTGCTCCACCAGCTGCCTCATGAGATATCATCAATGCACCTTGCCCCCTTCTGCGATCTCTGTGGGTTGGTCTCTTGACTTTCCACCCAACTCTCAGCTCTTGCAGGGGGAATCATAGAATATCAGGGTTGGAAGGGACCTCAGGAGGTCATCTATAGTCCAACCCCCTGCTCAAAGCAGGACCAATCTGTAACTAAATCCCTGAATGGCCCCCTTGAGGATTGAATTCACAACCCTGGGTTTAGCAGGCCAATGCTCAAACCACTAAGCTATCCCTCCCCTCTCACTGCTAAAGCAGGCTGGGCAGAAACACTGATCCACAATGAATGATTTCAGCTCTAGGGATCACTGGACAAAACAGACTCCTAATGGAGCCTTGATTAGCTCTAATTTTGAACAGTGGGGAGGCACGTGTCAAACCATGCCTATGACTCCATTAAGCGGAGGCCACCAGGCAGGAATATCTGTCTTCACTCCCTCTTGCTCTTCACTGGAGTCTGGCTTCAGTTCAGTTCAGTTGAGGGTGACACCATCAGTCAGGGCAGGCTAAGCACAGTTCTGCTGCTCTTTACTCATACAATAAAGATAAGAACATGTCATCACCCCTGCATTCAGAAGAGATTTGTAACCCAACACCAGCCAAAGTTGGTCACTTTGACAACACAGCCCTGTCTGCTCATACCTAGGCAGAGTGGGTGTGTTTGTATAAATACAGTGTGATCCCCTCCCCAGCTCATCACTAGCTGTCAGAGGAGAGCTCATTCACACCTTGCTTACATTGGCAATGAACAATCCCTTGGATTTTTATTCCTCCTCCTCTTATGTTGCATGGGAGGAGCTTGGGCCACTGAAGTTCTGTCCTTTTATTATTATTTTAATATGTAAAAATTATCTAAAGCAGTGTCACAAAGAGAAGAGCTGTGCACTGCTATCAGGGAGGGATCGCTGGTGTCCTTGAAGTTAAGGTTGAAGTTAGCATCCTGTTATCAACCTGATTTTCACATCCCCCCTCTCTTCTACAAAACCAGTCCTGCGGATATAAAAGTTTCATTGTCATGTCTCATCACTAGAGAAATTTTGTTCTCAAAGCTTGGGACAAACAACTTAAAGGATCTCAAAAAGATGGAGTCTCTTATACTAACAAACTGGTTTATCTCTTAGAGCTTTTAGTAAATTACTCTATGACAGGGTACGACTTACAGAGATATTTATGACTCATTTCATGTGAATTCAGAAGTTGCTTGAACCCTCTCAAAATTTTATGTATTGGTCCCCCTTTTGACCTATGCAACTGGCCAATATTTGGAGTCTTGTGGGTTGTTCTGTTGAGAGGAGAAAGTGATGACAGAGTCAGGTATGTTGGTTGATTCAACCCCACATATTTACAAAGACTCAACAGAGTGCTGTTTCCCTGGACACAACAGGAACCAGACAACAGAAGGCACTTTCTGTGCTCCTGGCTCCAAGCCTCTTTCCAGCCAGCACTCTGCCCAAAAGCTCCTGCATTTGTTATCAGACCACGAAGAATTCTGTTGGAGTACATGGCCATGCTGCTCCCAGCCTTGCCTGCGGTCTTGTCCTTGTGGGGTGGTTTCCCATTGGAGCAATGGTCTCAAGTTGCAGTGGGGGAGGTCCAGGTTGGATATCAGGAAAAACTATTTCACTAGGAGGGTGGTGAAACACTGGAATGCGTTACCTAGGGAGGTGGTGGAGTCTCCTTCCTTGGAGGTTTTTAAGGCCCAGCTTGACAAAGCCCTGGCTGGGATGATTTAGCTGGGAATTGGTCCTGCTTTGAGCAGGGGGTTGGACTAGATGACCTCTTGAGGTCCCTTCCAACTCTGATATTCTATGATTCTATGATTCATTGCTTCAGCAGGAACTAAACAAAAGGGCATTTAATGATTACCATATTTAACATGAATGGAAGGTGCTTATCACAGCCACCAAATTCAACAATGTGCTGCAACTGCCCATAGATTAATGACACACTTGTTGGGAGCCAGCCAAGCTCCTGGAGAAGAATAGTATACTAAACAGTTCATAGAACCATTATAAATATCACCATTAATAACATCAGTACACAGAAGAATCCTTATTTCAGGTAAGAACACCCCATCGCAGGGAGAACCTGGCACTATTTCTAGAGTGTCGGCTGGCATGGAAAAAGAGAGGAGGCTCCTCTGCCCAGCTGACAGGTGTCAGGGAAAAGTCCATCTGCCCTAACTGGGTGGGTAGAAAAGGGCCAGACCAAGACTGCGGAGGGGGGGCAGGGGCGGTTACGTAGGAAGTAGAACTATTGTTTTTTCCCAACCTACATGTGCATTAGAACTGCTTCTCATGTACATACAGCAGTGCTGTCAGATGGACATTTTCTGGCTTCATTTCCCTGGCTTTAGGCTGGCTTAGCAGAAAAGTAACATTACTGTGTTTTATCTTAAAGCATCCACCACCCCAGAGAGAAGAGACGCCGACATACGCGGCCATCGCTCTGCAGCAGGACAGATGTCATTAATGCTCCATTTGCTGAAATGCAGGACTCGTCAGTGTGCAGCTGCATCACAGAACCTCCCAAAATCAGAGGCAATTGTAGAGACGTGCAGCAAGGACATGGGGGACTTTCTCTGGAGTTGTGCATTTGATTTTTCCTTCCTAAATGACGTACTTTGCACTTGTCTTTATTGGATTTCATCTCATTTGATTTCAGACCAATTTTCCAGTTTGTCAAGGTCATTTTAAATCTAGTCCTGTCCTCCAAAGAGCTTGTAACCCTTCCCTGCTCAGTCTCATCTGCAGATTTTATAATATACTCTCTGCTTAATTATTCAAGTCACTAATGAAAATATTGAATAGTACCAGACCCAGGACTACAGTTTGTGGGATCCTTCTAGATACACCCTCCCCATTTGACAGTGAACTATTAACTATGCTCTGAGCATGGTCTTTCAACCAGCTGTGCACCCAGCAGATAGTAATTTCATCATCATCACATTTCCCTAGCTTGCTTCTAAGCATGTCATGTGGGATTCATAGAATATCAGGGTTTGAAAGGACCTCACGAAGTCATCTAGTCCAACCCCCTACTCAAAGCAGGATCAATCCCCAGACAGATTTTTGCCCCACATCCCTAAATAGCCCTCTCAAGGATTGAACTGATAACCCTGAGTTTAGCTCACCAATGCTCAAACCACTGAGCTATCCCTCCTCCCAAGAGTCAGAAGTCTTGCTAAAATCAAGATATATCCTTGCTATTGCTTCCCTACAGCCACTAGGCCAGTAACCGTATCAAAGAAGGAAGCTAGGTTGGTTTGTCATGATTTGTTCTTGAAAAATGCATGCTGGCTATTCCTTATAACCCTGTTATCCTCCAGGTGCTTATCACCTGATTTGGTCCAGTATCTTCCCAGGTATGGAAGTTAGATTGACTTGTCTATAACTCACTGGTTCCCATTTGCTTTTTAAAATATAGGTGCTATGATTTCCCTCCTCCAGGCCTCTGGAGGTGCAGGGGGAAAAAAACAAGCACATTGGCTAATTGCTCTTGATACCCTTTGAACCCAGGCAGACAGAGCACAGTGGATTAGCAATCCAGTGCCTTAGTTACTCAATTACTTTATTGTCCAAAAGGGCACCTTTGCCACCAGCTGTGCCTTGGTCAGCCAAGGTCAGGTGCCTAAGCCAGGGTAGAGAAGGAAAGGCCTGCAAGCCGACCAGTGCTGTAGAGGGATCATGAAAGAGTTCCCTTCTTGTAAACTGGGTTTAAGTCCTACCTGGTGTAGGAAGTGCTGTGCCATTCAATTTGTGGGGAGTTTTCTTCTTTTGACAACTGTAAGGCTTAGCTGGGCGAAGAGGCACGCAAGAGCAAGCCAGTGGCTGTCTCCAGCAAAAGAAGAAGGCGTGGCCAACAACCAAAGGGGAATTTGAACACGTGTATAGCGCACAATAGATTAGTAGTCTATTACCTTACTCACTCAGCTATCTTGGGTGATGTGGTTATGAGCTTGGTATCTCTCCAGGCCAGCCCTATTTTTTCTTCTCTACATTCACATGGGTCCCTGCTCTTGGGTGACTAAATGACAAATGTGTGAAAGATGCTCCATTGGGAAAGAGGCAGCCAAGGAATTAAGACTGAATATTTGTAATTGGCATGGGTGGGTTTGAAACCCACCTTTGTTGCTAGCCAGCCTTTCCTTTGGCAGTGGTGAGCACTGGCTCCTTCCTCTTCAGGCCAGGGGGTTGGATTCTTCCTAAAAGAGGGGGAGCCATGAGGTCTCACCCCCTCCATGGCCACATCCCTGCCCCTCTCTTTCCCCAGAGGCCTGGCCCCTAGCCCCTCCACCTGCCCGCAGTGAGGGGCCCAAGAGTAGTCCCCGGCCCATGTCCCCATTCACGGTTCCCCCGCCCAGGGCAGATGGTGGGTCCATGGTTCCCCACAGATGCCCACGCAGCTCTTGCCCCGACCCAGTCCAGCTTCTGGCTTGGCCTGGGGGCAGGGGGACTTGGGGGCTGAAGAGCCACAGGGAGACCATGGTAAGAGCTGCAAAAATTGGGCTGGCCAGGCCCATCCACTTGCAAACGTGGGAGGGCCATGGCCCCTTGTCCTCCTCTGCCTCCCCTGATTCCAACATCACTGCTTCAGGCTCTCATTACCCCAGCATGACAGGAAAAAAATGGTTGTAGCCGTGTAGGTCCCAGGATAGCAGAGCCGTGTAGCTCAAAAGCGTCTCTTTCACCAGCAGAAGTTGGTGCAATAGAAGGTTTGACCTCACCTGCTTTGTTTGGCTAATAAAAACCAGACACACCCAACAAACCAGGGGGCCCAGAAGTCCCTGTGCCAGCTGGACTCCAGGCCGACTCACAAAGGTGGGAATTTTGCATGGTGCCTCTCCAGCGCTGGCACCTCAGCAGGCAGAGCCCGTCTCTTCCCCACGCTCGCTCGGGCGTCTGGCCGCAGCTGAGCAATGCCAGCGTAACCCCCATGTTTGCATTTCAGGGCACGGTGACGTCACTAGGGGAGCAAACAGTCAGGGGCTACGTGGCCCTTTGCTCTGTGGGCTGGAGACTTGCTGTAGCCTGGCGGGGCCCTGCTGGGACGGGCTGAACCCTCCAGCCCTGGGTGTGGTGAGCTCGAGGGATGGGCCGGAGCCGCCTGCAGCGACTTGCGAAACTCCTGTGGGGGGGGAGGCGTCTTCCAAGCAGAGTCAGCGACGGGACCATCAAGGGGGGCGGGAACAGCCAACTGCCACCTGGGGGGGGCGATGGGGGGAGACCAATTGTCACTTCGGTGGGTGGCAGAAGAGAGAGGGGGAAGGGGGAGCCCAACTGTCCTGAGGGGGGATCTCAATAGCTGTGTGGTGGGGGTGTCAGGAAAAGCCCTCAGATAAGTGGGGGACAGTGGGATGGAGGGAGGGGACGGGGATTGGGCAGAGGGAAGGGGGGTAGAAATGGGGAGGGGGAGGAGAAGGGAATGGGGTGGAGATGGGGGAGGAGAACAGGGGATGGAAAGGGATGAGGCGAGAATGAGGGGAGGGGAGGGGAGAGGAGCAGGATAGAAATGGCAGTGTGGGGTGGGAGAGCCCTGATGGGGCCGAGGCGAGCCGCCCTTTTGGTCTCCGGGCACCTGTGGGTCTCCCTCCCAAAACACATAACCCTGCTCCTGAAAGTATAATCAAAGCCCCCGTCTTTCGCAACTCCCCCCTTTGTGGTGCAGGGACCCACTGCCAGGGAGGGCGCTTGTAGCGGGTGATCTCTTTTGTCACATGGGATATGCTGGGAGCTCCAAGTGACAGAGGTCCCAAGCCACTGGGAGCTGTACGGCAGAGACACCCCCCATGCAGCCTTCAGAAGACGTGAGCCCCACCCTGACTCTGCAGGGCACATCCCTGAGCCGAGTGGCCACTCCAGGCTCAGTATCAAGGGTTTCATCCATTATTGATGGTGTTTTTCTGCAGATGTCGGTGCTGGGTTTACAGGCTTCTGCGATATGCCCGTGACTGTGTGTTATTGAAGGGTCAGTCGTGGCTGGGTGAATAATTGATGTTTTGTTACAGCAGCAAACTGGAAACTCAGAGCAGGTATTCGGGTTGGTTCCAAACATGTTTGGAATTAGTCAGGAAATCTAGAAAGTCTGTTTTGGGTCATAGAAAACGTTTAATTCAAGGCAGCTTCCTAAAAGTGCCTGCCCCTCCCAACCTTTGCCCAGGGGTGAGGGCCCTTGCCTGGGATTTGGGAGACCCACATTTGCAACCCCTTTGGAGCAGAGTCTTGAACTCTGGAGTGCGCTGCTCTCAGGTGAAGGATGTTCCACTTTGCATAACTACTTAAATATTACTTGGGACAAAGTGTCAGCGAGTGAGAATGACTCTATAGGCTGGAGATTGAGGGGCTCACCTGTGTGGTAGGAGCTATGGATTCAAATCCCTCCTCTGAACAAGGAGAAAGAAGTTTTGAGTCAGCGTCTCTTAGCTTCTGAGTGCCTTAATCACCAGGCTGGAGAGTCATTCCTCATGCTCTTTGTTCCAAAGAATAGCAAATTATTAGTTGCTATTAAGCGGTTAAACACACACTTCTGAAGCTGGCGTTAAAAGTATAGAAAAATTCTTTGCCCAACTAAAACTAATTGGGTCAAATTTGTGAATAGTTTTGAGTTGGCCCAAACTGCATTTTTCAGCAAGCAAAGTGTTCGTGCAGAAATTTCTGCCCAGCTCTATTTGAGTACATAAACTGGTTTATTGTTGTAGGGTTGTTGCTGAGTGCCAGGACTGCACACAAAGTGGTTTGTTTGAAGGTTTGTGACTGCTGGGGTTGCATTTTGATCTATTTTTGTAGGAGCATCCATGAGCCCCGGGACACTTTAGATGTGGGATTGTTATTGTAGGGTTGTCCATATGTACTGAGGCTACTCATATGTTAGGGCTGCTTGCATACTGCTTTGTTATCATAGGGTCTTTTTGTGAGCTCTGGGGACCACTCCCAATGGCTTGTTATTGTAGGATTGCTTGTGAATTCTTGAGCTATTGTCACACTGGTTTGTTATTGTAGGGCTGCTTGAGAGTGCTGTGGATGTGATCACACTGATTTATTATTGTCAGGTTGTTTGTGAGTCCTGGGGCTGGAGTCGTACTGGATTGTTATTGTAGGGTTGCTCATGAATGCTGGGTTTGTTGTTAATAACAACAGTGAAGTGGAATGAGAACCCCCAGTTATTTCCATGTGTAAATTGCCACCCTGCTCAGAGTGAAACTCCCACACGGAGTGGAGCTGTTCAATGGGGCAGGGATGGTGACTTCACTGTTGGGGGGAGGCCTCCCTGTATTTCTCTGTTTTGTTTACCCCAGAGCATAAGAACATAAGAAGGGCAATACTGGGTCAGACCAAAGGTCCATCTAGCCCAGTATCCTGTCTTCCAACAGCAGCCATTGCCAGGTGCCCCAGAGGGAATGAACAGAACAGGTAATCATCAAGTGATCCATCCCCTGGTGCCCATTCCCAGGTTCTGGCAAACAGAGGCTAGGGACACCATTCCTGCCCAGAAGCAGAAACTCCTTGTCTCCACCAAAGTCATCCCTCGGGGGGTTGGGTATTTTTATAAACCCCACTGCTGGGATAAGGGCAGGTCTGTGGCTTTGGGGCCTTCCCCTCTAAAGATCCCCCTATTTCTCCTAGAGCAGAGTGAGTGAGCAGCTGAAGCCACCCATAGCCAGGGTCTCCCTCATATCAGGACCCACCCCCCAGTGGCTTGTGACTGAGGGGAGTGGGGGCAGTCACAGTGCAGACACACCCTGAATGTGCTGCTGGAGGAAAGGAGGCTTTGCCCTATCCCCGTGTCTGTGCCCTGGAGCAGAAGCCAAAGCTCTTGAACCTGAGATGTCAGAGAATGCCAGAGAGCAGCGGTCTAGATCCTGGAGGATGCAGCAAGCCAGAGCAGAGGCAGCGAGGTGAGCACACTGGATTTTTAAATCATTTCTCTATTGGGTGTTTGACAGTGTCAGCACTGGTTTAAACTTTTTTTTGCACTTCTTCTGTACATTAGCCTGTATAGTTTGTGGTTGTCTTTTAGGTGCTGGGGCTGCACATGCTGCTTTGTTATTTTAGGGTCAGACACTGTCTGTGCACACACTGGTTTGTTGTCATTTCCATGTCTGCTTTAAGATTTGCGCTGGTTGTTAACACCCATATGAAGCACACAAATGTTACTTGCCCTGGTTTTAGAGAGGGAAACTGAGGCTCCCAGACAGGAGGGAACTTACCAAAGCTCACAACAGTTGGGAATAGAATCCAGTAATCCACCAAGCCCTGGGCGTTAGCCCCAAGATCCTTCTTCCCGCCCTCTGCAATGAGACGGCTCATGTTTTGTCAGTGCATGGAACTGACACTCTCAGGGGTGGTACTGGGGTGGGAGGGAGCTTGCAGGGGTTATAGCAACTCCAAAATTTGCCTTAGCCCCCCTGTAGCCACCCTTCCCAGCACAAAGATCAACATTACACAGAAGTAAGGATGGCATCGAATGGTATTGCCTCGCTTACTTCTCTGCTGCTGCTGGCGGTGGTGCTGTCTTGAGAGCGGAGCGTCCAGCCAGCAGCCACCGCTCTTTGCTCTGTCTTCAGAGCTGGGTGGCTCAGGCCACACACATTCCACACACCTTCATTGTTAAAAAAATAAGTAATTCTGTGTGTCCACAAGGTATACGGTGCATCCCCCCAAGTTTCTGTCTAGCCCACATCAGCCCCCTCACTGGGAAGAGGCTGGAGCCCCCTGGATACCCTTGGTCATGGACGAAAGACATACGTGGGGGCTGGAATCTGTCTGGATTACAGTGCAGCAGTAGTTACACCATAGCTAGGGTTGTGTTAAAGACATCTGTGTTTAGACAATGGAAAGGATGGTGAATAGTGTGTGTTTTTAGTGAGTTTTAATAAATAAAATGTGGGTTATAATCTTTAGCCAGTGATGAACAGTTTGGTGTATTGATTGTACAATTTGTAGTTCTGGAAAGTTTATGATAAGCTGTTGAAAAATGGGTGTTTTAGCCATTTTTTCCCCTGGGGAATGTCTCACTTTTCTATATACTCCTTGTAACCTGGATCCCAGGGGAACCAGCTGAGGAGTCACTCAATTAGGGTGAACTGCAAAGTATGGGGCAGACAATCCCCAAAGCTGGTGGATATTCCAATACTTAGATTTACCAAGCCAGCACAAAATAGCTTCTGTAATACCTCCCAGGGTACCCAGAAGCCAACAACACAGTCCCCTTAAACTAACCCAGCCCTAGGCCTCCACCCAGACACCCAAGTCAGATATGATGAGGGCTATTGACAAATCTGATTAATCATATAAAAAGTTCTACCAATCCCAAAGGATCAGACACATTACCTCCCAGGTTAATGAATATTCCAGATACATGCTTACAGCCAATTCTTATTAACTAAACTAAAATTTAGTAAAAAAGAAAAGAGAGAGAGTATTGGTTAAAAGATCAGTATTCATACAGACCTGAGTACAGTTCTTGAGATTCAGATTCATAGCAGAGATGGTGAGCATTGTAGTTGCAAAGAGTTCTTTCAGAATTAGTTCATAGCTTATAGTCCAATGTTCATATTCAGGGTGAATCCAGTTTAGGACTGGAGATCTCAGCCTTGTGGCTTAAGCTTCTCCTGCATAAAGCATCAAGCAAATTTGAGATGACTGGATCAGGACCCCGGACGTTCTTATACAATTCCAGGTCTTTCTTGACAGCTCAGAGTCCTTATGCAAACAATAGGTAATCATGGATACTTTGAAATAGACCTATTTCCTAAGCATTACAAGTAATTAATTAGCTATATGGATTAACATAAGGCAATTACCCCTTTTCTACCATCCTCAGGAGATTTGCTATACGTTTCAAAGAGAGATGAATACAGTGATACTACTGTGTTTAAAGTTTATTTAAATGTTAATATTTCCTTTTGATCTCTGAATCAATAGCTATAGTGAGAGATAGGAACTGTCTGTTTACATGATTAACATCTGACAAGATATAAGCACCCACATACAATTAGTATCACCTCAAATTCTCTAACAATACAGGTTTGCATTTCAAAGTTCTAACCTATCTAACCATGGATTGGCCTTAATTACCATTCACATAGTTTTTTAACATGTCTCTACAGGTTGACTCTGGGTCATTTAGGCCTGCAGAATGCTTAACACTTTCTGGCCACATGTCACACTTTGTATAAGATTTGTTGCAATTATATAACAGTGGTAGCAACAATGATTTGCATGGTTATACTCTAATCAGATAACGTCACACTCCTCTAGCAGAAAGATCCAATCACAGTTATGGTCCACATTTGTATATATCATTTCTTCTATAACAGGAATTCAAAGAGTACCAATTTTAGGTCAATGCATGGCAAATAAAAAGCACTTTAAAAAGGCAACGTTAAATTTGTGTGCGAATCTGAAACTGCCGAATTTTAATTTGATGATAAAAAATGTGGCGTGGCAAAAATGGCTAAAAAATGAGAGAGAGAGAGAGTCAGAGAGACACCCAGGACCCAGATCTCTATGATGACAAACCCCATTCTGATCATTTATTCCACCACACCACCTTTCAGAGTCACTAACACAGGCTGGGTTAGTGACTCTGAAATATTTCTATTCAACATAAGCCACATCCCTCTCCCAGAGCTGGAGTAAAAGCCACATTTCTTGATAAACCATATTCTACAGCTGACAAGTGAGCACTTGTGTAACCTGTTGAGAAAGGGTTTGTTCCATCCTCCAGGAACTAGTCTAAAAGGAAGCTTCATGTGGTTCAGATAACAAGGGCCTGCACTGGGTGTCTGACATTTAAGGGTTCAAGCCATGTTGCTGATCCATATCAGGGTGACTGTCTTCATGTTCATGGTTTGTACAGTGCCTAGGAGCTACTACAATGCAAATAATAATAGTGGTCCGGCTTTGTGGGATTCACACAATGAGGAGCCCACTTCAAAACAAGCTTTGTAGTTAAAAATTATGATAATCTGTAATTATGATATAAATCACCAAAATACTGCACCTGAATTACTTTGCTGGCTGGATCTGTGTATGGGGCACATTCACAGATGGCCACTAAAGAGTGTTGCTGCATCCTGAGGGGATGGTCCACTCCACCAAGAAAGAGATCCTGAGAGGACAGGCATGGAAGAGGGTGGCCCCTTTCCGGCCTAGGGAAAGTGAAAGTGTTTTTGGAGTCAGGGGCACCAGCAGCAGGAGGGGAGCTGCCTCCTCCCCTCACCCAGCAAGAGACACCTGTGCTGCTGTTACTGAACTCATGCCTGTGTCATCATTCCAGGCACTCTGCCTGCTTTGGCCACCCCTCCAAGAAGGAGACACACAGTCTTGTAACACTGGGGATAGTGCTGGGATCAGCCATTAGTTGGGGAAGGAAAATGGCAGATGACAGCAGGGAAGAGGGAGACATGCAGTAGGGAGCCCCAGGAGTGGGAAGACTCAGACTAAAACGCCCAATTTTTATGCCTGAACCATTTCCAGGGTCTGAGGGTGATTGGAGCACCTGGCTAGAGCTAAATCAAATTAAGTCCACTTTAACTCTGAATAAGAGCATCCACACAGGGGTTTAATGTGGTTTAATTAATCCACTTTAAAAGTTAATTGGGATTACCTTTCCTGAGTGTCCCCATGTATAACAGCAGTAGGTTCATGTTTTCTAGCTTATTTTTGTAGACCTAAGGGTGAGTAACTTGCTTTTATTTCAAAATGAAAGCTGAGATTCTCATTTAATCGATCCCATGACTCCAGGAGCTGGGACTTTAAGAAAAAACATCGAATATTGGAAACCTCATGATAAAATTCCACAAGTTGGCAACACTGTATAATCCTGATGCTGTGTGTGTTATGTGCTCCTAGCTATTGAGGGTTATTGTGAATAAGGGTCTGGAATCATTATTGTTAGCTTTTGGGGCCCAGCTGGACAATTAGTACCTTGGGGGTGTCATAACTATAAAGGGAAGGGTAACAACCCTCCTGTATACAATACTATAAAATCCCTCCTGGCCAGAGGCACCAAAATCCTTTTACCTGTTAAGGGGTAAGAAGCTCAGCTAACCTGACAGGCACCTGACCCAAAGGACCAATAAAGGGACAAGATACTTTCAAATCTTGGGGGGAGGGGGAGGCTTTTGTTTGTGCTCTTTGTTTTTTGGTGGTGTTCGGTCTTGGGACTAAGAGGGACCAGACATCAATCCATGTTCTCCAAATCTTTCTGAACAAGTCTCTCATATTTCAAACTTGTAAGTAACAGCCAGGCAAGGCGTATTAGTTTATCTTTGTTTTCTCAACTTGTGAATTTTTCCTTTGCTAGAGGGAGGTTTATCCCTGTTTTGCTGTAACTTTGAACTAAGGCTAGAGGGGGTTCCTCTGGGCTCTTTAAATCTGATTACCCTGTAAAGTTATTTTCCATCCTGATTTTACAGAGATGATTTTTACCTTTTCTTTTTAATAAAATCCTTCTTTTAAGAACCTGACTGATTTTTCCATTGTCCAAAGACCCAGGGGTTTGGGTCTTTGATCACTTTGTAACCAATTGGTTAGGATATTATTCTCAAGCCTCCCCAGGAAAGGGGTGTAAGGGCTTGGGGGGAATATTTTGGGGGAAGAGAAACTCCAAGTGGTCCTTTCCCTGTTTCTTGTTAAATCACTTGGTGGTGGCAGCATACCAGGTTTTAACCTAAGCTGGTAGAAATAAGCTTAGGGGGCTTTCATGTGGGTCCCCACATCTGTACCCTAGAGTTCAGAGTGGGGAAGGAACCCTGACAGGGGGTTTATTTCTAATTTAGCATGTTTAATATGTTGTATCAGTGCCACAAAGGGGAAAGGCCCCATGTCCCATTCCCAGCTGCATTGGGCCAGCCAGTTCCCCCAGCATGGGTTTGGATTGGAGCCTGAATCCCGTATAGGGAAAAAGCTCCATATCTCAGTGCCCTGAGACTCCCAACCCACACTGAAGTTTCATTTCTGGCTGACACTGGAGGGTTGAAGCCGGGCTCTCTGGTCTCTGTTTTTAGCTGAAGCTGGTGTGAGATTCCCTGCTGGGTGGCAGGTGGCAAGGTGTTGTTGGGACTTAGGGGAACAGAATCAGCGAGAGGAAGAGAGAAATGTTCCTCTTGAGAAACCAGCCGTTTCCTAATGCTGAATTTCAGGAGAAGCCGTTGTGTGGGTGGCCACAGGGATGTATGTAGGTGCTAATGGCAGGGGAGGTGTCTGCTAGACAGTGTCTGGTACAGTCAGCTCAGCTCCATGGGATGGAGAAGTTCATGAAATTCTGGTGCAGAGTCAAAAAACCCAGACAAATTTGCACAGTTGCAATTATAGCTTTGGTCAGTAGATGGCAGCATTAATGTGTATATGGAAAAAATAGGCTGGGTGGGGGAGGTAATATCTTTTATTGAACCAATTTCTGTTGGTGAGAGACAAGTTTACATAGAGTTCTTCAGGTCTGGGCATGGAAATACATGGAAACAATAGGTAAGGTGGAGTAAGAGAACACGCAGAGCCAAAATTTAGATTTTTGAGGATTTTCAGCAAAGATTATATAGGGTTAGCCTTTTTACAATTAAGCTACAAAGAATTAAAGGAATTCAGTTAATATTTTAGTTTTAGGAATTAATTTTATAAATGTTTATAATTATAATAATAGCAGCTTAATTTTTACTAAATAGCAAGGCTATAATTTACATATTATTTTAGCTACATATAAATATAAATAAAAATAATAGAAAAAATAAATTTAAACAGGTTAGTTTTCATAAACTGTGAGAAGTAATGTAGAGTTCTAAAAGCTTAGATTGCTTTCACCTGTGTTTTAGTTAGTTTTTGTTTATTAATTTTATATAGTTTGAGTGAAAAGCGCTATAAAAATATTTTTTTCTCTTGTTTATGGAGGTTTTTAGGTGGAATTCATGTAGACTTTTTCTCCTCTGCAGGACTGTGGAATTACTTAGTTACCTAATTCACTAATTAATTAGTATTAAGTATATAAGTGAAAAAAATAAAAAAAAACCCCTAAGAACAGCAAAATATAGGTTATTTTTCTTTAATATTACATTTAAATAAGATGAGAGTTGCTGAACCAGACTTGTTAAGAGAATTTGACTAAAATTAAGTTACATTTAAGGTATACAATTAAAATGAAAGAAGTTAGTTTTCTCTCCCTCCCCCTCTTCAGGGCTTTGGAGCTATGCTCTGGCTCCGCTCCAGCTCCAGGCAAAAACCTGCAGCTCCACTGCTCCGGAGCTGCTCCGCGCTCCATCTCTGGGCTCCACTCCAAAGCCTTGTTTTTAATAATTAACATTGCTTGTGTGTCTCTGTTGGAAAATCAACAATAGCACTAATCTGCTGCAAAATAATTTAGAGCTAAACAACTTGGGTTTTGCTTCTGTGGCTGAGCTTCTCCCAGCCCATGCAGGTCACATGGTTATCTGTAAAGCAGCTGCCCTGACTACTTGCTTTAAATGGAGATTACAGGAAGCCTACTGAGCATGCCCCAAATTGCTACATCCACTTTCATAACTTGTGGGTGTGCAATGCTAACTATGCATCTGCCTAGCAATAATGCCTCAGACACAACTTATTCGTCTCCCCCCTTCGCTCTAGATCTTTTACAGAGATATCTCCCTGTTACACTCCCAGTCTGACATCTGAATCCCAAGGCACCACTGAGACAGAAGAATAACCAGCCAGGGTACGGAATATCGAAGCAGAAACAGAGACCTCATTCCTTGGTTCCTTGTCCAGCACTAGGCCACTGAGCCCCGACTGAATTTTGTCATTATTATTTATATAACAGGACCCTCCAGAGACCCCAGCTAAGGTCAGGGCCCCTTTGTGCTGGGTGCTGTGCAGACACTAAGGGTTGGTCTGCAGGGGGAAACTGACCAACAGAACTATACTGGTCTAACTAACCCACTACAGCTATCCCGGGATATCTCCCCATGGAGACACTCTTATTCCAGTGTATGAGGGGCTTTGTCCAGTTTAGCTTATTGTGACAGGGCCCCCAGGGTGCAACCTGGACTGTGGGACTGCTGAGCCCTCTAAACCCACCAACCTGGGCTGTCCCTCACACTGTGATGCTAATGTCAAGTTACAAGCCTCTGGCAGGCACTGCACTTACACAGCCATCCACAGGCAGGGACAGACCGAGCTGAGTTACATGAATGATCTCCCAGCCACTCATGAACCATCAGTAGGGAGGCTTCAGCCAGTTCCCATCAGCTCCCAGCAATATATCGTCTTACATTATTCAAGGTTCTGTTGGACAGTGTAAACTATTAACAAGTTGTCCACTTCTTTATAGGAAAGTGGACATGCACCAACCTTTGTAATCTGAGCTGAGATTTCCCAAGCACTTGAACCAAAACCACACTGGTTTAGGGAAAATATAAAACAGATTTATTAACTCCAGAAAGATAGATTTTAAGTGATTATAAGTAGCAGGCATAGAGATCAAAGTGGGTTACCTAAGACACAAAAATAAATTCAGTCTAAATTCTAACTTAAATAGACTAAGCAAGATTTGAATCAAACAGTCTCTCACCCTAACAGATGGTACAAGCAGGTTACAGTTCATCAATAACACACTGGACCCGGCTCCAGCCCAGGACCAATCTTCCCCAGTTCAAAGTCTTTGTCTCCCAGATGTTCTTCCAGGTATTGAGGTGGGGGTGAGACAGAGGACAAGTGATGATGTCATTCTCCCTCTTTTATACTTTCTTCCAGCTGCTAGAAAGATCCTTGTTGTGACCTGGGTTAGTTCTCCCCCTTGGCGTATGTGCCTTCGAGAAGTCTCTGGGATAGTGGACTGAGTCTTGATGAGCTATTAATTCCTGTCTGGCCATTTGTGGGTGCTCCTTTGTCCCTACTGACAGGCTCCTGGCTTTGGTCATCTCCCAACCTCATAACATAGTTCAGTAACACATAGAGCAATACCTCAAAACTACACATACAGTGATAGCATTTACAATCCAACAGGATATTAATGTTCAACAAATGAAGCCTTTTAAAATGACACCTCACAAGGCATACTGTGTACAAAACATACAATAATTATATGACAGTGGTGAATACGGGGGTTCCAGGGTGCCGCTTTGAGGTACAGAGTGTCACACTTATGTCACTTTGAAAGTGGTGTAAACTAACCCTGCCAAGGCTCTCTGATTCTGGAATAAGCATGTCCCTGTGGGGAGTTATCCCAGGATGACTGGGATAATTACACCAGTATCGTCCTGCTGCAGATAAACCCTTAGTGAGAGACAGCCCCCACCCGGAAGAGTTCCCAATCTAAGGGGGGTGGGAGGAATTATCAGAAGCACCTGAGGGATTTAGGAGCACAAGGCAGTGGGCACAGAGCACAGACACACACTTGTGCTCCTAAATCCTTTAGGGGCTTTGAAAATTCTCCTCTTAGACAAGACAGAATTATTATCCCCAATTCACAGATGGGGAGCTGAGGTCTGGAGAAATTAAATGACAGGCCCAAGGAATTGGTGGCCGCACTGGGACTTGAACCCCAGTCTCCCAAAAGTCCCAGCCTCACGGCTTAACCAGGAGCCCATCCATTCCCCCTAAATTTGCAGCCTTTTTGAAGATGAGATTATTTGTACAGAAGGAAGGAGCTGGGCTGGGCTGTCTGACTGGAACAGTTCATGGCAGGTCTAAGCTCTGACAGAGCTCAGTGTGGCCCTGGCCTGGCTGGGAGTGAGAAGAGGGCTGCAGGCTGCAGGGCAGAGTGACTGACAGAGACCCTGACAGGGGAAAGGAAGAAGGGACTGAAGGAGGCTATAGAAGTTACCTGGGCAAAGACTGTAACTGCAGGAGCCTATTGTGCAGCACTGACCTATCATGTCTCGCCAACACCCTGCTCAGAACTTGGCACTTGTCTTCGCTGCTCACAGTTGGTCAATGGGGTTTCCAGCCCCTCTCTCCTGCATGATGCTGCTGGTGTCCTTAGGAGTCCTCTCCAGCCCTGTGGGCTTGGGCAGGCCCCATTTCTCCAGCACGAAGGTGATGATGGGTGCAGACACCAAGAGGAGCAGGACCAGGGTGCAGCGGGTGGCCCAGACGGTGAGGGACATGGCTGGCCCTGCAGCATGGAAAGGTACATGGTGACAGCCATCTGCAAAGCAGCATGTGAGACTGCAGTACCAGCATTAGACACAGAGCAGCTGCTGTGTAATAGGGACCCCATGTGAACTCCCAGAGGCCTAGATCTAAGGTGGGATCATGCTGCAGAGGGAAACATTTCCCTGACGGGAGGCCTAAGTGATTGAGGTTCCTCCTTTTGCCCCAGCACAGCCCTGAGGGGTTGGAGGAGCAGGTAACGGTACAGGTTTACTCAGGCTGCACCGGGACTCTGTGTAAAGGCCTCACAAGAGCCAGCGACAGATGCAGCAGCTCAGATCCTGTCGCCCTTCTCCAGTGTGGCTGGCAGTTCTCTGCAGAGGTGACCCCGCCCAGGGCAGAGGGGAAGCACGAGGCCTTTGCACAAGCTGTGTCCTCAGGAGAGGGTGCAAGTGGGACATAAGTGATGCCGTGGGGCTGTGCTGCCCCTTTGCCCTGGGGGAATTGCATTTACAGAGCTGGTGGTGACTGTGCTGCAGGCTGAGGAGTTACCTGCCCCAGGGTGAATTTGACCCAGACTTTATGCCCTGAGGTCAGAGCTGGGGGCACAGAGCCGGGCTCTGATAATGAGGGTGTGACAGAGCAATAGCCCGTTACCTGTGCGGGTCGGCTCCTCCCCTCCTCCTCTACTGCCTGCGTGACAAGGGCAAAGAGAATCGCACGGTGTAGGAGAGACGCCTGCAGCCTCCGCAGGGACGCACCTCCCAGCGACAGACAGAGCGGTTCTACCAGCCACTGGGGCCAGATCCCCCGCGGGTGTAAATCAGCATCACCCTGCTGGAGTCACTGGGCCAGATCCCTAGCAGGTGTAAATTGGTGTCTCTCCATTGGGGTCTATAGGGCTCTGCCAGTTTACACAGCCGAGGAGCGGGTCCTGGACTCTCTCTCTTGCTCTGAGTTTCACACTGAGTTTCCCCACTGCAGACTCAGCGAGGACGTCACTGTCCTTTTAACAAACCAACATTTCATCCCTGGCACCTGGCACTGAGGTCGAAGCTCCGCGGGGGGGTGAAAATGCCCCAGGAAGCCCTGAGCCAGGATTTCCCTGCCCCCCAATCAGACGCTCTTGTCTGCGGAGCACCCTCGGGGATCTGAATGTGCGGGAGACCCCTGCACCCTTCAGACAGCCCGGTGCTCGCCTGGTGGCCAGAGCAGATTGTGTGATAGGCTGTGTGCACGGGTGACATTCCCTAGCCGCCCCTGTGCCTGGGGCAGCACCAGGCCTAGGCCCTGATCACACCCAGTGCTGAGGGTTCAGGGGAGTTAAGTGCTGCCTGGCCCTGGGGCTGGCCCCTCTGCACAGGCCGGTTTCACTACAGAGAGCTGGGTCTCCCCCTGGTGTAAGTGCTGCAGGTAGAGGAGTTACCCCAGGGTGAGTTTGGCCCAAAGTCTCTATGCATCGAGGGGAGAGCTGGGGGGGACAGAGCTGGGCTCGGATCCCCGGGGTCTGGCCCAATGCCTCTCTGTGAGCTGTGGGGTCTGACTCCTCTGCACTGCTGCTCGCCTGGCCTGTGCAATGGGGACAAGGAGAATCTGGGCCTGTCTGTGCCTCCAGGTGACACTCAGTGTGTGAGAAACGCGGCTGCGATGGCTGAGCCCAGCCCTCTACACCAGTCAAATGGGATGTGACTGTTCCCCAAATGGAAAACTCCCAAAGGAGCTTCCCTTGGCTCCGTCAGATCTGCCAGGTGTCACATGCTTCATGGGCATTTGGCAGCCTTGTCACCCTTTGCAGAATTGTGGGGGGGATCATGGACTCCCCACTAAGTTTCCTGGAACCTGAGGGGGCACTCAGCTACAAGCCAGGAGATCCTGTGCTCTAGGCCCAGCTCTTCCACTGAGTGTTAGTAACTTCTCTGTGCTCTTCACAGCCCCTAGTACTAGCTGAGAGCTCATGCCCCTACGGAAACTCCAGTTTCATCCACTTTGTCTCACAGGGAATGTGCCAGATTTATATGCTTGGCTACCCTGCCTCTAACTCTATAAACAGTATCTGCTCCCAGAGCCATCCAACCTCCCACTACTGTCTCCATATAGGAGCTGGTACATACAGAGAATAACAACCTACTTTTTCTGCCCATCACCCCTGTCGTGCAGGTATCTGTCTGTGGATTCTCTCTCTACCATTGCATGGACAAGTGTACTTAGTCTGCTGATCACCCCCGTGACCAGTGACACTGAGGTACAGGGCTGAGCTGGGATCTGTTCACCCAGTTGTTGCTCTCCTTGATCTCGTACCCGCAGGAGTAATTCCCAGAGCTGCCCCTGGTCACTGCATGGAGATAGCTGTAGGTGATCTTCTCCTCCAAGCCCCTTTGGGATGAAATCTCCTCCCCGTCCTTGCAGAAGACGATGCGGGTGGCTGGGGCCCGGGAGAATACAGAGCACTGGAGCAGCACGGCGTCCCCCTCCCAGGGGAATGTCTATTTCAGGTAGAAGATTGGGGCAGGGAGAGCTCCTGGGAAGGGGAATGGATGAAAGCCATCAATAGGGCTGTCAGTGGTGCCTGTTTCCAGAGGAGCCCAGGGAGCAGTTTGCCAAAGGAATTTGGTTGCCGTGGAAGCAGATTGCAGGTGGTAGGTGGTTCAAAGCTGTGGAAGAGTTATAGGATATAGCCCCGGGGAGCTGAGGATGTTCCACATGGGAATTGTGGGAGTCTGGAGAGTTTGGCCTCTCTTCCCACAATCCCCCTGTGCACCTGCGAGGTCACTGTGCAATCACCCACAATTCCTTGGAGCCATGCCAGGGAACTGTGGGAAGGCACGGCTGCTAATGTAACTGAGCGCAGGAAGGGGTAGCAGGGAGCGTGCTGAGTGGGGTATGAACGATATATGGGATGCACGGCTCTGTGCGAGTGACAGCCAGGATAGCGCACGTGCATGGAGCACAGCGCAGGTCGCTCCGTAGCATTGACACCCCTCCGTGCATAATGTCTCTGGAGCAGGCTCCTATTTCAGCACAGCTGGGTACCGGGGGATAATGTCAGATCTGAGACCGTCAGCTCTTCGGGGGCAGGGTCCAGAGCTTCACATAGAGAGGTGTAGAAACTGGTGCGATGGGGCCCTGATCCCTGAGAGGGGCATCTGGCGGCCACAGTAATAATAATAATTAATAATAATCTTCCGTAGTTGGGAGCCTTTTCTATCAATGCAAACCCATTCTGGTAGATAGATATACTGGTGAGTGTGTCTGGGCACGGACAGATGGACGGACTTACCGGGAGCTGAGCAGATCTCCTGGCTGCTGGGACTCAGAGCTGGGAACAGAAAGGTGACATGTGGTTAGTGCTGGAGATAAAATCTCCCTCTTTTCTAAGGTCCCTCTTCAGGGACAAAAACTGCCTTTAATAGACATGGAATTAAATTCCTGATCTGTGTGTTGCTGAAGAAGCAAACCGGGCAGGACGTTAGATCTGGGGCATGGCAGGTTCCTCGCGCACACAGACCTTGGCTGAGCTGAGAACCACCTTTCTCTTTAGCTCTCCATAGGGCCAGGTCCTCAGCTGGTGTAAACAGACATTGACACTTGTGGAGCTACACTGATTTACACCAGCTGGGGATGTGCCCCCATTGACTCCAGTGGAGCGACACCCATTCATAGCAGCTGGGGATCTGGCCCAGTAACTCTCACACTCAGTGTTTACACTGGCTCCCATTTCTCTCCCACTGAATAGGATTTGCGACAGTCTGGGCCAGGGGCTGCTCTCAGCTCTCTTTCCTCCCAACCTGCTACAAATTAGCACAGGATTCCTGCATACTCACCAGGCAGGAAGAGGCACAGAGACAGGATCATCGGCGCGGTGGGGGGAACCAGTCAAGATGAAAACAATCCAGCTGCATCTGTCCCTGACAGGGTCAGGATGGGGACAATCTGCAATCACTCCCTGCTCCCACCTGCGCCTTCTGCCCTGTCTGACTTCAGCTGAAGGGGATCTCCAGCTGCTGTCTCTGCTCTGATCTGCCCCCGTCTGCTCCCCCAAGTTGGATGCTCCAGCCAGCCCGTCTCCCTGCTCCTGGGCCTCCAGGGGTCTGTAGGGCTCAGGCAGTAGAAATGCTGCAGCCTCTCTCTGACTTGCTCTGTCTCCTCTTTGGGTCTGATATTTGTCACCGCTCCCCATTTCCTGTCCCGCGCCGCCTCCCTTCCCCACCTCAACCGCAGCATCGCTATTTAGGGCTGGAAGATTGAGTGCCGAAGGTGCCTGGTTTGCTTGTTTGAGTTTAAAAACGTCATTAAGGAAACACTCCCCATCCCATCTCACTGCCTGGTAGGGTGACCAGGTGTCCCGATTTTATAGGGACAGTCCCGATTTTTGGGTCTTTTTCTTATATAGGCTCCTATTACCCCCCACCCCGTCCCGATTTTTCACATTTGGTGTCTGGACACCCTACTGCCTGGGGCCGGAGACAGCCCCCTAGCTAAAAGCACAGCTGGGTCAGGGTGAAAGGTCACTGTGTGACTGGGGGGCCTGGGATGTTGGATGAGACTGAACCTTTTGCCTCCACCCTGGTCTCCAGTCCCTGGTGGGAAGGACCCAGCTCCCCCAGGGGGAAATTCCCTCTGGGGTTATGGGGAACATAGATGGGTCTGGGCCTCATTTTTAACAGTGAGGATAATTATATTTACCATAGGCTGTGGTGGATTTTCCATCACTGCCAATTTTTAAACCAAGGGTTGATGTTTTTCTCCAAGAGAAGCTCTAGTTGAAAGAGGAACGATTTGGGGGCAGTTCTCTGGCCTGTGTAATACAGGAGGCATAGGCGCCGACTCCGTGGGTGCTCTGGGGCTGGCTGGAGAAAAATCAGCAGGTGCTCAGCACCCCAGGCAGCCAACCTCTCCCCTCTCCCTCCCTCCCCACAGCACCTCTCGCCTGCCTGCAGCCCCACTGATCAACTCCTCCCCCTCCCTCACAGGCCTCCCACCCGCCACAAACAACTGGGGGAGGAGCAGGGATGGGGTGTGCTTGGGGAAGGGGGCAGAAAGAGGTGAGGAAGGGGCAGGAGCTTGAGGGAAGGGGTGGAGTGCGGGCAGAGCCTGGGCGGGGATGGGGTTGAGCCACCCCCGGGATAGAAAGGAAGTCGGCGCCTATGACAGGAGGTCAGGCTAGATGATCACAGTGGTCCCTTCTGGTCTTAGAATCTATGAATAAACCTGACAAAGGCTCTGATTCCACAATAAGAGTGTCCCTGTGGGAGTTACACCAGCAAAGCTAGAGCAGTTTGCCCCTCACAATCATTAATGGGTTTTATCCTCACACACTCCTTAGGCATAGGGCAGCTCATCCTCACTACACAGATGGGGAAATTGAGGCACAGAGAGAGACTGAGTGACTGATCCCAGTCGACCTGAATTTGATGGGTTAGTTGTTATGGCTCGCCACTGATCGCAACCGACCAGAAGATTTATAGGTTCTTATCCAATTCAGACTACAGAGTTCAAGAACTCAGAGTTCTATATCAGGAGAGGACTCTCGGGGTGCTTGGCAAGAGCACGTACACTGAGGACAATACCAAATTGATAAAACCTTTATTGAAATTAACATAAAAATAAGAAATGCAATGCAACTTATAACTGCAAAAAGTAAAAGCAATCCAGAATTCCTGGTGATAACATTTCTATTATAAGTACCTTAACCTAACATACTCACACCCTTCCTTGAGGACCTGGTAATAGGAGGTGAAGGACCAGCTTCACTCCTGGCATGCCCAATTACGTGATAGTGCTGGCTTCCCCAATGGTTAGGAATGTTGAGTAGTTATACTATACTGCACAAGCTGAGCTGTTTAGATAGATTAGATAGATAGTGTGGCAAAGCGTAATAGAAGATAGAATAGATAGAGTCTCTAGAGAGACTGAGAAAAAGCACTCCAAGAAACTGAAGCTTCAGGAGTTAGAAGAACCTAGAACTGAAGAGCTCTCTTACAAGGTATTTTATAGGATCCTGACCTATGTAATTCAGGCCCAACCTACTATACCCAAATCTTATTTCCGTACCCTAAGAAATTTATGGGTACCCTTCTCCTTTAAATAAATGGTGATATACCTATCTCATAGAACTGGAAAGGACAGTCATTGAGGTCCAGTCCCCTGCCTTCATTAGGAAGACCAATTACTGTTTTTTGCCCCAAATCCCTAAATGGCCCCCTCAAGGACTGAATTCACAACCCTAGGTTGAGCAGGCCAATGCTGAAACCACTGAGCTATGACACTTACTTTCCAAATATATTAATAAGAATGATCTCACTCCAAAACTGCCAATTTAGGCTCCCTTGATGACCTCCAAGTCGTGGGGTACCCTGCTGTTACCAACTGGTTGTAGATGCCAGATAAACCTGTGATGTGATGTGGATAGTTCCTCCCTTTGGCTCCCCAAAGTTCAGGGACCGTTCTTATCTGTGCCAAAGGTTGCCAGCTTTCATGCTGACATATTCATAACTGATTATACTTTTTGCTATAAAGCAGATCTTACCGGATCTTACAGGCTGGTAGGCTTCTTGCATTTCAGCAAAACTTATTATTAGGAAACACATGCCTCAACACATCCTAAATTCCAAGGAATTAACACTGATAAAATATAAGAATAAAATGGATTAATTTCAGAAAAAGAAACATATTAATTGATACTGCTGGCTGGATTAGTAGGATATAATCGCTAGCAAAATAATCCTATGGGCTACAGCACACAGGAGTCCACAGCTGAGTCAGGGATTGAGCCCAGGTTCTTGAGCACCAGACCACTGCCCTGGCCATTAGAACATCCTACTTTCCCCAAGCCCGGGTGACAATGACCCGCTGGGTACCTGCCTGAAAGGCCAATGACCCTAGGCTATTTCAGCCAAAGTGGGAAAGTGCCTGGATGGGAATAGACTGGGAATCAGGGAAAACGTCAGAGATATAAACTGGGAAATCTGCTGCAGGGGATTTAACTGATCTCACAGAGAGTCCCAGACCCTATTTCTTCTGGGCTAGATCCTGCCTCCCTTCCCCTGGCCCAAACCCCAGGGCAGAATTAGACCTGTCTCCCCAGCCCTGCAGGGATTATTGATGGAGCCAGACACTGCTGGTCTAGAGGGAACAGCTGCTGCTCAGAAGAGGGAATGGGGAGGAAAGTCTGTGCTGTGAGCATGGCCCCTGCTCAGTGAGTCTCTGCACACACAGTCTGGCTGCTCTGTGCAGCTGTGCAGGGGGGGAACCACAGGATGAGCTGACAGCGCCCTGAGCATCTGCAGTCTCCTGTGCAGATACCTCTTCCCCCACCCAACAGTGAACTTTCCCCAGCCTGACCCCAAGCTAGCAGCCCAGCAAGGCTGGGATCATAGAATCATAGAATATCAGGGTTGGAAGGGACCTCAGGAGGTCATCTAGTTCAACCCCCTGCTCAAAGCAGGACCAATTCCCAACTAAATCATCCCACCCAGGGCTTTGTCAAGCCGGGCCTTAAAAACCTCTACGGAAGGAGATTCCACCACCTCCCTAGGTAACGCATTCCAGTGCTTCACCACCCTCCTAGTGAAATAGTGTTTCCTAATATCCAACCTAGAACTCCCCCACTGCAACTTGAGACCATTGCTCCTTGTTCTGTCATCTGCCACCACTGAGAACAGTCGAGCTCCATCCTCTTTGGAACCCCCTTTCAGGTAGTTGAAAGCAGCTATCAAATCCCCCCTCATTCTTCTCTTCTGCAGACTAAACAATCCCAGTTCCCTCAGCCTCTCCTCATAAGTCATGTGCTCCAGACCCCTAATCATTTTTGTTGCCCTCCGCTGGACTCTTTCCAATTTTTCCACAACCTTCTTGTAGTGTGGGGCCCAAAACTGGGCACAGTACTCCAGATGAGGCCTCACCAATGTTGAATAAAGGGGAACGATCATGTTCCTCGATCTGCTGGCAATGCCCCTACTTATACAGCCCAAAATGCCGTTAGCCTTCTTGGCAACAAGAGCACACTGTTGACTCATATCCAGCTTCTCGTCCACTGTGACCCCTAGGTCCTTTTCTGCAGAACTGCTACCTAGTCATTCGGTCCCTAGTCTGTAGCAGTGCATAGGATTCTTCCGTCCTAAGTGCAGGACTCTGCACTTGTCCTTGTTGAACCTCATCAGGTTTTGTTTGGCCCAATCCTCTAATTTATCTAGGTCCCTCTGTATCCGATCCCTACCCTCCAGTGTATCTACCATGCCTCCCAGTTTAGTGTCATCTGCAAACTTGCTGAGAGTGCAGTCCACACCATCCTCCTGATCATTAATAAAGATATTAAACAAAACTGGCCCCAGGACCGACCCTTGGGGCACTCCGCTTGAAACCGGCTGCCAACTAGACATGGAGCCATTGATCACTACCCGTTGAGCCCGACGATCTAGCCAGCTTTCTATCCACCTTACAGTCCATTCATCCAGCCCATACTTCTTTAACTTGGCAGCAAGAGGCAGGGAAGATGGAGGGTGGGGGCGCGGGCTTGGGGGAAGAGGTGAAGTGGGGTGGGGCCTAAGGCGGAGGGGGCTGTCAAGCACCCCCTGGCTATAGGGGAATTCAGCGCCTATGCATCCACCTCCTAGTTATACCTGGAACAGTTAATTGTAATGCTCAAAAGGCCTCTTAGTAACACAGAAAAGGAATTCCCCTTACACAGAAGGGCTGAGAATGTCAGATCTGTATCAGGATCCAGACCCACATTTCCATCAAGGTTAGATGCTTTGCAAATCCCAGGTCTGCTGTGTGTTGGTGAGTATCACTAACCACCAGCCCCACTCCTATCGAAGTTCCTGGCTCCTGCACTGGGGCTGGGGTGTGGCTCTAAATAACACCAGTTGATATGGGGCACACAGCATCACAGCACATCTAAAGTCTAATGCTTTTCTCTTTCCCATTTCACACAATGAGAAGGCCTTTGAATCAGGTACTGTACTTGCTAACCCCCTAGATAATGCCTGTCTGTGCTTTCACACTGTAACGAGATAGAAAATCAACACAGAGAATGTATAGACTTCAGTCACCTTAATGACCATCTCTCCCTGCCCAGGAAAAATACAAACACTGCAGTGTTTGCAGCTCTCATTTCAGTATCATACTTAACAACAGAGTGAATTTAGTGCACAGGGAATGGTGGGACTCAGTCAGGGGTTGTGCAAATCTCTCCATGCAATGCTGTGGATTTATCTCAATTCTGAACTGCAAAATCCCAATGCTGGCTCCCCTCATGCACACAGCTCTGCCAGTGCCCCTCAGTTCTGACCTGCAGCTAGTGGTGACATCAGGCACCTACAGGTTGTACATTTACAGAAAGCCCCAAGGGAGCGAGGGGCCCCCTGAAAGCCAGATTTCACCCGCAAGGCGTCAGCTGCTCTGTCTTGCTCAGTGCTGCCCAGGGCTCTGAATGGTGTCCTCTGCACAGCATGACCTCGCACGCACCACACATGTCAGGTCACTGGCAGAGGCCCCAGAACTGATCTGTGCAGGGGATCCCCATGGGACAAATACCACCACTACCTGCAGACCCCAGCTATCCCAGCCCTGGGCTTCCGCCCCCAGCCCCAGCTCTGCCGGCATCCCTCAGCCCCACCCACAGCTTCCCTGTTATCCAACCCTCAGCTCCTCAGTCCTGTCCCGTTTTCCCCCCTCCTAGCCTAGTCCTTGATTGAACAGAACCTTCAAAGCCTAATGTGCTCTGTAAGGGATCTGTGAGGTTCACTCTGATGGGCTCCACCTCCCACATTGTTCAACTAGAAGCCAGGACAGGACCTTACCCCATGTCTCTAGGGATGGACAGTAAATCCAGAGCCACACGGCCCCACAGAGCCCTTCCCAGCTAACCCTGCCAACCACTGACCCGAGAGTTACACACTTTTGCAGATCAGCACCGCAAAGGGATTGGGCACAGCCCAGAAATAGGAGGTCTGAGGCCGGGTGACAGGCTGTAGCTAGGCAGGTCTCTCTACGTGATACAGGTTCTGGTGTGACGCTCCCTTCCCTCATTCCCTGCAGTTTCACTTGGGGTGCTGCCCCCAGGGCAATTTGTGGGCTCTGTTTAGGGGCTGATCGGGTACCTTGTCTGTTGCCCATTAACAAAGGTTTTGTCTGACATGTGCTGTCAGTTCTGAGACCCTTGGCTCATGGGTACGTCTACACTGCAGCTGGGAGCGAGCTGCCTAGCAGGGGTAGCCAAAGCCAGACACCCGCTAGCTCTGCTTGAGCTACTGCGCTAACAATAGCAGTGTGGTTGGAATTGGAGGGGCAGCAGCTCAGGGTAGGCTCCTGAGTACCCGGGGGTCTGAGTGGGTTCGTCCTGCATTGGCTAGCACAAGCCGCTGCATGTGCTACCCCCGGCTACCCTGCTACTTTTAGCGCACTAACCCGAGCAGACCTAACTCGCATCTGCTGCCCAAACAGGGACGCTCACTCCCAGCTGCAGTGTAGATGCACCCAGTTTGGAACAGTCCCACATTGAATGTCTTGTGCAGAACCCATGATGGTCTTTTCTCCTCTCCCCAGACTGCCAAGAGCTGTATGAGAGGCTCGGTAAGTTCATCCACCTCCCTTTGGAGCCCATGGGCAGAGATCCTGAAGCACCAACATCGGAGGACCAGGGTGAGTGAACAATTTGGGCCAAAATCTGAATCACATTAGAGTTACCCCAGTACCACGGCAGCACTGTGAGCTCGCTGCAGCAGACACAAGGTTACCTGCTCTCATGTCTGGGTAGACTGATAGGTGTCACCTTGCCTCTCAATGGGGTTCCCAGCCCCTCTCTCCTGCATGATGCTGCTGGTGTCCTTAGGAGTCCCCTCCAGGCCTGTGGGATTGGGCAGGCCCCATTTCTCCAGCATGAAGGTGATGACGGGTGCAGACACCAGGAGCAGCAGGACCAGGGTGTAGCAGGTGGCCCAGATGGTGAGGGACATGGTTGGCCCTGCAACATGGAAAGGTACGTGCTTACAGCCATCTGCAAAGCAGCGTGTGGCACTGCAGTGCCAGCATTAGACACAGAGCAGCTGCTGTGTAACAGGGACCCCATGTGAGCTCCCAGAGGCCTAAATCTAAGTTGGGATCATGCTGCAGAGGGAAACATTCCCCCGACGGGAGGCCTGAGTGATTGAGGTTCCTCCCTTTGCCCCAGCACAGCCCTGAAGGGTTGGAGGAGCAGGTAACGGTCCAGGTTTACTCAGGCTGCACCGGGACTCTGTGTAAAGGCCTCACAAGAGCCAGCGACAGATGCAGAAGGCCAGACCTGTCGCCCCTCTCCACCGCAGGGGTGACCCCGCCCCGGGCAGAGGGGCAGCACAAGGCCTTTGCACAAGCTGTGTCCTCAGGAGAGGTGCAAGTGGGACATAAGTGATGCTGTGGGGCAGTGCTGCCCCTTTGCCCTGGGGGAATTGCACCAGCAGAGCCAGTGGTGACTGTGCTGAAGGCTGAGGAGTTACCTGCCCCAGGGTGAATTTGACCCAGACTTTATGCCCTGAGGTCAGAGCTGGGGGCACAGAGCCGGGCTCTGATAATCAGGGTGTGACAGAGCAATAGCCCATTACCTGTGCGGGTCGGCTCCTCCCCTCCTCCGCTGCGGCTCGCGCTGTCTGTGGGACAAGGGCAAAGAGAATCATACAGTGTGGAAGAGACGCCTGCAGCTTCCGCAGGGATGCACCTCCCAGCAACAGACAGAGCGGTTCTACCAGCCACTGGGGCCAGATCCCCAGAAGGTGTAAATCAGCATCACTCTGCTGGAGTCACTGGGCCCAGATCCCCAGGTAGTGCAAATAGGTGTCCCTCCATTGGAATCCATAGGGCTCTGCCAGTTTACACAGCTGAGGAGCTGGTCCCTGGACTCTCTCTCTTGCTCTGAGTTTCACACTGAGTTTCCCCACTGCAGACTCAGCGAGGACGTCACTGTCCATTTAACAAGCCAACATTTCATTGATCCGTGGCACCTGTCACTGAGATGGAAGCTTCATGGGGGTGCAAATGCCCCAGGAAGCCCTGAGCCAGGATTTCCCTGCCCTGCAATCAGATGCTCTTGTCTGTGAAGCACTCTCGGGGATCTGAATGTGCGGGAGACCCCTGCACCCTGCAGACAGCCCGGGGCTCGCCTGGTGGGCAGAGTGGGTTGTGTGATAGGCTGTGTGCATGGATGACATTCCCCAGCTGCTCCTGTGCCTGGGACAGCACCAGGCCTAGACCCTGCTCACGCCCAGTGCTGAGGGTTCAGGGGAGTTAAGTGGTACCTGGCCCTGGGGCTGGCCCCCCTGCACAGGCCGGGTTTCACTGCAGAGAGCTGGGTCTCCCCCAGTGTAAGTGTTACAGGCAGAGGAGTTACCCCAGGGGTGAGTTTGGCCCAAAGTCTCTATGCACCGAGGGGAGAGCTGGGGGGAAGAGCTGGGCTCCGATCCCTGGGGTCTGACCCAAGAGCGTCTCTGTGAGCTGTGGGGTCTGACTCCTCTTGTCATAACTATAAAGAGAAGGGTAACAGCCCTCCTGTGTACAATACTATAAAATCCCTCCTGGCCAGAGACTCCAAAATCCTTTTACCTGTAAAGGGTTAAGAAGCTCAGGTAACCTGGATGACACCTGACCCAAAGGACCTATAAGGGGACAAGATACTTTCAAATCTTGGTTGGGGGAAGGCTTTTGTTTATGCTCTTTGTTTTGGTAATGGTTCGCTCTTGGGACTAAGAGGGACCAGACATCAATCCATGCTCTCCAAATCTTTCTGAACAAGTCTCTCATATTTCAAACTTGTAAGTACAACCAGACAAGGCGTGTTAGTTTTGTCTTTGTTTTCTCAACTTGTAAATGTACCTTTTGCTAGGGTGTTTACCTCTGTTTGCTGTAACTTTGAACCTAAGGCTAGAGGGGATTCCTCTGGGCTCTTTAAGTTTGATTACACTGTAAAGTTATTTTCCATCCTGATTTTACAGAGATGATTTTGACCTTTTTCTTTAATTAAAAGCCTTTTTAAATAATCTGATTGATTTTTCCTTGTTTTTAGATCCAAGGGGATTGGATCTGGATCCACCAGGAGTTGGTGGGAGAAAGGAGGGGGGATGGTTAATTTCTCCTTGTTTTAAGATCCAAGGGGTTTGGATCTGTGTTCACCAGGGAGTTGGTGGAAGAGTCTCTCAAGGCTACCCAGGGAAGGGAGTTAGCCCATTGGGAGTGGTGGCAGCGGACCAGATCTAAGCTGGTAGTTAAGCTTAGAAGTTTTCATGCAGGCCCCCACATCTGTACCCTAAAGTTCAGAGTGGGGAAGGAGCCTTGACACCTCTCCACTGCTGCTCGCCTGGCCTGTGTAATGGGGACAAGGAGAATCTGGGCCTGTCAGTGCCTCCAGGTGACACTCAGTGTGTGAGAAACATGGCTGAGATGGCTGAGCCCAGCCCCCTACACCAGTCAAATGGGACATGGCTGTTCCCCGAATGGAAACCTCCCCAAAGGGGCTCATCCTGGCTCCGTCAGACCTGCCAAGTGTCAGGCACATTATGGGCATTTACAGTCCTGTCCCATGTGCATAATAGTTGTGTGTGGGCATAGACTCCCCACACGGAGTCCTGGAGCCTGGGGGTGACTCTCAGCTACAAGCCAGGAGACCCTGTGCTCTAGGCCCAGCTCTTCCACCGAGTGTTAATAACTTATCTGTGCACTTCACAGCCCCAGGTACTAGCCAAGAGCTCCTGCCCTTATGGTATAGGTGACAGCTGTCATTCACCCCTTGTATGGACAACAGAGGTCACTTGAGACAAAGCTGGGAATAGAGCGGAGATCTCTATTACGGGAAGCCCCGGTCTCATCCACTTTGTCTCGCTGCCTTTCAGAGAGATTGTGCCATATTTATGTACTTGGCTATGCTGCCTGTAACTCTAACCACTATCTCCTCCAAGAGCCAGCCAACCTCCCACTGCTGTCTCACTAACAGCTATGTGACCCGCCAACAAAGCAGGTGTGGTGGAGAATAACAACTTAATTTTGCCTATCACCCTGTTGCTCAGCTATCTGCCTTTGGATTCTCTGCCTTTGCATGGACAATTGTACTCACTCTTCTGTTCATCCACCTTGCTGGTGATGCTGAGACGCTGGGCAGGGCTGAGCTGCGATTTGGACAACTGGTTGTCGCTGTCCTTGATCTTGTACCCACAGGAGTAATTCCCGGAGCTGCCCCTGGACACTGCATGGTCATAGTTGTAGGTGACCACCTCCTTTAAGCCCTGCTGGGATGAAATCTCCTCTCTGTCTTTACAGAAGATGATGCAGGTGGCTGGGAGTGGTAGCTCGGAGAGCACTGAGCACTGGAGGAGCACAGAGTCTCCCTTCTGGGCAGACATATGGCTCAGATAGAGGGTGGGGGCAGGGAGAGCGCCTGGGAAGGGGAATGGGTGAAAGCCATTAATGGGGCTGTAGGTGGTGCTTGTTTCATGGGGAGCCCAGGGAGCAGTTGGCCAAAAGAAGTTGGTTGCCATAGAAGCACCTCGCAGATGCTAGGTGGCTCCTTGGCCGCAGAGGAGTTCTGCGATAGCCCCTAGGGAGAATGGGATGTTCCACATGGGATTGTGGGAGCCTGGAGGGTTTGGTCTCTCTTCCCACAATCCTCCTGGGCTCTTGCAAGGTCACTGTGCTATCACCCAGAATCCCCTGGAGCCGTACCAGGGAACTCTGGGAAGGCACGACTGCTAAGGTGACTGAACACAGGAAGGACATAGTGGGGACCGTGCTGAATGGGGTGTGAACGCCGTGTGGGATGCATGGCCCTATGCGAGCAACAGGTGGGCTAGCCCATGTGCATGGAACATAATGCAGTTAGCTCTTTTGGGGGCAGGGCAGGAGGAGCTCACCCTGCTCAAGGGCTGTGGGGACAAGTCTCTGGAGCAGCCTCTTATTTCAGCACATCTGGGTAACAGAGGGATAATGTCAGATCTGAGACTGTCCGCTCTTCGGGGGCAAGGACCAAAGCTTCACATAGGGGTGTGCAGCACCTGGCGCGATGGGGCCCTGATCCCTGAGAGGGGTGTTTGGGGGCCACAGAAATACAAATAATTAACAATAATCTTCTGTAGCTGGAAGCCTTTTCTATCAAAACAAACCCCTCCAACATGAGTGTGTGAGGGGACAGACAGACGGACTCACCGGGAGCTGAGCAGATCTCCTGGCTGCTGGGACTCAGTGCTGGGAACAGAAAGGTGCCGTGTGGTTAGTGCTGGAGATAAAATCTCCCCCTTGTCTGAGGTCCCTTTTCAGGGACAAAAACTACCTTTAATGGAAAGGAAAATAAATTCTTGATTCCTGTTTTGCTGAAGAAGCAAACCAGGCCGTACAGTAGTTCTGGGGCATGGCAGATTCCCTTGTGCACACAGACCTTGGCTGAGCTGCGACCTCCTTTCCCTTCAGCTCTCTAGAGGGCCAGATCCTCAGCTGGTGTAAACCGGCATTGACTCCAATTGAGCTACACTGATTTATACCAGCTGGGAATGTGCCCCCATTGACTCCAGGGGATGTGGCCCAGTAGCTCTCACACTCAGTGTTTATATTGGTTCCCATTTCTCTCCCTGCCTCCTGGCCAGGTGCTGTCCTCAGCTCTGTTTCCTCCCAGACTGCTATGAATTAACACTGGTTCCCGGATACTCACCGTGAAGCAAAAGGCACAGAGACAGGATCATCTGGGCAGTGGGGGAACCAATTGGGATGGAAACAGCCAAGTCTCTTTTGCTCCAGACAGAGTCTGGAGGGTACAATCCACAGTCATTCCCTGATCCCATCTATCCCCTCTGCCCTATCTGACTTCAGCAGAACGGAAGCTCCGGTCTCACTCTCTGCTCTGATCTGCCCCTGTCTGCTCCCCAGGGTTGGATGGTCCAGCCAACCCCTCTCCCTGTTCCCAGACCCCCTGGGCTCTGTAGGACTCATGCAGCAGAGACATCACAGCCTCTCTCTGACCTGCTCTGTCCCCTCCTCAGGTCTGATGTTCATCACCACTCCCCATTTCCTGCCTGGCGCTGCCCCCCTTCCCTGCCCCAACCACAGTATCTCTAGGGCTGGAAGATTGACGACTGAAGGGGACTGAGACAGCCCCCCGGCTGAAGGCACAGTTGGATCAGGGTGAAAGGTCACTGGGTGATTGGGGGGCCTGGGGTGTTGGATGAGCCTGAACCTTTTGCCTCCATCCTGGTCTCCAGCCCCTGGTGAGAAGGACCCAGCTCCCCCAGGGGGTAATTCATCTTCTGGGTATAAAAGAGACATAATTGGGGTTTGGGCTTTGTGTGGGATCATCTGCAGAGGGGTGAATTCTCCCCCACCCCCAAAGGACACCTACCACAGGACTTCCCCACCTGCTTAGTCTCCTCCACCCCATCCTCCACACCCAGGTCCAGCCACTTCTGCCCTGACTGCTCCCGCTCCCCATTCTGGGCTCCTGAGGGGTCTGCTGTCCCTGCAGAGAGGTCACTGCCAGATGGGGAAGAACACAAGGCAGTTAAGAAAGAGCATCCAGAGGTGACCTCTGAGCAAGTGGGGAGCTGGAATCAGTGTGGCTAAGCAGCGGGGGAATCAGGGCAAAAAGCCAAAGAAACATGGGACAGAAAGAAAGTCTTGTGAATAAACATTAACATATGTCTGCAAGCAGCCAAGGTCCGCAAGGGAAATCTGACAGGAGTACAAGGCAGAACAGTTTTGGAGATCAACTTTGCAGAGTAATTGATGCAGAAGTGGATTGTCCTGAGATGGTGGCTGGGCACATTTCACCACTGGGATGGAGTCAGCTCTGCAGACCAGCTATTTGGAGGAGCTCAGATGCTCAGGTGAGGGTCAGTCTGAGACTCCCTGTTGTAACCAGTGCCCAGAAAACAGCAAGGTGGAAAAGGGTAAATATTTTTTGCAATTGTTTTAAAATATTTTTCCCCCTTTTCTTGGTGGGAAAATGGAAAAAAGGGAGGGAGAGAAAATCCAAAATGTGAAATCTTAAAAAAAAAAAAAATCATGTGAGGACATGAAAATGTTCAATTTTTTTAAAAAAATCCAATTGTTGTTTTTAAAAAACAAAACAAAAACATTTTAAACTTTTCTTTGAATAAATGGAAACTTTGGAAAAAATGAAAATGTTTGACAAAACCTCTCACTTTCTAAAAATGGTCATTTTTAGATCACAAAATATTGATGGCTGTAATCCCGAGTGATCCCGGGTGCTGTAGTCTGACCTGCTGGCACCCTTGGATTGCAGCCATTAACTACTTCAGCTCAGACAATGAAGAAGAACAGGGAAAATCCCCACCATGGGAGGGTGAAGGGGAGGTTGAGGATGGGATCATGAACTGTGCATAGCAGGATGTGAAGAAGAGGAACTCACCTTGCCCCACCTGAGCCAGAGCTCCAAAAAGAGATATGTGAAGCAAGAGCATCTGCAGAGTGAGTTCCTCCTGGTGCACAGACCCTGCAGCTCCCTCACTCGCACAGACCCTGAAAGGAGCAGTGAGACGGCTCCACACAGGGAAGAAATGACCAGGTGTCTTCTCTAGGCTAGTACTTTAAAAGAGACTTGAAAGGAGTCAGCTGCACAGAGCCCGCAATAGAGAGAGAGAGATATAGATAGATCCATAGATAGATAGATAGCTATGGCAACTGAGTTAGATTATTAAGAGATAGCCTAGCCAGTTTTGGCTGGTTTTTGGTTAGTTCAGTGTGTGGCAATAAATGGCTGCTTTCAAGGTTTACAGCTCTCTGTGTCTCCAGTGATTTCTTCCTAAAACTGTTGCCCCCAAGGATCTATCAGTTATGTATGTGGATAGACAGACTGATAGCGGATATATATGGAGCTTGATAGATGGATAAGCACAGAGACCAAGACTTTCAAAAACAATTAGAGACTTTGGGTGCACCATTTAAGCCACCTTAAAGGGGCTGATTTCCAGCGGGGGGGACTCAGTACAGTCTGTCTGTCACGCCTTAAGGTGCCCCAAGTTGGGCTTCCAAAATCACTGGCCATTTTGGAAGGTTTGGCTAGAAGTGCTTGTGCCAATTGTGCATGTGCTGAATCTATGTGTGAGACGAGCTGTAGGGGTACAAGGGGCTGTGTCCCCACGTCCTATTCTATCCTTGGCCCTCGGGTGAGACTGCAATCAAGGGTGATCAGTGCCAGCTGTGATGGGGATTTTGTGATAAAGCTCCACTGGCACAACCACACTGCACGGACGCTGAGCGGCCAGTCCAGTTCTTAGCTGCCCCAACCTTCCCGGCAGGGTGAACATTGATCATTTCCTGCTGCGGCAATAGAGGCAGCTGTGTGAAAGCTGTGGGCCCCTTGACATGTTCCCAAAGCAGATGGACTGGACACAGCATTTACCTCCATAAAACACACAACTCCTGCCACTATAATGCTTCCTGGGATGTTAAGTGGTATCAGCTAAGGGGTGAATTTATCCCACTCCAGTTTTACCTGTGTAAGTCCCTGTGCACACCTGAGTCTGGTATAAGAGCCTTTTTCTGGTTTATCTTATCTTGTTTTGGAAGAAATACAAACTATAAGTCATAAATTTTCAACAGTGAGGATAATTAACCATGGGAAAAACTTACCAAGGGCTGTGGTGGATTCTTCATCACTGGCAGTTTTTAAATTAAGCATGGAAGTTTTTTTCTAAAAGAGAAACTTTAGTTCAAACAGGAATTATTTGGGGGCAGTTCTCTGGCCTGTGTTATACAGGAGGTCAGACTATGTGATCACTATGGTCCCTTCTGGCCTTAGAATCTATGAATACACCTGACAAAGGCTCTGATTCCACAATAAGAGTGTCCCCATGGACGTTATACCAGCAAAGCTGTAACAGTTTAATTATACTTGTAAATTTCCCTATGTATAGCAAAGCCCTGGGATAAACAGCTCCTCCCATCAATGCTCTTTCTGTCCTTGTGCACCCCGTGTCACTGGAGTATCTGAGCCCGTTGCAATCATTAATGGGTTTTATCCTCACACACTCCTCAGAGGTGGGGAAGTTCATCCTCATTTCACAGACGGGGAAACTGAGGCACGGATAGACTAAGTGACTGAGACCAGCGCTCATAGGAGTTAGAGATTGAACCAATGGCTTGTGATCCGCAATCCACTGCCCTAGCAACTATATTATCCTTCCTCCCTTCAGCCCCCAGCCCTCCCAAAGCCTGGGTGACGATGACCAGCCTTGTACCTGCCTGAAAGGCCAATGATCCTGGGTTATGTCAGCCAAAGCCTGGATGGGACAGGACTGGGAAATAGGGAAAATGTCAGAGATACAAGCTGGAAAATCTGCCACAGGGGATTTAATTGATCTCACAGAGTCTCACCCTCTATTCCTTCTGAACTAGATCCAGCCTCCCTTCCCCTGGCGCAAATCCCATGGCAAGCATGGCTGAATTACACCTGTCTCCTCAGCCCTGAAGTAGATATGGATGGAGCCAGATGCTGCGGGACTAGAGAGTGACCGGCTGTTGCTCGGAAGAGGGAAGGGAGAGGAGAGTTGGTGCTGTGAATAGTGGCTCCTGCTCAGCGACTCTCTGAAAAAACAGTCCAGCTGCTCCATGCAGCAGTGCAGAGAGGGAACCACAGGATGAGCCGACAGCACCCTGAGCATCTGCAGAGTCCCCTGTGCAAACACCTCTTCCCTCGCCCAGCAGTGAGATCTCCCCGGCCTGACCCCGAGCTAGCAGCCCAGCAGGGCGGGGGCGTGTCACACTCTATGATGTGGGATTGAAGAACCTCTCACACAATGTTATTTTTTTCCTCGCGCGGTAACCTGCCTCATTTTCTCTCTCTCTCCAGTTAGTCTGTTCTCTGAGGTTTCCAGGGCAGTTTATTTTCATAGTCGTACATTTAAAGGCCAGAAGTGACCAATGGGACCATCTAGTCAGAGCGTCTGCACAGCCCAGGCCAGAAAGCCTCCCCCAGGGATCCCTGCATTGAGCTGCTAACTTCTGGCTGAGCTAGAGCCTGTCTGGTAGAAAGGGACGTCCCCTCTCGGTTTAACGACTCCAAACCGGCTCCCATTTCTAAACACTACAGAGATACAGGCTCACCTGGGACTTAGACAAATGTAAGGGGACAGTTGTCCCCTTACTATAGGGTGACCAGACGTCCCGATAAAATCGGGACTGTCCTGATTTTTAGCTGTTTGTCCCACGTCCCAACCGATCTTTGGTTGGGACGCAATTTGTCCTGATATTTCACTCTGCCGGCGGTTTTTTTTTGCTCCGCCGGCAGCAGGCAGCACTCGGCTTTTTTTTTTTCCTCCCCCCCTCCCGTGTCCCGATATTTTCTTCCTCTGATCTGGTCATCCTACCTTACTGACATTCAGTGGGGGTGTTTTGGTTGGCTAGCCTGGGACCTACAAGGAACAGACTGTGAACTGCCCTGACGTTCCAGAGACACTGTTTGTAATGTTACCTGACACAGAGCAGGGTGATGTGTTTTCCTTTAACCATTCCCATTTTTTCTTATTCTTTTTTTTTAATTAATTGTTGATTAAACAACTTGTATTTGCTTTAAATTATATGTAATGACCAGTGGGTCAGGGAGGTGACCAGTGCAGAGAGAGTACCCCAGAGTGGGGACACCCTAGCTGCTGTCCTAGGTGACCACAGCAGGGTTGGGGGTTGAGCCCCCCAGGAATCCTGGGCCCAGTCTTGTAACCCCGACAGGAGAGTGGAAGGGGAGTCCTCAAGGGCAAGGCATCTGGGTAAAGGAAGTGGGAGCGAGGACTCAGATCCTTTCGCTAGCCCACTTCACCGGGGTAGTGCAGAAGCCAGGAAAGTTCCCCACAATAGTGGGACCATTCCCCCGCTTACACAAAAAAAGGGAGCCAGAGGGCACATGCAGAATGCAATTGACTCAGGCTCATGAGGCTTAAGCTACAGGGCTAAAAATAGCCGTGCAGATTGTGACGCGTCATTCCATATTCTTTATGAAAATATGCTTATGACATGAATATGACATATCTGAGATATGCTTTATGCAAAATGGCTCATGTGAGATATCATAGGAAAGGTTATGATTTACTGAATGTGATTATCCTATTTGTATGCAGGTATCATTTCTGTATCAGAAATTAGGAATATTGACTATGTATTTGTATTTCAACTTTGGGTGATGCCCACTGCCAACACTTCAGGTACAACAATGGAAGAGCCAGACAGGGTGGATGGCCCATGAACAAGGACAATGGACTGTAATGGAGCTTAGTCTTCCTGTGAACCTATGGGTTGGCCTGTGAAGAATGGCTGCAAGGGCCCTACAGCGTCAGGTGGTCTTGTCACCTGATACTAAAACCAGGGCTGGCTCTAACTTTTTTGCCACCCCAGGCAAAAAAGAAGAGCACCACCCTGCCGTCCCACCCCCAGCACCGCGCCGCCAAACACCCTCCCCAGTGCCGTGCCGCCCGAAGCCCCGCCCCCCCGAGCGCCGCGCAAGCCCCCACCACGCCAGCGCTGCGCCGCCTGAAGCCCCACCCCTCCAAGCGCCGCCCGAAGCCCTTCCCCCTCCAAGTGCCACGCCGCCTGAAGCCCCCGCCCACCCTCTGAGCACCACGCCAAGCCCCCACCCCCCTCCGAGCGCCGCGCAAGCCCCCGCCCCCCCAAGCGCCGCATCGCCTGAAGCCCCGCCCCTCCGAGCATCGCGCTGCCCGAAGCCCCGCCCCCCTCCTCGCGCCGTGCCGCCCAAAGCCCCACCCCCCCCAGCGCTGCGCCGCCCGAATCTCTGCCCCCCCAGCGCCATGGAAACAAAAAAAAAACCCTCCAGTGCTGCCCCGACAACCAAAAAATAAATAAATAAAAACCTGAGTGCTGCCCCGCCCCAAGGTGCCGCCCCAAGCACGTGCTTGGTCGGCTGGTGCCTGGAGCCGGCCCTGACTAAAACATTACCTGGCATTAACTTTCCACTGTGAGGGAAGGGGGGTCAAACTAGGAAACAAAGGATTCCCGCTTTATGCAAATCCTATATAAGGGTGGGTAGTGAGGTAATCCTGGTCCACAGATCTCCCCAGCTCCCCCACCCAAGGTAACTGCTGGAAACAATTAAGACTGAACGGGGGAAAGAACTGGGCCCAGGCGGGAAGGGCACCTGGCCTGTGAAGAAGATTATTAGAACCACTTTTAGGGTGAGAACTTACATGCAGGGCCGGCGCCAGGCACCAGGCAACCAAGCACATGCTTGGGGCGGCACCTGGTAAGGGGCAGCCAATCTTGGAGTGGTGGGGGGCAGCGCGGTGCGGCATTCCGCGGGGGGGGGCGCTCCGGCAGCGTGGCGCTCGGCGGGGGGCGCTCCGGCAGCACAGCGCTCGGCGGGGGGGCGGGCTCCGGCGGCGCGGCGCTCGGCGGGGGGGGGCGGCGTGGGGCATGGCGCTCGGGGGGAGTTCCGGCGGCGTGGCGCTCGGCGGGGGGGGCGGTGCGGGATGTGGCACGGTGCTCGGGGGGGGGGTTCCGGCGGCGTGGCGCTTGGTGGGGGGGGCGGCGTGGGTCGCAGCGCTCGGTGGGGGGGGGCTCGGCGGGGCGGCGCTTTTTTTTGTTGCTTGGGGCAGCAAAAAAGTTAGAGCCGGCCCTGCTCACATGTAACCAGTTTCTTTTGTGTATTAAGCTTAGTTTGCATGCTCTGTTTTATTTTCTTAGGCCTTGTCCACACTAGCAAGTTTCTGCGCGTTAAGCAGCTTTCTGCATTGTAACTCCCGAGGTGTACACACTGCCAAGCCACTTAGTGTGCAGTTGCAGTGCTATAAAAAAACCACCCCGACGAGAGGTGTACAGCTTTCTGCGCCGGAGCTACAATGCCGCGGTGCCAGTGTAGGTACCCTGGTCAATTACAGCGCTGTGATTGGCCTCTGGGAGGTGTCCCACAATGCCTGTTCTTGCCTCTCTGGTCATCTGTTTGAACTCTACTGCCCTGCCCTCAGGTGATCAGCCATCATCCCCACCCCGTAAATTCCTTTGGAATTTTGAAAGTCCCCTTCCTGTTTGCTCAGTGATGCGTCCAGTGGTTTCAGCGCATCTTTCCAGGTGGCCATGCCTGCTCCATGCACCAGGCGATCCCCTGCTTGGAGCAATGCCAAGCTGCTGGACCTCATCAGCATTTGGGGAGAGGAGGCTGTCCAGTCCCAGCTCCGCTCCAGCCATAGGAATTATGATACCTACGGACAGATTTCACGATGCATGACAGAAAGGGGCCATGCCCGGGACACACTGCAGTGCAGGGTCAAAGTGAAGGAGGGAAGAGGCAAATATAATATATCTTTGGGTGTGTACTCCAATGGAGGTGGACATCTGAGTGCTGGAGCAAGTCCCTTAAGCTGAGTCTTCCCAGAGCTGATCTGCAGCTGGGTGTGGCCCTGCCTGTGTGTGTTAGAGGAGGTTTTAAGAGCCTGGGTCAGCAAGGCAGGTTAAAGGGGGCCCATGCTGGCAGCACAGGTAGACTCAGTGGTATCTCAGCACATAAGGTGACTTCCCAAGGGGTCCAACCTGTCACACAGACATTCCCGCTCAGGCTGGAGCCTGGGTTCTGAAACCCAGCAAGGGGGGGAGCTTCAGAGGCCGGGGTCACTGCACACCCTCCCTGAGAGCATTGTGCCCCAAAGGAACAATGCTTCCTGCAGGGGTCTCGCTGGGCTGGATTTGCTGCAGGGAGTCATGGAGAGAGGCAGGGATCACAGTTGCCCAAAGCCCAGTTTCAGAGCCATGGAGGCCCCAGGGATGGGGAGTGGATCGAGGGCAGGGGTGTAACAGCACTCAGTGCAGACCTGCAGTGGACCTCCCATGGGATGGGAGGAAGAACAGGAACCCATCGGCGTATAAACTCCTCACTCCCCCTGTCTCCGCAGGTAACCAAACACCTGTCCTGGGTTCTGGCCAGATCATACCTCTGCCAGGTTAATGTGTTGGTTGCAGTGTTTGACTGTTCAGAAACTCGTCTCTTTCATCAACAGACTTTGATCCAATGCTTCACCCTGGTTAATGTTTGACAGGTGCCCTGGTGCTTTCACTTTCCCCTGCTCAGAGTTCACAAACAGCTCCAGGATCCGTTTCCCTATCTGCCCCAACACGTCAGTTCAGTTCCTTGGGCGTTTCATGTGGGGCTGGGACCCCTGGCTCGCTGCATGGCAGCTCCTGGGACACACTGAATCCTTAAGGTAGGTCCCTCCCCATTATTACCCCCTTTCCTTCACTCTTAGGGCTGCTTACACTCCTGCCCCGGGGATCACGTCCCTCCTGCCATGGCCTGTTCCCACCTTCCAGTGCTAGACAAACCCTGATGGTGGGTGTGAGTCACCGCTCAGCCCATTATCCCCTCACTGCTTTGTGTGGTCATCTGGGGTTCCTTGTGTCCTTTCCCTGGAGGGTGTGATGGGGCACACGGGTGATTTGGTGCCTCTTCAAAAGGGCCTCACAGCCCTGCCCTGCTGATGCCCCTCAGAGGAGGGGCTGCCAGGCCAGAAGTGGGGCGGGGAGGTGGGGGGGCGGTCATTTGGCTCAGAGATCTAAATGGAAGGTGCCTCCCTGGTTATTGTTATGTATATTTCAGTAGCACCTAGAGGCCCCAGCTGAGATCGCCGCCCCCATTTCGCCGGGTGCTGTGCAGATCACAAAATGAGGTCAGAGCCCCACTGCACCAGGTGATACACAGACCCTGACTGAGATCAGGGTCCCATTGTGCTAGGTGCTGCACATACAGACCGTGAGAGACCGTCCCTGCCCCAAAGAGCTCTCAGTCTGGCAATCAGGTGTAGCTGAGCCTAGCTGGGCTCAGACCCTTTCAAGCCTCGTCTCCATGGGACATTACGTTGTGTTAGAACATGTGTTAACCCAGCACAGGACACTGAATTCACAAGCCTGGTCTGTGCTGGAGGGATGTGTAGTGTTAGATAACGTTTCAACTGTCAGACCTAGCAGTTCATCGAGCCATCAGCTCACGCTCTGCCAACAATAGCAGCCTTGAATGTAGGCCTGTCCTCTTGAGCACCTCCGCGCTTTCTCCCACGCCATGCACGGGAACAGCTCCCTGCCAATGTTCACAAAGCCACCATCTTCCCTTCCTTGGAATCTCCCCTTGGAGCTACCTCTGCCATGGGGCCTATTGAGCGCTGCCCTCTGGCACTGGCTAGGCTAGGAGCGCTGCCCTCTGGCACTAGCTAGGCTAGGGGCCAGACTCTGCTTGCCTGCTACACTCCCTCTTCTGTCTCTGGGGTGCAAGGCTGGGGAGCTGGAGGGAATTGGCTGGTATCTTTCTCTCTGCGATTTGTGAGTGGCTCTGGGAGCATTCATGCAACCTAGCTGGGTGTGTGGGGCTCCCCATGCTGTTGGGCTGAGTGATAACAGCACCTGGAGCGCTGGTGCACTGTCTATACTGGCACATTACAGCGGTGAAACTTGCAGTGCTCAGGGGGTGTTTTTTCAGTGTAGACAAGCCCTTTGAGAGGCTCCCTCATAAGCGACAGTATTATGAATATAGGAATTTTGAGCCATGCCCTGGAAGCAGGCGTGTAGAACACAGTGTATCTGTGCACAGCAGTTCACCACTCATGCTCTCTCGTTCATTTTATTAAAAGTTTTATTCCTTTCTCGTTCACGCACTGAGTTGTTGTTCAGTGAACCCCGAGATCATTCCATGGTGCCAGAAGTGCCGAGTGACAGAGTCTGCAGCAGACATTTTGAGGTTAACTCCTGTGTTTGAAACTGAAAGCAGAGGAAAAGGGAGCAGGTGGAGCAGCAACCAGAGAACAAACAAAAGCTTTTATATGTTGAGCATAGTATAGCTTAACTAGCTGAAGAAGGGAAGAAAGCCAAATATGGATGTGTTGCAAGCTCCATCCAGTCTGCAATTGTCAGGCAATGTTGCACAGAACTGGAAGAAGTTCTGACAGCTATTGGAATTGTATTTAGCAGCTATGAGGACAAAGGAGAAAAAATGATAAAGTGAAATCATCAATGTTTTTGCATGTTTTGGGGGGAGGAAGGATTGGATATTTATAATAACTTTAAGTTTGAAGAAGGTGAAACATGAAGCTAAGTATTCTGACTAAATCTGAGGAACATTGCATGCCAAAAACAAAATAAGACCTTCTAGAAACACAATTTTTTTACATGCATTCAAAAAACTTATGACACCATAGAACAATCGATTAAGAAGACTCAGTTAAACCTGTGACTTTGGTGAGCTGACAGAGTCTGGTCAGAAATAGAAATAATTTGTGGCATTAAAGGCAATATGTTAAGAGAGAGAGACTGCTCTGTGAAGATTTTACTTCAGAAAAATCTCTCCAGATCTGCAGGGCAGCATCAATTATGAAAGCACAAGCCAAAGAGCTGAATTTACCAGAAGGGGTTTCCATGTACTAAGTACAAAAGAATTTAGCCAGAAAGGGTCAAATCAAAAAGTGGAACCACTCACTATGAAAACTTCTGCTAATGGGGACACAGAATACAGACATTTATTTGGAAGGTGTGGCTCACGGCATGGTCCAAAAAGTGTTTTGACTTGGAAAACTCTGACAAAAATGTGGGAAAATAATCATTTTGCAAAATGCTGCAGATCCCAAATGCAGAAAAGTCAAGTGTACTCAGTTGAAGACAACCTGGTTGAGGAGTTTTACATAGACATTCTGGGATCAAGCAAACCTGATGAGAGTGATTGGAGACTGCCTCTGAAAGTGAATGAAATAATTATTCCACACAAACTGGACACAGGAGCTGAGGTTAATGTTCTGTCTGAACAAGATTATGGGACATGGAAAATAAGATCCAAACTGGAACCAACAAAAATAAAAGTAACTGTTTTTTTCTGGAAGAAATATACCAGTGAAGGAGAAGTGCATTGCTAGCATTAACTATAAAAACACCTGTGCAGGCTCCCATTCATCGTGGTGCCAAAGGAGCTGACACCAATTTTAGGCCTGACTGCCTGTGAAAAATTCAGCCTGGTAAAACAGGTATTTTCACTCCAAAACCGTACTGAACCTGGCTATGAGGCAATCGTTCGGGAATATCATGGTCTGTTCCAAGGGTTGGGTTGCTTGTAGGGTGAACATACAATCCAGATAAACAAGCAGGTCCCTCCAGTTATCCATCCATATAGAAAGGTGCCATTTGCACTCCATGATAAACTGAAGGCTGAACTCATAAGAATGAAAGCAATGCATGTAACACAAAAAATTGAAGAGCCAGTGGAATTGGTGAGCTCCCTAGTCGTTGTAGAGAAAAATAATGGCCAGTTACGCATATGCTTAGATGCAGTGTCCTCAACAAGGCTGCAAACGGAAAACATTTCAAACTGCCAACCAGAGAAGAGATTATGACTCAATTTGTGAATGCACAATATTTCAGTATATTGGATGCATCCTCAGGATTTTGGCAGGTAAAAATATTGAAGAAACCTCAAAACTGGCACATGTAATAAACCATTTGGAAGATATAGATTTTTACGCTCACCCTTTGGCTTAGCTTCAGCACCAGAAGTGTCCCACAAAACAATAATATGAACTATTAACATATTAACAGTGTTGATGCCTCAATGGATGACATCACCATCTGCGGCCCAACTAAAGAGGAGCTTGATTGTAGACTTTGGGAAGACTTGGATGCAATTAGAGCTGCAAACTTGAAACTAAATAGGGAGAGATGTGTTTTAGGGGTTACAGAGCTGTCTGTTGGAGAAATTATTTTGAAGGAAGGTGTAAAACCTGATGAGAGGAAGGTTTCAGCCATTGAAATGATGCCACATCCCCAGTCAAATAAAGATGTCTAAGGGTTCCTGGGAATGGTTAATTATCTTGGAAAATTCATACCTAATCTACCCATTGGTGCCAAATCCGTGGGTGCTCTGGGGCTGGAGCACCCACTGAAAAAAAATTGGTGGGTGCTCAGCACCTACCAGCAGCTCCCCTCTCCGCCCCTGCTCCAGCTCACCTCTGCTTCCGCCTCTTCCGTGATCGTGCCACCGCGTCCTGCTTCTCCCCCTTCCTCCCAGTGCTTGCACCGCAAAACAGCTGATTCTCGGGGCAGGGAGGGAGTGGGGAGAAGGGGGAACATGGCGCGCTGGGGGAAGAGGCGTGGCGTGGCGGGGATTTGGGGAAGGGATCCAATAGGGACAGGGAGGGGTGGAGTTAGGGCGGGGACTTTGGGGGTGGGGTTGGAATGGGGGCAGGGAAAGGGTGGAGTTGGGGCGGGGCCAGGGGTGGGGGGCACCCACCGGCGCCGGAGAAAGTTGGCACCTGTGAATCTAACTACAAAAGCAGAGGCTTTGAGGCAACTGCTAAAGAATAAAAATGAATGTTACATAGGTGCAGAACAGGAGGAATCATCATGGGACAGTTTGAAACAACAACTGATACAAGAGCCAGTGTTGCACTTCTATGCACCGGGTAGGCCTATTCAAATTTCAGCAGGTGTTTCACAGTCTGGGTTAGGTGCAGTGATTTTACAGAAACATGAGGATTGTTGGCAACCAGTGGGGTACACATCCCCATCACTGACTGATGCAGAAACCAGATATGCACAGCTTGAGAAGGCACTTTTAGCAATATTGTTTGCCTGTGAGAGATTCAATCAATATATTTATGGCCAGACAGTAATGTAGTGAAAGGCTGATATTGAGAAGATCAGAAAGGAAGATTAAAAGACCCGAAAGACTCAGAGACATGCTAACCTGCCTGGAGAAGGGGTAATTGAAGAACGTGAGGGGTAAAGACTCACTCCAGAGTGATGTGCTGGTAACCTCTCCTCTCTAGGTAATTGATACTTTGGGTTTATGGAAATGTACTAGATGGGTGGAGAATTTAAGGTATGTGTTATTAGATAGTTGTTAGCTGTTTATATATTGGTATATAAGAGCTAATTTTTTTTTAGGCTGGAAGATGTAGAGATATGTTTGTGGAGGATTATAAATTAGAGACAACGAGGAGTCTTTGTGGCACCTTAGAGACTAACAAATTTATTTGGGCATAAGTGGGTCATAGCCCTTGAAAGCTTATGGACTCCTCGTTGTTTTTGCCGATACAGACTATCATGGCTGCCCCTCTGGAATTTAGAGACAGTCCCTCATAAGTGTCAGTATTATGAATATAGGAATTTTGAGCTGTGCCTGGAAGCAGGGTGCACAACAGTGCACAGCAGGTCACCACAGAAGCTCTCTAGTTTGTTTTGAACAAAGTTTTATTCCTTTCTCATTCACTGGTTTGTTGTTTAACGAGCCCCAAGATCATTACATCAGTGCTTGGTGAGGGATGGGTCCTCAGAGTTCTTTCCCCCTGTCACACACTCAGTCCCTGGTGGGTGCGGTTTGCAGGGCTTCCAGAGCAGTGGGGTTGGCAATAAACCTCCTGCTGAGCTGCATGGGGCAGTTCCCTTCTCTGAGCTCTGGCCCCTGGCTTTCTGCAGACTCAGGCAGGAGTTGCTGGGACCATTAAACCCAGGGCACGATTCTGAGCTTTTCTGCTCACACATGAAACCAGGAAACTTACGTTTTCTTTTAAACATAAGACAAGAGTCTGCTGGGCCCCTCTGATGCCTAGGCCTTAACCATTCCCTCCAACAGTTCATGATATTCCCAAGTGACTTGGATGGGCTGAGAAGGGAGACACACACAGAGGAATTAGATATAAACATAGATCCTCTGGCTGGAAGGTTGCAGCATAACACGGCTTTAATGCTTAGAATCCAGAATGATAACACACAAGGACCCAAAACAGAGAGAGACAAACCAGGCTGTTCCCTTAGTCAGAGAGGCCCAGGTCACCCCGCTTTACTCTAGACTGCTGTTTACATCTGCCTGCTGCTGGACCCAGATCACACACTTCCCTACAGAGCCCCCTGCCTACCAACAGGACTACGAAAACCCCCATTTACAGATACAGCTTACAATTCCAATAGTTTTTCAAAGCCAGTGCTAGCTCACTGGGAGCCCTAATCAGGAAATCCCCTCCCCAGTATTAAAACAGGCAAGTTCTTATAATAAAAAGTGAATAGGGTGCCCCCTTGTGCTACTCGGGTCCCTAAGCAATTGTTTAATCTGCTTATATCTAGCACTGGCTCTGCAGATTTCAATGCGTGATGGATGGGCTTGGAGGGAGCTGGAAGTGAAACAGAAATAGATTCACAGATGTGAAGGGCAGAAGAGCCCATTGTGTCCATCCAGTCTGACCCTGTGTACATAGGCTGGAGAATTGGGGCAGGGCACCGGAGGTTGTGAGCAGAGCTGAAACGCCTCCCGCCCCCATGTATGTTACTGTAATGTCTACTGATGTGATCGTTTCTCATTGATGTCAGGGTTGGGGGAGCAGGCATCTGACAGTGCCCCCTGATGTTTGTGACAGCTACTGCCAGCCCTGTCTGTGTCACTTGGCAGCGTCACTTACAGAGGTGAGTGACTTCCAAACAAGCTGACCTGTAGAAAGGTGCCAAGATGTCGCCCACTGGCCAGGGTGTGAGACGGGCCCCTCTGGGCCTGATCTACACAGCTTGTGAGTCTGTCACAGCCCCATCTGCACAGCCTGGCTCTTTAACTCATGCTGTAGAGCTGCACGCAGTTAGCTGTGGGGAGCCCTGGGTCACTCATCTGGCCCCTTCTGACAGTGGGACAGCCGTGTGGATACCACTGGGGTTACGACAAAAGCGGCCCTGCTCTGCTGAAGGCTTCCCCGCACAGGAATTGGGGGGCACCTGCACCAATAGCTGGTCAGAGAACTGACAAGGGGAGGAAATGGGGGTGGATACCCGGCATGTCCCAGTCATGGAAATTGCTAGTGCCAGGCCTGGGCAGGGGCAGGGCAGCGTGGGAGAGGTGAAATCCTCTCCTGTCCCTGGGCAGCTGCTCTGCCTGGGAGCAGAGTGGATCAGGTCAGACGCTGGATGGGGCATGTTAAGGGAAAATGAAGATTTCCTGGACAGACGTCAGGAGATGCTTCTACGGCCACAATGTTCTGAAGATTCAGAGCAGGCGCAGCAGGGACAGAAGGATTGTGAGGAGGTTTGGCAGCATGTGACCTCCAGAAGAAGAAAGAGGAGCGTCCATGCACCAGCAATGGAGATACAGGTGAGCAATCGTTTCCATGTTCTCTCTACAGGTACTAATGCGGAGAGTGGACTAGATGGCCCATCTGAGGGAAGGGAGCAGAAGGAGACTCCACCGATTGGAAGGCAAAAGATGCACTGTCCTAGGGATGGGGGTTCCACGACCACCACTCCCAAGAGGAGGAGGAGGGTGGTGGTGGTCGGGGACTCCCTCCTCAGGGGGACTGAGTCATCTATCTGCCGCCCTGACCGGGAAAACCGAGAGGTCTGCTGCTTGCCAGGAGCTAGGATACACGATGTGACAGAGAGACTGCCGAGACTCATCAAGCCCTCGGATCGCTACCCCTTCCTGCTTCTCCACGTGGGCACCAATGATACTGCCAAGAATGACCTTGAGCGGATCACTGCAGACTACGTGGCTCTGGGAAGAAGGATAAAGGAGTTTGAGGCGCAAGTGGTGTTCTCGTCCATCCTCCCTGTGCAAGGAAAAGGCCGGGGTAGAGACCGTCGAATCGTGGAAGTCAACGAATGGCTACGCAGGTGGTGTCGGAGAGAAGGCTTTGGATTCTTCGACCATGGGATGGTGTTCCAAGAAGAAGGAGTGCTAGGCAGAGACGGGCTCCACCTAACGAAGAGAGGGAAGAGCATCTTCGCCAGCAGGCTGGCTAACCTAGTGAGGAGGGCTTTAAACTAGGTTCACCGGGGGAAGGAGACCAAAGCCCTGAGGTAAGTGGGGAAATGGGATCCTGGGAGGAAGCACAAGCAGGAGAGCGCAAGAGGGGAGGACTCCTGTCTCATGCTGAGAAAGAGGGACGATCATTGAGTTATCTTAAGTGCCTATACACAAATGCAAGAAGCCTGGGAAACAAGCAGGGAGAACTGGAAGTCCTGGCACAGTCAGGGAACTATGATGTGATTGGAATAACAGAGACTTGGTGGGATAACTCACATGACTGGAGTACTGTCATGGATGGTTATAAACTGTTCAGGAAGGACAGGCAGGGCAGAAAAGGTGGGGGAGTTGCATTGTATGTAAGAGAGGAGTATGACTGCTCAGAGCTCCGGTATGATACTGCAGAAAAACCTGAGTGTCTCTGGATAAAGTTGAGAAGTGGGAGCAACAAGGGTGATGTCGTGGTTGGAGTCTGCTATAGACCACCAGACCAGGGGGATGAGGTGGACGAGGCTTTCTTCTGGCAACTAGCAGAAGTTGCTAGATCGCAGGCCCTGGTTCTCATGGGAGACTTTAATCACCCTGATATCTGCTGGGAGAGCAATACAGCGGTGCACAGGCAATCCAGGAAATTTTTGGAAAGCGTAGGGGACAATTTCCTGGTGCAAGTGCTGGAGGAACCAACTAGGGGCAAAGCTTTTCTTGACCTGCTGCTCACAAACAGGGAAGAACTAATAGGGGAAGCAAAAGTGGATGGGAACCTGGGAGGCAGTGACCATGAGATGGTCGAGTTCAGGATCCTGACACAAGGAAGAAAGGAGAGCAGCAGAATATGGACCCTGGACTTCAGAAAAGCAGACTTTGACTCCCTCAGGGAACAGATGGGCAGGATCCCCTGGGAGAATAACATGAAGGGCAAAGGGGTCCAGGAGAGCTGGCTGTATTTTAAAGAATCCTTATTGAGGTTGCAGGAACAAACCATCCCGATGTGTAGAAAGAATAGTAAATATGGCAGGCGACCAGCTTGGCTAAACAGTGAAATCCTTGCTGATCTTAAACGCAAAAAAGAGGCTTATAAGAAGTGGAAGATTGGACAAATGACCAGGGAGGAGTATAAAAATATTGCTCAGGCGTGCAGGAGTGAAATCAGGAAGGCCAAATCACACTTGGAGTTGCAGTTAGCAAGAGATGTTAAGAGTAACAAGAAGGGTTTCTTCAGGTATGTTAGCAACAAGAAGAAAATCAAGGAAAGTGTGGGCCCCTTACTGAATGAGGGAGGCAACCTAGTGACCGAGGATGTGGAAAAAGCTAATGTACTCAATGGTTTTTTTGCCTCTGTCTTCACGCACAAGGTCAGCTCCCAGATTGCTGCACTGGGCAGTACAGCATGGGGAGAAGGTGACCAGCCCTCTGTGGAGAAAGAAGTGGTTCGGGACTATTTAGAAAAACTGGACGTGCACAAGTCCATGGGGCCGGATGCGCTGCATCCGAGGGTGCTAAAGGAGTTGGCGGGTGAGATTGCAGAGCCATTAGCCATTATTTTTGAAAACTCATGGCGATCGGGGGAGGTCCCAGATGACTGGAAAAAGGCTAATGTAGTGCCCATCTTTAAAAAAGGGAAGAAGGAGGATCCGGGGAACTACAGGCCAGTCAGCCTCACCTCAGTCCCTGGAAAAATTATGGAGCAGGTCCTCAAGGAATCAATTATGAAACATTTAGAGGAAAGGAAAGTGATCAGGAACAGTCAGCATGGATTCACGAAGGGGAAGTCGTGCCTGACTAACCTAATTGCCTTCTATGATGAGATAACTGGCTCTGTGGATGAGGGGAAAGCAGTGGATGTGTTATTTCTTGACTTTAGCAAAGCTTTTGATACGGTCTCCCACAGTATTCTTGCCACCAAGTTAAAGAAGTATGGGCTGGATGAATGGACTGTAAGGTGGATAGAAAGCTGGCTAGATCGTCGGGCTCAACGGGTAGTGATCAATGGCTCCATGTCTAGTTGGCAGCCGGTTTCAAGTGGAGTGCCCCAAGGGTCGGTCCTGGGGCCGGTTTTGTTTAATATCTTTATTAATGATCTGGAGGATGGTGTGGACTGCACTCTCAGCAAGTTTGCAGATGACACTAAACTAGGAGGCGTGGTAGATACACTAGAGGGTAGGGATCGGATACAGAGGGACCTAGACAAATTAGAGGATTGGGCAGAAAAAAACCTGATGAGGTTCAACAAGGACAAGTGCAGAGTCCTGCACTTAGGACGGAAGAATCCCATGCACTGCTACAGACTAGGGACCGAATGGCTAGGTAGCAGTTCTGCTGAAAAGGACCTAGGGGTCACAGTGGACGAGAAGCTGGATATGAGTCAACAGTGTGCTCTTGTTGCCAAGAAGGCTAACGGCATTTTGGGCTGTATAAGTAGGGGCATTGCCAGCAGATCGAGGGACGTGATCGTTCCCCTTTATTCGACATTGGTGAGGCCTCATCTGGAATACTGTGTCCAGTTTTGGGCCCCACACTACAAGAAGGATGTGGAAAAATTGGAAAGAGTCCAGCGGAGGGCAACAAAAATGATTAGGGGTCTGGAGCATATGACTTATGAGGAGAGGCTGAGAGAACTGGGATTGTTTAGTCTCCAGAAGAGAAGAATGAGGGGGGATTTGATAGCAGCCTTCAACTACCTGAAGGGGGGTTCCAAAGAGGATGGAGCTCGGCTGTTCTCAGTGGTGGCAGATGACAGAACAAGGAGCAATGGTCTCAAGTTGCGGTGGGGGAAGTCCAGGTTGGATATCAGGAAAAACTATTTCACTAGGAGGGTGGTGAAACACTGGAATGCGTTACCTAGGGAGGTGGTGGAGTCTCCTTCCTTGGAGGTTTTTAAGGCCCGGCTTGACAAAGCCCTGGCTGGGATGATTTAGCTGGGAATTGGTCCTGCTTTGAGCAGGGGGTTGGACTAGATGACCTCTTGAGGTCCCTTCCAACTCTGAGATTCTATGATTCTATGATTCTATGATTCTATGTTCCCTGCACTGCTGGCCCCTCACGCAGTCTGGGGAGTGTTAATCATCCCTGCTCTCTCCTAACAGGTCCCTGCTCAGGGTGTCTCCATGGCGATGCGGTGGCAGCTCTGTGTGTGCAGCCTGGGGATTCTCCTCCTGGCGCCGTGTTCTCTCTCTGGTAAAAATGTTTGAATCCCAGTTATTTACCTCCCTGTCCCCCATGTACTCTGCCCCCTGCAGGGCTGGGGTAGGGGCATCAGAGGCCCAGTGACTCCTCCTTTGGGACCTACTCAGTTCTGCAGAGTAAAAGAGGCCAGGCCCAGGAGGCTGTGCAGATGACATTAGGGTGACCAGGGTGTGTCCTAGCTCTGGGTGGCAGGATTGTCAGATCTTGCAGCAAGTTGCCCAGCTCCTGTTGGCCCTGAGAGAGGCTCCCAGAGTCCCTGACTCTGATCCCTCCCTGTCCTGGGACTCTAAGGCACCGTGTTGCTAGACCTGCCCACTTGGAACCTGGATTCTCATGTCCTGCAAGGCTGAGATCTTTGCAGCTGCCTAGGGGATGGGGTACCCATTTGCAGTATTGCCAACCCCAATCCTTCAAACACCATGAGTCAGGCTTCAAAACTCAGGACATTGGCTTTAAAATCATCAGATTTAAAAAACCAAACCAAACCACCTTTTGGGTTGTTATTTTCCTTTCTTTTTGAGCCTTTGGTCACACACAGGTCACATTTTCAAGCTTTTCTCTGCAACCACTAGCGCTAGAAACTGACTTTTGTTTTACATGAAAGCTGAGATTCTCACAGAATTACATGCCTCCAGGAGCTGGGGTTTATGAAACACACATAGTAGCCCAAGAGCTGACAACACCTAGTATAAAAATCTCCTTGGTGGTGTCAAGGCTGATTCCCCACTCTGTCACTTTGAGTGCAGAAGGTGGGGGCCCGCATGGATTCTAAAAATTAATACTGGCCACTCCAGGCTTGTATTAAACTCCTAAGGTTATAGCTTCTCTCTGACCTTGGATGGGTAGATGCTGCCACCAAGTGCACTTGGGAATTCCTTCCTGTGGGGTACCTTCAAGCCCTTTCACCCCCCACTCCAGAGAAGAACTGAGAAAGAAAACAAAGGAAATTAGCTGTTGCCACCAGCTAATTAAACAACACATGCACAAACCTCTTAAGACACAAAATCCAATCCTGTTCTTAAAAAAGGTAAATTTTATTAAAAACAAAAAGAAAGAAAATACATTTGAAAACTCAGGCTATTGCTAGATTTAAAAAACCCACTTACAAGAATTAAGCATCAAGAATAACCTTCTTGAGGTCCAGCTTAAAGGTTAGAAGCAAAACAAAAGCATTTGGGGTTAGCACAGAGGAGTCCACAAGCCATAAAGAAATTAAAAACAAAACAAAACCTAATCGCGTCTTTTTAAACATTCCTGATCTACTTACATATCTGGGGGTTTCAAGTGAGTAGTTTCTAGGTATGATTCAGATGATTTTTCATACCTGACCCCAAGCTTCTTACAGCATAGTTCCAGCCCTGTCTCCACTTCTCCCCCAGAACAACAACAGACAGACAAAGGGGAAGTTTTCCCCCCCAATTTTAAAAAGTTCTAGCCTTCCCATTGGCTCTTTTGGTCAGGTGCCCATTCCCTCCCTTTTACCTATGCAGGGAGATTTTTTAACCCTTTACAGGTGAAGTAAGTAGAGAATAACTACTAAGAGGGATTTTACAGCTAACTGGCTGCCTGGGTGTCCATAAAAGGGAGCTACCCGTTCCCCCCTTTCATTTATCACAGTGGCTTTCAAAATCTCACCCTTCTCTCTCCTCCTGTAGCCACACAGTGAGTGTCAGGTGCTGCAGCTTGGCAGCAATTGCTCTACAATTGACCCATGGTGGGACAGATGAGCGTGGAGACCCTTCAGACCACTCATTCCCAAACTGTGGGGCATGGTCTCCTGGGGGGCACGGAGGAGCATTCAGGGGTCACACAGCGGGGCTTGGGCCAGTCCCCATGGGGGTTGGGGCGGGAGCACCACCCAGTCCCACTCTGTCCCCAGACAGGCTCCGATCCCAGTCACATCTCCACTCTCCCTCTGCCCCAACCCCAGCCACAGCTTCACTATGCTCCCAGCTCTGACCCCAGCCACAGTTCCAGCCTCAGCTACAGATCGACTCTGCCCCCTGCTCTGCCCCCAGCCCTGCTCTGCCGTCATTCCCTTTCCACCCTGAGGCCAGCTTCACTTTAGCCCCAGCTCCACCCCCATGCCCAGTTCTGTCCCCAGCTCCCACTTCAGCCCAAGCTGAGGAAGTCTTGGCAGTGCAGTAATGGAGGGCGGTGTGAAGAAATTCCATTACTGTTGGGTGGGGGGGCACAATAGGAGAAATTTGGGCACCACTGCTTCAGACACAGCTATTGTGCAGACATAAATCACCTTCAGATGCTTAATTCCCCCCAGACACTGATCCCAGAACGGTGACTCCCCATCTGAGCCAGTTTCTGTTTGGGGCATTGAGTCCATGGAAGGGACGTGCATTGGCCAAAGGTCCATCAAAGACCTGATACCCTCAGGCCAGGCAGAAGCCCTCTGAGGTGGCCTCTCAGTGACCATAGTGGGGCTACGTGGATCTGAAACCCGTTCATCTAAGAAGTTGCTTGCAGTGGAAAGAGCTTGTGACTGGATGCCATAGGGCTGTGCAGGGTGCTATGAACTGGCAGGTGGTTTCCAGATGGGGCCACCCCTTGCCAAGACAGGCACCTTTGGAGGAGTTTCCAGGGAATTGTAGGACAGCATTGTCAGACTAGCTTGTGCCAGCTGTGGTATGGCTGCACTGCCCTGCATCCACGCTGAGAGTAACTCAATTGAGCTACATATGACAGCCCGGGAGCCTTCTGCTATGAGCAATACATGACTGAGGGAATTTTGTTTAGCTCAGTGATACCATCTCCACACATTCACTGTGTGTCTGTAACTGCTCAGCGACACCCTCTACTCTTTCCTCTCATTCACTCTGCTCCTGGGTTTGTCTGTTCCAGAGAAGTTCTCCCTGGCTGGCTCCCCGCGCCCCGTGGTGGGGGTAGTTGGCCGGGATGTGGTACTACCCTGCCAGCTCTCACCCCCAGCCCGGCTGCCCAGAATGGATGTGCTGTGGAGGAAAATTGGACCAGGATTTATCCCGGTTCACGAGTTCATGGATGAAGGTTCCCAGGACCTGCCGGGGGCGAGTTACCAGACTCGGACGGAGCTGTTCCTGCAGGAGTTCAGCAGTGGGAACGTCTCCCTGAAGCTGAAACAGCTCCAAGTGTCAGATGACGGGAAATACCAGTGCCTTGTGAGGAACCCAGAATGGACCCAGGAAGCCATCACTGAACTACGGGTTGCAGGTGAGAAGCAGCACTAGGGGATGCGCTGCCTGGGCAGCCAGAGCATCCTGTACCCCTGGTGGCACCCCAAATCTGAGCCCAGCATGGCATTATGGTCTTGTGCTGCAAGGAGCTGTGTGCAAGACTCAGGAGGGGGCGCTCTCCCCTCACACTCAGCACTGACCCCCCTGGGGTGCTAGCAGGGTCAGTGCTGCATTAAACAACCTCTTTTCAATGAGACATAATGCTATGGTCCTCAGCTGTCATGCTCATGGCAGTGCTGTTTGAGGGAGTGGGACCTCTACCCCAAGTTCTGCCCAAATGCTAGCTTAGGTGGCAATTATATTCAGCCTCCCTGAAACTCCCCCTGCAGTTTCCAAGGGCTGGGATATTGTTTTTTTATTCCCTGGGCACCGATCATGCATTCAGTGCTGCACAAGGGCAGTGGAAGGGACGGTCTCTGCCCATTTAGCTCATTGAGTAACATAGCCCCAGACAATACAGTTCAGAAACATCAAGCCCCAGTGAGGGGCCCTCCTGTGATAATGCAGAGCATTGAGGTTGTTTTAAATCAGCTCCCATCTTTGGTGGCTCCTAGTCCAAAGGTGCTGCAGGACATGTATGCTTTTGGGGAGATATTTAAATGAGGGGAGGGTGGTTGTGTGCAGCACAGGGAGAGGGAAATCCAAGCAGGAGGGGTGGCTTGGCCTGGGGCACCATTACCAGTGCAGGAGAAGGACACCAGAGGGGACAGTATTAGAAGGGTGGCACAGGAGGAGTCGTAGCAGTGATGTAGGCGGGGTCACCATCCCTCACTTCCTGCTCTGTACTGAAGTGCAGTGATTCTGACAGCTGCTGGGCTCCATTCCAGAAGTGGCTGCATTTCAGCAGCAGGTGCAGTGATCTCTGTGTAGCAGTTTCACCCTGCACATTCCTCAGTGAAATTTCAGGGCTCAGTGCTCTATGGAAATGCAAGATTATATTATTTAATTTCCCGAGTCGTCAGGATGAGGGGTCCCAGGGATGCTTTGCATATATGGGAATGGAGCTTTCCAGTCACAGCCCCAGCGGTAGCTGGGGAATCACATGGTGCTACCAAAGACACGATTTCCTGATACACACACTCTCTGTCTCTCCCTGTAGCTGTGGCTCCAGTGTTCATTGAGGTGCTAGGCCCCCAGGGCCAGGGGATTGGGCTGGCCTGTAGAACCGCAGGCTGGTTCCCCAAACCCGAACTCCAGTGGGTTGGCAAGAACGGGCAGAACCTGGCGATGGAGATTGTGACCGACATGACTCAGGACAGGGAGAACCTGTATAGTGTTGTGAGTCACGTCACTGTCACAGAAGGAAAAGATAATGGAGACATCAGCTGCATAGTGCGGAATGGCCTGCTGGGGACCGAGCAAGGATCTGCCATTCACCTCTCAGGTGAGTTCCCTCCCAGCCCCCTATGCAGAATGGGTTGTTGTTAGCACTGCCCAACATTGTTAAGGCTGCTAAGTTGTTACTGCTGCTAGTGTTGCTGTTCTTGAAGTTCCATGGATGCTCTTAAGTTAGAGCTGCATGTTAATTCAGCAGACTTCAATGTTATTGATATGAAAGAGCACAGGCTCCATTCGGTGTTGAAGGTGCTCAGTCAGGTTTATGGTAAACAAAACATGGTACCAGTGGCTCATAGGAGCTACAGTTACACTCACACGTGTGTGCTTCAGACATGGTACCTGCTCAGTCAGTGCACCAGGATGCTGTCCCCATACTAGTACAAAGATGCCCCTTCTATGACTTCTCCTTTTATACACTGATACAAACAAGTTACATATTTCACTCCAGATGTGATTGGTGATCAGCCCTTATCCATTATTCTGTCATCCCATCATTATCATACAAGGGGTCAGTGTTTTCCTGTAGCATCTCTTATGAAAGTGTTTACGTAGTTGCTTGAGAGATCTGTCATGTTTTTGCACCATCCTCTCCAGTCAGGAATGTGCATACCTTGTGTTAGCCAATACCCAATCAAAGAATCATATAATATTAGGGTTGGAAGAGACCTCAGGAGGTCATTTAGTCAATCCCCTGACCAAATAAGGACCAACACCAACTAAATCATCCCAGCCAGGGCTTTGTCAAGCAGGGCCTTAAAAACTTCTAAGGATGGAGATTCCACCACCTCCCTAGATAACCCATTCCAGGGCTTCACCACCCTCCTAGTGAAATAGTGTTTCCTAATATCCAGCCTAGACCTCCCACACTGCAACTTGAGACCATTACTCCTTGTTCTGTCATCAGGTACCACTGAGAACAGTCTAGATCCATCCTCTTTGGAACCCCTCTTCAGATAGTTGAAGGCTGCCATCAAATCTCCCCTCACCCTTCTCTTCTGCAGACTAAATAAGCCCAGTTCCCTCAGCCTCTCCTCGTAAGTCATGTGCCCCAGCCCCCTAATCATTTTCGTTGCCCTCCGCTGGATTCTCTCCAATTTGTCCACATCCCTTCTGTAGTGTGGGGCCCAAAACTGGACGCAGTACTCCAGGTGAGGCCTCACCAATGTCGAATAGGGGGGAATAATCACTTCCCTCGATCTACTGGCAATGCCCCTACTAATACAGCCCAATATGCTGTTGGCCTTCTTGGCAAGAAGGGCACATTGCTGACATATTTCCAGCTTCTTGTCCTCTGTAATCCCCAGGTCCTTTTCTGCAGAACTGCTGCTTAGCCAGTCAGTCCTCAGCCTGTAGTGGTGCATGGGATTCTTTCTTCCTAAGTACAGGACTCTGCACTTGTCCTTGTTGAATCTCATCAGATTTCTTTTGGCCCAATCCTCCAATTTGTCTAGGTCACTCTGGACCCTATCCTTACCCTCCAACATATCTACCTCTCCCCCCAGCTTAGTGTCATGCACGAACTTGCTGAGGTTGCAGTTAATCCCATCATCCAGATCATTAATAAAGATGTTGAACAAAACCAGCCCCAGGACCGACCCTTGGGGCACTCCACCTGATATTGGCTGCCAACTAGACATTGAGCCGTTGGTCACTACCCATTGAGCCCGACAATCTAGCCAGCTTTCTATCCACCTTATAGTCCATTCATCCAATCCATACTTCTTTAACTTGCTGGCAAGGATAGTGTGGGAGACTGTATCAAAAGCTTTGCTAAAATCAAGATATATCACATCCACCACTTTCTCCATATCCAGAGAGCCAGTTATCTCATCATAGAAGGCAATCAGGTTGGTCAGGCATGACTTGCCGTTGGTGAATCCATGTTGACTGTTCCTGATCACCTTCCTCTCCTCCAAGTGCTTCAAAATGGATTCCTTGAGAACCTGCTCCATGATTTTGCCAGGGACTGTAGTGAGGCTGACTGGTCTGTATTTCCCCAGGTTCTCTTTTTTCCCTTTTTTAAAACATGGGCATATATATATTCCCTTTTCCCAATCATCTGGGACCTCCCCCGATCGCCACAAATTTTCAAAGATAATGGCCAGTGGCTCTGCAATCACATCAGCCAACTCCCTCAGCACCCTTGGATGTATTAGATCTGGACCCATGGAATTGTGCATATCCAGCTTTTCTAAATAATCCTTAACCTGTTCTTTCACCACCGAGGGCTTCTCCCTCCTCCCCATACTGTTTTGCCCAGTGCAGCAGTCTGGGAGTTGACCTTGTCTGTGAAGACCAAGGCAAAAAAAGCATTGAGTACTTCAGCTTTTTTCATATCATGTGTCACTAGCTTGCCTCTCCCATTCAGTAAGGGTCCCACACTTTCCCTGACCTTCTTGTTCCTTGCATACCTGAGAAACCTTCTTGTTATCTTTCACATCCCTTACTAGCTGCAACTCCAATTGTGCATTGGCCTTCCTGATTACACCCCTACATGCTCAAGCAATATTTTTATTCTCCTCCCTAATAATCTGTCCAAATTTCCACTTCTTTTAAGCTTCCTTTTTGAGATTAAAGTCACCGAAGATTTCACTGTTAAGCCAAGCTGGTCGCCTGCCATATTTGTTATTCTTTCTGCACATCAGGATAGTTTGTTTCTACCTCCTTAATAAGGCTTCTTTAAAAATACAGCCAGCTCTCCTGGACTCCTTTCCCCCTAATATTAGCCTCCCAGGGGATCCTGCTCATCAGTTCCCTAAGCGTGTCAAAGTCTGCTTTTCTGAAGTCCAGGGTCCGTATTTTGCTACTCTCCTTTCTTCCTTTTGTCAGGATCCTGAACTCAACCATCTCATGGTCACTGCTGCCTACGTTACCACCCACTTATACTTCACCTACCAATTCTTCCCTGTTTGTGAGTAACAGGTCAAGAGGAGCACGGCCCCTAGTTGGTTCCTCCAGCACTTGTACCAGGAAGTTGTCCCCAACACTCTCCAAAAACTTCCTGGATTGTCTGTGCATTGCTGTATTACTCTCCCAGCAGATGTCCGTGTGATTGAAATCCCCCATTAGAACCAGGGCCTGTGATCTGAAAACTTCAGTTATTTGTCCGAAGAAAGCCTTGTCTACCTCATCCTTCTGATCTGGTGGTCTATAGCACAGACACACCACGACATCATCCTTGTTGCTCTCGCCTCTAAACTTAACCCAAAAACTCTCAACAAGCTCTTCTCCAGTTTCACACTGGAGCTCTGAGCAATCATGCTGCTCTCTTACATACAATGCAACTCCTCCACCTTTCCTCCCATACCTGTCCTCCTTCCTGAACAGTTTATACCCATCCATGACAGTGCTCCAGTCATGTGAGCTGCCCCACCAAATTTCTGTTATTCCAATCACATCATAGTTCCTTGATTGTGCCGGGACTTCCAATTCTTCCTGCTTGTTTCCCAGGCTTCTTGCGTTCGTGTACATGAACCTAAGATAACTAGTCAATTGCCCTACTTTCTCAGCATGAATCAGGAGGCTTCTGGTCTTGTTTCCTCCTGGTATCCCAGTTCCCCGCTTACCTCTGGGCTTAGGTCACCATCCCCCAGCAAACCTAGTTTAAAGCCCTCCTCACTAGGTTAGCAAGCCTGCTTGCGAAGATGCTCTTCCCTCTCTTTGTTAGGTGGATCCCATCTCTTCCTAGCAATCCTTCTTCCTGGAACAACATCCCATGGTTGAAGAATCCAAAGCCCTCTCTCCGACACCACCTGCGTAATCACGCATTCACCTCCACAATTCAATGGTCCCTACCTGGGCCTTTTTCTTTAACAGGGAGGATGGACGAGAACATGACTTGTGCCTCAAACTCCTTTATCCTTCTTCCCAGAGCCACATAGTCTGCAGTGACCCACTCAAGGTCATTCTTGGCAGTATCATTGGTGCCCATGTGGCGAAGTAGGAAGGGATAGCAGTTCGAGGTCTTGATCAATCTCGGCAGACACTCCGTCACATCCTGGATTCTAGCTCCAGGCAAGCAGCACACTTTTCATAGATTCATAGATTATAGGACTGGAAGGGACCTCGAGAGGTCATCGAGTCCAGTCCCCTGCCCGCATGGCAGGACCAAATACTGTCTAGACCATCCCTGATAGACATTTATCTAACCTACTCTTAAATATCTCCAGAGACGGAGATTCCACAACCTCCCTAGGCAATTTGTTCCAGTGTTTAACCACCCTGACAGTTAGGAACTTTTTCCTAATGTCCAACCTAGACCTCCCTTGCTGCAGTTTAAACCCATTGTTTCTGGTTCTATCCTTAGAGGCTAAGGTGAACAAGTTCTCTCCCTCCTCCTTATGACACCCTTTTAGATACCTGAAAACTGCTATCATGTCCCCTCTCAGTCTTCTCTTTTCCAAACTAAACAAACCCAGTTCTTTCAGCCTTCCTTCATAGGTCATGTTCTCAAGACCTTTAATCATTCTTGTTGCTCTTCTTTGGACCCTTTCCAATTTCTCGACATCTTTTTTAAAATGCGGCGCCCAGAACTGGACACAATACTCCAGCTGAGGCCTAACCAGAGCAGAGTAGAGCGGAAGAATGACTTCTCGTGTCTTGCTCACAACACACCTGTTAATGCATCCCAGAATCATGTTTGCTTTTTTTGCAACAGCATCACACTGTTGACTCATATTTAGCTTGTGGTCCACTATAACCCCTAGATCCCTTTCTGCCGTACTCCTTCCTAGACAGTCTTTTCCCATTCTGTATGTGTGAAATTGATTTTTCCTTCCTAAGTGGAGCACTTTGCATTTGTCTTTGTTAAACTTCATCCTATTTACCTCAGCCCATTTCTCCAATTTGTCCAGATCATTTTGAATTATGACCCTGTCCTCCAAAGTAGTTGCAATCCCTCCCAGTTTGGTATCATCCGCAAACTTAATAAGCGTACTTTCTATGCCAATATCTAAGTCGTTGATGAAGATATTGAACAGAGCCGGTCCCAAAACAGACCCCTGCGGAACCCCACTCGTTACGCCTTTCCAGCAGGATTGGGAATCATTAATAACAACTCTCTGAGTACGGTTATCCAGCCAGTTATGCACCCACCTTATAGTAGCCCCATCTAATTTGTATTTGCCTAGTTTATCGATAAGAATATCATGCGAGACCGTATCAAATGCCTTACTAAAGTCTAGGTATACCACATCCACCGCTTCACCCTTATCCACAAGGCTCGATATCCTATCAAAGAAAGCTATCAGATTGGTTTGACATGATTTGCTCTTCACAAATCCATGCTGGCTGTTCCCTATCACCTTACCACCTTCCAAGTGTTTGCAGATGATTTCCTTAATTACTTGCTCCATTATCTTCCCTGGCACAGAAGTTAAACTAACTGGTCTGTAGTTACCTGGGTTGTTTTTATTTCCCTTTTTATAGATGGGCACTATATTTGCCCTTTTCCAGTCTTCTGGAATCTCTCCCGTCTCCCATGACTTTCCAAAGATAATAGCTAGAGGCTCAGATACCTCCTCTATTAGCTCCTTGAGTATTCTAGGATGCATTTCATCAGGCCCAGGTGACTTGCAGGCATCTAACTTTTCTAAGTGATTTTTAACTTGTTCTTTTTTTATTTTATCCGCTAAACCTACCCCCTTCCCATTAGCATTCACTATGTTAGGCATTCCTTCAGACTTCTCGGTGAAGACCGAAACAAAGAAGTCATTAAGCATCTCTGCCATTTCCAAGTTTCCAAGACTTGTCGAGTCTCCTTGTCTGGTCGGCAGATGGATGACTCCATCCCCCTTCGGAGGTAGTCCCCAACCACCATCACAACCACCCGTCTCCTCCTCTTGGGAGTGGTGGTCATGGAACCACCCCTAGGACAATGCATCCCATGCCTTCTGGCCGATGGGGTCTCCTTCTGATCCCTTCCCTCAGAGGACTCTTCTAAATCCTTCTCCGCAGTATTACCTGTGCACAGAGCCTGAAAATTGTTTTACACCTCTATCTGCACTGGGGGTACACAGGTTCTCCTCTTTCTTCTTCTGGAGGTCACATGCTGCCAATATTCTTCCCTGTTCTGCACTGCACTCTCTAATGTGTTATTTTTCCAAGGCCCAGTCTACTCTGGTTCACAGCCTTTAGCTCACACTTTTAGTTATACCTAGGGCTCCAGCAAGGCTTACATGGGTCACCACAGGAGTGTGGGGCCTCAGTCACTTGAGAATTGCACTCAGCTATGGACTGTTTTTGGTACTAAGACAGGAAATGTCCTTCTAACCTGATTTGTGGGGCAATTAGTGATGGAGGTTTCTGTGATCTTTACAAACTACCTGTCAAGATCTGGGCTGAGTCTTGTGAAATGAACTCGATATTGTTCTTGGAGGAGATGGCTGGCACATTTGGTTGATAAAGGTAACTGTGCTGACATAGACTCAGGGTGTGTCTGCACTAGAAATACTACAGTAGTAATGTGGTAGTGTAAACACTTATAACAGTAGTAGAAGGGATCCTTCTGTGGCTGTAATAAATCCACCTCTCTGAGAGGCAGTAGCTTGGCTGACAGAATAACTCTTTCATTGACCTAGTTGTGTCTACACAGGAGCTTAGTTTGGCTTAAATACATTGCACAGGGAGAGAAATTTTCCACAGCCCTCAATGATGTAATTAAGCCAATCTAACTTTGTAGTGTAGACTAGGTCTCAGACTCTGTAAGGGGTATGGCTTAGTTCTGCATGAAACTCTGACAAAAATTAGCCCTGTACAAAATAAATGTAGCCCACATTAAATGGATAAAAAAGTGGCTAACTGATAGATCTCAAAATAATTGTAATGGCGAATCATCCTCCAATGGGGATGTTTCTAGTGAGGTCCCACAGGGATCTGTTCTGGGGCAATGCTATTCAATAGCTTTATCAAAAAGTTGGAAGGAAATATAAAATCATTGCTGGTAAAATTTGCAGATGACCCAAAAATTGGTGGAGTGATACATAATGATGGGGACGGGTCAGTACTACAGACTGACCTGGATTGCTTGGTAAGGTCGGTTCACATTAACAACATGCTGTTGTGGATCCACAGGACCAGTGCAATGGCCCAAGCAAAAATTCCCATTTTGTCAAAAGTATTTCAACATGGCCAAATGCCAGGTCACCCATCTATGAACAAAGAATATAGGTCACACTTACAGGATGGGAGACTGTATCCTAGAAAGCAGCAACTCTGAAAAGGACTTGAACGTGAGCTCCCAGACCGATGCTGGAGCTAAGATGATGAACACAACCCTTGTATGTATAAATGAGAATATCTACCAGGAGAAAGTAGGTGACGTTACCTCTGTGTGTGGTGTTAGCCGGACCAGTACTGGATACTGTGTCTAGTTCTTGTGTCCACACTTTCAAATGGGATGTTGACAAATTGGAAATTGCTCAGAAAATAACTACAAGAACAATCAGAAGTCTAGAAACCTGCCTCACAGTCAGAATCATAGGAGCTCAAGTTATAGAGCTTATCCAAGGGAAAAGTTAAAAGGTGACTTGATCATGGTCTATCAGTACCTACACAGGGAAGAGGTCTCTAATCTAGCTGACAAAGGCAGAACAAGATCTGATGGCTGGAAGTTGAAGCTAGACAAATTCAGACTAGAAATAAGGTACACATTTTTAACAGTGAGGGGAATTAACCATTGGAAGAACTGACCTATAGATGTAATTGATTCTCCATCACTTGGAATCTTTAAACCCAAACTAGGCGTCTCATTCTATAAGATCCTCTGTGTCTGGACCAGAAGTTCTGAACTTGGATGCAGGGATCACTGGGGGAAGTTCTCTGGCCTGGGTTATACAGGAGGTCAGACTAGATGGTCATAATGGTCCATTCTGGCCTTAACATCTATGAATCCATGAACTCATAACACACTGGGGCCAACTAGGAAAACAAAAGTTCTCTGCTGAAATTATCTGGACATGGTGACTGAGAACTGGGAGCTGTGTGACCGTGACTATCCGAGCAGCCAGCTGGTGCAGGCAGGGCTGGGCAGGCTGGGCACAGAGCCACTGGCTGTTGGTTTGTAGCAGTAGGAGGAATTAGGACAGAGCAGAGTCCTGGTTCTTGTAACTGATGCTGCGCTGGCTTCTCTGGTTTCAATGACTCCCATTTGTGGCTGTGATTTGAGCCTGGGAGGCGTTCCCTTCAGTCCTGGGAATTTCTGGGGATCTCTAAACCAGGATTCAGCTGTCAAGCCAAGTGGCCAACGTTGTTCTCCAGCTCTGGGATGGGACTGTGTTCCTCACACACTGCACTCTCTGTTTGCCAGGTGACATCTTCTCCTGTGTTTGTCCCTGGCTGGCTGCATTCTGGGTATTGTTCACCCTGGTTCTCATTGCTGCTGGAGCTTGTGCATATCTTGGATACACAGGTAATGGGAATGTGTTATTTGCATGTTTAGAGCCCAGCCCTAGAGGGCACTGGGTTGGGGTCTGGGAGCGTCTTATTGTTCAGATATTTACCTTGTGTTGGTTTTAGAAAACAAACCAGCCTAACAAACTGGGGTCCCCAGCCCTACCTGTATTAGTGTATTGCTCAGTGTTTTCCCTTCCTTCCCTGTCTCACTGCAATGTCTGATTGTCTCACAGTGAAGCGAAAGGCCTTTCCGAAGAAACGCTCTAAAGAGGAGATGTTAATGATTCCTGGTAGGTTTCCTGCTCTATCTCTTGCTCTGTCTATTGAGATGTGTGAGCTCTGTGACTTCTTGGTATTGTCTGTGGTCTCAGTGCACACACTTTGATGATAATAGGTTGGCAAATATGTACTTTACAGCAGAAACCCAAGGGTCAGTCCTTGTGAGATTCCCTGCATGTGGGGCATGGAGATGGATTTGCAGTGACAACTCTGGGTCACATTCTGTCCCACTCACCCTGAGCAGTTGCTCAGTGGATCTTTGTCCTTAAAGGAAAGGACACTGCAAGGTCAATGATGCTCTGTGAGATGATTCTATCGCTGTAACGGTCGAATGCGATTAACTGCTGGAGCAAGCTCCCCAGGGCAGTGGTGAATTCTCCATCTCTTGATGGCTTTAGATCCAGACTGGGCATCTTTCTGGAAGCCATTGTAGCCAAACCCAAGTTATTGGGCTCAGTGCAGGGAGAACTGGGTGAAATTCTTTGGCCTGTGCTGTACAGATGGTCAAAATAGATGATCTAACGGTCCTGTCTGGCCTGAAACTCTATGAATCTATGACATTCACTTTCTTGAGTTGTGCTAATAGATGCAGCAGCACCATTTTCTTTGAAGTCCACACATCTAATTTATTCCACTGTGAACTTTTCAATATTTAAGAACAGTATAGATTTGCATTGTGATGGTGCTGAGTGGTGCTGACCCGTTCTGCTGGGCACTGTGCACACATGCAGGGAAATACAGATGAAGGGTGCAGAGAATGGGTACAACATGCCAGCGCAGTGACTGGGGTTCTCATGACAATCACAGCCTGGAAGAGCCCTGAGGATCTCCCTCTTTCATCTCCTTTGCCCTCTGCCATGCCCCCTTGTGGCCACCATTCCTCCAGCTGGGGAGGGCTGGACAGGACTCCCCTAGCAATCAGTGCTGTGCTGTAACTAGCCAGAGGGGTCACTGTGGAGTAACTAACCCTGCCCCATTGTTCTACTGGCCCTGCTGCACCAGCCCAAGGTCTGCTCTACATACAGCCCTGCCCCAGTTTAACTCAAGGCGTGTTTTGAAACATAATTAGTTAAACTGGTGCAAGTGTGTGTGTGTAGAAAAGGACTAAGGAGTGAGAGACTCCCCCAGGTCTCCTGCGTGTTGGTGCATATCACTGATCGCTCTGACTAACTCCAGTCACTCTGTGTCTCTGTGTCTAATGCTTTTCTCTTCCCCATTTTAGATAGTGGCAAGACCATTGTGACAGGGATCCGGGGGAGGGGGGCCACACTGAGACTGCTCAATCAGAGCAAACTCCAAAGAATGGGGCAGATGATCCCCTAAACTGGTGGTTATTTCTAATACTTAGATTCACCAATCCAGCAACAAAACAGCTTCTACAAAACCTTAATGGTTACCCAGAAGCCAAAACCACAGCTCCCTTAAAGCAACCCAGCCCTGGGCTCCTACCTAAGCAGCCAAGTCAAATATGATGAGGATGACTGAAAATCTTGTTCATCATATAAAAAATTCTACCAATCCTGAGGGATTGGACACATCGCCTGCCAAGTTAATGAATATTTCAGATCTTACCCAAATACATGCTGTGACAGGGTTGGGACTCACCGCCACAGCGTCTCCTACTGGTCGCCGCGAGGAATCGGTCCGATCCAGTAGAGCGCCTCCTTCTGGTGATGTCCCGTCTGTCGTCCTGCCAGGGGTTGGCGTGTGGACCCGCTGTGCTCCCGACACACAGGGTCCTCTTTCTGGAGCACTGTCCTCCGACAGTGTCCTTCTGCCTACTCGCACCCCCTTCCGGGGGAGGGGGTGATCAACAGCCCCACACCTTTAAGTCTGATCCCTACAGTCGAGGGTCTGGCGTGGTTCCGTCCGGCTGCTCCCTGCGGCCTATGGCTGAGTGTATGGCCCAATAGAACAATAAGAGGGGAAGGGGGGGACTCAGGCCCGCCCACTACTCTGAGTCCCGGTCCAGAGGCCCTCTGGCGACAGTCTTGCTGTCCTCCTTCTCCTTCCTCCTCTGACTACTCCTCTGGACCGCTTCCCCAACCGCCCTTCTCTGTGTTAGGCCTTCTCCTTCCAGACCTGCCACCTGGCACGCTACGGAGTAGGGCCTTCTCCCACTCTCTAAAGCTGGCCTGCACTGCACTGTCCGTGGTGCTGGCCTCCCAGCTCTGGAGACAGACCTTCCCCTCTGAAGGCCTGGGACAGACTAACTGCTCTCCCTCTGAGCAGCCTTTCATATGGCTGAGCTGGGCCCTGATTGGCTGGCCCCAATCTGTCCTCTGATTGGCTCCCAGTAAGCCCTTCTCTGATTAGTTGCGCGTCTACGCAGGCGCCCAGGCCTGCCGCAGCCCACCCTCTCCAGGTGTGGGGCAGCCACCTCACCACACATGCTTACAGCCAATTCTTATTAAATAAACTAAAGTTTATTAAGAAAAAGAAAAGAAAAGAGAGAGTATAGGTTAAAAGATCATTATACATACAGACATGAATAGAGTTCTTAGGTCAGTTTTATGGTAGAGATGGTGAGCTTTAGAGTTGCAAAGAGTTCTTTTCAGAATCAGTTCATCAGATTATAATCCAAAATAGGCAGACCATGTCCAATATCAGAGTGATCCAAACTGGAGCTGGAGATCTCAGTCTTGCAACTCAAACTTCCCCCAACGAAGCTTAAGCAGATCTGTGATAACAGCATCAGGGCCTTAGAGTTCTTTTATAGATCTCTGGCAAGCTATTGATAGTCTCTTGACAGCAGGTATTCCTTGGGTGGATAATAGGTGATCATTGTGGCTTTGAAGTAAGACCTCCTATTTCCTAAGCACCACTGGTAATTAGCTACATGGATTAACATAAGGCAACTGCCCATCTCCTGCCATTTACAGGTAGTTTACTACATACGTCACAAAGAAATAAAGACAATCATATTACTACAGTCACGGTTCATCTAAATGTTAACATCTTTTGATCTCTGAATTAACAGAATACAGTGATAGGAACCTTTTGGTTACATTGTCAGCTTCTAAATATATATATATATAAACAGAAAAAACCCCAAACATTATCTTCTAACATGTCTCTAAAGCAGGGATCACAAACTCAAATCACCACAAGGGCCACATGAGGACTAGTACATTGGCCCGAAGGCCATCACTGACACCCCCGTGCCCCTCAGCCCCACCCCCACGCCACCCCTTCCATTTGGCCCTGCCCCTTCCCTGCCTCTTCCCACCTCTTCCCCACCCCCATTCCAACCCCTTCCCCAAAGTTCCCACCCCAACTCCGCCACCTCCCTGCCCCATTCCAACCCCTTCCCCAAATCCCCGCCCATGTCCTGCCTCTTCTCCATCTCATCCCCTGAGCGTGTGGCTCCCTGCTCCTCCCCGCTCCCTCCTGGAAAGCGCTAAGCACCGCCAAACAGCTGTTCGGTGTCAGAAAATGCCTGGAGGTAGGCAGAGGAGCAGGGACACAGCGCGCTAGGGGGAGGAGGAACGGGGGGGAGGGGAGCTTGGCAGACACAGGAAATAACTTGTGAGGGATGGGGAGGCATGGGGAAGCTGGTGGGCCGCAGGAAATAACCCCACGGGCCACATGTTTGAGACCCCTGCTCTAAAGGTTGAATCTTGGTTAGTTAGCCTGCTAGTGCTTAACCCCTTCTGACTCAGGGCTGGTCCACACTAACCCCCCAGTTCGAACTAAGATATGCAACTTCAGCTACGTGAATAACGTAGCTGAAGTCAAAGTATCTTAGTTCGAACTACACGGTACTTACTGCGGGTCCACACGCAGCAGGCAGGCTCCCCCGTCGACTCCGCATACTCCTCTCGCGGAGCAGGAGTACCGGTGTCGATGGCGAGCACTTCCGGGATCGATCTAGACAAGATGCGATAAATTGATCCCAGAAGATCGATTGCTTACCGCCGAACTCAGAGGTAAGTATAGACGTACCCTCAGTGTCACACCCATAGTAAATGTGTGCAGGGCTGGCTCCAGACACCAGCTTACCAAGCAGGTGCTTGGGGCGGCCACTCCGGAGAGGGGTGGCACGTCCAGCTGTTCGGCGGCAATTCGGCGGATGGTCCCTTACTCCTGCTCAGAGTGAAAGACCTCCCTCCGAATTGCCGCCGTAGATCACGATCGCAGCTTTTTTTTGTTTGTTTGTTTGGCTGCTTGGGGCGGCCAAAACCCTGGAGCCAGCCCTGAATGTGTGTCTGTGATTTCATGGTATAATGAGATAAGAAAATCACCACACGCTCTATATTGACCTTAGTCACCGTCATGATCATCTCCCCCTGCCCTGGAAATAGCCAAACAGTGCAGAGGTTGTAACTCAGATTTCAGTATCATCCTGAACAACAGAGAGTGAATTTAATGCGTATGGGATGGTGAGACTCAGGCTTGTCTACACTGCCCAACAGTTCAGATTACAGGGCTGTGAGTAGCAACGGACACCAAAGTGATGCTCTGTAACAACCCCGTCTGGATGCTGTGGATGTAAACTTAAAGGTTCCTAGTTTGCATTAACATAGTGCTATTTGAAGAGGACTACCTTAGTGTGAATTAGATACTGTGTAGTGCACACCTGCATCCATATGGGACAGTTACAGTTAGTGAGGGGCTGGGCAAACTTCCTCCATGCAGTTCTGTGGATATCAATTCTGACCTGCAAAATCCCTACTATCCAAATTCTGAGCTCCCACATGCACACAGCTCTGCTGGTGCCCATCAGTCCCCAGCCACAGCCCCCCAGTATCCAAGTCCTGGACTCTCCCAGGACTCTGCCCAAACTGGGAAGCTTGATCCTAGCTGCAGTGTAGATGTACCCGAAGTTTGGAACAACCCCATGTTACTGGGTTTGGAACGACCCACATTGAACCCATGATGGTCTCCTTTTCATCTCTCCTCAGAGTTCCAGGAGCTGCCTGAGAAGCTTGGTAAGTTCATCCACCTCCCCACTAGAGCCCCTGGGCAGAGGCTCCCAGCTGAGCAGATACAGAAGCATCAACACCACAGGGCAGGGCTGAGTGAACAGTTTGGGCCAAAATCTGAGTCACGTTCATCACCCCAGTCCCACGGCAGCACTGTGAGCTCTCTGCAGCAGACACAGGGTTACCCACTCTCATGTCTGGTTAGACAGACAGGTGTCACCTTGCCTTTGATAATCCAATGCTGATCACATTGTTCTGATGCAGCAGGAGGGGCCAGCCGCTTTCTACAGATGACTGCTGGAATGCAGCTCTTCTGGGTCATGTGCCAGAATGTGGAGATGAGCAGAGACCAGAGTCAGGCTCCCATTTCCATGCTTTATTGCCAAGGCCAGATCCCAGATCTGAGCTCTAATCCTCTCCAAGTCCGCCTATTCCCTGATTACACCTGGAGTGTGTACGTTTGATGCTCTAAAGGGTTATTAGTAGTTCTCCTTAGATGGAAGGGTTGAGAATGTCAGAGCTGTATAGATCCAGACATGTGTCTTCCACCAAGGTTAGATGCTTTGCAAATCCCAGTCTGATTTTTAGGCTGTCAGATCCTGTCAGTCTCCCTTTAAAATCCCCCAGTCTGCTGGTGATCACCAGAACCAAGCTACAGATTCAGTACAGGCCTGAGATGTGCTCTGAGTGACACCGGTGTAAATCCAGATTTGCTCCAGTGAAGCACATAGAGTTATTGTGGATTTACAACAGTCTCACTGAGAGCAACATTTGCTCCAGTCCCAATACTAACAGACAATATAAAGGCATCCCTGAGAGCCAGTTGTTACTATTAGCAGAGATCTCTGGTCTGTGGGGTAAAAGGGCCTGTCTCTTGCTTCACACAGCAGGGAAATTTTTCCTTTGGCAGGGAGGGCCCATGAACCACATGTAAAACGATCACACGGTCACAGAGCAGCACCCAGAACTGAGCCCTTTGCCTAAATGACAGGGAATAACTCTGTCTCTTTCCATTTCAGGCAGGGCGGTCACAGAGCTAGGTAAGAGGACGTATTTCCATGTCACATTTCACATCACTCGGTTCCTTTCTATTTGCCAATTACCCCCCTCCCAGAACAGCATCTCCTGTGGGAGCGAGTTCCCCACATTTGCTGGGCCCCTGACCATGTTTGTTCCTCTTCCCTTGCAGAGTTCAGGAGGGCTCGGAGCTACATGGGTGAGTGGGGCTGCAAGGGACTGAGCAGATGCTGCGCTGGGGTTACTGTTATCGGCATTACGTAGCTGAGCTGTCAGAGGCATGGGGTCCCCAGGGGGGGCAGGGCATGAACTGGCTGCAGAGCCATGGGGCTTGATGCCATGAATGGCCCTCAACACACTGCCCTCAGCTGGAAGCCTCACACTCCTGGGCAGCTCCCTCACCATCCCCCCTCAGTTACTCCTGATATCCCCAGAAATCTCACATTGTTCCTTCAGCAATGATCCATCCCTACCCCGTCATTGCCCCTGCAGCCCCACTCAGCCCTCCCTCTGCAGCCTGCAGTCTTCACCCCCTGGGCACTCTCCGTGGCCACTTAGAGCCCTAATGCCTCTCAGAGACAGATCCTGTATTGGGGACAGTGAGAGGAGCAATGAGTCCAATCCCCACTCCAGCTCCCCCCACCTCTGCCGAGCTCAGGGGCCAGGCCCAGCCATAGCACTGGAGCTCCCCAGAGCCCACAAACGGATACAGGCTAATGGTGCCAGTCCCACTAGTCACCCCAACCCTTAATTCTCTGTCCTTCACTCCAGCTTTGTTGGCTGGAATCTCTCCTGTGGGATCATGGAGTCCCTGACTGACCCGTGGCTAATGGTTTTTTTCTGGTTTTTCTCCCCAGTCTGTGTCACCCTGGATCTAGATCACAAACACTCTGAACTCACTGTGTCTGAGGATGGCAGAACAGTCCAGCACAACCCCTCAGCCCCAGGGCCAGCTGCCCCCTCTGGGGCCCTGATCTCCATGGGGAGGGAGGGGTTTGTGGCCAGAAAGGATCATGGTGGTGGAGTTTGCAGGTGGTACTGGGAGATAGAGGTGGGGGACAGCCCGGACTGGGAGCTGGGGGTGTTGAGTGAGTCTGTGAGGGACAGAATGAGACAGGAGAGGCTGGAGAGACTCCCTGAGGGGGGATGCTGGGCTCTGGGGAGATCTGGGGGGCAGTATCACCCCAGGGAGGCTGACACTGTGATCCAGAACTGGGGTGTGAAGCCGACAGTGATTGGGGTGTATTTGGATCTAGATGAGAAGAGTCTCTCATTTTATAATGTCCGTGCAATGGCCCTTATCCTGGAGATTCCTGTGGAAGGTTCTGAGAGATTGTTCCCATTCCTCAGCCCTGGTCACACTGCGGGGAGGGACCAGGGAAAACCCCTCATCATCTGCCCCCGCAGTGACTGGGATTTCCGCCAGGAATCAGGGGTTAGTGCGTTTGTTAGTCAGGGAAATCAAGGGGCAGGAAACAACACAGGGCCACCTGCAACAGCCCGAGCCCCTGCAGAAGATCAAGTGAAAGGAAACAGCCCATGGTCATCTGCAAAAAAAAATTTCCCAAAACTCCTGCCCACCAACCTGCTCCCCAAGAAGAGAATGGGGGATAAAACAGAGCAGGAGCATCCACAAGTGAAAACACCCACCAATGAGAAGGGGGAAAAGAAATGCCCAAAGTCCCAGGTCTGAAATCCTATCTGCCAAACCCTCCCCTAGGGCAAAGAGAATCACGCAGAGAAAAAAGCTCAGAACTTGACTCCTGAAGGGTCTCTGGAGCTGACTCTTGTTCCAGGGATACCAGGGCCAGGAAATACGACAGGGGAATCAGACCTAAACGCCGACACCTGGGAAAGAACCTCGCCCCACAGGAAACGTGGGGAAAGGCGACACGTCAGATGTTTCCGCCCCCAGAACTTAAAGGAAAACCATGGCGATTCGTGATAACGTTTTGACCCGACCCCCAGTTACATCGGAATGTGCTGATTGGAGGGAACTGCGTTAATGCGACTGTTAAATGTAGGAAATTCAATACACACCGGTCAGGGGATGCAGGGGGGAAGGGTCTCACAGCAGCACTGACTCACTCCCATTGCAGACACACACACACGCTGCTCCTGCCAGCCTCAGGCCATGCGAGTGGTGACAGGATCGGGCCCTCTGCATGTCAGACTGGGTTGTGATAGTCTCACACTGAGCAGCACCCCAAGAGCAGAACCTGCCCACCAACCACCGGAGCCCTCTCCTGGGCTCTGGCAGGACTGGCTGGTCTCACTGGGAGCAGAGACGATGGACGATGCTGCAGAAGCTTCTCATGGAACAAGGACGTGGGGAAGTTCAGATGATGTTCGAAATTGTAGAAAGGGCGCTGGAGTGCAGAAGGAGAACAGCCTGCCAGCTGCAGCATTGCCAATTCTCATGGTATTTTCTGTTTCCCTTAAAGCCCCAGCTCCTGGAGTCCTGGGATTGTGGGAGAATCTCAGCTTTGGTGTAAAATAAAAAATAAGTTTCTAGCCTCTGGCTGTGGCATGGAGCAGTAAAGTGTGACCCCAATGCCCCTGTGTGCCGTGTCTGGCTTTACTGCTGGGTGTGCTGCATTTAAACCCTAGGGCCTGGTGGTCAGTTTATTGTAGGTCGTGATGGGACACAGCGGCGAATGGGGGGAAGGGAGCCCTCGGCAGCGCCATCCATAAACACTGGGTCCACGCTAGGTAAAAAGAGTGTGTGTGATGAGCTGGCTGGGCCCAGACAGTGCTCTCAGTGTCAGACCCCAGTGGAGACAAGGCAGCTTTGGAGCTCTGGGCGTTTTATGTCCCTGTAGCTGGTCGTGGTGGAACTCAGAGAGGGTGTTACGGTATGAAACACACACCACCTGGTGCAGGAAATATACCTCATCTGTCTGTCTGTCTGTCCGTCCAGCCTGGCACACTCTGCTCTGACCACTCCCAGCCTGTTAGGCGTTTCACTAGGTGCTGGAGGGGGATCATCTGAGCTGGGCTGTTCTGAGCTCCCAGGGACTGCAGCCGAAACCCCAGCCACTCCCAGTGCAACCAGCAGGACATAGTGAAACCAGTACGAGCTAGACATATTTGGAGGGAGATAGGAGAGCCACAGGGTCATTCCGGAGCCCCCGGGAGTCTCCAGGCCCCATTTCCGCTTTACCTCCATCTCCCTCCAGCCCCTTCCAGGCCGGAACAACCCCCCAAGGAGGGCTCCCTCCAGGTCCATCTTCAACATATGGCCTGTATCCAAAGTCACCTGTACATGGCCCAGGCACTCCCTCCAGGCGCTCATGGTGTTGCCTGATCTTTAGATTGTGTATTAATTATGTAGATTACTTAAGAATCCCCAGTTATCACTTTGAGGGTTGACAGGTTCTTGTCCCAAGATCAGGCCCAGTATTATTTAAATTATTATATAATTGGGAACCCCAATGTGCACAGTTGTAACATTCACACTATATAGTTTATTAAAACATTTAGCACAGTTACAAACATCCCAGCTCAGTAAGGTATGCAGAGATACTACAGAATGTATATCTGCACATCCATATACTCACACCATCCCTTGCACAACCTGATATGTTAGCCATCATCTTCCTCATCACCATCACCTTCCTCATCATCACCAGTGGCCATCCTTCTGGCACCTCCGACGGACTACATCTCCTCCTACCATCCCTAGGCTGGGATGCCACTTTTATAATATGGTACACTGATGCTGTTATGTTCAATGCATATTCAATGGGGGATTTTCCCCCTTTTCCTTATTTGTATCTCCTCACCTTAGTAATGTTGTAGTGTCTTTTTTCTGTAGGTTAGTATATCAATGATATCAACTTATTATTATATACGTCAATTCATCATCATGGCCCTTTTGCAATTAGGTACCACATTTGTTATTTCTGGGGTGGGGATGAAGCATCTGTACCATCCAGTGATGCTCCTGCAGGACCTCGCTGGTCTCTGAAACTCAGCCAGCAGGAGTGCTGGGATCTCTGTATCCATCGATCTGGGGTCTGATCAACACAGAGCCCAGAGAGTGCGCGTCCCACCGGGCCCACGTACATCTGCCACGTACATCCGTGTCTGCCCCAGAACAGCAGATTGAGGCTCCTCCCAGGTGTCATTCAGATCACAGCATCCTGGCCAGAGGGGAAAAACTCTCATAGCTCTCAGGCCAATGCCCGTTAACCTCTAGGAGATCACAAGAGTCTCATGTAGGACAAAAGGCAGATTCTTCCAGGGCAGTGGTACAGGGATGATCACAGTGAGCCCTTTGTTATAAGGGATCAACGCCTCATGGCCAGAGGGGGCCTGGTACTTTATAGACCCCAGCCCGGCAGAGGTGGCAGATTCCACTATAAAAGTTGATTTTTCTTGTCCATCAGCATCTTAGGGAATTTGCCAATACGCACGAGTCAAGTCCAGAGTACTTAGGAATTTTGTACCCCCCAATAGATCCAGTAGGTCCCCTAACTGCGGGGGGGGGGGCAGCGGAGGGTCATAGATCTGGTTGGAGGTTGGGTTTACTTTCTAAAGCCCACAATAAACCTCATGGTTTTATCTTTCTCAGGAGTCATCACAACAGGAGACGTTCAGGGGCTTTTGGTCTGAGCCTGGTGGGACTCTCTCTCTGTGAGGGCAGCTCTGTCACTGCTCAGACCCCCGTCTCTTGGGCTTTAGGTTAGGCTCCCCTGGAGAACATAAGAGATGAAGAGAATGAGCCACAGAGACACCGGCTAGGCCAGAAATATCACAGTGTGAGAGGTTCTTCAATCCCACATCACAATGTGTGATACACCCCCGCCCCGCTGGGCTGCTAGCTTGGGGTCAGGCCGGTGAGGGATCACTGCTGGGTGGGGGAAGAGGCGTCTGCACAGGAGACTCTGCAGATGCTGAAGGCTCTGACAGTTCATCCTGAAGGTGCAGCTGGAGTGTGTGTGAAGAGAGTCGCTGCTCATGGCACTGACTCTCCTCTCGCTTCCCTCTTTTGAGCAGCAGCTGGTCACTGTCTAGTCCTGCAGTGTCATATATTCATCAATATCCTCTGCAGGGCTGAGAGATGGGTCTAATTCTGCCCTGGCTGCCCAGGGGTTTAGGCCAGGGGAGGGAGGCAGGATTCAGCCCAGGGTATAGGCGCAGCAGGTGGGGGACGCTCTGTGAGCTCAATGAAACCCCTGCAGCCCATATCCCAGCCTGTGTGTCTGACACTTGCCCTGTGTTTTCAGGCCCATCCCAGCCAGGCTCTCCCCACACTGGGACACAAACAGCTCCTGTGCGTTGGCTTACAGGGTCAGAAGGGATGTTAGCTCAGCCAGTCTGACTCCTGGACAGCCCAGAGACTCACTACAGCTCCCTGCATTGAGCCAATAGCTCGTGTGGGACCAAAGCCTCTCCCAGGAAAGCTCCAGCCTGGCTCTGATGCTGTCAGGCAATGGAGAATCCCCCCAGCCCTGGGTGGTTTGTCCCAGGATTAATCACCCGCCTGGACAGAAATTGGACTCTCGTTTCTCAGTGGGACTTGTCTGGCATCAGCTGGGCCCAGGCTCCCCAAGGCTCAGCCTGTTCCCAGCTTTAGAGGGGGGAGGGACGTGATGGGGAGGGTTTGTGGGAGGTGGGAGCTTTGGGTAAATAGCCCCAAGTCACTGGAGCCCTGGGCTGTGGGCTCAGCTCTGATGCAGCATTGTCAGCCCTGGAGCTCAGGGCCCGTCGCCAAGGGGGGCTGAATAGATGGAGATTGGCTGCCCCAAGTGCCCTGCGAAGGAGCGGCAGAGAGGGACAGAGCCCAGCTCTCCAAATGCCTGGGGACTGGACAGCGCCGCCTCCCTGGAGTCAGCAGCATGTGGCCCTGAGGTGACAGCTAAGGGCTCCTCAGTCAGCACACGGCCACAGCCGCCGTCCCAGCAGTGACCTCCCAGTGCCCGTGCAGGGTACGGCTCACACACGGGGGCAAGGGGCTTGGGCGCTGCCTGGCCCTGCTCTGCACGGAGAAGGAGCTGCCCTTTCTCACCTGCTCCAGGTCCTTCAGCACCTGGGGCCAGATTCAGGAGCCCAGCGATGCAGACGGACGTCTCGTGCGACTGACAGAGTGCACAAGGGAGTGAGGTGCCTAACTCTCATTGGCTGCCAACAGGAGTCAGGTGCCGGGCCTGCCTAGGAGCTCTAGTGAATCCCACTAGATGCCTGACTGCAGCGCTAGGTGCCTAAATACCTTTGTCACGCTGGCTCCCCATTCAAGGCTAGGGATTGTGGCCTAGTAGACAGAGCACTGGCCTGGAAATCAGGAGATCTGACTCCCGTTCCTGGCGCTGCCCGTGCCGTCCTGTGGGACTGTGGACCAGTGATGTCCCCACATTCCTGTGCCTCAATTTCCCCATCTTTTTCCCTCCTGCAAAAAGCACTTTGAAATCTATGGATGAGCTCAGTGTGGTTATTAAACCCTCCCGCCAGGCCAGACCTGTGTTTAACAGGGTAGGTTTGGCTGAATCCTCTGTTACTAAATCAGGAGAGGGGTTTCATTGACATATTTGATGTGTGTTTGATTCTCATGCTTCTAGTGCTTCATGAAGACGCTGTGGCCGGGGGGTGTACGGGACAGGAAATGGGGAGCGGTGATGATCAGACGTGAGGACAGGACAGTAGTATAAGGGCCCTACCGTCAATCAAACCCTAACCCCACCCCTTGACCCCTTAAGCCCCGCCCCTTGACCCCCTTAGACCCTCCCACCTGTCACCGGAAGTCCCGCTCCATGGGGGTATTACTTCCGGGATCAAGGTGCCATCTGACCGGAAGCAAGGTGTGTCATGTGACCCCTCTAAGAACTCCTCCCACCACCCTCTACCAATCAGGAGAGGTTTCATCCCGATAGGACTGCCCCGAGAGGAGATTTTGACCAATCAGGGTGACTTCTGGGGTGGGGGTGACCGGTCCGGAAGTGGGTCGTGTGACCGCACTAAGAACTCCTCCCAAGGCCCTCCCCCAATCAGAGTGCAGCACCATTACCCCATAAGTCCCAGCACCGGACAGAGGAGGCCATCTCTTACCAAGGACACATGTTTTCGAAATCATGGAAAGACTGCTGAGAGGAAACATGGACTCCTTCACCACCCTCGTGAGAACTTCAGACTTTGTTTTAGCCCCAAGGGTCTTTGACTGTCAGCAACAGTTCCGAGGAGGAGGAGGGAGTGACTGAGTTGAGCCCTTTGGCCTGGATATGCCGGAACCCGACCCCAAAACCCTCGTGAGACACCCTGATGAGCGTGACAGCCTCTCTTTGTCCACCCCCTCAGAGGTGGAAGGCGATCGCGGCTCGGGGGAGTCACCGGCGGACAAGGCGAACGGAAAAGACGGCGCTCAGGTAAATGAATGATTAAGAAGCTACGGTCGAGGAGCGGTGGGTAATGGGTTAGGAACCGGGGGTTGTGTAAATTAAAAAACAAGCAGTGCGGGTGCTTACACATTTTCTTTTCTGAAAATCTCTCAACAGCTCGACGATGCCTTTCTAGAGGACCCGGAGGCCCTGGACAGCGTTGCATCAAGCCGCGAAGATGAATTGGGCCCACCATGTTTTTGCTCAACGCCAGTACAAATTGTTGAAGAGGACTCTGAGGATGATGGCTATGAGGAGTTTAGGAGGCGGCTTGACATAGAACTAACTGAGCCAGTGCCATGTCGTGAGTGTAAAAAAGTCATGTGGACTATTGTACGTGTTGCTGTTTATGCTGTCCTTAAACACTGCCTTAGGGAATAGCTTTTTGAAGATTGTGAGGACTGTGTCATAGACGCACCAGCCCAATGGCACCATGACTGTGTGACTTGGACTTCAGTGGATATAAACTGCAAGCCTGTGTGCTGAGCTGTGTTTGGAAAGCTTATTAAACACTGTTATTGCCATAGGTTATGCTATGCAGTGTCTGTGCCTAACCCAAGAACATTTAGCGCAAGGGGTGATCGTGATAAATGCTATGCAATTTAGTGGAGACCCTGACCGTGTGTTAAAGAATATGACCAAACCGGAAGATGCCTGCTTACAGCGTTATATTGACCGTCTAGTCTGCACAAAAAGTTACAGAACCCTGCTTAAGAAAAAGACTATTTGTAAGAAATCTAAAAGGATTAAGTTAGAGAATGGTGAGGGGACAAACATGCGATATAAAACTTGGTAGCTGTAAATTTAAAAAAAAAGGGGGGGGGGTTCTGACTATCTGTGTTTTGTTAGAAGGCCTTTGGCACTTAAGTGAGCTAAAAAAGTTTTAATGAAGCATCTTGGTTTGTTTTCAAGGAGCTGTATGTCTTTTAAATAAAAATAAATAAATTGTTTGTGAGAATTAGCTCTTGAGTTTCTCTCTGTGTGTGTAAAACAGACCCATTTATAGTAAAAAGCTGAAATGTATGTTGTAGTGTGTGTGTGTGTGGGAATCCTAAAAGTGTGCTTACAATAAAACAAACAGGGCTAGTTCAGACATGCATTTGAGTACAATAGAGTTAATATTGTTAGCCAAATAGGGCCCGTTTCCCCCCGGAGCTTACCTAATTACACCAAGGAGGCACGGAGAGACAAGAAGACGGGTACCAGGTCCTTTATTTGTCAGTCAGCTGAGAGGGTGCTCCTCGACTCATGCCAGAAGAGACACACCTTACATGGCTGAACAGGCCCTTTTTATAACCAGTAACAAACAACTCAGTTCTCATCCTTTTTACGTCATTATGCTGACCGATAGATAATAGGTTACACAGGATACATATATTATTTTGGGGAGGGGGGATACAAGAGACATCTGTTGCGGATACATTTATCATATTGAAGGGAGAACAAGGTACATCCCTTGACCCTTTGCACTAAATACCTTGGGGATATATGGGAAAGCAACTGCAAACTAACTATTTCTCTCTGTTCCCTCCTTATCTCTATTATTTCTGCTAGTGTGAATGAAACTGCAGCCATCTGCTAAAAACGCTGACCAATACATTTCTGCTTCAGCCTGCTTCAGAGCATGTAAGCAGTTAGCATAGAAGTAGGTGAGAGTTCCCAAGATGGAGTCACTGTGGTTCACAGACCCAGAACAAAAGAGTTTCATCGACACTTTGGCTTTCTACTCTCCCGAGTTACCTGGTAGCTATGCCTAGTGGATCCCAACAATCCCCCCTTTGAGAACACTCAACAAACCTTTGTTAGAGTTTTCTCATACTCTAAAGACAAAATGCGATTAAGCTCCATGCGATCAGGATTATCAATGAAAATAAAACCAATGCTCAGGGTTCTTGCGGGGAGTATGCTGTGACTATTCGGAAAGATCACAACGCATTCCCAGCGACCCTTACTGTCTTTTAAATAGCAGCTTAAGTCCCAAATCGTCGTTAGCAGTCTTCTCCGCAGGCTGGACAGTCTACTGTTCAGGAGTGGGCACTGCTTTCAGTCGAGAGTGATGAATCCAGTTCTTGTGTCCTTTGACCTTTGCCACTGTATGGGTGACAAGCAGGATGGTGTGGGGTCCCTTCCACTTCTCTTGGGCCTGGTCTACACTAGGCGTTTATGTCGAAGTTAGCGCCATTACATCGAATTAACCCTGCACCCGTCCACACTGCGATGCTATTTAGTTCGACATAGAGGTCTCTTTAATTCGACTTCTGTACTCCTCCCCGACGAGGGGAGTAGCGCTAAATTAGACATGGCCATGTCGAATTAAGCTAGGTGTGGATGGAAATCGACGCTAATAGCTCCGGGAGCTATCCCACAGTGCACCACTCTGTTGACGCTCTGGACAGCAGTACGAGCTCGGATGCTCTGACCAGCCACACAGGAAAAGCCCTGGGAAAATTTGAATTTGAATTCCTTTTCCTGTCTGGCCAGTTTGAATCTCATTTCCTGTCTGGACATCGTGGCGATCACAGCAGCACTGGCAACGATGCAGAGCTCTCCAGCAGTGATGGCCGTGCAGTCTGTGAATAGAAAGAGGGCCCCAGCATGGACTGATCGGGAAGTATTGGATCTCATCGCTGTGTGGGGCGATGAGTCCGTGCTTTCTGAGCTGCACTCCAAGAAACGGAATGCAAAGATCTATGAGAAGATCTCAAAAGACATGTCAGAGAGAGGATACAGCCGGGATGCAACGCAGTGCCGCGTGAAAATCAAGGAGCTGAGACAAGGCTACCAGAAGACCAAAGAGGCAAACGGACGCTCCGGATCCCATCCCCAGACATCCCGTTTCTATGAGGCACTGCATTCCATCCTCGGTGCGGCCGCCACCACTACCCCACCACTGACCGTGGACTCTGAGGATGGGATATTGTCCACGGCCGGTTCCTCGGACATGTTAGCGGATGGGGAAGATGAGGAAGGAGATGAGGAGGGCGAGGCAGTCGGCAGCGCTCACAACACTGATTTCCCCGACAGCCAGGATCTCTTCATCACCCTTACAGAGATCCCCTACGAAGCGTCCCCAGCCGTTACCCCGGACACAGAATCTGGGGAAGGATCAGCCAGTAAATGTTGTAAACATCTAAACATTTATTTTTAACAGAACAGGAATATTAACAATTAAAAGAATGGGTTGTTCATGATTACTTTGCCCTAGGCACTTAACGGTTCAGTCATGGGCAGTGAAAGTTTTGAAAAAAAATCTAGCAATGTCCGGTTTTCCGTGATTGTCCTGCCCAAGCCGCTCTACTGTTTAGTCCCTGCTACTGCAGCTAGAGTAAAATGCGGTCTATATGTGCAGGGATAGAGCAGTAATCCTCCCGGGACATCTCGATGAAGCTCTCCTGGAGGTAATTGGAAAGCCGTTGCATGAGGTTCCTGGGGAGAGCGGCCTTATTGGGTCCTCCGAAGTACGACACGTTGCCGCGCCACGAGACTATCAAGTACTCGGGAATCATTGCTCTGCACAGCAGGGCGGCATACGGCCCTGGTCTTTGGAGGCTTTCCCGGAGCATTCTCTCTCTCTCGCTGTCAGAGATCCTCATCAGGGTGATGTCGCCCATGGTGACCTGCTTTGAATTAGGTAGGGGAATGTTAGTGTTGGGACTGCTTGCTCGTTCCTTTACAGAACTGTAACCGCTGGTTTGCAGCCACGCGGTGGAGGCGGGAGAGGGGCTGCCGAAAGGGATCGTTCCTGGGGACAGCAGCGAGGGGGTGGGACAGGGGCAGAGTTCCCGCTTGCCGGATTGCTGGCAGCAGGGACTGACATTGCTTTAAATGTGAAATGAGGCCAGTGGTAATATAAAAGTTTTAAACTGCCACAAGTCTACGGCTTACCATGTCTGCCTGCAACAGAAATTCCGTTGTGCTGCCCCGCTTCTCAAATGTGCTGTGGAAGACCCCAGGCACTGAATGCGAAGGCCGAGAATTCGACCTTGTGCTGAGTGCGCATGTGATAGGTGCTGTGCATGGTCTTGTTCACAGAGAAAGACTATGTTCTTTGTTCACAACTACATTTATCTTTCTGAGGAATTCACTCCCTTTTTCCCATTCCCACAGCCACATCTGCGACTGTCTCACAACCTAGCCTGGCATCACACTCCCAGAGGCTAGCGAAGATTAGGCATAGGAAGAAGAGGACACGGGAGGACATGTTCTCTGAACTTATGGCCTGTTCCCAAGCCCAGGCAGCACAGCAGACCCAGTGGCGGGAGAAATTGACCCAAATGCAGCAAGCAAACATGGATCGGGAGGAGAGGTGGCGGCAGGAAGACCAGCAGGCGACTCAAACGCTGCTTGGACTACTGAGGGAGCAAACGGACACGCTCCGGCGCCTTGTGGATGTTCTGCAGGAACGGAGGCAGGAGGACAGAGCCCCGCTGCAGTCCATCTCTAACCGCCCTCCCCCGCCACCAAGTCCCATACCCACCTCACCCAAAGTGCAAAGAAGGAGAGGCGGCAGAGTCCCTGCTAACTCTCACTCCACCCCTGCAGAGAGCTCTAGTAGCAGAAGGCTCTCATTCCCCAAAACTTGAAAAGTTCTTTCATTCCCGCCTGACACAAGCCCCCGTCCAAGTTTCACCTCCCAGTTCCATGTGTAGTTGATAATAAAAAATATGTTCATGTTAACTACTGTTTCAATCATGTTCTTTTGGAGGAGGAGGGGAAAGGGGGTTGGTAATTGGACAGGACAGTCACCTTTGGCAGGGTACATAGGCGGGGGCAGGCACAGCAGCAGGGCACATACACAGTGCAGTGATGCAGTGACTAGTTACCCTGGTTAGTCTGGGAGGTTGTTTTCATGTTATGTGGTGGGGGGTGGGTTGCTCTGTGACTTTGTGGCGGGGGAGGGCAGTTACAGATCTTAAGCGGCGGTCCTTATGCAGGATCACAGAGCCACGCAGCAGGGGATCTGTAACCGTCCTCCCCCTGCCACAAAGTCACATAGCCCCCCCCATACACACAGTCCCGATCAGGAGGGGTGACAGGCTCCGTTGAAACAACCATCCCACCGCAGCGGAGCCCGTCAATCCTTGAGTTTAGAAGCTTCATTCGCGTCACTACACTACACCCGCTCCGCACCACAGTCTGCGTCCCAGTTTTAAAAAATTCCCGCGAAAACAGTATTAAAGAAAACGGTGTGCATTAACAAAGTAGAACTATTTTTATTTCGAAACGTGTGTTGGAAGGGGGTATGTAACTGGGTAGGATAGTCAACATTAACTGGGTAAAGAAACGGGGGCAGGTTCAGCTTCTCTGTACACAAACTTAAAAGTCACAGGTTACCCTGCTCACTCAGGAACTTTGCTTTCAAAGCCTCCCGGATGCACAGCGCTTCCCGCAGGTCTCTTCTAATCGCCCGGCTGTCTGGCTGAGCGTAATCAGCAGCCAGGCTATTTTCATCAACCTCCCACCCCGCCATAAAGGTCTCCCCCTTGCTCTCACAGAGATTGTGGAGCACACAGCAAGCTGCTATAACAATGGGGATATTGGTTTCGCTGAGATCACAGCGAGTCAGTAAGCTTCTCCATCTCCCCTTGAGACGGCCAAAAGCACACTCCACCACCATTCTGCACTTGCTCAGCCGGTAGTTGAAGAGTTCTTTTTCACTGTCCAGGGCGCCAGTATAGGGCTTCATGAGCCAGGGCATTAGCGGGTAGGCTGGGTCCCCGAGGATGACTATAGGCATCTCCACATCCCCAACAGTTATTTTGTGGTCCGGGAAGTAAATACCTTGTTGCAGCCGTCTAAACCGACCAGAGTTCCTGAAAACACGGGCGTCATGAACCTTGCCCGGCCATCCCACGTAGATGTTGGTAAAACGTCCCCTGTGGTCCACCAGTGCTTGCAGCACCATGGAAAAATAGCCCTTTCGGTTAATGTACTGGGTGGCCTGGTGGTCCGGTGCCAGGATAGGGATGTGAGTTCCATCTATGGCCCCACCGCAGTTTGGGAATCCCATCGCTGCGAAGCCATCTATGATCGCCTCCACGTTTCCCAGGGTCACTACCTTTGGCAGCAGTACATCAACGATTGCCTTGGCTACTTGCATCACAACAACCCCCACGGTAGATTTGCCCACCCCAAACTGGTTCGCGACTGACCGGTAGCTGTCTGGCGTTGCAAGCTTCCAGAGGGCTATGGCCACTCGCTTCTGTACACTCAGTGCAGCTCGCAACCAGGTGTCATTGCGCTTCAGGGCAGGGGACAGCAACTCACAAAGTTCCAGGAAAGTTCCCTTCCACATGCGAAAGTTTCGCAGCCACTGGGATTCATCCCAGACCTGCAGCACTATGCGGTCCCACCACTCAGTGCTTGTTTCCCGTGCCCAGAATCGCCGTTCCACGGCATCAACATGACCCATTGCCATCGTGATGTCCTCGGCGCTGGGTCCCCTGCTTTCTGAGAGGTCTGTGCTACTCTCAGACTTCAGGACATCACCGCGGTGCCGTAGCCTCCTCGCCTGACTTTTCTGCATCTGCCTCAGGGAAAGGTGTATGATAAGCTGCGAGGCGTTGAGAGCGGCCACAACTGCAGCGATGGTCGCAGCGTGCTCCATGCTCGCAGTGCTGTGGCATCCGCGCTGTCAATGACTGGAAAAGTGCGCAAACTGATTTCCCGCCGGCGCTTTCAGGGAGGGAGGGCGGGAGTGATGGACGGATGACGACAGTTACCCAAAAGCACCCTCGACACATTTTGTTACCCAGAAGGCATTGCCGGCTACACCCAGAATTCCAATGGGCAGAGGGGACTGCGGGAACTGTGGGATAGCTGACCACAGTGCACCGCTTCGAATGTCGACGCTTTCACCGTTAGTGTGGACTCACAAAGTCGAATTACTGTCCTTAGTGTGGACACAGACGTTCGACTTTGCAATATCGATTCCAAAAATTCGATGTAAGTAAATTCGAACTACTCTCGTAGTGTAGACAAGGCCTTGGAGAGGCTCGTCCTTCCAGGTTCGCACGAGAACGGAGTCACCAGGCTGCAGGGAGTGGACCCGGAGTATCCAGCAGAAGAGGCTGTGAATCTTTGGTGTGCCTGTGAAGAAAAGAAAGAACAGCAGACAGAGGGCACATGTACTGAGACAAGAAACCATACCCCATCTCCCACTCCCCTGCCAGAACTGGGGTACCATTCATAGGCCATGCTCTTCCAAACATAATCTCGAAGGGACTAAGCCCTATCCTGCCCTTAGGGAGAGCACGAATGCGAAGTAACACAAGGGGCAAAGCATCAGGCCACTTAAGAGAGGCCTCCTGACAGACCTTTGAGAGGTGTCGCTTGAGTGTCTGATTTGTGCGTTCCACTACTCCACTGGCTTGTGGTCGCCAGGGTGTGTGGAGTTTCCAGGGGATTTGCAGAGCACTTGATATCTTTTGAACCACTTGAGATGTGAAGTGTGTTCCATTGTCAGATTCCATCCACTGAGGAAGGCCGAAGCGAGGAATGATCTCCTTAACAAACTTAAGAGCCACTGTCTTGGCAGTGTTGTTGCGACATGGGAAGGCTTCAGGCCGCCCGCTGAATCGATCCACTAAGACGAGAAGGTACCTGTACCCTTGAGTCTTGGGAAACTCAGTAAAGCCTATTTGCCACACTAATCCTGGGCCTGGGGTAGGTTCCAGGGTGGCTGGTGGCACTGCTACTTCTGGTCGAGGGTTATTCTTTTGGCAGATTAAACCTTCAGCTTGTACCTGTGATGCTAGTGGTTTAAGTCCAGAGGTTAGAAAATATTTATTCATGAGCTGGACAAGAGCCTCTCTGCCTGCGTGTGTGGTTTGATGCAGTTTCTGCAACACTGGTCGAATCAGGCCCTTGGGCAGGAGGATTTTTTCCTTTGTGGAATAAAGCCATCCCTCCTTTTCCTGGAGACCGAGACTGTCAGCCAGGTTTCTGTCCTCTTAGGAGTCCTGAGGGGCTGCAAGCTCACTCACTGATGGGATGAGGGCATGCATTTGGCCATTCTCCTCAGTTGGTGATTTCAGGGTAGCAGCTCGCTTAGCTTCCCTGTCTGCTCTGGCATTGCCCTTGGTTGCATCTTGATCTTTCCTTTGATGGGCTTTGCAATGCACCACTGCTACTGCTGAGGGGAGTTGTACTGCTTCTAAAAGCCGGAGAATTTGAGACCCATACTTGACCGGAGAGCCTTGGGCTGTTAGCATTCCCCTTTGCTTCCACAAACCAGCGTTAGCATGCAAAACCCCAAAAGCATACTTTGAGTCAGTAAAAATATTAACACGTTTGTCTTTTGCCAGCTCAAGTGCCCGAGTCAGGGCCACTAGTTCAGCAAGCTGGGCCGACGTTCCTGCTGGTAAACTCTCAGCTTCCACGGTATCATGAAGAGACACAATAGCATAACCAGCCCTCCTTTGCCCATCCACAACAGTACTACTTCCATCTGTATACCATTCCAAGTCAGCATTTGGGAGTGGCTGATCCTTTAGATCCGGGCGGCTAGAATACTGAACATCTATGATTTCTAAACAGTCATGTTCCTGCTTTTCTGTCTCTGGTAGCAGTGTAGCTGGATTAAGGGAGGGACAGGTCTGCAGGGTGACTTCAGGATTCTTTAACAGCTTCGCCTGGTACCGAGCAACCCGAGCCTGTGTGAGCCAAAGACCACCCTTAGTGTCCAGCAAGGCTCGGACCATATGGGGAATATACACTTGGACAGTTCCTCCCAGTGTCAGTTTCTCCGCTTCCCCAAGCACTAGAGCAGTAGCTGCGACCGCCCTCAAACAGGCTGGCCATCCCTTTGAAACTTGATCCAGTTGCTTAGGAAAGTATGCCACAGGACGCTTCCAGGCACCTAATAGCTGAAATGCCCTGTCCGCTTCTGGGGACCAGTGAAAGGGGTCATGTTCCGCTCCCTTAACACATTCATACAGAGGTTTAGCCCACAGTCCAAACTCTGGAATCCATATTCTGCAAAAACCTGCCATGCCCAGGAATGCCCTAAGCCGTTTGCTGGGGATGGGAACTTGGCAGATAGCCTCCTTTCTTTCGTTTGAGAGCTGTCTCTCTCCCTTCCTGATGTGAAATCCCAGATATTGAACCTCTAAAAGAGCAATTTGGGCTTTGCTTTGAGATACCCTGTATCCTCGCAGTTTAATAAAGTTTAGGAGACTCACAGTAGCTCTGAGACAAGGGATTAGATCCACAGCAGACAAGGGATTAGATCCGAACAGAGTGGGGGAATTTTTAAATCCTTGAGCCAATACTATCCAGCAAAGCTGCTTTTTAACCCTTCTGTTGTCCTCATTATGCCTTGCAGTATTTTGCAGATCTCATAGTTGCTTGGGCACATTCAAGCCCCCCTTTTTCTTGATTGTCAGTAAAGTCTTGGCTGTGTGTACAATGTCCTTGGACTGAGGCCAGCTGTATTTTCCTCTCAGTTAACTCATTCCGTGCTTTTTTTTTTTTTCTCTTCTCCCTTTCTCGGCTTCTTCTAACTTTCAAAGGAACCTTCTACTCTTCACTTGTACACCTTTTCTCTACCCATTAACACATACTCATTGCCATCATACACCTTTCCAGTAACATAACTTCTGTGCAAAGCTTTGAAGTAATAAACCAGGACAAGCACACTCACTTCTGAGGATTTCACTTTGTACAACCTCTGGTGTCCAATAGCTTTCCCTTTTTAAACCTTAAATGCCTTCTCTCTCTTTACCAGACCCAAAAACAAATTCAAATCTTTTATTCTCCTGGCTTTGACTACCCTGCTGCAGCCACAACCTTTGGTCTTTAGTTAAAACATTTTAAATCTTGTAAAGCGTTAAGTCACCTTAAGGATTAAATGCTAAATACCTTAAACAACACTAGTTTCCTGTGTCTGGCAAAAGTATTCTTAGTTTTGCAACTTTAAAACAATACCAATTCATCTCAAACTTATAAAACACAGATTGTATACAGCAGGAGTGTTCTTCAGCAAATTAGACTAACGTATTCATAGTCGAATAATTCCACTTAAATAACCTCTTGCCTGAATTACTTACAGACATTCCTACCAAGTTTCACTGCTTGATTCCCTCTAGCAACTACAGAGTTAACTTCTCACTCTCTTTTCTTAAATCACTTGCTTGTCTCCCAAAACGACACCCAATCAACTCAGATTTTACCATTCCAATTATTGTCCTGGGGATTTGAAATCCCCATGCTTATAATTACTTACTCTTTTCCTTCCACTATGCCCTCAAAGTTTCCAACCTGTTTTCCAATCTCTCTATCAGTTGCCTGCCCGCTTGGGCCCGATCCTGCTTTTCTCGCTGAACCGTCCCTTCCATGGGCACCGGCTTTTCTTTTTTCACTACCAATTTAGCTAGGAGGGTGGGTTTCTCAACTAGCCCCCACCCTTCCTGGTCTCTTCCCTTAAACATTCTTGCTCATAAGGCTACCCGAGTCCTCCCTCGTGAGGCTTATGGCTAGCTAGACAACCTTCAAAGATAGAAATGAACTTGCTTGGATTCGTTGAGAATTCTCCTGCCTCTGCCTTAAAAGCAGCCAGATGTTAAAAGCAACATGACACAAGATCCTGTGTTCCTGGACGGGCTAACACACTCTCAGTAATCAACGGATACAATCCCACCAAGGGGGGGGGGGTACTCTCTAAAGCCTGTGGGGGTGAAGGAGCCGAAGGGGACACCGATTCTGGCATTACAACAGTGGGAGGGTTCTGGGGTTTAGCAGCCGTTACTACCGAGCCTGTCGGAGTCAAATGGCACTTGAACAAAATATCAGAGCATTTTTACATAATACCATTCCATAATTAGCCTGGCGTTTAAACGCCTTCCAATTATTTAACATACATTCCAAGGGTGTCCCAGCATATGTGCTTTGTCCGGACCCCATTATGCTCGTGTTTAATTAAACCTGGTCACGGGTTTGACCGACCCCCCTTGCGATCAAGATATCCTGGTCACGGAGTTTCCCCTCGCAGGAGTCTCGGTGCGGCTAGAGTCGGTTTAAGTCCTAGACCTGGTTATCACAATTTTGGCTTCCAGCATATCATTAGTATGAAAAAGAACAGTACTCCTACCAAGAATAAAAGCAAGCCCTGGGGCTTTTCTACATCCCAGTAATTGTCCAATACGGCCCACAGACTAGGGAAGTTAGTGAAATTATTCATTAACCATTGCCTGGCTTAGTTATCTTGGCTTAGCGCAAGTTTGCTCCACAGTCCAGTCAAAACATAAGAGATCCTTGGACCAGAGGGAAAACAAGCTGAAAAGAAAAAGGAAAGACAGCTGAAAAGGAAAATTCACCGGCATCAGTGACTGATGGATGGATGATGCCCAGTAAATATATTTTGCTTCTTGGTTTGGTTGTTCTATGAGGTTTTGTATTTTAAGTAAATACATAGGTGTGGGTGGGAGATGGTAAAGTTCAGTTTTGTAAAATAATGTTTTTTTTCCCCTCATAGGCCTGGACAACTTTTCTGACAATGCTGTAGTCAAAGCTACAAGGACACCTCCTCCAGAACTGCCAACGAACCAGGAATCTGCTTTGAGACCTTTAACAACGCAAAACAGCACAAGAGTGCAGCTGAAGTATCCGGGCACTCCAAACCTCATATACGTCAAACCCAAGGACAAAACAAAAGACTCTGGTAAAAAACAACCATGCCACCACAACTCCAGTTCCTCAGCGGCCACCACCACACCAAGCCCTGAGGAAACTGTGAGCGAAAATGCCCACATTCACAAACCCGGAGCATGCGCTCTAGGGGTTGTGAATAAAAAACCAAGAACTGACAAACCATTCTCCCAAAACCATAAGCTCATCACAGCTCCCCCATATTCTAGTATTTGGGAAGAGCTTGTTGCTTCCCTCAGAAAAGTGATGGATGCTGTATCCTCGGGGAGTCTAAAAGAACGGGATTCTAGAAAGAAATGGGAAAAATATGATGCTTTGTCCAGAACCATGCTGAAAGACAGGAGGGCTGGAAAGGGTGGCTCTGAGCAGGCATGACTAGTCGTGGAAAGGGGCCTGGGTAAAAGGGGCACCCTCCAGGGTACACATCAGCTCATGTGTAAACATAAGGGGGGGGGGGGACAGTGCTTGGGGGATAAACAGATGGCTGCCAAAAAGTTCCAGGCCAGGGTCACTGTAAAGATTTTAAAAAGGACTAAAAGTGTAATGAGGGGGGGAAAAAACAGAGATGCCCCCTACTGGAGGCTCTCAAACTGGCTTGTCTGAAAATGGGGAGGCAGAATCAGACTCTGGTTTAGCAAATTCCCCAGAGGGCTCTCTAGACGGGTCCCATTCTACTCCCAATGACTCTCATGGAGGCGCCTCAGAGTCTGACTCTCAAATAGCATCTGATGTAGAAGATGCCATTAATGATCCCATAGAGGAACCTCCAAGTAACCCCGAAAATGCCAAGGTGTATATGGAGAGAGTGAGAAGTTGGCAATGTGAATTATCTAGATTTGGGGGGTCGGAGTATTGTGAGGAATTTTGTTTTGTCAATCTTGAGCAAATAAATTCAGCTCATCAGGTTGTTGAAGCCATACACTGGGGAATACAGTTAGTGCTTGATGACATTAATGGTAGGGTAGGCCCTGATGATTAAGTTCAGTTACATTTAGAGAGCCGTGATTTAACTAACTCTTTGTTTTCAGTCAAAAGAACTAGGGATGAGCTGTCTGCTGAGGATTTCTTAAATCAGACCTCAAAGCTGCTACAGAGCAATAGAGAGTTGCATGTCGATGGGACATTGCACCTCGTTGTGACAGTTGTAAAAAACAGGGGTGGGGGCACTCGTAGAGTTTTAAATTCTATCCTTAGTAGTCAAATTATTCATAAAGAGACAGTGTTTAGTAGACCTGACTTACACTGGTACCAATCTGTGTTTTGCGGGTGGGCTCTTGGCCGTCATGTCTGATTGTAAACCTACGGATACTGAATTGTTAGCAGAGGCAAGAAAGTTACATGAGAAACTGGGGTGGTCAGATCAAAAAAAGGTTATGCTCAGTGACGTAGTAAAGTTTGAACAGCATTTAGGAGTTCACATACAGGTGGTGCTGTATACGGTGAAAGGCAGCTGGGTTTTTTTTAAAACGGGGGGCACAGTGTACCCCAAGACTTATTTTATCCTGTTGCATGTTGAGCATTACTATGGGGTTCTGGATGTAAAAAAGTTGTTCGGAGCGAAAAATTATTGTGAGTTTTGCCACACGGCGTACAGCCACAACCACTCTTGCAGGTATCGTTGCCGCCTCTGCTTGAGCGTAACGTGCTCAGACAGTGTGGGCATGCAGCTGAGGTGTCCTAGCTGTAGACTGTATTGTTGGTCCAAAGAATGTTTAGACAGACATATCGACTGTGCCTCAAAAAACCAAGTTGAATGCCTGTCAGTCTTACGTTGACAAGCTGCATAGGTGTAAAGGGAGACGGTGTAAGCAGTGTCAAGGTTTGATCGTTGGTGATGTAGAGGGTCACCTCTGTTTTATGGACAGCCTAAGAAAGCCCGAATCTTCAGAAAAGTGTGTGTGTGTAATATTTTATGATTTCGAATGCACGCAGGAGACTGGGTTGCACACTCCCATTTTTGCTATGTCCCTAAAGCCAGAAAAATCCTGGGAATTTTAAGGGTGATGAGTGTCTTTCTGTGTTTAAGATCTCTATTGGCAAAGAGTTTTGGGACTACACGTTCCTAGCACACAATTCTAAAGATTATGATGCGTACTTCGTTGTTAGACAGTTACTGAAGGAAAAGATGGGCCTAGAACTGATCACTCAGGGTAGTAAACTAATGTGTGTGGAAGTTAAGGCCCTAGGCATTCGTTTTATAGACTCTTTAAACTTCTTGCCCATGAAGCTTAGCAAGCTACCGCAGGCGATGGGGTTTGAAGGGTGCAAAGGGTATTTTCCACACTTTAACACGTTAGAAAATCAAAATTTACGTGGGGCCTATGCCCGGTATGGTGCACTATGGTGTAGAAAGCATGATGCCCAGAGAAAGTTTCTCGACTGGCATGGGGACCACAGCTCTGAGGCGTTTGACTTGCAGAAAGAGCTCGTGTATTACTGTCAGCAGGATGTAAAAATTTTGAGACAGGCCTGTATCCTATACAGAAAAGAGATTATGAAAATGACGGAGAAGGGGGATGTAGTAGAAAAAACCTGGTAAATTCAGAGATAAAACTGTGTATAGATCCATTTCGGTACATAACACTGTCTGCATGGCTATGTACAGGTTTATGTTTTTGGAGCCTAATACAGTAGCTCTTCTCCCTCCAGACAACTATCACAGGCAGAAAAAGAGATATTCAACCCCATCTATTCAGTGGCTGTTGTATATCTCTCACAAAGAAAATATACAAATAAGGCACGCTTTACAGGGTGGGGGACTACATGTAGGACCCTACTTTTTAGACGGTTATGCCGATGTTGATGGGGTACGCACAGCCTTTGAGTTTAACGGGTGTTTTTTTCACGGCTGTGTCACCTGTTGTTGTGAAAAAGCACAAAATCCTATGATGGGGACATCTTTTGGGTTTCTTTATTACAAGACGCAGTTCAAGACCGACTTTCTGAAACGACTTGGTTTTGTAGTGAGGACTCTTTGGGAGCACGAGTGGGAGGTGATGAAAGAAACAGACAGGGAGCTTGCAGACTTTTTAAACTGAGCCCAGTTACCCCAGCCTCTCGTGCCTAGGGATGCTCTGTTTGGGGGGGAGGACAAACACTATCCGCCTATATTACAAGCCTAACCCCGGGGAAGAAATCCACTATTATGATTTTACCAGCCTGTACCCTTTCGTAAACAAAACCAAAGAATACCCTATCGGACACCCCGGTATAGTCTGACAAATTTGGACTCCTTGCAAATTATTTTGGAATAGCAAAAGTTAGTGTACCCCCCACAAGGCCTCTTTTTCCCATTGTTACCTGTCAGAGTGGATGGCAAGCTTATGTTCCCGCTATGTCGAACCTGTGCGGAAACCGAGCACATGCACCCATACTGACGAGGAGCAGGCCATCCTGGGGACTTGGTGTACGGTGGAATTGAACGCAGCCATAGCAAAGGGGTACATGGTGGCTAAGATCTATGAAATCGGGCATTATAATGAAAAATCTGATGAACTTTTTTCAGAGTACATAAATTTACACCTCTGCCTGAAACAAGAGGCTTCAGGGTATCCCAGTTGGTGCACAGATGAGGAAAAACAAAATAAGTACGTTAGCAATTTCTACCAGAAAGAAGGCGTGCATTTACGCCAACACGAGATCAGATCAAACCCTGCTAAATGCCAAATCGCTAAACTGTTTTTAAAATCTCTGTGGGATTATTTAGGGGACCTCACGAGCGAGATCCCGCCAGATCAACACATCACCAAGTTTGTGTCAGCAGGCCCGAAAACCTATGGGTATAAGCTGTCGGGTGGAAAGGCCTGTATGAAAGTCAAAGGTATTACCCTAAATGTAGCAAACTATGAAAAGATCAACTTCGACAGTTTGAAAGATCTAGTCCTGGACTATTGCACGGGTCTGCAAGAAAACCCCTCAAAAAAGATAGAGGTGCAGCAGCCCTCTATTGTAAGAAACAAAAACCAGTGGCAAATAGAGACAAAAACCCTTAAAAAGACACACAAAGTGGTTTACAACAAGAGGGTCCTAGGAGAAGGTTTTAAAACCCTGCCCTACGGCTTTTGAAAAAATGGATACGAGGTGGAAACACCCCTTTTCTGCAATTCTCGCGGGGCCTAGCAACTGCGGGAAAAGTTACTTTATAAAAAATGTGTTGGATAACGCCAAACACACACTGTCTGTTATGCCTGAGAATATCATGTGGTGTTACAGTTGTTGGCAACCTCTGTATAAAGAACTGCTTTGCAAATATCCCTTTATCAATTTTGTGAAGGGGCTGCCTGATGTTTTTGACCATGACAGTTTGTTTCCTACTAATAAAGTAAATATGATTATCATAGACTATCTGATGAACTCTGCTTGTGAAAGCGATGAAATCGAGAAAGCCTTTACCAAGTATGTGCATCACAGAAACCTGAGCATTATGTATACAGTTCAAAACGTATTTTGTCAGGGGAAAAAAGAGTTGCACGATTAACCTAAACACAAAATACATGGTTCTGTTCAAAAACCCCAGGGATAAATTACAAATTGCTACGCTCGCTCGGCAAATGTACCCCGGCAAAGCTCAATTCTTTCTAGAAGCTTTTGAGGATGCTACCAAAAGACCTTATGGCTACCTGGTGGTGGATTTAAATGCTTCCACACCAGAAGCTTATAGACTAAACCGGTCTTTTCCCTCCAGACTGGCCGGTGGTTTATACTTTGAAAAGAACAGCAGCTGGGTATAAAAAGAGATGACTTATCCGCAGGCCCCTTTTTAACAGCCAGGGCTGCTGACCGAAAACATGTCTAGCTGCGTGAAGAGAAACCTGGGCCTTTTAAAATTACTTAGCAGATCGTCCCCACAGCAAAGGAGGGATATACTGTGTTCAGCCTCTGATGATCTAGTAGTGGCCATCTCAGAAATAGCGCTCAATACCTTAAAAGGAAACATACCTTTAATACAGAATCAAGTGCGTGTGCTGAAAAAGAAACGCACGCTTATAAAAAGTTTGTGTAATAAAAGGGTTTCACTTAAAAGAAAAAAGTATCTGGTGAAGCAGTCTGGGGGGTTCATTGGACCTCTGTTAAGTTTTGCTATCCCTCTGATAACGGGGCTATTAACTAATCGATAATGAAGTATGCAGAAAAAATGTTCCTGGTGCCCAGCCACCAGTTGGAGCAATTAAGGGCTCCCCCTCCGGCAGAGGAAAATATTAGAACAACCGCAACTCGCTTACTGGATGCTGAAATGAAGTCTGTTCTTTAAAGAACTGACTTGGCCAAATACGAAAAGGCTAAACTTTACAGGGCCATGCTTCAAAGGTACCTAATGTATGTGAAGCAGAGCAATCCGGATAAAGGGGAAAATAAGTCTGTTTCTACCGGAACAGGAACAAAGTGTGACTGCCAAACCCCCAGAAACACCAAAGAACTCAGACTCTGTTGCTCAGGAGGTGTTGGATAACGTGCATAAGCGTTATAAGAAAAATGCAATAGTATTGCTAAATAAGCTGGGCCAGGATAAAAATCTCTCTTCATGGAACGATAAAGGGTCTTTTGTGTACAAAGGCTCTGTGGTTAATGGTTCTAACATACTCGACTTAGTCAGGGCCGTCACCCAGACATGTACCTAAAGGATGGGATGCGTTTATGAATGCCATGGCGGAACTGAACGTATCATCTTCCATCATGGGCAATGTGGCCAACAGAGATCTTTTGGAACACCTCAAGGCCTCAACTGCTGACACCGGGGTGGATCGAGAAACTGTGACCCCTTTTTTGCCGTTTAAAAAAAGGAAAATTGGCTAAAAGAGCCAAATGGCTCAGTGTGTAATGTTTTTCACATTCTAAATTAAAAAAAAAAACTGGTAATGTTTTGCTTTAAATAAAACATTTCTATAATTTAAAAAAAAATCTGTACTTTTTCTCAATTGGTCATTGTTTGGTGGTTTAAAAAAAAATCAATTGTCTTTAAACCCCTCACCTGGGGTTTATGTAAAGTGTAAGCATCCTGGTCTGAAAGCCATGCTGTTACCTGTCTTCTGTTTAAAGTTTTACTATGCTTTCTGGCCACTTGAAAAAGAGGGTTGACCCCGCCAAAGCTCCCAACTTCCCCAGGGCCGTAATATATTTTCTTGAACAGAGCCGTCTGTGTAGACATGACTGTTACTGGTACCGTCTTTTACTGCCACGAGTATGAAAGGGGACACTTTCATATTGACACATTTAAATAAGTTTTATTAATCGCCTGGTTTAACATGACCTTTTACAGCCCCCTGTAAAAATGGATGCCATGACCCCTACCATAAAGGAGTCTCAGATGGTTCATTCTTCCATTTTGTCCTTTTCGGCTTGAGATCTGTGTCTGAGACATGAGCAAAAACAGCTGATGCACGATATATTTACTCCCGTAGGGCTACTAATGTGTAAGTTCTTAAAGGTCTCTAAAAAGGCATCATCAAGCTGTTGAGAGATTTTCAGAAAAGAAACCATGTAAGCACCCCACTGCTTGTCTTTTAATTTACGCAACCCCCGGTTCCTAACCCATTACCCACCCCTCCTTGCCTGCCACTTCTTAATCATTCATTTTACCTGAGCGCCGTCTTTTCCATTCGCCTTGTCCGCCGGTGCCTCCCCGAGCCGCAATAGCTTTCCACCTCTGAGGGGGTGAACAAAGAGAGGCTGTCATGCTCAGCGGGGTGCCTCACGACTGTTTTGGGGTCAGATTCCGGCGTATCCATCAACGGTTGGGTCAAAGGGTCGCCTCGGAATGGTCACTGATGTAGTGTTTTCTCCACACAAGTCCAAAGGTGCTCGGGGCTAAAACAAAGTCCGAAGTTCTCGGGGGGAGGGAGGGGTAGTGAAGGAGTCCATGTTTCCTCTCAGCAGCCTTTCCTCGATTTCAAAAACACATGTCCTTGGTAAGAGATGGCCGCCTCCTCTGTCCGGCACTGGGACTTATGGGGTAATGGTGCTGCACTCTGATTGGCGGAGGGCCTTGGAAGGAGTTCTTATTGGGGGTCACATGACCCACTTCCGGGGGGGTCACCCTAACCCGGAAGTCACCCTGATTGGTCAACATCTCCTCTCAGGGAGGTCCTGTCAGGAAGAAACTCCTCCTGAGTGGTAGAGGGTGGTGGCGGGAGTTCTTAGGGGGGTCACATGACACACCTTGCTTCCAGTCAGTTGGCACCTTGACCCCAGAAGCAATACTCCCATGGGGTGGGACTTCCGGTGACGGGGAGTGGTTAAGGGGTCAAGGGGCAGAGTTAGAGCTTGATTGACGGTAGGGCCCTTATACTACTCAGGAGAGGGCAGAGGGGGGCCTTGAAGTGGACTCAGAGCAGCGACAGCATCTAGGTTCACAACTCTAGCCTGAAGGGCTGGCAGAGACTCTGAGTGGGAGAGGGGCCTTCCGCCCTGAGAGTTTCATCTGGACTTCACTGACCCCCTCTGCTAAACTGGCAGTCAGTGAATTATTTCCTCCTTCTGCCCTCACTGTATTTGTTCTTTTCTGGCAGAAGGCACCAGACGCATCATCACGGGTGGGCTCACAAGTTCTGTCTCTCCGTGTAATTAGCTATTTATGCTCTGTCCTCCAGTCCTGGAACAGAGGTGTCACAAACAGCATGTGGACAAAAACCCTCATTCAGGAATCTCACCTCAGCACCAGTGCTCAGTTCCCAGGCAGCAACTGTGTCCCAGGAACTTACTTTAGCAGAGTCTAAAGCTGGCTGTTTGCCGCAGCTGCCCCCAAAGCATCTGCATCAGCAAACCAACACCTACACAGTATGTCTGCAAAGGCTGTGTTCACAGCTCACAGGCCAAGGAAAAGATGGTGTCAGACTTTGTGTAACAGCACCACCTAGTGACTCCTGCCAGAGCGATCTAATGATATACACCTTTACCCCAATATGACGTGGTCCTCCGGAGCCAAAAAATCTTATTGCGCTATAGGTGAGACCGTGTTATATTGAACTTGCTTTGCCCCCCCTGCTCCTTGGCCCCTGACTGCCCCCTCCAGAGACCCCCATCCCTAATCACCCCCCAACCCCTATCCACATCCCCCTGCCCCTGACAGGTACTCTCCGGCAGCGGCAGGAAGCCACTCCACCAGCTCCCAGCTGCGGTGCTCCACTTCCCGCCGCCAGTGAGTGTGGAGAGCAGGGCTGGTGCAAGGATATTTTGTGCCTTAGGCAAAACTTCCACCCTGCGCTTCCCCCCCACACACACACATCAGTTCATTGAGGGGAAAATCCCAATGAGCCTTTATAGACCCCAGGGGCCAGCCATGCGCAGAGGCTGCTCCCCAGACCAGGTTCCCCCCGTCCCCACCCCTGAACTCCCCTGGAGGGTGCATAGCCCCCCCACGAGCCCTCCCCTCCACACCCCAGGCTTGGGCCACTGCAGCAGCTCGGCAGGGAGAAGCCGCCTTCCGGAGGCACCAGAGAGCCAGAGCTTTGGCTTGCGGCGGCGGCGAGCCCTAGCCATGGAGGAGCCGGCGCGGTGCAGGGGGGCAGCAGCCCTGCAAAGGTGGTGGCACGGCTAGCGGGGAGCAGCTGTGCCCCCCACCCCTCCTGCCCGGTGGCCCCCCCGGGAGCTCCTGCAGGCTGCAGTGGATGCATGCGGGCGCCGGCCCCAGATGTGCCCCCCCAGCTGCCCCCTCACCATGCTCAGGCTCTGCGGCTCCAGGGAGTGTGAGCCACCACCGCCACTACCCCTCCCACAGCAGGCTCAGGACCCCACGCCCCGGTGGCTCACGTGCCTGGGAGCCACAGAGCCTGAGCATGGCGAGGGGGAAGCCGGGGGTCACACGGGAGCTGGGGGACGCATGCATATGCTGCAGCCTGCAGGAGGCCTGGGGGGAGGGCGCGCCAGGCCGCAGCCTGGGCAGGAGGGGCGGGGAGCGCAGCTGTTCCCCACTAGCAGTGCTGCTGCCTTTGCAGGGCTGCTGCCCCCCTGCTCTGCTCCAGCTCCTCCATGGCTGGGGCTTGCCACCCCCACAAGCCGACGCTCTGGCTCTTCGGTGCCTCCGGAAGGCGGCTCCTCCCTGCCGAGCCAGGGCACTGCTTTTTTAGGGTTACCGTATTTCAACAATCAAAAAAGAGGACAAGGGGGTAGAGCCCCACCTGAATCCTGCCCCCATCCACTCCCTCCCACTTCCCGCCTCCCTCAGAACCCACAACCCCCCCCTGCTCCTTGTCCCCGACTGCCCCCTCTTGGGACGCCACCCCCTACCTAAGCCTCCCTGCTCCTTGTCCCCTGACTGCCCCCTCCTGAGACCCCCCACCCTAACTGCCCCCCTAGGACCCTACTCCCTACCTGTCCCCTGGCTGCCCCAACCCTTATCCACACCCCTGCCCCCAGACAGACCCCCAGGACTCCCACACCCCATCCAACCGCTCCCCACTCCCTGACAGGACCCCAAGAACTCCCAACCCATCCAACCCTCCCCCTGCTCCCTGACTGCTCCAATCTCTCTCCCCACCCCTGCCCCCTGACAGCCCCCCCCAGAACTCCCAACTCATCCAACCCTCCCCCTGCTCTCTGACAGGACCCCCAGAACTCCTGACACATCCGACCCTCCCCCTGCTCTCTGACTGCTCCGATCCCTCTCCCCACCCCTGCCCCCTGACAGCCCCCCCAGAACTCCCAACTCATCCAACCCTCCCCCGCCTCCTGACAGTCCCCCCAGGACTCCCCTTACCCTGCCCAGGCCGGTCAGATGCTGGCTCCACATGGAGCGACACCAAACAGGCTGCGGAGCCCACAGCCCCTCCCCCGCAGCGTGCTGGCAACGAGACGCTGAGGCGGGGGGAGCGGGGGAGGGACTCTGCCTGCTGGAGGCTAATGGGAGCAACTAAATCAGGCCCAGGCACCCAATCAGCCGCGCCGCACTCTGCGTGAGGGGAAGGGAGGGGAGGGAGGAAAAATCCCGGATGCCCCCCAACCACTTGGCACCCTAGGTGACCGCCTAGTTTGGCTAGTGGTTGCACCGGCCCTGGTGGGGAGGTTGGGGAAAGGAGGACCCCCATACTCACCGGTAATGGGAAGCGGAGCGCCGCAGATGGGAGCTGGCGGAGTGGAGCGGGGTGAGGCCGGGCTGCTCCGCTTCCGCTGCTGCCGGTGAGTGCAGGGAGGTTGGGGAAAGGATGCCCCCCGTACTCGCCTGTGGCGGGAAGCGGAGCGCAGTGGCCCCAGCCCACTCTGCTTTCCTTGCCCTGGTCCTAGCCGTGTTGCTGGGGTGGGGTGGGATGGTGGAGGGGTTTGTGGAAAGGTGCTGCACTCACCGGCAGCGGCGGAAGCGGAGCAACCCGGCCCCAGCCCGCTCCACTCCGCCTGCTCCCAGCCACAGTGCTCTGCTTCCCACTGCCGGTGAGTATGGGGGGCGTCCTTTCCCCAACCTCCCCTCACTCACCGGCAGCGGGAAGCGGAGCGCTATGGCTGGGAGCTGATGCTCTGATCCACCAGAGCATTGCTTTACCGCGTTGAATGCAAACCCGTGTTATATCGGGGTCATGTTATATCGGGGTAGAGGTGTGTGTGCCTCCAGAATTTAAGGGAATATGGCATTTCTGTCCAGTGCAAAATTCTGACCGTTCTCATTTTATTTTCATCCTGAATCCAGAGAAAAAGTCAAAATTTAAGATTTTTCATGGAACAGAAATTCAGCAACATTGAAGCACCTTTTTGAAATGTTTTTATTTTGAAGAAACAGCATTTTCTGCAGAAAACTGCTCCACTGGGTATTTGTAGACCAGCTCTGCACATGTCTCCACATGCTGCACAGATCTCTGGACCTGACTTAGGAAACCTCTTAAGCATGAGCTCAAGTCTAATCATATCCAGGACAACACCTTCTATGTATGTGCTTATCTTTAAGCACCTGCTAAAGTCCCATTGATGGAACAAAAATGGCTGTTTAATGTTAAGTTTGTACCTGGGTGCTGTCCCAAATCATGATACTTCCTTGAAGCAGGGCAGTTCCCACAGGGATGTTTCCTGCCTTGAGGAGCTTCCCTTAGAGCTGGGGGGAAATCCAGATTTATTGCCACAAAAAAAGTGTGAACAAAACAAGACTTGAGTTTCCTTTTTCAGAACAAAAATGAGACAAAATGTCAGTTAGAAACACAGAGTTTTGCTTTGTTTCCTTTCAAAGGGATGTTTTCCTTCCATTTCTGGATTTTGAAAACAAAAATGAAACAAAACTGTCAATTCAAAACAAAACCAAAATTATTTTTGTGGAAAGACCAAGAAGGTCCTTGCACATAAACTGTTTGGGGCAAAGATTTTGTTTCAGTTAAACTGTGTTTGGATTAAAATATAAGTTTAGCAAAAAAATTGGTGCAAAAACTTCAACAAACTTTACTCACAAAGAACAGCCCTGTTGCCCTGCAGGTAACCGTGGTGTGGGTTGCCACCAGGTATGTTCATGGGCTGTGCTGGGGCAAAGGGAAGGGCCTCCCCAACAGCTTCCATCACAGACTACCCCTCTGCAGCATGATCCCCCCTTAGATCTAGGCCTCCTGGAGCTCACACAGGGGTCCCCATTATACCATAGCTGCCCTGTATCTAGTGCTAGCACTGCAGTCCCACACGGCCATCACCGTGTCTCTTTCCATGTTGCAGGGCCAGCCATGTCCCTCATCATCTGGGCTGCTCACTGCACCCTGGTCCTGCTGCTCCTGGTGTCTGCGCCCGTCATCACCTTCGTGCTGGAGAAATGGGACCTGTCTGAGCCTGCGGAGCTTGAGGAGACTCATGGAGGGAGCATCAGGATTGTGATGGGAAGGTAATGGGGGATCCCCATTGACAAGCTGTGAGCTGATGTTGGAGAGACACCATTAGTCAGTGCTGCAGAATAGGCCCCTGCGGTTACTGTCTTTGCCCAGGTAACTCCTGCAGCCTCCTTCAGTCACTCCTCCCCATCCCCTTCAGAAATGCTGTCAGTTACTCTGTCCTGCAGCCTGCAGAGCTTTGCTCACTCCCAAACAGGCCAGGGTCATGCAGATCTCTGTCAGATCTTAGCTCTGCCATGAACTGTCTCAGTCAAACAGTCCAGCGCAGCTCCTTCCTTCTGTACAAATAATCCCTCCTTCCAGAGAGACTGTATGGTTATGGGTTAAGGCTGGGCTCATGGTTAAGCCACCACAGTGGATCTTCTGGGAGACTAAAATTTGAGTCTCAACTCTGCTACTGAATCCTTGGGCCTGTCACTTCATCGCTTTGGGCCTCAGCTCCCCATCTGTGAAAAGGGGATAATAATTCTGTCTTGTCTAAGGGGAGAATTTTCAAAGCCTTTAAGGGATTTAGGAGCACAAATGTGTGACTGTTCTCTGTGCCCACTGCCTGGTGCTCCTAAATCCCTCAGGTGCTTCTCAAAATCCCGCCCCTTAGAGTGTGAACTCTTCTGGGCAGGGGCTGTCACTAAAGGTTCATCTGCACAGGGAAATAGATCAGCAGAACTACACTGGGGTAATTAAACCACTGCAGTCATTCCCAGGATAACTGGTCAATTTTCCTCTTCAGACCAGCCCTTAGTATCTGCGCAGCACCCAGCTCAAAGGGGCCCTGACCTTGGTTGGGGTCTCTGGTGGATCCTGTTATATAACTAATAACAGCAAAATGTTAACAGGGATCAGTGGACAGGTGCTGGATGAGAAACCAAGGAACGAGGTCTCTTCCTGCTTCGATATTCCGTACCCTAGCTGGGTATCCTTCTTTCTGCAGTGGAGCCTTGGGATTCAGCTGTTAGACTGTGAGTGTAACCCACATGCCTAATAGGTAGATATCTCTGTAAAAGATCTAGAGAGAAGTGAGGAGAGAAATAAGTTGGGTCTGGGGCATTATTGCTAGGCAGATGCACAATTAGCATCGCACACCCACAAGTTTTGAAATTGGGGGTAGTAGTTTTGGGCAGGCTCCAAGGGCTCCCATTAGCTGGACTCATAAAATACATTGAAAGCCAGTAGTCAGGGAAGCTGCTTTAAAAAATATACAGGGGACCTGCATGGGCTTGGAGAAGCTCAGCCACAGGAGCAAAAAGGTAATTATTTTCCTGTAGCTATAAATTATTTTGCAGCAGGTTAGTGCTATTGTTAACTTCCCAACAGAGAAGCACGAGCTGTGTTAGTTATAAAAAAAAAAAAAAAAAGTGTGTGAAAACTAACTTGTTTCATTATAATTGCATACCTTAAATGTTATTTAATTT